>NC_050084.1:9442706-10052024 GCF_009764565.3 Dermochelys coriacea | reverse complement strand
GGCACTGAGACCAGGGCTCCATTGGGCTAGGTGCTGTAGAAACACCGAGTAGCTGACAGTCCCTGCCCCAAAGACCTTCCAGTCTAAGCCGAGATGATGAATAGGGGAAGAAAGTAGCATCTCCATTTTAGAGAAGAGAAACTGAGGCTCCACGTGATTCAGTGACTGGCTTGAGGCCATGCAGGGAGTCTGCCACAGAACTCAACCCAGATCTCCCGAGCCCCAGTCTAATGCATTAACCACAGCACCATCCTCTCTCAGTGTAAACAGCCACGTGGGAGAGTTAAATGGGCAAAACTGCCTCCCCTCAGAGCCTTTAATATTGTACCCTGGTCTCCTTTTATTTATGTATTGCTACTACTTTACACATACTTATGCTTTTATCCCCATGTGCACAATTCCTCCCCTTAACAGCCAGGCAGCAATCCATAATTTCCTCTTAAGTAGATCTCACTTTCACTTCTAGGATGTGCTATCACCTTCCACGTAGTCAAAGAGTCATAAAACCACTTATCTGCCATTATTTGCTCGGCGGTGGAAAAGGATGAAATCGTTTAATGATAGGCCTTCACGTCTGCCGGAACATATGTTAGCTCACTTAAATGCCAGTCATAAAAGAGGAGGAGGATTTCAGGTCAGGAAAACCCCTTTCTATCAGGGATAGAAAGCCTGGATTTTTAGACCCAAGGAAAAGGTGCTGTTCTGCTCAGCATCCTGGCAGCCAACTCAAACTCCTCTTTGCTTTCGGAGTCCTCAAAATTCGGCTCTTGCTACTTGCATGATCCTGTCCCCTCCGTTTCTCACCATATCTCTAAGCCATACACAATCCCATAGGGTGCCCATGTATTCCTGGAACTCCAGGTCAGCCAAGCCTCCCGCCTTTCCCAGAATGGGGCAAGGACTGTCTCTTTGTTATGAATTTGTACCGCGCCTAGCACAATGGGGTCTTGTGGTCCATGACTGGGGCTCCTAGATGCTACCACAATACCACCAACAATCAACATGCTATGGGAAGCCTGTATAGAGAGTGTGGAAGCGTTGTGGCTTCTATAGCAGACGTTTCTTTCCAGTGCTGCAAAACTTTCCAGCAAATAAGCTACACAGAGAATACAACATGCTCCGGTCCTCCCCTCTGAGCGAGGAATAATCTGTCAACCATGGCAGGAGAGGGGCAGCCATTAATACAGCTCAAGGTCAGCATCTTGGCTTTGGAGGAAAAAAGATCGCTCCTGGGTCAAGCAAAAAATTAAACTCAGCTTTGGTGTGGGCCTTATTCTTGGTGGAACGTTAGATGAATTTTACAACTGATTAAATTGACCTACTGCCTGGAGGAGCCGGATTCCACGAGGAAAGAAACATTTTGCCTGCACTGGGGTACGGGTACGTGATCAATTTTGGGAGGAGGAAGAGAAATGCAGGTCAGCTAGGAATTGGGAGGTTCCTGAGGGCCAGGCTTATAAAACGCAGAGGTGATGTAGCATATAAGGAGAAGATTAGAGTCTATAGATTTATCATACTTGTTAGTTGTAGTGCAGTAGTGCCAAGAAGTCCCAGCCATGGACCCATACCCCATTGTGCTAGGCACAGTACAACTACAGACCAAAAAAAGATGGCCCCAGCCCCAGAGGGCCAAGTAGCATTTTCCTTAATCCAACAAGCATTTTGGAGAGTGTAAGCTCTTTGGAGCAAGGACATTTTTCTGGGTTTATAGTGCCAACCATGTGCTCAGCACAAAGACAAAAATAATCTCAAATCCAATAGGATCAGAGCTGGTTAACTCTGGTTAACTCGGAATGAATATCTATCCAGACAGGTGGACGAAGTAAATCTCACTGTCATTTGCAAGCAATTTAGGCCCAGACGCACAAATGTATTGAGGTTCCTAACTTCCATGGATTCTTTACACTTTGGGAGGCTAGGCATTTTCTCTCTCTTCAGTATGATGCCTTTGTCATTCTCTCTCTCTCTGCCCCTTATCACTATCGCATCAGAGTGCCTCAAAATCTTTAGTGCATTTACCCTCACAAAATCCCTGTGAGGCAAGAAGTGCTATTCTCCCCATTGTATGGGGGGGGGGGGAGGTTGAAGCAGAGAGAGGCTTAGTGACTTGACCAAGGTCACACACACAGTCTGTAGCAGAGCAGAGACTTGAACCCCGGTCTCCTGAGTCCCAAGCTGGTGCCTTAACCAATGGACATGCCTTTCAATAGGCAGGAGATGCCTGTAGCCAAACAGTTCTGCGATCCAAAATAAAGGGCACAGATGGTGACAGTGAATGAGAAGGAAATTCTGTATTAAGTTCAGCGATTCTAACAGCGCTCATTGAAGGGATATGCTTCTATGAAGTAGTGGCCTGGTTTAGCAGAGAAAGGGGTGAGCCAAGATCACAGAGGTAGTCTGGGTAAATCCCTGAACACCTCTCCCTCAGCATCCCTCCCCGTACCAAGAGGATAAGTCACTTGGCTAGCAGGGGTGCGATCAGGGGCGATGGCACAATTTGTATGAGTGGGGGTGCTGAAAGCCAGAACCAAACTGTAAACGCTGTATATGACGGAAACCACTTCAAGCCAGGGGGTGTGGCAGCCCCCCTACTTTCAGCACCTCTCAGGGAGGTCACGTTTGGAAAGAGTTTGGGGGATGAAGCATGCCATGCGAGTGCTAAGCATGAACTGGGACATGGAAAACCAGAGCTCACTCAGGGAGGACGCGCGTACAAATTCTGCGCTTTTCCTCAGAGACCGTCCACTCACCCCCGAGGGACACCAACAACCTGAGGCCAACATAACGTCATTGCTATCGAACAAAGGAGCAACCGGAAGTATACAGAAGACACCAGGCCATTCAAGAGCACATGGGCCATACGATAAAGAGCCACATTGCAGCACATGGCGGGATAGATTTACTGGGCTGTCTTGCAGCACGTCCCTTCCCTTCCCACCCAGCCACCACCTGACATTTTGGTTAAAAACAAGGGGGTGGGAAAGGCAAACAGCACAACAAGAGACAGTCAAAACCGACTGACTCATTGGTGCATCGCTAGTCCGGAGCTCTGGCTCTGTGCTTCATCCTGAAGTGCTTCAAGAACGTACAGCAGATTCTGCTATGCAGCCACTAATCGCACAGGCAGCAAACCTAGTGCCATCCTCCCAGGGGCCCACTCTCCAGCGAACCTAGTGGAAACCCACAGGGAACCTAGTGCCATCCTCCCAGAGGCCCATTCTCCAGCTTCCTTTATGGTGCAGTAATGTATCCGTCAGCAGCTCCCCCACCCGCCCACCCCCGTGGTAAACAAACACAAACCAGTCGAGGGACCAACACCAATTCAAAGGAAAGGGGAAAGCGAAAGCTGGAGACAACAGCATGCAGTAAGGTGAAGCATTGTGTTCAAGATTAGGAATTTTAGGCTGGTCCTGGCTCTGCCACAGGATATGCTGTGAGCCCCCGGGCACACCATTTAACTTTTCTGACCGGCCGTGTAGCCCTGTGCAAAATGAGAATAATACCACCAACTCAGAGGAGGTTGGAGCACTGTTTTGACATTAGCATAAAAGGGATATGTATTATCAATATTTATTTTGATTGAACTGGCTTTTAATATGTGTACACAGTGCCTAGAACAACAGGGCGCTGTCAGGGTCTCTAGACACTGCTGTAATACAAATACTAATGCATACAAAAGCGTGCTGCTCACTGTTAACTTAAAAAATGGTTTAAAACTAAATTCCTTTCCAGCCCAAGAGCCTACCTGTTCCTCTCCAGAGGGAATTCAGCAATGTAAATTCAGACCCTGAAAATAGGGGGTCAGGGAGAAAACTGACAATGTGCCACAAAAGTAGGTTCTCCGAAGAGAAGCTGCAATTACCTATAATTCCATCTGCTTCCCTATCTAACCCACCAGGGCTTCCTCAACCTACTGCTGCCGGCTGAAGTGCATCTGCCTCGTTACTCTCATTTATCACACGTGAACGCAATCCTCCCTAACGATGCAGAGTGCAGGTTCGGAGCCACAGCATCAGTTGGGCCTGTTCTAGAGGCAAATCCCCAGTAACTGTTGGTTTTGCTCATTTCTGAATTGTAATGAACGAGCTAAGACCCATTACCCAAATAAAGCCCATACAGATATCACAAAAAGGTGGGCCCGCTGTGGTAGAAGACTTAAGCACCCATCACCCCCTTCCCAATTCACACACTGGCATAGTATCATTTTTAACCCACAAATAATTTTCCTATCCAGCGTGTTGGAATCTAGGGCTGCTACTAAAAAGAGTAAGCATATGCTCCCCTTCTCCCCCCCCCACCAATACGCTCAACACAACTACTGATCTGTCAAAGCTCCAGATGCTAGCATCTTCTTCATGTTTTCCCTTCTCCGTCTTAGCTTTACAGGGGAAATATTGGTCCCAGAAGACGGGAGACTGACAAACACTGTACCCCCTTTTCAAGACAGGTACTAAGAGGAGCCAGGGAATTACAGGCCAGTCACCCTAACTTTGATACCGATTTAGGCCCTTTCAGGTCTGTGCTGGCATGGAAAGGGAAATAAAACCATCACACAGGGCTGATGATGAAAGCAGACGAGTGATCAGTTGCCAGCCCAACCAGCGGCATTTCATAAGAATGGCCAGACCAAAGGTCCATCTAGCCCAGTATCCTGTTCTCCGACAGTGGCCAATGCCAGGTGCCCCAGAGGGAATGAACAGAACAGGTGATCATCAAGTGATCCATCCCCTGTCGCTCATTCCCAGCTTCTGGCAAACAGAGGCTGGGGACAGCATCCCTGCTCATCCTGGCTAATAGCCACTGATGGACCTATCCTCCATGAACTGATCTAGTTCTTTTTTGAACCTTGTTATAGTCTTGGCCTTCACAACATCCTCTGGCAAGGAGTTCCATAGGTTGACTGTGTGTTGTGTGAAAAAAAATACTTCCTTTTGTTTGTTAAAACCTGCTGCCTATTAATTTCATTTGTTGACCCTTAGCTCCTGTGTTATTAGAAGGAGTAAATAACACTTCCTTATTTACTTTCTTCACACCAGTCATGATTTTATAGACCTCTATCATATCTCCCCTTAGTTGTCTCTTTTCCAAGCTGAAAAGTCCCAGTCTTATTAATCTCGCCTCACATGGAAGCTGTTCCATACCCCTAATCATTTTTGTTGCCCTTTTACTGAACCTTTTTCCAATTCCAATATCTCTTTTTTGAGATGGGGCGACCACATCTGCACGCAGTTTTCAAGATGTGGGCCTACCATGGATTTATATAGAGGCAATATGATATTTTCTGTCTCATTATCTATCCCTTTCTTAATGATTCCCATTTCGAGAGCTTAGCATTTGGGGCAGCAGGTGAGTGGCAATGACTTTGCCCAGGGAGGCAAAGAACATCCTCTCTCCCCTACAGGAAGGGCTGCCCACAGAGTGAGCGCATTTGAAAGGGCCACTCAGCAAACAGCCTGGCATGCAAGTGTCTCTCTCCCGACCTTCCCTCTCCCTATAATGGTCTGAAACAATGTTGTTCATTCTCATGTTTGTCTTGCAATATCTGTTGTTTTTCCCATCTAAAAGTCCCAGCTGCTGTAGTCATGTGATTATGTGAGACTCTCACTCGGAGTTATTTTTTATTTTATTTTTTAATTAAAACTAATTTTCTAGCCCTCACAATTGCAGAGAAAGCCTGGAAACGCAAATGCGGGCACCCTAAAGACTCAGGCCACAGAACATACAAAGAACTATTTATTTAATTTCTCATGATTTGTATGCCAGCCTTGTGATGTATTGAACATTGGGGCTTGGCAAGAAGGGAAAGACCCATAGGTCCGTTTGCGATCACTGTCCCACCGTTTCAGAGGGGGGCTTTGGACGGGTCAGAAGCAGCATGGGAAGGAGTGGATTGCGGAGGATTGAGACGTAGTCAAAAGAGGAAGCCGTCGCGAGAGAAGGCCCGCAGCTCTGAGAGTGGACTCTTTAACGCAGCACTTGAACAGGTGTAGCCTCCCCTGAGTTGTATTTACACCACTGTTGACTTACAAGCTTAATTTGTGTTTGCCCTGGCAGGAAAACAATAAAACATACCCCTAACCTTTCCCCTTTGTGAAGTGCCAGATTGAGACCATCTGGATAAAAGTGACTAAGCAGGACCAAGCTAGGTGGAAATGAAAAGGCCAGGCTAGCAAAGATGCTTTGTCTATTCCATTTCCATCTGAAGTCAAAGGCCAGCTAACAATGAGCCAATGCTACATACGAAATGACCCTGGGTAAGGAGTCAGGAGACCAGAGTTCTATTCCAGCTTTGCCACTGACCTTGGGTGAATGATATTACTGCTCTGCCTCAGTTTCCCCATCTGTAAAATGAGGATAATGATACTGACCTTCCTTTGGTGAAACGGTTTGAGCTCTGTGGGTGAACAATGTTCTCTAAATCCATATTTAAGCACCTCAAAAACAGGCCTGACCGACAGAGGCGCCAAGTGTCGCTCCTGTGAAGGGGACCTGCTGGCGCTTAGCACCTCTGAAAGTCAAGCTGCTGATTCGGGACCACAAATATGGAGGGACACACAGGTTCGACTCCCTGCTCTGCCACAGACTTGCTGTGACACCTTGGACAAATCACATCATTTCTCTGGGCCTCACTTCCCCTTCTGCAATGGGGATAACAGCACTGCTCAACCCCACTGGGGTTTTGTGAGGATAAATACATTAAAGATCATACATTAAAGTCCCTAAAACCGATCGGGGATTAATGCAAGTAAGAAAGGACTCGATCTATTTCCTTAAAAGTTCTCATGGGGGCAGCACCCTGCATGAATTACCCTGACATGTAATCGCCGGTAGATAAGTCTTGATTTGCCCAGCTGACTCTTCTCAAACATTTTTGAAGCCATGTGTTCAGTAACCTGAATTCTGTCATTATTAGTAGTACAGCAGTACCTGCTCCAAGGGATCCATCATAGACCAGGGCTCTTATAATCTAGAAGTTGTATCACCCTAGGCAGAAAAAAGTTCCACAGGACTATTTAACCTGGGGCGTATAGAATAACTCCAAGCTCAAGCTGGCAGCAGCATTGGATCTCAGAGCCCCCAGAGCCAAAAGCACGAGCCACTGCTGATTGTATTACGGGAGGAACTCCGTTAGCTGGTGCAACCCCGCACTATTCCAGCGTGGTCCCCCTGTAGTGGCTGGTCCACATAAAGCGGTTTATGTTGCTCTGTTGCTGTCTTCAAGCAAATGGACCCAGTCCTTTAGCTCAAGCAACTGAGGCAGGAGATCCTGGGTTCAAGCCCTGAAGAAAATTCAGATTGTAAGCTCTTTGGAGCAGCGACTGTCATTTGTTCCGTGTTCATACGGCGCCGAGCACAATAGGGATCTGGTCCATGAGGGCTCTTAGGTGCTACAGAAATAGTCACCACTCCCACCTATCCACAAGCATTGTTATACAGTCAGCTATAGTAGGCTTTTATCTTCTTTTGTGGACAAGACCTTCCAGGGCAACCAGGACCCAGGCTGCGCCAGTGAGGATTCTACTGTCAGCAGAAAGACGAGTAACTCTCTGGATCTTTAAGTGAATCTTTTGTGTTCCCAATTTTCTACCATTGCATTTCCTTCAAAAGGAGAGAGAGTTTCAAAGGCAATGGAAAACCAAAGAACACAGCTGACTGTATTTGATCAGATGTTGCTGTGAAGATGAAAAGGGTTTTGTAAGTGCAACCAACTTTTGGGATGATGATAGTGGCATATTTTTGCATGACCGCTCAAAACAATACAAACTCCCTTACAAAAGGTCCCCAGAGGCCAGCACTGCTGCTCTGAAGATTCCCCCAGGAGATGTAACAGCCAAAAACAATTAGTACTAGACGCTGAATATAAAGGAGATTGCTACATTTTGGTTTCCCAGCAACACTGTGCTTAGGAAACAGGGTAGCCAAGGTTTTCATTTCAACCCCTGGTTAGCTTTACAATGATAGATCAGGTCATAAAATGTATTGACTCGCATTCTTCAGTCTCCCTGCTCTGAAAGCGATAGCCACAGAGGCAGTCTGGTTTTAGCAGGAGATGAGCAAGAGCCAGGGAAGATGGAGAAATCAAGTCACCTTCTATTATGTTCAATCCTGTAGGGAAGAGATGGGCTTTAGAGGAATAGAGGACTCATCAGAGCAAGTGTCACTACGTAAACACACCTCAATGGGGACAAGAAAAAAGGGGGAAGAACAGAATGAATCAGGGAGTTTAAAAAAAGAGAGCGAGAGACACTCCAGATCTTCTAGTGGGAGAGGGGAACAGCTACAGCAGTAATATTATTTGAACGGCTGTCGCACGCAGAGGTCCCAATCAGTGGACAGCGCCAAGCACTGCACACCCTGAAAAGCGCTCGCCTCCACCCCAACGAGCTTTCAGTACCAAGGCTCATCTACACCCAAGAGCGGTGTAGGTAACGGGGGACAACCCAGCTCAGTGGACATTACAGCAGCATATGGTCACACCTCCCCTGCGGCCTTCCGTCGGTCAAGCTCTGATGCCCGAGCAACACAGCCGTGCTGGCAATAGTCCAAGGTATGGACGTCGTTATACAGGACATAGTGGGCTTTTACCAGGAGCGCTTGCGTCACTCAGGTTTTACTATCCTGGGGAAAAGCCCAGCTTTACACGCCTACAGTGCATCTGCACTCGCTTTGCTTGGCCGGTAGAATATAATGGAATTACTATACCAGTAAAACACTCCCAGTATAGACAGAACTTAAAGGGGCCTTCTACCAGTACAACGTATCACTGTATTAGGAGCTATACCAGTACAAGGCACCCTTATACCAGTAGAACTGTGCCCATGGTCGAGACTTTTCCAATTTATCTACTTCATTTTTTTAAGTCACCACCTACCTAAGTTCCCTCTAAGCTGCGCGGCCATGCAGATATCTTTTAACCCGCACGCAGGGGCTCAGGGCTGCCGCAGGGAGAGGCGCCCCTCCATTGGCCTGGCCCCAGCGTGGACCTGCTGCGGCCGGGGGAGAGGAGCCCCTCTCTCAGCTCAGCCCAGCCTGAGCTGCTGTGGTGAGAGAGGGCTGGGGGGGGGGGGGAGTCCTCTCTCCCCACCGCAGCCTCGGGGCAGCCTGTACCCCAAACCCCTCATCCCTGGCCCCACCCCAGAGCCCACCCTCCACTCCAGCCCTGAGCCCCTTCCCACACCCCAAACCCCTCATCCTTGGTCCCACCCCAGAGTCCTCATCCCCCTGCACCCCAACCCTCTGCCCCAGCCCTGAGCCCCCTCCCACACCCCAAATCCCTCATCCTTGACCCCACCCCAGAGTCCAACCCCCACCCTTGAGCCCCCTCCTGCACTCCAAACCCCTCATCCTTGGCCCCACCCCAGAGTCCTCATCCCCCTGCACCCCAACCCTCTGCCCTGTCCTGAGCCCCTTCCCACACCCCAAACCCCTCATCCTTGGCCCCACCCCAGAGCCCACCCCCCAACCCTCTGCCCCAGCCCTGAGCCCCCTCCCACACCCCAAACCCCTCATCCTTGGCCCCACCCCAGAGCCCTCATCCCCCCACACCCGAGCCCTGAGCCCCCTCCCCCACCACATGAATTTTGTTATGTGCACCGATATGAAGCTGATGTGTCACACATCACCTCCATCTTGGTGCACAAAACAAAATTCATTCCGCACATGGGTGGAAAAAATCAGAGGGAACACCGCAAATAAGAATTAAAAATACCTAGCTCTTGGACAGTGCTTTTCCATCCATAGACTATACCGGGACAGAGCCTATGTCGGCAAACACTGTTGAAGCCGGCTGCCCTCACTCTGGCCCCCCACTATTGGTAGACCCGGGTTGTCTCTGTCTGGTAGTGTTGTTAACCCCATTTTATAGAAAAGGCAAGTGAGGCACAGAGAGGCTAACTGGCTACCTCAAGCTCACACATGACGCATAAAGCTGGGAACAGAGCCCTGGAGGCCCAACTCCTCATGTACAATCTTCTCCACCAATGTTTTTATAAACCCTCAACGCTGGTACTAAATCCGAGTGTTACCAATAACTTCATTCACCAACATCTCACCATTATGCCCACTTGAGACCCGAGCGTGACTTATAGCATGCGTTATAACAATGGACACATTTATGGGAAATTCGAGCCAAATCATGCAGGGCTACATTGTAATGTCTGAAATTAGGCTCCGAGCATTTAAAAGGGGCAGATTTAGTACCCAGGGCACTTCACTGATCTAAACATCCAGCAAAGCAGGTCATTACTTGCAGAAGCCTTTATTTGCCTTTGACTTTCTTCAGTTCTTTTTCTCAATTACTCTTATTGCAGAACTACCAAAAAGTGCCAGCCAAGATGGGGGCACCATTGTGCTAGATGCTGTAGACACACACACACATGTTGTAAAAGACCCCAAAGAATGTAGAAGAAAAATAGACAGAGGGCGAGAGAAAGGAAGGATGGTTGTTCCCATTTTGCAAATGTGGAAACTGAGGCACAGAGCAACTAAGTGACTTGCCCATGATACCACGGAAAGTCTTCAGAACTCAGCCCAGATCTTCTGATTCCCAGTCTGCTTCCAATGATCAGGTTTTTCAGAGAACTGTGACTTCTCTCTGAACCGACCCACCGATACAGCAAAACATTCTGATTACCCCTTTGATTACCTGTATTAAAAGCACCCGGCAATCTCTCCTCAGGTCAGAGGTCTGAGAAAATAATTACATATTGTCGCAGAAGGCCATTTTCAGCACTGCCTCTACTCGCAACAGCAATTTAAAGGCAGAGCGAGCCTCACAAATGTTCTGGGGAGATTGTGAAACTTAATAGGAAGTGCTTTCAGGGCATGAAAAGACGACGCTAAATGTCAGAAGCTGGAATACATCATTCGTCGTCACCACATAATTCCCAGAAGCTCCAGGGGCAGGGAACCAAGACAATCTCTTCTCTGTAATCCAAAGAAACAGAGTTGTTGGGGTTTTTTAAATGCTAGAAATTGGAGAACATTTCTAGATAGGGAATTATTCCGTCCTCTGCCATGCGGTCGGCTGGCAGCTTGAAATCAGGCTTTTCACACCTAAACCTGTACAGATGCCCATGCAGAGACTCTAGAGAAGTTCTGGGCAAACTGTAAATTAATCTTGTTACCAGAAACATTAGCCCCTTTCCCCCCCTCCCCCACAGAGACCTGTTTAAACTAGTGAACTTCTCTGAATCCAGCAGGACTTGGCATAGCAGATCAAGGCTGTAGGCTCTAGCAGGAGAGAAGGTTGGCTAGCAGGGAGGGATGATCTTGCAGTTCGACCAGCGTTTCTCAAACTGGGCATCCTGATCCAAAAGTGGGTTGCAAGGCTACTGTGCGGGAGGAGGGGTGTTGTGAGATCACAAAAAAAAAAAAAAATACCGGGAAGAGAGAGAATAGAGGTATTACAATCGCTAGGGGGAGGCAGAGATGGAATTTTTAATGCTGCTGGTGGTGACTCTGCCGGCAGAGCTGGGCTCCTGGCCAGCAGCCGCCACTCTCCAGCTGCCCAGCTCTGAAGGCAGCACCGCCGCCAGCAGCAGAGCAGAAGGAAGGGTGGAAATACCATGAGTATGCCCCTGTGAGTATGTACAGTCATTTGCAATCACAGAGGTCGTCACAGCCTGAAATATTTTCAAAGCGGTGGCCCGGCAAAAAAAGTTTTCGAACCCCTCCTTTGCAGCATTGGACTGACCAGCATGAAATTTGGGTTCGGTTCCTGGCATGACAACAGATGCCCTGGGAGTATGTCACACTCCATTTAAACCCAGATCTGTGGGACCCAGGATGGTGGACTGGGTGTTTCCAGCCCATACTAGGCAGACCGTCTGATTCAGGTCTGGGGCTTGAGCTGGGTCCACACTGCGAAATGACAGGGATTGGACCAGTCAGAGCGGTACTTGGGCTCTGACCCACCCGCCTAGCAGGGTCCTAGGACCCTGGTCCTGAGTGTTGGCTGAGCAGAGTCAGATTGATGTATGTGCAGACGGGGGGAGGAGAAGCGAGACTGGCTCCAAGTGAATCAGAGCGTGCAGTGCAGACATACCCAGTGTGACCCTGAGCAGGTCACTTCATCTCTCAATGCCTCCTTTGTAAAACAGGGATAATGCTTTAACCTTACCATGGTAACGTTTGCTAGTGCTGACAGACTGCGGTGATGAGAGCAGAAAGGGATCAGGCACCGGCAATGAGAGCTTTGGCTTCCTGTGACTGCTATTGACTCAGAGGGTCACTGTAGGCAGATCATTCCAAGGCTGAGCACCCACAACGACAGCTAAATCAAGGGGAGCTGAGGCGCTCAGTCCTTGTGCCTCGGTTTCCTCACTCACAAAATGGGAATGTTACTTCCTGTTACAAGGGGGCAGCATGGCTCAGTAAATAGAGCCCAGGACTAGAAGTCAGGAGACCTGGATTCCTCTTCCGCTGCTGCCACTGACTTGCTGTTTGCTCTTGGGCAAGTCATCTAAACTCTATATGCATCTGTTTCACCAGCTATTAGATAATGAGGATGCTCATAACTTTCCTGCTTGAGTATAGCACTTGGTAATCTAGGGGTAAAAAATATTACACAGATGCTCTGTAACAGGAAATTAGTACTCACCTCTGAACAGGGAGTTTAGATCCCTGGATGAAATGTGTGTGCGCGCGCGCGCACTGTATTATTATTATTATACATCATCGCTCTAATCCACCCCACTATCTAACCCTCCGTCTAGCTCTATATCCTACTTCCCGCAGTGGCCAAGCTCTTCAGAGGTAAGTGAACACCCAACATCAGTCTAAAGGATGGTTTTAAAGAAGCATTTACTAAACCAGCCCTAAGCAGGAATGTCTCTAGGGTTTTGTTTTTAAATCCAACAACAAAACTCCTCTTAAAAAAACTGCAAACAAGATAACCATCCCAGCCCCTGCTAGCGCACAAAATCCAGACTACTTATCTTAACCGAGGCGCTATTTTGACAGACCTTAAAACTGCTAAAACTTAGACGTTCCTTGACGTCTAAGGGCTGGACTCTGCATGCACATTCACACGTGAATGCATGAGCAATCTGGCGGCCACGACTAACTGTTTGCAGGACCAGGGCCGACATTAGGGGAAGACAGACATAGCTAATCATCTCCCGGAAACAGAAGTCTGGATTTTTAACTCTCTGCACCATTTTCTTTGCTGTTTTCCTGCCCCTTTTTAATTTCTTCCTCTTTTCTTCCTGCGTTCGGGTCTTTCCTGCTCAGCATCATCGCCTACCCTGACTGATACGCCACAGCAGCGGGTGATGCTTTGGGCCAAGTCTGTGACCCAGAACGATGCCCACTGAGGACAACCAGACCACCCACGGGCTCTAAGTGAGGCATGTGCTTAAGTATCTTGCCAAGGGCTGAAAAGTGCTCACACGGTCCCTTCTGTGACCTGGCCACAAGACAGAAGAACCGCTGGAAGTAAAGGTGGTTACTTGCAATACCTCGAACTGGCAATCACTCCCCTTGGAGTCTGAGGGCAGACGTTGCAGTCTGGCAGCAGAAAAAAAGCAGCCCTGGTTGTTTTTTTTTTTTTTTTTTTTTTTTTTTTTAAAAACACACATCACTCAAACTGCAACCTAGTTTCACCTTGTCACCCTCCCCCGTGCGCCACGCTTTGTTTTCTATTGAAGGCCTCCGGAGTCCCTCCATCATTCACAATTCCTCATCGCTCCCAAGGCCTCGTACAACTCGTCGCCTGGCAAACAGCTAATCCCTGATCCCTTGACGACAGCGGGCTTGAGGATTTCCACGCAGAGAAATCTACTGATTGTCATGGCAGTGCTGCCGGCCCACTTCTGCAGGGAAGTGTCTTGGCCCAACAGAGGGCATCTGGCCCACCATTCGTACCCTTTAAAGGGAGAGTCTGAAACCGGATTTGCTAGAAATGAACATTTCCGGACAACCGAAAGTCTCTTTTCCCTGGAGCTGGGGAACGCAAGTGGCTAAGGCCCGGCTCCTGCAAACACTTGCATGCTTCACTTCACCGAGGCGAGCAGCGCCACTGAAATTACTGGAAGCCAGCACAGGATTAGAAGTTTGCTCAGGCCTATTTTTAAAGCCTGACCCAAACCCTTCCAGATCACAGCCAGTCCGAACCAGATCCGTGTATCATGTTGTTTTCATACCTGACCCAAACCCGACAGTTATAGTCAGGTCCTGTCGTGTTCAGGTCCGGGGCCAGCTGCAAGGGTCTAACCATCGGCCTGGACTCCATTTTCTTTACTTTGTTTCCTCCACGGAGCCACCGGGGTAATTCCCCCCCTGCCCCTTTCATCTTCCCACAGCCTGTTCCCCAACTCCAGCCAGCTGGCCGCTCCCCACGCTGGCTCAGCACCAGGCACCGAAGTGCAGCCGCTCCCCCCAAACCCGAGCCAGTGCTGTTGCTTCAGGTTTGGTGGTCGGCCCTGGGGGGGCTTCCTGCTACCCCATGCCCACAATCCTCCTTCAGCCGCCTCCTGCCAGCTGGGTCGGCGCGGTGGCGACTGTGTGCCCCATTCCTGCCGGCCACCACCACCTTGCTGTGTCCCGCCTGCGCTGCGGAGCGAGAGGCCCTGCAGCTTGTCAGCACCCTCCCTCCGCAGTGCATACAGCGGAGCAAGGTGCCGGGGCCGGCAGGAACAGAGCACACAGCTGACTCCGCACTGACCCCATGGGCCGGAGGAGGGGATCAGAGACGACCTGGCCCGAGCCAGAGCAGGTTGGGTCGCAAGGGTCTGGATCAGGGCCTCACTTAAATAATTAGCACTTAGCACTGTCAGTAGCCCTATAGATCTCTAAACAGGCCGGATGCCATAAGACTGAATATGAACACAGCGTACGACCAAGTTACTCATCTTGTTTCCCACAGCTGTGACAAGTCTGCTTTTAAGAGCCATGACGCAGAAACGCCACTCACGCTAGGCAAGTTACAAGCAGGTTAGTGCTCAGATCAAGGGCTCCAAAGATTGCCGAGGTGCTGCAAGAAATGGGCTTGGTGATTCAGTAGGGGACACCCCCCCCATACATCACGCCAGGGTGGAGGGCTATCACAGGACACTGCAGCGTTGTGCGTGCTTGGGACAATACCTAGACCTGGGGTTCTGGTCACTTGCTGTTGTCTAAAATCCACATCATTTTTCTTTCAAGAGGCAGCATTTACCTCAGCATCCCGGCCAGTTTCAGCTGGGGTAATTACTGAATACTCCATCAGTCTCAGTTGGACCAATTCTTCATTTCCTCTGCTCAAGAGCTGCTTGGCACTGCGGGGCGGGGGGATGTCAAACAGATGCCATGGTTCATCCTAGAAGCAGTTGCCTTTCAGTGGCAAGAAAAACAATTCCAGTTCCTAAAGTGCTTTGGGATCCTTCAGGAGGAAAGCTGCTAAGGTTATCCTTCTGATATTCGTTTCCCAGCTAGAATGAGAGCTTGGTTTGAGTACAATCATGGCAAAAGCACCATTTCAGTAGGCAGCAAATAAAGAGCTGGAAAAAGCCTGCTTTATGGGCCTCCTTCTCACAACAGATTTTCCAGCAGAGAGAGATGTTTGAAACACAGACTTATAGCCAGCCTCGGCATGAAGCCAAGTTGAGTCAAATCTTCAAAATATATTACATCTCTCTCTCTACTAGAGTCAACAAAATAAATTCTTTACCAGTGGAAACACCCGTGAAAAAAGCAAATACATTAGTAAGCCTTTCCAAAAGGATTCAACTGAAAGGTTTTACGGGAAATAAAATATATATATAGATATAGATATATTTATTTATATTTATTTCAAGCCACTTGGCACAAAAGAGAACTGAATTTCAATAGATTCAGTATAAGCAGTGAAAAAAAATATTAGAAGATCATTAAAGGTTGAGGCGATTTGGAAATAATGTGACATGGGAAATGGACTGCTGCTTTAAGGAGCAAGTGAAGGGAAGCAGTCTTTGAGAACGCCCCCATGGAGATGGGTAACCACATTATTTGAGACTGGAGAGGAGAATACAAGAGCAACATGTGTGATGCAACAGTCAGGCATTAGCAGTTATACTGCAAGCTACATAAAGCTTCCAGGTTGAAAATCCTACATATGTACCATTATTGAGAGGCAGCACAATCTAGTGGAAAGAGCACTGGACTGGGAGCCAGAAGATAGGGGGACACTTCCTGGCCCTGCCACTGACCGGCTGGTTTGACTTTGGGCAAGTCAGCGCTTGTCTATACATGCTTTAGTGAGGTGCAAGTTTCAATCCACACTAGCATGTTGCACACTAATTGGCCCATGCGGACCCTGCTGTCATACACTAAAAGTTCCCCAGTACACCCGTAGAATGACATTGACATACGCTAGGGAACGTTTAGTGAACTAAAACGTACACCCTTCCGGGGTGGATTAAAGCACCATGTAGACAAACCCTCACTTTACACCCGTGTCTCTGTTCCCCCTCTCACCCTTTGTCGGTCTACGTAGACTATGAAATCTTCAGGGGAAAGGCTGTCTCTTACTCGGTGTATGTTCAGTGCCAATACTCTGGTTGCAGCCTCTACACAGAGCGCGATTAATGATTACATCCACAAAGAACATTATTTAGGTTGCAAAGTTGAGCATTCCAAAGCTAGAAAACACCAGATTTAAGGCTGTCTTTGCAACCTTAATTCTGACCCCTGGTGCGCCCATCCTGTGACTGAATGAAGCAGGGTTCCTTTGGAAAAAATTAGTACATGATAATATAATTAACAGCTGGACCACAATGCATATGCACAAGGGGGCCAAATTAAAGCTATATTTAAGGTTATCTCCCCTTCCCCCTCCAAATTTCATGCAAGATTCATCCTGTTTACTGACCAGTTTTAGCCAAAATTCTCTCAAGGAATGCAGCCAGAGAGTAGATGTGATTTGTCTGAGTTTCGCTCTCAGCAAAACTTGAATGGAATTTCTCGGGACAAAGAAAAGGCATTTCTCTAGCCAAAGGCTTCCCCCTCGCTGAATTTCATAGGCTGCAAACAATGGAGGTGTTAGAACTTTTAAAAAAAATATTGCAAGATTCTTTTAGGATGGCAAGTGTTTGGCAACCCACCTACCAGAGTCACTACCAGCTTCCCCTATAATAATATAAACTTAAGTGGATTAAAAACAAAGCTTTTTTTTTAAAAAAAAAACAAAAACAAAAAAAACCAGGAAAACTATGGGTGGAACTTTCAAAGGAACTAAGGTGATTTAGGAACAAAAGTCTCACTGAAAGTTACGTAGGTGCCTTTGAAAGCCCCACCCTAACTCTTAAAATCCTACATGATATCTACCTTCATCACTTCAATTTGGCTTGGATCATAAAAATGAACTATTCAGTTTCACTTTCAGATTCTCATGCACTCGGCAGATATTATAATGTTTGGGTTAAGACAAACATGTCACTGATTTGTTTAGTAGACTAAAGTGATTATAATTTTATAAACTCATACACTCAGATCTACAAATGAACAAAACCCACTATTTTGCCTTAAACTTCCTGGCTCTCTCTCTCTTTAAACCCAAAATCTGGACCATGTGGCAGCTTTACACTTGCCCTGAACCGTAGTCATCACTTTCAATGCAACGTCAATGGCCAACCTACAACGCTCATCGTACGGCAGTGTCATCTGGAAATACACTGGGTCATTTCGTGACATGAAAGTTAAAGCCATGGGCTCCATGCTGGTTTTCACTTGCCAGCCTTTGAGCTTCTTTCCCCACCTAGTCACTCCCAGCCAAACCACACCACGTAAGCAAGCTTGCGCTGCTTGAGATGCGGTATTGAGGAGGCAAAGCACACCGGCTATTATATAAAAATAGGAATAATGATACTGATCCCCTTTGTAAACCGCCTTGAGATCTCCTGACATGACACACTGTACAAGAGCTAGGTGTCACTGTTTTGTGAATCCCAGACAAAAAGCATGTCCGCGTATTGCCTGGGGGAGAGCAGGACATTAGTGATTTCGAGGCTGGCTCGCTCAGTCTGCTGCGTGCAACTTTACTCTCCTGTAACGTTCCTCAGCTGCTCAAGCACTTAAGTCACCTGAACAAGGCTCTGAGAAAAGCGACAGGCCCCATGTCTCCAGACATCCGGGCGGTAAGCAAAGGAGGACGGCGTGGGCCCAAAACACCCTGTGCCCAGCAACGTCTCTGTATTCAAACAAAAAGATCCTGGTTCAAAGGTAGCCAGCAATTCAGTCCCAGCATGAAGTCAGAGAATCATAGAAATGTAGGGCTTGAAGGGGGTCACCCAATCCAGCCCTCCTGCACTAAGGCAGGACCACGTAAATCCAGACTGTCCCTGAGAGGTGATGGCCTAACCTGTTCTTAAAAACCTTCAGTGACAGGGATTCCACAATCTCCTTGGAAGTCTGTTCCAGTCCTTACCTATTTTTAGCCCATTCATACATGAGGCCAGATAAAAAGCTGCCCCGATTAGGTGAGAAGCTGCAGCAGTCTTTTCAAGGCAGCTTCCAGCTCTTGCTTTCATCTAAAGGTTTGTAACGTCCCTTCTGAGCCATGTTCTGAGAAGGAAAGTTCACGACATCCTATTAAAGCCAGTGGTAGCACCTTCAAATCAGCAGCCCACTGCAGGCAAACTTGGAAGAGGGGATCCAGAGAATGTGCACTCCCATTGGCAGAAATGCTGGGAGCCCCTTGTCTCCTGCAGTGCTCAACAGGGTCCTGATTCCCACTGCAAGCAGGGAGGAGAGAGATCACCGGGCTGATGATCCCTTTGATTTATCCAAGAAAACCCTTCACAAAGAGCTTGATACACCTGTACTTAATTCCACCTGGGATCAGGCTGATCGGACTCCAGGTCAGAGCTTTGGATGTTTTTCTCCCTTGACTCCAATGTGTCTTGCAGATATTTGCCCACAATTATATTTTGTGCATTACATCAGAGGCATTCAAAAGGGCCTTCAAGAAGGTGGGCAAGTATTAACCAGTTCATTCCAATATGTACCACCACTGGCCTCTAGTGGATGAAATCAGAATTGCTCAACAGTGCAATAGGCCTTATACCGCTAACAGTGAATGGGGATTCTCTTTTAGCTTAAGTGGGAGAAGTCTATGATTCAGGAGCAGGAGGATACTGCTAATAGCACAATGGAGATTTTTCTTCAACTCTAGCAGTAGGGTTTTTGTTTTGTTTTTAAGGATTTAAGTTCATTCCTTGCTGTCACAGTGGTATCCCAATTAAATACGTAGTACAGCACAGTAGCACACCAAGTTCATTGATCACAAATAGAGAAACTGAGGGGCAGAGAGAGAGAGAGAGAGAGAGAGAGAGAGATTTTAAGCGACATACCCAAGGACACATTGTAAAAGAACCCAGATCTCGTCTCGCAGATCCCTGCTCTAATCACTAGCCCACACTGCCTTCCATTCTTGTTTGTTCCCAGTATCTCTAGTACCGATAAGACGTGTTGCAGGAAGCAACGCATTTAGATTTTCCATATAATTTTAATATAGTCCATCATAAATGGACAGTGAGAACTTGACTACGATGCTATATCTCTGAGCGCTAAAGCCAAGAAAGCAACAAAGCATTTCAACGTTCTCCAGAAAACAAAACAAGATGCCAGACACCTGCAGCTGTTTCCAAAAGCAACATTACAAGACTAAATACAAACCAAAGCTGAGGCCAGCGTATAAGCAACAGAAGCGAATCCACGCAGGAAAGCAGCCCTCACCTCATGGGTACGGTGGATAAATGTGTATCCCTAAGCATGGACGACATGACCTTCAGTGTGGTCAAAGACAAACTCAATCAACAGCATCAGTCGCTTCGGGGGAAATAAGACATTTACCACAGATACGTGTAGGCTGGAACGTCATCGAACAAACAGGTTTAAAAAAAAGTTTTAATGTCTACAGCACTTCCAAAAAAATATAGCAGCAGACTGAACCTCAATACGAATAATACTGTTGTACAGGGCTTTCCATCAGTAGATCTCAAAGCACTTTACAGAGAAGGTCAGTCTAGTTAGCCCCGTTTTCCAGATGGAGAAACTGAGGCACTGAGGTGAAATCACTCACCTAAGGTCACTCAGCAGGCCAGTTGCAGAGGTGGGAATAGGAGCCAAGTCTCCTGTGTCCCAGGAGTCCTGAATGCCTAAAATTGCCTTATCTACTAGGCTACAAGGCCTCCTACGTGGCTACATGGCTATTCCTCTTCCAGGGTGGATAAAAATCAATGATCAAAAAAAATCTGATTTTTTTATTTAAATAGGATTTTTTTTTTAATAAAATGCTTTTTGAGGAAAAAGCCTATCTAAAGATAATTTTAATTAAGATACATAATAGCTCAAAGATATCTCATCATGGAATAAGTATTATAAATTCTAATTCTATAGTATGAGACAGTATATTCATGTAATGTTGAAGAAAAGTTTTGTAAACGAGTTTCAACAGTTCATGGATTAAGGACCCAATCTTATGGGGTTCCGCAGGCTTTTGTATAGATTACTTAGGTTAATCTTTCTATCTACCCCATGGGACTCGCACTCAGTCTAGAAGATATCACCAGAGATGCTTAGTTTTGCAGTTCTCAAACTGTAGATTTTTGTCTCCAGAGATAACATGCTTGTTAACAGCAAAAATATTTTAAAATAAATAAATAAAATAAATAAATAAATATACAGAGGTGAGAAATAACAGACCTCAACTCTATTGTCCCTCTGCAGATTTGTGTACACAAAGTCAATCTCTTACCTCTCTCTAAAAGTGCAAAGTTTCAAAAAGTTCAATGAATAGAAGATTTCTGGGGGCGGAATAGATCTGGACAAGGAGAAGTCTGCAGATATATGTGAGAAGCGAGGGACATATGCTTGTTTTGTTAAAATATTATATGCTTGCTGTTAAAGAAAAAAATCCAGAATACAGAATGTTTTTTTTAGTTAAATAAAACAATGTAAATGTCTGTCTGGTGATGTTCTCCTCCTAATACAACATGGCAAGGAAGTCGTCCAAATATTAATGATCAACCTGTTGGAGTGGCGATAGTTCACCTCCCAATAACTTCATAAATATCTGCTTCAATTACCTTTGGTAAATGAAATAACCAAACAATCAGTCATTCATTTTCCGATATAGCTGTAAAACTAATCTGAAAAGTTTTTAAAATAAATCACTGTTTAAAAATGTATAGTGTGTACCTTCTACAAATGAAACTTACATCTATCTCTGAGTTGTGAAGAATATGTATTAACGTTATAACCACCATCAAGAATGCATTTTTATGTAGAAAACGATTTAAATCACTAGTCAGGAAGACTCAATTTAATCATGATGATCAAATCATTTTGATTTAAATCAAATCTACCCTGTCCTTTTCCCTCTCCTACTGTCTAGTCAGCCCCCAAAGTTTGATCCAATGAAGATGACAGCATATTTTGAGCAACACAGCATCATATAGTATAATTTCAGGGGAAGATTGAGGCTAAGTGACATTTGGGCTAGTGGATAGAGCACTGGGCTGGGAATCACAATATCTGGGCTCTGGCACTGTTGTGGCTCCTTGCTCAAATTACATCCAGTTTTGTGCCTTGGTTTCACCATCTGTAAAATGGGGATAATAAATACTTACCCTTCTTTATAAGGAACTTAGAGATCTCTAGATAAGAAGGCTATATAGTCAGAGCTAAGCATTACTGTTAGAATGATGCTGGGCTTTTCCACATCCTGAGTATGCAGTGAACCCAATATCATCCCAGCAGAACACCTGTACATTAAAGATGGGCTCCAGTAAAGAGATTCAGGTCTGAGTTTCAAACAAGCCAACATTTGTGGCTGTTCAGAAGGGGGGATTTGTCTGGCCTTGTCTAATGGCAGGGCCCCAGCTGCACGTTACAAACCAACCCTGGGGTTTGGATTCGGGCCATGAATCTGTGCCCTTCTACTCTGCCACTGACCTCCACCGCTTTTCATTCCCTTCCGTCGGCCTTTCCCCCCATGTCCATGTAACAGCTGAACAGCCTGGGGGGTGCTACCATTTGTGAAGCTACAAACTGCTGGGATATTTACCATGCCACTGGCACCAAAGCAAATTGCCAGGCGGGGTATCAAGTCCGCGCAAAGAGAGTTCTGCACCGAGGAGCCAAGCTCTGGGTCTTTTGCAAATACAAATCAACACAAACAACAACGTATAAAACTTAAAAACACCCCCCGCAGCACTCGCTACTGCAGCTCCTGTCCCATGGGGCTGGGCCCGACTCCCCGCTCTGGAGATCGCGAGCTAGGGTTGCAGCACCACTTGCTCAGATCTGGCCTCCCACTCGCTCTCCCCAGCTCATCATCATAACAGAGGGGAAGTCAGGCCAAACCTGGGTGGTTCTGTGACCCTGTGCACCAGGTTGCAATGGGTGGGGCAGGTGTCACCACTGTAGGATGAATGCAGAGCAGGCTTGCTCTGCCACTCAGTCCCCCAGCACCTCCCACCCGCTCCAGGGCAGGAACTGATCCTCGACTCCCCCTCTCCTGAGATAAAAAGAAATAAAACGAAATTCCCAAAAAATAAAATTAAAAGTTATACAAAATAAAAGGCATTTCATGGGGCTCTACTCAAGAGCAGGCCAGGCTGCAGGCATTATTTGGGGGGTGGAGGGGGAGAAGACATTATACTGCACCTGAACCTCCAGAGGAACGTCCAGGAGCAATAATAGGTGGCACTTAGACCAGTAATACCTGACACTTTCAATGCACTTTACATAACCTGATGCTAAGTGCGCCTGGAAGGCCAATGCTATCATCCCTCTTTACCCCAGTGGGTTAAGTGACTTGCCCAAGGACACGGACGGAGGATGCGTCTGAGCTGACAGCAGAACTCGGGCGTTCCTGGTTCCCAGTCCTGTACTCTCCCCCCCCCAGAACATCCAGGTTCTAAGATTGGTTTAGTACAAAGAAGGCAAAAACAGGGTATTTACACGGCATTTGACATGTGTCATGCACAGGAGAGGAGAATAGAAATCAGCACAAAAGCCCGGCTGAGGGAAACAGGCAGAGCAACCAGGTACAGGGCAAGATACGGGCAAGAGACGAGCAACCGGTTGGCCAAGACCAGTCATGCTCATAGTTTTCTTACTGCCTTCTTCACAAACCACAAATATGCTGCTGCTCACACATCAGCTGAGCTGGGCCAGATGACCTCATAGATCCTTTCCATCTCTAATGTATAACTGGCAGGAAGTGTCATATCCCAAATGTCCTTATTAATTATGCGTAGAAGAGTCTGGGCATCTGTCCAGCTCAGCACGACAAGGCTTCCTGGACCCAACACAAGTTAGACATGCCACAAACAGGCTGTGTCTTAAGACACCGGTTTTATTAATACAGTTTAGAAGAAGAAGAACTCTCTGTTGTATAAAGAAAAAGAGTACTTGTGGCACAGACTAACACGGCTGCTACTCTGATCTCTGTTGTATAACAGCCGGCGAAACTAGCGCCACGGGAGGACCGGTTTGTCAGGGAAAAGAAAAAGCACGAAGCAGGAACCTTGCAACTCCGGCCCCACTAAGATTCTTAATTAGTTACAACAAGCAAGCTGACTTTGGCTCAGCCATGGCTTCATCACTGAGCCTTGTTCAACACCCAGTTCTGTCTCCGTATTGATAGAGCCATTTTTCTGGGCTGTCAAGTCAAGATACTGCTGAAATCTCTCTTATTGCTTATTTTGCGAAGTCGCAAAGGCAACTGTAACAGAAAGGGTTAAACAATTGCAGCTGAACAAAGCCTCTGTTTCCCATTCATTGCCTCCTGGAGGAAAATTAGATTTTAATTCAATCTGGCCAGAGCTTTATTTTATTTATTCTAGTCAAACTCTTAACTCTATCAGCCTTATTAGCAAATAGATTAAACAAATTCATCACATCAGAAGCGTAATTTTTTGTTGCAATATTAAGCCTGTCACTTAAGAGACCAAAAATCCAGCAGCGACGTCCTGATTTTTCACTTGCAACAAAAGCCTGAGCGTTTGGCCAAACGCTCACTTAGATTGTAAAACCTTTGGGGCAGGGACCGTCTTTTTGTTCTGTGTTTGCACAGTGCCTAGATCAACAGAGCCCTGGGCCTATGACTCTTGAAATGTAAAAAATAAACAGAACTCGCCCGTGCTATTTCTCACACACAGGATCCCGGATCCTGTTCTTGACCTCAGACAGTGACTTTTATGCTCTCTAAGGCCTGGTCTACATTAGGAAATGAGACTGGCATAACTACGTCGCTCAGGGGTGTGAAAAATCCACACCTCCAAGCAGTGTAGTGAAATCAACCTAAGTTCCCATGGAGACCGCACTAGGCTGACGGAAGAATTCTGCCATTGACGGAGCTACCGCCTGTGGGGAGGTGGACTACCTACACTCCTGCTGGCGTAGTTAGTGTCTACACTGAAGTGCTACCACGTTTTAAGCGTTGACAAGCCCTAACGTCCCAATGCTGCAAACTCTTAAATCCATAGGAAACTTCATTCATGGGTGTGTGCTCTTCAACGGAATAACTCCAGTGATTAATGCTAGACAACTGCCAGTAGCGGCAATTCAGACATTTCTCGGGGGTTAGGGGTGAGAGCAAATTCCAGTCCCTACTACCAGCAAGGACCCTGTTCTCATCCCCGCTCAGTCCCCCGGCTAGGGAGTCTCCCCTCTCTTTTACCCACACAGTGTCGGTGGACTCCCAGGAGCTCCTGTACACGGAGCAGGCCCCTGCCCACCATTTGGACTAGCCACCCTTCCATCTGTATAGAGGATCAGCCAGGACAAATTTCAGCAGCACTTTGGCCATGCAGCGGGAGCAACGCTCTGCACTGCTCCAGCCGCACTGATTTCGTATGTGACCCCTGCCTAAAGGGGTCCTGTACTCAACCAGCCCCGCCTCTGCTAACACAGTCTGAGGTCACGGCTTGCCCCCCTGACTCCGTGGCTTATGGAACCTTAAGCAAGTGCAAAAACCTTGTGGGGGGGTAGGGGGGCGTTCGCCCCTCCAGGGCCTCCCAATTGGCACGGGCGTCGTTATTTGCAGGATTGGAGCCTCGGGACATCATTCTCAGGCCTGACCTTGCTCCGCGACCGATTCCAGCGAGAGCCTGACCAGGGGCTCGTCTCAGCTGACCATCACGGTGCAGACGCCGAGCATCTGCGGCTCTATGGATGTCAGTTGACATTACAGGGGCTGCACTTTTGATCTAACCCACAGCAGGTGGCACAAGTGGAGGAACACAACCAAAGCCACGAACGACAGAAGCGCCCCGCGCACGACTGCACAGGGCAGAGCTCCTGGGCCCGGCTGCACATTAGATGCCCCTGAACTCCATCTTCTCCTTTGTAGTTTAAATACCTCGGGGTGGGAGATGTATCCAGCACCGATTAAGCCACCCCCAGCATGAGCCAGTCCCTGCCCTGAAGAGCCTACACGGGGCCAGGTCAAGACGCTGCTGTAAGGATGCGGAAGCAGCACCACTCTGGGCACATCTCCATCTTTTTTTTTTTTTTTTTTTTTTATGAATGAGCCTGTCTCTGATCCCCCATTACTGTGCGAGTGTCACTGGAAGGAAAGCGGACGGGGAGGAGGGGACGGGGGGAGGATTTCCCTTTCCCGCTGAGGCTGGGCTGCCCCCTGAGCTAACCGGGCACGTCTCCCTCAACCCAGCTCTCTCTCCTCTCAGTGCCCAGGCTCACCCCCCCCACCCTAAATTAAGGAGCTGCTGGGGGGGGGGGGAGCCCCTTAATGTTCATTCCCCTGACCCTCCCTAGGGCGGGCAGGCGCTGGGTGGGGGTGTTGCACCGCTTCCTCCCCCAGTCACTGGGCGAAGAGCCCGGGGAGGGAGGGTATTGATCCCCCAAAGGAGCTGGGGAGGGGGGCTTGGCCACAACCCCCTTGTGGCACCGGTGTTTCCTTGGCGCCAGACGCCTGGTGCACCCATTTCTCCCCCGGCCAGCACAGATCTCGGTCCCTCCCCGCTGCCCGCAGGGGCTGGCACCGGAGGGGGGGGGGGTTTGCCGCACCCCGGGGCTGGAAACGGTGCAGCCCCCTGATCCCCCAGACTGGGGAGGGGGCAGCTTTCACCGCTCCCCGTTATGCGCCCTGCTCCACCAGGGGCCGGGAACCTGGCGCTGCCCGGACGGAGCCGGGGACGGGGACCCCCCCCCCGGGCCGGATCCCGCAGCCCCCCCCCCGGGCTCTCACCTCCTTCTTGACGTTCCAGAGCAATTTCTCCTTCTCCGAGCCGCTCATGGCGGGGGCGGGGGCTGCAGCCGGCGGCTCAGCGCGCTGCGGCCGGGGCGGGGGCCTGCCCCCGGGGAGCCAGCCACGCACCCTCCAGCCCAGCCGAGCCACGCCGCTGCCCGGGCGGCCGCCCCCCCCCGCCGCCGCCGCCATCTTCCCAGCCTCCTGCCTGACGTCAGCCCCCGCCCCCGCCCCCGCGAGAGATTATTTGGCAACAATACGGGGTGAGACGGGCGGGGCGGGGGGAGGGAGCCGGGGGCACCCTGGCCACCCGCAGGCGCGATCCCGCCCGGGGAACGAGCCCGGCTCGGCCCTGCCCGCTGGGCAAGGAAAACGAAGCGGCGGGGGCGGGAGGCGGAGACCGTCAGAGCCGAAGCTGGCCGCCCCGGGGCGTGCATCAAGCCGGGGGCTCCGCTGCCGCGGCGGATGGGACGCACGTGAGCGAAAGGCCAGGCCCCCCCCCCGCGCGCGAGGAGGCTTGTTTCTGAAACCAGGGCTGCCCCTGCAAGACACGCGCCATGGTCAACAGCCACGTTGCACTCAAACGGGGGAGCGGGGGGGGGGGATGAAGGGGAAATTATTTTTTTTTTAAACCCCTTGCGTGTAACACGCTACCCCCCCCCCCCCCGGAGCAGCACGCCCCCCACGGCCTTGCTCGGCCCAGGGGCGCGGACTCCGCCCCGCCTCTAGAAATCTAGTAAAAAGAACGAACACATTTATTTGAGCCTTGCATCATGACAGGTTCCAGAGCAGCAGCCGTGTTAGTCTGCATTCGCAAAAAGAAAAGGAGGACTTGCGGCACCTTAGAGACGAACAAATTTGTTAGAGCATAAGCTTTCGTGAGCTACAGCTCGCTTCATCGGATGCATTTGGTGGAAAATACAGTGTATATAAATCTCCCCACTGTATTTTCCACCAAGTGCATCCAATGAAGTGAGCTGTAGCTCACGAAAGCTTATGCGCAAATAAATTTGTTAGTCTCTAAGGTGCCACAAGTACTCCTTTTCTATTTATTTGAGCGTAAGCTTTGGTGGGCTACAGCCCACTTCATCGGATGCATCCGGTGGGGAAAAAATCTAGTGAAAAGCGACTGACGTTTCCCGCCGATTTAGTCACTAGAAGGCGGCATGAAAACGACACGCAGCCTCCCCCCACCGCAGAAACTCCTTATCCCTGGGACCCGCCCCCCCCCCCCGGCAGCTCGCGACCCAACGTTCCCAGGCCGAACGCTGAGTCGGGCCGCGTTCCATGGTAACCACAGCAACGAATTGTGTTGCGGGTTGGAATCCCGGGGTGAGAGGGACAAGCCAGGCCCGTACGTTCCGTGCTAAGGGTACCGCCCCTGCCCCTCGCTCCAGGTCGTGTTAGGGGTTGGAGCGGGGAGGCAGGAGGATTTGTTCGCTCTGCACAGCTGCGTTCTCTGCTGGATCTGTCCCTCACCGCAGCCCACGAGGTCCGTGGCGGTCAATCCCCATTGCAAAAATGGCAGGTTTCAGAGGAGCAGCCCTGTTAGTCTGTATTCGCAAAAAGAAAAGGAGGACTTGTGGCACCTTAGAGACTAACACATTTATTAGAGCATAAGCTTTCGTGAGCTACAGCTCACTTCATCGGATGCATTCGGTGGAAAATACAGAGAGGAGATTGATATACACACAGAGAGAACATGAAACAATGGGTTTATCATACAGGCTGTAAGGAGAAAGAAAAGGAGTACTCGTGGCACCTTAGAGACTAACATTTATTTGAGCATAAGCTTTCCTGAGCTACAGCTCACTTCATCGGATGTATTCAGTGGAAAATACAGTGGAGAGATTTATATACATACACACACAGAACATGAAACAATGGGTTTAGCATACAGGCTGTAAGGAGAAAGAAAAGGAGGACTTGTAGCACCTCCAGTTTGCAAATTAATTCCCATTCAGCAGTCTCTCGTTGGAGTCTGTTTTTGAAGTTTTTTTTGTTGAAGAATAGCTCATTGCAAAAATAAATAAAACCAAGGCCTGTGAGTCAAATTAGCAGATTTCCCAACTCCCAGTAGGGAGGCAGAGCAGGATGTTCTATACCCGCGACGCAATTCATACAGACGGCTTTCTGCTCTCAACAGCAGTTAGACCCGTTGTCCTCTCACGTTTTACTCGCGCCCCCACCGTGGCCAGAAACAGTTACTTCACCCCACCTCCTCCTTGTAAAATTGCCAAGGACACTGGCGCCACCTGTTTGCAATAAACGCTCGGCCCAGTTTCAAACAAATCGTGCTACCAGGCCTTGGCAGCTCAGCGGAGGCTTTTTGAAAGAGTCAAAAGAAGCAGCTTCAGTTTCCCCTCACGTTTCTTACACTTCCCTCCTTTGCCAAAAAGCTGTTGCTAACTAATTGCCTGAAATGAGCTGTACTCATTCCAAACAAAGCAAGTGAGCAAACGTGGACCTGAGGACAGGCTATGACTTAGAAAAATGCAAAGAAGCTTAAATGTTCACCATACGCTACAGGGGCAGGGGGTTTTTTTGTTTGTTTTTGAAAAGGGCAGTGCAGTAGGGTAAAAAAAAAAATAATTATGTACCTGTCTTGCTAACACTTTAGATTTAATTGAAATTTTTAAATTTAATTACATTTATAAAGACTTTATCATGTTTTAGTATCAGCTTGGCCACTACAAAGGACTAGTCAATTTCACTTTGATTCATGGTCAATTTCAATTTCAGATCCTGGTAGAACAACAACATTTTGATCACAAAACTGCAGGAAATATCTATTTTTAAGTGATTGATGTCTTTTTTTTAAAAAAAAGAAATATTTCTACTGAACTTGGGTTTTAGAAAAGCTTGCTTTTCTAAAGCTGAAATTAGGAATCTGTGGGGCAGGACCATCTCTGAAAATGTACAGTGCCTAGCACAATGGGGCCAAATCTGTTAAGGGCTCTAGGTATTACTGGAATGTGCATAATATATCATGCCTACTTAGATCCTCATTGGAGACAACTGATCACACTATACAATATTCAGGAGAATGGAAGAGTCTTCATGTGGGGTGCAACTTGATCTGGACTACACAGAGGAGCAGAGCACGTGACAGATGGAAACCCTATTAGCAGAGGGGGAAGAGGAAAAAATAGCAGCTTCCCAATCTGTGTGACAAATTACACAACTCTGTGGAAGCTTGATGACAACAAAGTAGATGCAGAGGAGTAATGCACATCCCCCAATCATGAGGAACAACCACCCCACCCAATAAGTGGGCCACAGGAGCAGGTAGTGGAGGGAGAGCATGAATTCTTACGGTGCTTCATGACACCATGCTCAAGTTTTATAATGTCCAAGGCCATCTCGTAAAGCCAGGGTAGAAGCTGCCAAATCATGAATAAGCAAGTTCTCCATGAGGACTATGGGAACCAATGGTAGTTTGTGGCCGAGGTTAGAACCGATGACGCAGTAGTGATAGGGGGAGTCTGAAATTGTAGCAAATCCAGACTGCTGGCATTAGAAGGAAAGGAAGAACAAAACAGTTGAAGTGAGGAAAGGCTCCTTCCTATAACAACCACACTCAGACTAGAAATCTCAACTAGGTGGCTAAAAAAAAAAAAAAAAGATATACAGGTGCCAGCAGCAAAAAAAAAGTTTTTTTTTCCACCAAATGCATCCGATAAAGTGAGCTGTAGCTCATGAAAGCTTATGCTCTAATAAATTTGTTAGTCTCTAAGGTGCCACCGGTACTCCTTTTCTTTTTGCGAATACAGACTAACACGGCTGCTACTCTGAAAGCAGCAAAAAAGGCAGCTAAATTAAGCTGCTAGGTGAATGAACACATACCCAAGAAGGTTAAGACAGCACCAAAAAGGATGCACAATTCTAGACAGTCAATGCATCTTGCAGGAGTAGCTGTGAAAAAAATCTCACTTGTTTCACCCTTTGTTGAAAAGAACCACCGAATTGCTGATCGGCTAGAGATTATAAATTGTTACAGTGAACATGAAAAGCACTGAAATCAGTACAGATAAAAACAGCCATATCAGCCTCTGGATATATAGAAATAAAAGTCCAGAAAAATCATAACATGGTGATGTAGGGAAATATCCAAGGTGTCCTTACAAAAAGGCAGGCTGCACACAAATAGGGAGAATGTCATCTGATGGACACTCTAGTTTAGCCTGTATTTGTAGGGGGATGGACTTAGTCAAATGGGTGAAAGGCAAGCACACTTAACAGTGCACAGTAACACAATCTATGGATCCAGAATTGGCTTTACATGTCTGTGGTGCAAGGAATGTTATGTTGGAGGTGAGACCTGGAACCAATGCATGAACTAGAATTGTGTACTCTGGGTTTACATGCGTCAGTTCGAAAAAAACTCTTAACACCAACGAAAATTCAACACAAGCCACTTAAAATATAAGTTTATTAAAAATTAGTGACCCATTTCCATTCAATGCACTGCAGAAAGTCAGAGGAAAATACTGTATTATTGGTTAATAAGTTTACTCCATCAACTTATTTCCCTTGCAAGACTGACCCTTAAGAGATTTAGAATCCAGAACAAAATGAAAACTCCTGTGGTCAGAAAACAGCTTGTTCACAGAATGTCAGCTAAATTATGAACAGTCACCATAATAATTTGATGTCTCTGGTAAAAACAATTACAGTAGTCCAAGGTGCTTTATAAACATTAATGAATTAAGCCTCTGAGGTAGGGAGTGTCTCACCCCAGTTTTCACTGATGAGGAAAATGAGGCTCACCAAGGTTAAGTGACTTGTCTGAGGTCACACAGCGAGTCAGTGGCAGATGCTGGGATTAGGGTCCTGGTCTCCAAGTCTCTCAGTAAAACCTCCATTTTCCCAATAGAAGGGGTTTGGCATTACATTTGGTTGTACAGGAGATTTTTTTTTTAAATGCAAAGGATTGTCAGAAAACATGATTCAGTTTTAGATTGTTTGGTCAGAAGCGTTCAGAAAAAACAAACTTACTCTGGTTTCTGGGTGTTTAAAGACCAGAACAAGCATTTTCTAGGCCAGCCAGAATACAGCTCCCAGAAATAGCATAGCGTCAGTCACTCCCAGGCCCCACCGGTCCAGATTATTTATTTATTTTTCATCATTTAGTACAAGAGAAAAAGTCAGCGAAATGGAACGTTACCATGGGATAAATGTCTCTCGTTCTGAAGCTTAAATGTCAAGGCAAAGGTTAAACATTTAGTTTTGTCTCGGCATTTATCAAGCAGTGGGAGACGGCTATCCTGCAACGCTATCCCAACTGATGTTATCGCCTAATTAAAATGGATATTAAAGTGCTGCTTAATATAAGACATTCGTTTGGAAAGCTCCAAACCGCCTTCCTTATAGAGAGGAGGAGGGCATTTGCAACTCAATGCAGCTTTCCCAGCACAGATGCCACAAACAGTCCCCTGTCAAAGGGGTCACGTACAGATGTCATTTAATATTTCCCACTCATCCTCTTAGTCTAATTTCATAATCTGAATGCATAAAGTTTACTTAAACACAAGTGTGCAGACGATAGCAAGACTTCAAAAAGACTGCACCAGCTAATGCTTGCTTGCTGGTGTCGTTAAAATTCACACGCTGCAAATGAGACAAAGGTTTTTCTTTTCTTTTCCTCCAAAAGGCTATTTTAGAGTCACAGGCACATCAATAGAACGCAAACGTAGGTGATTATGGTTTTTGTAGGAAGTTATTACAGATCTCTTAACGCGCAGCTGTGAATGCCTCAAATTAAAAAAATCTACGCTGTCGTAATGGGGAGGGGGATCATAATATGTGCTATTTAAAAACAGCAGAGAAAATATTCTCAGCAAGAATGGCTGCTTTGTCAACCCTGCAAAGGGTATTTTACTATAAATAAGCAAAGATTGTGCTTAGTACTATGACTATTTCAAAGCTGCATTATCCTTCACAATGGTACTTGTTCTTAATTATATAAATGTCAAAAATGTAACCTAGGATTCAACATCTAAGCAATTTACATCCTTTAAGTAAATAAAGGAGGGTTAAAATGATAATACAGAGCACAAGTTACATCAAAACTACTACTATTAAACATAACCAGAATCTAGGTAGTCATACTGTACAATCAACATGTCATAGTTTATGTGCAATAAAAGAGAACATTCAATTAACATTCTGTATTGAAATATGCAGAAATCATTTTTTTTTAAAAAAGATCATTTAGATCATTCAACTCTTTTGGTTAAAAAAAAGTTTCCAATGATTTAATAGGAAACAATGACACTGCCCATTGCTGCATTTGGATTTAGTGAGACTATGTAAAACTGTCCAACAAGGTAATCACACTGGCCAAGAAATGTTCTAAGCTCTGTATAGATACAGTACGGTCTTAGCAAGTCTAATATTACAATCATTTAACACTGTGAAGGTCTGTTTATTAGCACAGGGTTCATACCTTTCTCTACGAATGCTGAGGATCTTCCGACATTCTCCCACCATTGGTCTATTCCTGGGGCCGGTGCTCCACTGCTTGCAACAATGGGACAGCTAGTAAAATGCAGCCACAGGCATTTTAACCTGTCACTGAACCATGCCCTGAACAGCACTGATTGCTCCCACTAGTTTCCTGGGGCGGGGGGGGGGGGGGGGGAAGAGGAGTAAGCCACCCCAAGGGTCCCTGGATTCACAGAACTTGTATTTCAGAAGTTACAGTACGGGGAAATTGACGTTTTTTTAAAATAAAACCTAAATTCAGAGATCTCAAAAGCCTTAGTCAAAACAAATCTCAGCAGCTGTATTTCTGCTGGTGTGATGTCAAAAGCATCTGGAAAACAAAACATCACAGAAAGCAATAAAAAGCAGGTTATTGATTTTTATAGTGTTTTAAAGAGGCCTTTCAGGAAAAGGCAGGTGCAGTGGCATGACTGGGGCAACACTCACTGCTAGATGTGAGAAGAATGAAGAGATCATGTTCCACATGCAGGAAGCGTGGCCAAACAATAAAGAGAGAGAATCTGTAGCAACTAACGCTCTCTAAAGAGGCACATACAATCTTGCTTTTAAAAGACAAACACCTAATGGAGGCTGACCCCCTATTCTTTCCAAATATCTGTTCCCTCCAAAATACCCAGCCGGGCCCGTGTATGTCAGAGGTTCACGCTGTGAATTGAAAGACGTTGCGGAAAATAATCCCATGGGATTTTGCTTTTAAACTTGCACATGAGCGTAGTGCAGTGAAGAGAGCGCCAGCCTGATGGTCTTGGAGACTGAAGTCTTCCCTTTATCTAAAGAACAGGTACAGAATGGGCAGTGGCACAGCATGCTTACCACAGTGCTCTCCCCATTTACCTTACACCTGGTATGGAAGGGGAGTTCAGTCTCCATGGTCCTCTCCATCCTTGGCCATTCTGCCAACGAGTCACTTGTTGCTAATTGTGGTGGAGGTGTTATGATGTGGAGTCCTGGCTACTGAGAACTAGACTGAGACCCCTCAATTAATATCAAATACATGCCACTAAACAGCCATCAGAGGGTACCAGCTTTTGGTCACAACTAGATTGGGGCAAGATTTTTGGGTGAATAGAAATGTTGTCAAAAATGCACTGGGGAGGGCTCTGAAACTATCAGTGAATTTGGGTCATGAATAGTTTTGGCCAAAAAAACCTTAACAAAACATTTGGAAATATCAAAATGTTTTGAAGTGTTGCTTTGAAATAACATTCAAAATGTTTTGACTCAAACAATAGTTTTTCATTTTGTTGATAACACACAAAAAAATTCCTTCTTGGTTTGAAATAATTTTTTTTTCTTTCTTTCCAGATTTTGTTTCAGTCACCAACCAAAGGAAAAAAAAAATCATTTGCTCGGCTCAAATTACAGGTGATCTGGATTTGAGCTGGTGAACTACAGATAAAAGATCATCACCAAGATTTTCAAACACGATTACTGACTTTGCATGCCCAGCTTGAGCCTCCTTAAAGAGAACTGATCTGCAAAATGCACCAGCCAACCAGCCTCAAAAAATCAAGCTCATTTAAGATGTCTCAAGTTGGGCACCCAAAATAATTAGGCCAATTTTTCAAATGTGACTATATTTTCTCCATTACCAAAGTTTATGCATTTTATCTGCCAATTAATAAATAAAACAATTCGCTATCTTATTTAGTTTATATCTTAAATACATTAGGGAAATAAAATATACTTAACACTGTAACCTGAAAGCGTTATTTTTTAAACAACGCATTCCATGGGCCATTTAATGAATTTTCAAAGCTGAAGCTCCATGGAGTTGAAGTATTCAAAATCTTTTGTCTAACCAGACTGCGGTAGATTGGGATGTTTGTCTTGAGAGAGGGAGAGCACTAAACGTGCTGAGTAGTTCGGGTTTTTAAATGGTTTATTACGCTGGGAGGCTAGGCCAGTCTAGCATCTGAACCTCATGACTCTCTCCACAGACTACTCTGAAGGCAATAAAACCCCCACACTGGTGGCAGCTTATTCACATATTTTAAAAGGCCTTGAAAAAATCCTTATTTTTCCTTTGAGACAGTAAGTCAGCCAGCTTGATCATTACAAAGGGTCAAATCTTGAGAAACTGGAGCTTACTTGCTTGAACTGGAATTTGCTCGGATTTGGCCCCAAAACATCAATTCTCAATCGAGACCTTGTCTACACGTGGGACAAGCCCCAACTCAGCCTTCGGTGACTAGCAACCAGTGTAGCTGCACTGCTGCTGATGCGCAAGCATAAGCCGGGGCAGGCTGTAGTTTGCACCTATTAGAAGCAGAGGTCAGTCTCAGTCAGAAGAATTGGTACAAACCCTGGCATGCCCTTGTCCATGCTTCGCACTCAGCACCAGTCCATCCGGATATTCCCGAGCAGTGATTCTCACCCCCATCCCAACACACTAAGCCCAGATTCTCCTATGAATAGAAAAAAGAAATTATTTCTCATGAAAACATTGGAAAAATCAAGCTCGGAAAAATCCTACCATCCAGCACTGCCGGGCAAGCAACAAGCCAGTCTAGACAGATGGCAATTAATTCCTGGCTGCTAGACAAATTGCTGCCCTGCATTAAAACAATCCTAGATGCAATAATGAACCAGGGCACACAGCTAATTGCACATTATATAGTCCTCTCCCGTGTGCAGTAGGGCTGCCCCTTCCCCCGCAAACAACCACCAAACATTGAGATTGGAGGCCAGTTCTTATTTGAAGCCTAAAGCTGGCTGCCTTAGTCAGTCAGCAAACCCAGATGTTTGAAGTGCTAGCTAGGATCACCAGTTGTCATCAAGGGGGAAGAGAGACAGGAAAACGCTGGGCCTGATTTTCAGAGGTACTGACCACCTGCAGCTCCCACTAGTTTCAGCTAGAGTTGTGGGTGCTCAGAACTTCAGAAAAATCAATCCCTTAAATTTTCACCGGGGCTACCAAATAAGTTGGGACCATCATGTTCTCTCACTGGATAGTCATGTTTAAGATCAAAGCTCAAGTCCAAAAACCCCTAAGTCCAAGGAGAGTTGACACTGTAGTACTAAGAGGTGAGGAGCACACACTTGACATCTCTCTTTTTTTTAAATACATGTTTAAAAAAAAAACTCATTTGAGTCACAAGAGATCTTCTAAAAACAATTATAAAAAATGTCAGCTGAAGAAACGGTTTAAAATTCAATATAAAAAGTCTCTCTCCTGGGGCTGTGCAGAGACAGAGCTCTGGTGTAATGGCCATTTTCCCTCCACTCCCACCTCTTGGCCTCAGAGGGGACTTAGAACAGAAACACATGGACAACCCCAACTGTGCAGGAGTGAGTGAGCTTTCATTGGTCTACACTTTAGTTGTTTTCCCTCAATAACCCTGTTTTTTTCCCCGAGCTTGAGGAAATGACACCAAGCAGTGCTTAGGGGCCCTCTTGATCTAGTGACTAATTCTAGAGAGATTCTCTCAATTCCCCAGGATCTATTAATACAGGGTTCCCTCCGCACCCAAAGCCCTAGAGGGTAGAGGTCCCACCATGCCCATGATTTCGCCAGGGCTCTGTTTTCTTATAAGCTTCCTCACCTTTAGGATTTTTTTTTTTCTCTTAATAACCATGTCATCTAATATTTACTCTCTAAACTTCCCCCATTTGGACTATTTGTTAGCTTGATTCCGGAAAGCTTGGCTTGAAGTGAGACAGGCTAAGCAGTTTCAGCACCAAGGGTAACCTTTGCAAAAAGGGGAAATTCACCTCCTCTCATGCCATGGAAATCTAACTACTTGCTCTATAAGGAAAGAGTAGCTTGGCCAGCAAGACGTAGCGTTTGCTAAACTTGCTAGTGCTCGAATCCCATTTTCGACAGAATTTCAAAACTAAGCAATTCCACGGCACACAGCTCTTATGGCGCCTCTGACAATGGGTTTCCAAACAGAACCATCCTCAAATGGAAAAATACATCGCTTCTCACGAGACATACAATGCCTGGTGGCTGCAACCTATATCAGAACAAATGAGCTCCACAGGCAGGTTCTTGGGATCCCCTACCATACGCAACACATGAAGAACTGCTCTCTCTATTTACACCGCATGGTGCACAAGTAACATATCACAATGACTCTAAAAGCTTCTGGCCTTAAGTGTTGCTTTTGGTTTGCACGCACAGATGTTGGGTTGCTTCTCTAGGAAGCAGTGAAACTATTTGAGAATCAATCCCCTGCTTCCCGGACTAATTCCGCATATTCCTTAAGCTCTATGAACAAAGCAAACCATTTCTCCTCTGCCAGCAGGCTAGTGGCCAAGCTGCCGGTCGTCATAAGTGCTGTATCTCTTCACGTGGATGCGGCGCACTCGGTCGCGCAGTTCAAAGCCTTCATCATCCTCGCTGTGAGATGCCTGGCTTCGGTTCCGGCTCGTCGCCTCCAGCAGAGAGTTGTCAGGTACGCGTGGAGTTTCATACAGTAAAACGTTTAGGGTCTCCTCGTAGATGCGCGCTTCGGGGAATTCAACCTAGGGAAGAGACAGCATGCTTTTTCATGATGCAGACTGGGTAACAAGACAGGAACCACTCTACTGCTTATTGGTGAAGGAATTTCAAATGCTAATGCATGTGAAGATGGAGGTAAAGACAGTAAAACCATTCCAAGTGGAAGAGACCTGTGAGATAATCTCATCGCATCCCCCAGGGTATGATTTTACTTTACGTTCTCTAGTGCTTTCACTAGCCTAGGTTTTGATGTCCCAACTCTTGGGCCATCTGCCACTTCTTTTGGGAGACTCCTGCAGAATCTACCACATCTCATTGTCAGGATGTCATTTCTGATACTTGACTGCAAAGTCTGGTCTCATTCTAGTCTCACCTGCACCAGTGTAAACAGGAGTACTTCTGTTTAGGCCAGGGGAATTACTCTAGATTTATCACATTGTAATTAACAATAAAGGAACAAATTTTTCTTCTTAAAACAGCTAATATTCAGCCCAAATTTCCCTTTTGTCTATTTTATCCTACCCTACTTTTATTTATACTGACATGCTCCCCTCTGAACAATTCTCCTCTTTTGACATTAGCATCTTCCAACCTTCTGGAGATGGTTATGCCCCCATCAGACATTATCATTTAGTCAAGCCACACATAGGTCAAATTCTGCTCCCAGTTACCCCCAGTGTAAGTCTGGAGTAATTCAACTGACGGTCATTTACACCAGCTTAACTGAAAGAAGAATTAGATCCTTCATTTAAAGGGAGGATTTTTCAAAAGCTCATGTGACTTAGGAGCACCAAGTCCTTATGACTTTCAATGGGATTGTTCTAAAGATTACTGAAGTGCTTTTGAAATTCCCTCTCAATCTTTCCTCCTTATTTATTCCTTCCACTGACCTAATCTTATTTTGCTCTTCTCTGAACTCTGTTCAATCTGTCAGCATTTTTTGGATACTGATATGCCCAGGACAGAATGCAGCTTGCTAGCCAAGTGTTCCCCAAGCAGAGGGTCCCAACCCACCAGTGAGTCACAGGAAAGGTCTAAGTGGGTTGTGCATGCCCCAGAGGCAGTCCCTCCTTCCCATGCTCTTGCTTCCTCTGGGCAGTGGCATAGGGAGCAGGATCTGGACAGCAGTAGCATGGAAGAAGTGGCTGGAGTCAGCGAGCAGACACCTGGCAGCCATCACAGCCTGACTGAGGCTGCAGGAGGGTCAGGGCTAGGAGAGTGAGAACCAGGGTTGAGAAGGTTGAAGAGAGAGAGTGCGCGCAAGGATAATGCGGATAAAAGGCAATTTGGTGGGTCACCAGTAAAAAGTCAGGGAACAACTGTGCCAGTCAATGAGTGGCCCCAGTCATTTGGATTTCATTGATCATCAATGGCACTCAGTCAGCAAGTTGAGACCACCCCTGACCTTACCTTCTCCTCCTGACCTGGTCTGAGTCTCAGAGATCTCACATGGCTTTGTAAACCGCTACCAACTTTGTTACTTAACCACAAGATTCAAGGAAGACAAGTCCCAGTACCTTGGTTTGTTTCTTTTCTGTGGCATACACTATCGAGGTGCAACAGACCTCAGCGAGCTTCCGCCCCTGTCCGTAGAAAGACCAGCAGCAGATTTCATCCCCTATAACATCCTTAATGAAGAGGACTCGACCGTTGAAGCGGAGAGAGAGTTTATCGAACAGTTCTATGTTCTTCAGTAAGTTATCGTCCGAGTTACTGAAACACAGTAGCAAAGGCAGTGAAAAGATCTTTGTGGTTTAGCAATTGGCCTGCACCGTAAACTGCACAGGGTTAATGTTCCTACCCCACCATGGCTGCAAGCATTAATCTAAACTGCAGGATACAGTGACTCATTGCTATGCACTGGAGAACAGCCAACTTGGAACACAAATAGGATGCTCTGCTCCCCTGAGCAAATGTTCCTTTAGAGGTCAAATGATGCAATTAATATAATGGTAGCAGTTTCCTATGTCATTATAGCAACAAACAAAACCTGCATCCTGACCAACGTCGGAGCTGATCAAATCATATGCTTACTATGGTTCTATTTAGCATGGCAAGAGGAAATGACCCAGAGAGCCAATGCAAGGGTCACAGAACGTGTCCAAGGTCAGTAGAACTGTCATTTTACAGAGTCCTCCTTGTACCTAGGATGATACAGGGCACAATTTTCAAAAGCATCTAAGTGATGTAACTGCCCTTGAGAACTTTACCCATGGTATCACTTCGATATATTTGAGTTTAATAAAATGTTGAGTGACCTTGAGCCTATCTTGGTAATGATGTAATGTAATTCACATCGTAAGACGTGTAAACAACACGGTCAAGCTGACGCTAAAACCCACTTTGACCAACTCTAAAATACAGGTCCCTACTCCTCTGGCATTAACTTTGGCCCAATTCAACCAAACGTATGTAACCCACTCAGAACGGTGCTCTGTACCCCTCATGTGTGGCTTGGCCACGCAGAGGTTGATGAGCCTGCAGCAGCTGTGGCTAACAGACCTGATTGTTTAGCTCAGGCAGTAAAGGTTCATTCTTCTGGGTCCAGAGCCCCAGATTCAATCCAGATGCTGGTGCCCCACCCCATGGTGCTCCACTTCTACACTACAAACCTATATTGGTACAACTATGTCGCTCAGAGGTGTGAAACATCCACACCCCTGAGCAATGCAGCTAAACCGATTTAACCTCCCCTCACCATAGCTACCGCCACTCGTGGAGCTGGATTAACTATGCCTATGGGAGAAGCTGTCCCATCAGCATAGTAACATCTTCACTAGAGCACTACAGTGGCGCAATTGTACCAGTGCAGCTAGCACTGTACATGAAGATAAGCCCTAGTAGCCCTGCTGAGGCCAGTGGGACTAGTTATGAAGCAAGGCAGGCCCCATGAGAAGGGTGGCAGAAGTAGGCTCCAAGGCAGGGAGTATTCGCTTTAGAGGCCTGAGAACCATTGGCGATCAAATGAAAAACTTGTCTTATGAAAGAAGACTCAAGGAGTTTGGCTTGTTTAGCCTAACTAAAAGAAGGTTGAGGGGAGATATGATTGCTCTCTATAAATATATCAGAGGGATAAATACTGGAAAGGGAGAGAAATTATTTAAGCTCAGTACCAATGTAGACACAAGAACAAATGGATATAAACTGGCCACCAGGAAGTTTAGACTTGAAATTAGATGAAGGTTTCTAACCATCAGAGGAGTGAAGTTTTGGAATAGCCTTCCAAGGGAAGCAGTGGGGGCAAAAGATCTATCTGGCTTTAAGATTAAACTCAATAAATTTATGGAGGAGATGGCATGATGGGATAACGTGATTTTGGTAATTAATTGATCTTTAAATATTCATGGTAAATAGGCCTAATCCCCTGTGATGGGATATTAGATGGGTGGGATCTGAGTTACCCAGGAAAGAAGTTTCTGTAGTATCTGGCTGGTGAGTCTTGCCCATATGCTCAGGGTTTAGCTGATCGCCATATTTGGGGTCAGAAAGGAATTTTCCTCCAGGGCAGATTGGAAGAGGCCCTGGAGGTTTTTCACCTTCCTCTGTAGCATGGGGCACGGGTCACTTGATGGAGGATTCTCTGCTCCTTGAAGTCTTTAAACTACGATTTGAGGACTTCAATAGCTCAGACATAGGTGAGGTTTTTCGCAGGAGTGGGTGGGTGAGATTCTTTGGCCTGCGCTGTGCAGGAGGTCGGACTAGTTGATCAGAATGGTCCCTTCTGACCTTGGTATCTATGAATCTATGAAATTGAGGACAGGTGGAATAGAGCAGGCCAAAGTCTTCCGCTCCCTGGGGCGTGAGACTGATTGGCCCAGAATCCTAGAAGTGTCGAAGTTCAGCGTTTAGTATTGGTGGGATGATTTGGTCTGGCATTCGGCTAACGGTGTTCAGACGTACTGTGGCAAACCCAAGCCACTGCGTCATCCTGGGCCAAACTAGCTTGGGCAAACTTCAGAGGCCTCCAAACCTGGAGGGGGAGGGAGAGGTAGCCAGACGAGAAAAAAAGCTGTAGACGCAACATAGTAAAATGGACAACCCTTAAAACCCTAGGGGGGGGGGGGGGAGGGAAAAAAAAAAAATCACACTTTGTGCTTATGCAGCACCTTGGAGATTCTTCTGTAGGTATTTTTCATGATAATGCGTAATGGTCAACATTTTAAAGGTGGGGAAATAGAGGCTTTAAGTGTTTTGCCAAGGTAACAGAGCAGGTGGCAGGGCTGGGAAAAGAACCCAGGAGTCCTGGCTCCTAAAACATTCTGTCACATCATCTCCTTACTGACACAGTAAGTGAGCAAGCTGTCTTCACTGACGAGGATTGGGAAGAATTGGCGGGGCGGGGGAGAATATTCTTTATCCTGGTAAGAGAATGTGTTTATAAAGAGATGCCTCATACAGCTGCCATCAAGACATAATAACTGAGCCACCATGTCCTTGCATACGGCTCCAGTCACTCTTATTAGTGCCTCTCCGACTTCAGACCCCTCCAGACAAATATGCTATTTTGTCCTTAGCGCAGCATCGTTGCTGGATAATAACGGGAAGCACGGCCAGGAGCATCGCGGAAAACACCGCCCTCCCGAGCTGGATGATGAATGTGCTGCCTTCTAGCATTCCCTAGTGACCACCTGGAGTTGCACGTTTTTTAGAATCGGTCTCTCTGGCAGACAAACAGCACGTGTCTAGAGACCCAAGGAGGTTGATAAAACCACCAGGATGGTGTCTCAGAATGAAAGGCAAAGGACTAGGGTTCTGCAAGCCCCGCCTTAGGGCTGGCCGTGTTGCTTCAAGCTCCCGATCTGGGAAAACCAGGAGCCACTTTAGCAGTGGTATCACAAGAGTGACACCACAGAATCCGAACAACACTCTGTTTCTTTCCTCAGTGTCACACAAGGAGAGCAACTATCCTTACTGCTAGAGCCTTGCAGGGCAGTTCCTCCTCTGATGCGTTTCACATCTCCGCCTGTTACATCTCCTTTACAACGATGTAATTAATTGATTTCAAAAGGGGTGGGGCTGGAATAACTGGGGTGCTGTAGGTCTGGACCAAGGTGGCTTAGCAGGGCTGCATGGGACTCAGGAATGGAACTGCAGAGGGAGGTACAGGTCACAACTGCATTAGCATGTGGGTGGAAGTTTACCCTGCAGTGCCTTACTCTACCTGGTTTCAGCCAGTGTTATTGGCAGTCACGCTTCTCTGAGCACTGAGAGACAGGCACCTCCACTACCCACACACTGAGCTCTAACAGGCTGCATTCCCCCTGCAACCCAAGGAGCCTGATCATCCTCTGTCAATCAAGAGTTACTGCACTCAGGTGCGTGGAGAAACACTCCTGGAAGAGGAGAATCAGGCCCTTGCACACCCAGTCCCGGTAGCCTACGAGGAACCTTTACTGTCCGCGTGGAACTCTCAAGACATACCTGGTGTAGGAATATTTGTTGTTGCTCCTGTTATAAAGCAGCTTGACAACAGGCTGTTAGGAGAGAAAAGAACAAAGGCAGGGCAGGTGAGTTTTGTACTGTAAACAGCTTGGAGAAATAGAGTGAATGGGGACAGAAAAGCAGTTACTTTCATGGAGGATTCGATGAGCCTCTCTTCTTCCTTTGGTGACGTGATGATGGGGATGTTACAGACAGGCTCGTACGAGTCTTTCTTGTCCTGGTTTAAATAAAGTAAGAGGTATAACTAACGTGGGCACCTCCAGCCATGTTCCCAAGCCCTCCAATGCAGAGAAAGAGCATAAAGTTGCTATAGTAACCCCACCATATTACCGTGAGCTGCAACCCAGAAATACAGCAAGATGTTTCTTAGCCCCGAAAGGCAGTGATAATTGAAACATTCAGATGCAAATGGATGTCATTCCTACATACTGCAAGGACTCTGAGCCTGTTGTGGGTTTGTGTTTGGGGGCCATGGTGTTCTAGCCCCATTGAGAAAAGGGGCAGGGGAAAATGCTTGGGCCAGTTTTATCAACTGCCCACTGTAGCTCAGTCATCACGAATCACACATTTGTTGGAGAGAAATGTACCTCACTGAAATAGACAAACGCTTTGTTGTACAAGCAACAAGCTATTGCAGACGCTAACTCCAGCTTCCTTATGCAGTGAACTAGAGTGCCAACTACCGGTTTCTTGAGTCGAAAATATATCCAAACAAATCAAAATCAGTTGTCTATCTACTTACATTGCCCCCATATCTGAGTATCTCACAATCTTTAATACTCTCAACATCCCTAGGAGGCAGGGAAATTCTACTATTTCCAGTTTACAGAACGAAGGCCCAGAGAAGCTGTGACTTGCCCAACATCTCACAGGGGGTTTGTGGCGCAGCAAGGACTTGAACTCAGGTCTTGCAAGTTGTAGGCTGTAACCACTGAACCATCCTGCCTCCATTTAGGCCACAATAGCACTTTATTCCCAAAGTGCTTCACAAGCCACGTACACACTCAGAGCTGCTAAACTTCCGCCCCCTCTAGGGAGGAAGCCAGAAGCACAACAGTGGGATTAGCTGGGGATATTTTGGCCAAGTCATTGCTCCAAATCCCTTCTCTACCAAAAAACATCACAGGACACTTACTGTCCAGGCAGAGCAGAGAACAACATGGTTTTAAGCTCTTATCCAAAAGAGAGAGAGAGAGCAAGAGGTATGTCTCTCAGTTTATCTGCCTTGGAAAAAGATCCAGATGGGGATCAAAACTGACTTTAGACATTTCAGACTTCATATCAGACATCCCCTGGAGTTACACCAGTACCTCATTTAAACATAAGCACTTTCAAAACACATACAACACAAGGTAGATCCCTGATAATTTTTAGAAGTGGAAAAACCTCAGGCTGCTGCCATGTCTTACCTGGAGAGCTGCCTGGCACATGTCTACTAAGCCCTGAATTAGGTAATATTTCGCTTCTGCCATCAGCTCTTTGATCTCCTGCCTGTTTTTTGGAAGTGCAATAGTGTCGTCTCGGAGGTAATTTAAAATCACACCGAAGTGTTTCCCACAACGGTCTATAAGGATCCACCCTGAAAGACAAACACCATGACATTTGAGTGCAGCACCATACCACGAGAGGCAAGCAGCAGCTCAGCAAGGAGGCAAAACATGGAATCTCAGTGCAACAGCTCTCAGGCCTCATCTGTGGATTATTCATCTTCCTAGTGCCTCTTGCAACAGAGCTTTCCCAAATTCCCAAGGTAGTCAGTGGGAGTCTTTGTTGACTTCAGGGGACCTAGATCTGGCCCACAGAAGAGAAACTGACAGAGGAATTGCTCTTCTCAATGGCCAAACCACCAACCTCCCAAAAGGAAAAAGTTTCCACGCAGATACCAAAGCCCAAGACCTAGATGAAAGAATCTGAAAACACTCAGGCTTTTACTAACAGGGATAAAAAAAAACCCATTAGAATCCTAGTGCATTGTATTCTCCACTGATCAATCCACACACACTCATCCCAGAGCTGTTTTCTGTGCCTCGTCTTGTCTATATTAGATTCCAATCAACTGGGGACTTGGATCCATTTAAATATTATTGGAAGTTACCAGTTGGCACTATTACAGTAGTTCTGTTTAACTGACCGTTTAGGCAGTTAGATCTTAGAAAAATGCTAATTGTTAAATGTGGGGCAATTTTTCTTAAAGAAGCTCAGCACTATACCAGAGAAGTTGGTTCTTACTGCCTTCATCTCTAAGTCATTTCCGTTGCCTACAGATTGGGTGGGCAAACAAGAACCTTGCATGGTGCCAGAATAGTACAGCCATGTGAAATGCAGTGAATACTGGAATCCAAACTCCAAAATAATAGGCATGAGAGTGAATTTGGGGTGGGAAGGCCTTTCAGGAGTCCTATTTGATTTTTTTTTTTAAGTTGTTGGAATGGATTTTGTGTTTTTTATCTCTTGCACCTAGAGAACATGATAAACTCAAACATGAATAAATATCAAGATCTAGGTATTCAGCAATAAGAGAGATCTATTGGACTGTGGTAGTAACAAATATTTTAAAGCAAATAAATATTCTTCAAGTGTTTACAAAAAATATGCATAATCCAATAAGGAAAGCTAAGTGAAATACATGACTCTTCCCTTAACCCTCTACAAGGGAAGGGTAGACTCCTGCCAACGTACATTGCCATGCAGAGAAGCAGATGCAGTATTGCCAGGCAGCTTAGTACTAAGAAAGAGGAGACTTGCCAAAAGCGTTTGCAAATTCTAAAGGGATTTGAGTCTAAGTTCTGCACACCACCTGCCGGCATTTGGCAGAGGTTTCACCAGTCCTCTTTCCCAGTTCTTGAGAGAGAAATCAGAGCAGCATTCTACAGATGCCAAGATATAGAACAGGCCAGCGAAACCAATGGGGAAAAGGCCATTCTGGTCTAACACACTAAAGATATGCTATAACACCGATTTAGTTAAATTGAATATTTGACAGGCAAGCTACATGGATGTACACCAGCTTCATACCAAAGTACAATATCCATACATAAAGCTGAACTGAGTTAGTTTAAACCTGGTGCAACATTGCCCCTTTAGTTTAACCAGTGCCACTTCTATGAGTAGAGGAGCAATATGAAACATCAAGAGGTTAAGTGACTTGCCCAAATTCGCACAATAAACACATGGCACAGCAAGGGCTAGAATCCAGATCCCCATGTTCCCAAGCCCACACTCTCAACACCCAAGAACATTCTTCCCTGGGATGCGCAAATAGATTTTTTCCTGCTTTTGCTTATATTTGTATCGAGCGAGCGTATCTAGAGGGCCCCAATCAGGGATGTTCTCTCTCAACGTAACTCAACAACTCTATTGAGCCCACATTTTTTCTGCTCCTAAACATGTAGTTTGGCCTAGCCTATTGCTAGGCGGTGTGTGAAAGCATTCATGGCCACTGCTCATACGGATGCTCTTCCTTGTTCTCCTATTTAATTAAAGCTGCTGAGTTAAGCTCGTTTAGACTGTAATATCATAGGGGCATTGACTATCTTTTTTATTATCCATGTGCACAGTACAATGTGGCCCTGACCTGACTGTAGCCTTTAAATGCTACCTCAATTTAAATATTATATTAATATCATAATCAACAAGCAGCACATGCCGTGGAGACCAAAAAAACAGCACCTGGGTTTGGCAACACGAGTCGGAGCTTAAAATAATAAAAAGCGCTGCCACTTGTCTACCCCCTTCCCACATTTCAATTGACTCCTCTACACAAGATCCTACAGTGCCAACCCACACGCATCTGTTCAGTCCTGACAGCAGTGTAGGCCATCCACATACCAGCTGCAACAGGAGTAGAACAAATGATGGGGAGGGATAGCTCAGTGGTTTGAGCATTGGCCTGCTAAACCCAGGATTGTGAGTTCAATCTTTGAGGGGGCCATTTATGGGTTGAGGGGGCAAAAATTGGGGATTGGTCCTGCTTTGAGCAAGGAGTTGGACTAGATGATCTCCTGAGGTCCCTTCCAACCCTGATATTCTATGATTTCTTGCTCCAACTATTGTTGGTGATGAAGGGGGAAGTTGACTCCCCTTGGTGCCTATGACAAGAAATCTCCACCTAAATCCCATGCATTGACAGAGTCCTACTCTCAGACACGCGTGGCTCCTGTCGACGCTCCCTTACCTTCTTTGTCAGTCAGCACTTCCATCCTGCCACTGAACATGGCCTTCAGCATGGTGTCATGCCGGGTCAGCACCTGCACCGTGGTGTAGTACAAGGAGCCCCCAACGTTGAGCCGCACGTATTTGTTGCCCAGGCTACCCTCTTTGAAGCTGCAGGTTTTGGGCTTGGCTCCTGAAGACCGGCAGATATTGGTGAGGCACGTGTCCCCAGACATCTTCTGCAAGTAGATGACGACTCTGCAGAGGGTTGGCTTGATGGATTCCGCCGTGGTTGGGGAGGGGTCAAGAATTGCCGGATGGGGAGGGCAGGGTAGGAATCGTCATAAATTGCTCAATCCCTGGGTGGGGTTAGAAAGAAGGGGAAGAGGATGAGATCAAGGAGGAGGCCTAGAATTACCGCCTGCAATGAAAACATGCAGCCTGCATCAAAGAAGGGAGGGGACTGTAAGAGGATACAGTCTTTCTCCCCCAACACGTAGCGGCTGGATAGCTTCCGCAACTGAGTTCTGAGAGAATCTTCTTCGGTTTTTATTAGACAAGCTCTATGGTTTCTGACCACACTCAGTGTTGGTATGGCACTGTTACTGTTCTCACCGAAGACAATAACTTCCATTGACTTCAATGGGAGCAGAGCTAGAGCACTTTTAAAAATCCCACCTAAGATGGTTATCCCTGTCCTCCTTTTCCCCCCTTTCTTTTAAACAGACAGAATTTGGATTTTATTTTAGTAGCCAGCCAGGAACATTGCTGATCTTAATGTACGTTTATAAACCACTTTGATAAGAAAGGCAAGGTATTATTAGCAGGCATCACTGAAAGGCTGAATGAAGGACTGAAATAGGGAAACTATAGAAGAATTCTTTAAGTTTCAGCATCAAGGTTTGAGTGCATGCCTAATTACAAACATGTCGGGAAATGAGCTATTTCCTCACAACAAAATCATGAGAAAATAATCAGGCTATTGGCATTCGGTAAGCGTTTAACGAAAGAGCCTCCACCAAAAAAATTTGATTTTGATTTTCGTTTCAATAAGAGACAAAACTCTGCTGCTTATTTCAAATGATCGATTGAAAATAATGGCACTTCCACCTCACTTGGCCAAATTAAGCTTTTCTGGACTTTGCAAAGTTTAGCCATCAGCCTAACCTGAACCCACTGTGAAATACTGCAGTCTGAAAGTATCTGTGCAGTGGCAGGAACTCTGCTCTCTCTCTCAGCTTCCCAGAAGGATATTACACTTCTTGCTCAGACCCTATCCTACACAATAGGAGGGTTTCCTGCACTTCCCCTAGCTGAAACAACAGCTTGTAGATCTTTTCTTTTAAATTGGAAATCTGTACAGCAGCTGTGGCAGTCTCAGTTTTCAATTATTACAGTTAAACCCTATAATCACCGTTTGGGTCACTCCGTTTCTTGATACATCCTTCCAGTCATAGTTGTTCCTGCTGTAGGTAGGGTAGCTGATGCTGTATTAGAATTCTAATATGGAGAAAGCTGTTGGGATCTGTTTGCTGGAACATCCCTTACTGATGAGTGCAGATGAAAAACTAAGTTAACCTGCTACAAATCCAGTCTGAGCCCCACCCTTGCCTCTGCTCTCCTCTCTCATCCCTACGCAAGGTAAACAAGAAATGGAACCAAAAGAATAAGAGCAAAGATGGGCCAAATCTAACATGTCAGATCCCAAATCCTCTAACTGGAAAAATCTGGATCTAGATTTCATGGGCACTGCACTGCGATCTGCTGAACCCAGGAGCAATTTCACTTTGCTACCAGTGCTGAAATCTTTTTTCCTTCCCTCCCACTATGCCATAGTCTACTTATCTGTCCATTCCAGATTGCAAGCTTCTCCTTGTCATCTTACTTCTCTGTACCATCAGTGGCCTTGTACAAATAACCTGCTATCCACCATACAGACAGTATGAAAGAGCTAGCCATCCATCTGGTATAGAAAAACCTCTTGATAGCTACACACAGCATCGTAATTGTAAGAGATTTGAAGAACTCCTGACTTTACAGGCATAGAAGAATGCTCTTATAGCATCATTTCCCATTTTGATTCTTGTATCTGAATAATCACTACAGGTGGGCTTTCTTAAGCCACAGTGAGTAGGAAGCAAACTCTGCAACCTGCAAGGACACAGCAAATTCCACAAAGCATTTATTAGGCCAAGGCAGGTCAGTCAGGTTATAACTGGCTCTAATTGGCACTCCTATGAGCTATCAACATTCTTAACCTTGAGCTGAACAGCCCTAGAAAACAAAGCATACATTCTTTTCTACCTCTGAATCCAATGAAGTTGCTTCCTAGCTGATCACGTTAACACCAAGCATCCCAGAGATCAGTATGAAACACAGGCAATCACACATCTCAATTGTTGATCTACAGGCGATTCATCACTATAAACTGTGATCAGCAAGACCTGTTTGTCTGAGTACTGTCACACAACAAGATCACTGAACAAAATAATACCTTTCATTTGTCTAGGACCTTTTATCAAGGTCACTTAATAAGTTTGTCATCGGAATGGAATGGGAATAAAGCCCAGGTCTCCTATCTTATTTCAGGTTTCAGAATAGCAGCCGTGTTAGTCTGTATTCGCAAAAAGAAAAGGAGCACTTGTGGCACCTTAGAGACCAACCAATTTATTTGAGCATAAGCTTTCATGAGCACGAAAGCTTATGCTCAAATAAATGTGTTAGTCTCTAAGGTGCCACAAGTGCTCCTTTTATTTCTTAGAGAATTTGTTGGTCTCTAAGGTGCCACAAGTACTCCTTTTCTTTTTATCTTATTTCAGGTACCCTGACCTGTGCTTTTTCTGCTATATAATCCATCCTCCATTATTTCGGTGCTTTGTGTTTCTTATCTTGGGGGAGGGGGAATCAATTACGTCAGTTTTATTTTTGTTTACAGGCATTTTCACTTGTAGGTTTAAGTGGGAAATATACTGATTTAAAATCAACTGGCTTCATTTGGAATTTTTTTAAACAATTAAAGTAGTCCTAGGTTTTTACATAAAGTATGTTTTCACAAAATTTAATTTTCAAGCCCAGTTAATGTAGTTTTAAATAAAAATGCTTTTAAAGACCTTCAGACTGAGCGATAATAAAGGTTTTGAAAAGGACAGAATTAAAGGGTCTGATCCTGCAATGAATGGCAGATCTCCATGCTCCGTCAGAGTCCCATGAACTCGACATGGGTCTTCCTGACTGCATCTCATTGCAGAATCAGGGTCTTAGTGTTATTTTTCCAACGAAGCAGAGAGTAGAGCAAAATGGGGAAATCCTTTTTGCCAACCAGCCAATCCATATAAGAGCAAACACCACTGATTTAACATGTTAATAAACACATAGGCTAGGAAACTTCACCCACACTCAGCAAGGAAACCCTCAATTACTGTCTTTACTGTAAGAGGGAAAGTTTGTTATTCTGTCCTTCTTTCCTGCCTTGTGAGGGAGGAGAGAGGCAAAAGTGTACACGCGGTAATACAACATTTCATAGCTCACATCACAAAATTGTCCCAGCTAGAACTACCATAAATCCCAGCCCACATTATAAACAGCTCAAGAGAAGCATTCAAACAGCATCATTTGCAAACTAAGCACTATAAAGGACATTCCCCATCTCTTGGTCCAGCGCAGTAGGGAGCTGGAAGATAGAGACAAACTGGTGTATTAGTTTTCACTTGTATTACAATAGCACCTAGAGGCGCTAGCTGACATCAGGGCTCCTTTGTGATAGGCCCTATACAAACACATAACAAGAGACAGCACCTCCATCAAAGAGTTTACAGTCCACCTAAATAGACGACGAACACCACCACCACCACACTCTTACATAGCGCCTTTCATCAGACCTCAAAGCACTTTACAAAGGAGGGCGAGATATCTTAAATTGAATCAATTTCTGCTGGTGGAAGAGACAAGCTTTCAAGCGATAATGGAGATCAGTATTGTTATCTCCATTTTACACATGGGAAAAACTACCCACAAGGAAGACAAGTAACCTGCCCAAGGTCAGTGGCAGAGCTAGGAACTGAAACCAGATCTCCTATTCATATCAAGAACTGATTTGTAGGAAAGAATACTTATTGGCAGACAGCGTGGCCTAGTCAATAGAGCACTGGACTGGAACTCAGGAGACTGGCCTTTAATTCCTGGTTCTACCATGGACCTACTGGCTGACCTTATGCAAGTCATTTTCACCTCTGTGCCTCAGTTTCCCCATCTGTAAAGTGTGGATAATGCTGCTGACCTCCTTTGTAAAGCATGTTGAGATCTCTGGATGAAATGCGCTGTATAATGACTAGGTAGTACTATTAGTAGTAGTTTGACCAGACAATGAAATCAGTACATTGTTGGAGGGAGTTCTACTGGGTACCATTGACAATATTTAAGGGTATGTTTCAGCAGCTTCTTTATTGCATATTTGTAGGGTGGCAAAAGACAGACCTTTCCCCAGGTTCGACTACAGATTGCAGAGAAAATCACGACTGAACAATCAGGAATTTATTTGCAAGGTAAGAGGCGTGGGGGAGAGTGAAAAGGGAATCTAAGAATTCCCTGCTCTAAATGAAAAGAGAACACTTTCCATCTTCAGGATAGCCTCAGAACCCCCATGAGAAGTACCCGTCACAGGGGGCCTGCTTTACAGAGAAATAAAATATTTCTGTTTATGGGTGCCTCTGTGCTTTTATATTTACAAACATTAGGTCACCCTCACCATACCCCTTGGGGAACTCTAAGAATTCTTAGCCCCGCTTTACAGCTGGAGAGAAATATGGCCCCAGCCCCGATGAGCTAACTGTTGGGTAGGACAAATCACCAGAAAACACTGTAAAACTCTTTGGGGGAAGGGACCATCTTTTTTGTTCCAGGTGTTTACCGCTTAGTGCCACAGGGCCCTGGTCCAGGAGTGGGACTCCTAGCCACTACTGCAATACAGCTAACGAACGACGACGACAAACAATGAGGGGAAGAGGGGAGAAGGGTTGCCTACTTTCATGAAGTTACCGCAAGTCTCACTATATTTAGTGTGGCCCTTACCACATTTTGTGAAGCGCTTTGAGACCAAAAGTGCTATTGATGAAAAGTGCTGGATAAGGGATAGGTATTGTTATTATTAAAGCCCCAGCTCCGGGAACGAAACCACACAAGAATTTCAGCCCATCCAACCCCCCATCCCTTTTTCCTTTCATTACAAGGAGAAGGCTGAAACTGGGAGCCCAAAGGCTCCAACATGGGAAAGTAAATAAAAATAACCCAATGCTTGCTATTAAGTCCCATTATTTTTTGGCCAGTCTCATGAATCCTTTTGGCCAGGCCAATGATATTGGTGTGCGTGGGGCTGGCAATATCGGATGGATGCTTCAGTTCGTTACATATACTCCTAGAGGGTACCTAGGGCATAGAGTTGGTGCATGCCCCCTCACCCCCCAGGTAGTTACCCAGGTCCTTGCCCCCCCCTCATGCCCCCTAGCTCCCCCGGGTAGTTACCCGGCTCCTTGGCTCCCACCCCCACCAGCCCCTGATATTTACCCAGCTCCTCGGCTCCCCCCCCGGCCCCGGTAGTTACCCAGCTCCTTGCCCCCCTTCATGCCCCCTCGCCCCCCGGGGTATTTACATAGCTCCTGGCTCCCGCCGCCCCTGAGCCCCTGGTAGTTACCCGGCTCCTCGGCTCCTGCCCCTCCCCCCCCAGGCCCCGGTAGTTATCCAGGTCCTCGCCCCCCTCACCCCTCTGGGTATTTACCCAGCTCAGCAGCTCCCCCCACCCCCAGATATTTGGCCAGCTCCCCGGCCCCCCCCGGGGGGTGCTTACCCGGCCTTGGGACCGTCGCGCTCCGAGGGCTGCCAACGACGCTGCCTTACAGACCCCGCTCCAGGGGGTCCCGGGCACAGCCTCCAGCCGCAGCGTCCCCAGCCTGGGCTGGGCCGAGCTCCTCCCGCCGGGACCCGCGGCCCGGGACCGCTCCCTGCAAGTGGGACTACAGGGTCCAGCATGCGCCGGGGCCGCCTGCCCGTAAAGACTACAGCCCCCAGCATGCAACGGGGCCACCGTCCCCAGCGTGCCCCGGACCGCCTGCCCGTAAAGACTACAGCCCCCAGCATGCAACGGGGCCACCGTCCCCAGCGTGCCCCGGGGCCGCCTGCCCGTAAAGACTACAGCCCCCAGCATGCAACAAGGTCACCACCCTGGACTGGACCACTCTGTCGTAATGATTTACAGCCGGCAGCGCGCCCCCCCCTCCTCAGTGGGGCCTGTGGTCCCGCCCCACCCGGGCACTTGCCGTTCTCAGCCGGCACCGCCCCCCAGGCGCGGCCACGCGGTTTGAAGAGGGCACGTGCCCGGGGGGAGGGGCTCAGCGCCCTGGACTGGCCACGTTTCCCAGCATGCCGAGGGGCGCCTCCCATTTCCCCCCCCGCACGCGCCTGGGCTGCCTGGAGCCGCCCCTGGGGGGGGGGGCCGTAACCCGGCACCGAACAGCGTCCGCCAGGCGCGTGGCGGGCCGCCCGCCCAGCGCAGGATGAGTCCCCGGGCGGCGCCCCACAAACCCCCCCCGGCCGGAGCGCGCCCCACCCCCGTGCTGTTGCCCTGAGGGGACTACAGCTCCCAGGATGCACCGAGCCTCCCCCGCCCCCCCGAATGGTACGTTCCAGGGGGGAGCGGGGGCGACACCCGGGCTGTCGCCGTGGCAGCCAGAGGCCGCAGTGGGGGGGAGAGGGGGGAGCGCGGCGCGAGCGCAGGAATCTGGCAGGTAAATACCGGCGGCGGGGGCGGGGATGTTCCCGGACGCCTGGGTTCTAATTCCACCACGCTCCACAGCCTGGTCTGTGCCCCCCCCCACACAGAGCCAAGTTGGGGGGCAGGCTGGCCTTGCCCCTCCCCCCCCGCACTGACCCTGCCTCCCCAGCCAGCCTCAGAAGCAGCCCCGGGAGGGGGGGGGGGGAAGCAGCTTCCTCCCTAGATACACAGGGGAAACTGAGGCACGGCTCAAGGGACTTGGCAGCTGTCAGGCAGCAGGTCGTTGGCGGAGCTGGGGACAGAAGCCAGGGGTCCTGATGCCCCCTGCGCTACCTACTTGCCCCCCTCCCCCAACCTGTTCTGCGACAGCCCCCCCCCCCCGCCTTCTGCTCCCTGAGGAGCTGGGGTTGGGGGAGCAGGATGGGAGGCGGCCCACCACGGCTGCATCTCCCCCCAGAGCTTTCTGCAGTTCTCCCACTGCTGCTCTTCAGCGGGGTCTGGGGCAGTCAGCCCCCAGCCAGCCATCTCAGCCCTAGGCAGAGCAGATCACAGGATTGCCAGGAGCTTGATCATCGCTGCAGGGCGGGAGCTGCCCCTGGGTTAGACCAAGGGTGGGAGAATTGCAGAAAATCATTGGTGGAGACAAGGCGGGGGGGGGGGAAGCGCCGCCTCTGATGTTTTCTTCAAGATAGCCAACCCTCCCTGGAAAGTCTAATGTTGGGGCAGGAGGTCTGCCCCCTGAGGAGGAAGGCTAGAGGCAGGTTGGCATGTGGAGGTAGTTAGAAAGTGAAGTTCTGCCTTGGGGCGCATTCCCCTGGCAGGCTCTCAGTTACTGCTTTGCACTCGGGAACATTTCTTGGCCTTGCTCTGTCAACTTGTGATGGCTCCTCTACTCCTAAAGACACCAGGTTCTGCTCAGAGTCACCACTCCTGCCATGCAGGGATCAATTCATCACACGCGTATCCTACAGCCTGTCAGCCCTTGAGGCGTCAGCTTCTTTTCAGAAGGTGGCACAAGAATGGATTAAGTGCTGATGGTTGGCCTGGCTCAAACTCCCACGCCAGGGAGAGAAGCAGCTTTGGGCATGCATAATTTATAGAACCAGGGCCCAGGCTGGTGTTTCTCATTGCATCGTGGTCCAGTTTCCCCAATGTCCTCTGTAATCAATCAGCTCCCGGGGCTCAAGTGAAGAGTATCTTACTGTAATTCTTCCTGGGCATTGGGATGGACCTATACAATTTTGTGTTTTTAAGCTTCTGTCTTGCTCTGGGGTCTCTGAGCATCAGTTGAAAGTGGCTGAGAAATTTACAACTGAATAACTTTTTTTTTTTAAACAGACCCTTGTTTACTTGTTACAAATAATAAGTTGTGGTTCAGCCAGTCCCGGGGCTGTGCAGGGACAGGACTAGTAATTGCTGCATTTTTGTTTGCGTTGTTTTAAGGGACACCTTGAATCATATAATAGACGTTTGTCCTCACTTGCCTCTCTTGCCACAATCCCATGAATCGTTTCCAGGGGTAGCTGCTATGAATTTAATGCTCTTCTTTGCATGCTGTTCACTTCTCTCCCCCTTTATAGGCAAGCAGCTTATTCTGCGTTGTATCCTGAAGCGAGACAGAGATGGCCAAAGGCATTCTAGGAGATGGAAGTCTTCACTTTGATGAGCTGAATAAACTACGAATTTTGGACCCTGAGGTTGCACAGCAAACAATTGAACTCAAAGAGGAATGCAAAGCTTTTGTGGACAGTAAGTTCTTTCCCTTTTATTGGCTCTGCCCAGGTCAAGCTCTCAGCAATACTAAATATCGGGTCTAAATACTGCTTTTGCTGCTGGGTGGCCTTTTACTACCTTTAAAAGTGTCCATCTAATGACAAAACTGGAAATAGTTACCATTCACAGATGGAATTTTGATACAATACCCTACGTCCATCCCTAGTTCACCTCAATTAGTTTTGTCATCAAATTGTTTGAAAACGGGCACTCAGTAAAGAGTAAGAGCAGTGAAAGAAGAAAGGATGCATTCACGGAGTCCAAGCCAAGGGTCTGCTTTTGTTTTAAGAAGTGTTTTTGTTAATTGATAAGCTGATAGCTTGTTACTTCTGAATTTTTACATCAGTTACACACACAGCATCAGGGGACTGGACTAGAGTCCCCTCGAAGTCCCTTCCAAACCTGTGATTCTATCAATGCTCTTCAGTGGTAGTTCCCTGTAAAGGAAACTGGCCCTGGAGCTCAGTTTCTGGCTGCCAAGCTGCTTCCCACAATAAACCCTATGTATGAAATGCCTGATAATATTGATATTTTCCCCCATATGCAACCTTTGAGAATTTCCAAACGTTTTCTGAAGCTGACAAGTCAATACGGGCAGTGAGTCTAGTGTGCAGACGCTGTTGCGTTGTCTTCTATCAGCCAACACAGTCTTGTTAACAGGGTGGAAAAAAGCTATTACAGTGTTAGAGCAACTTCTTTTTTGTGAATTTTAGTGTTTGACCTGTGCTTATTGGTTATAAGCTAATGAAGGCAGAGACTTTGATAATTAAATGTGCTATTATTGTAACATTCCTGTCTCCATCACATATAATAAGTACTTTTTCAGATATAGGAAAGGAGAGTCTTTTGGTAGGTGGCTGGTTGAGTTTCTATTTGCAATGATTATCTTTGCTGCTGGGATTTTTTGGTATGTTAGGGCACCTATCCTTGTATAGGCATCTCTTTTTAAATTTGGATCTGAATCAATAAGAATATAGGCAAGTCAGACTAAGATTAGATGTCCTAGTAGGAGATAAGAACTCTGAACCTCATCAATGCTGAATGGCCTTTCATTATATTTTCCTCTTCTCCATCTTAAGTTTAGTAGCAATGAAGATCTTAAACTAAACATATGCCTAATACAATTGATTTTAAAAATGGTTAAGAATATAAAACATTAAAGAATCCAGGCTAAAAAGCACTCAAAGGCGATAGAAAAAGAATGTTTGTGTCCTTTTGGTGAATACTTTTAGCTTAAATAGCACCACTTTTTCCTTTGCAGAAATTGCAGAGTTTCAGAAAATAGTGGGTAGCTTAATAGAACTTGTTGATCAACTAGCAAAAGCAGCTGAAAATGAGAAGATGAAGGTACTGTACATTTAATTATTGGCCCATGAAGTACTCTGTCCTGTACGATACACAGACAGCCCCTGCCCTACATACCATACAATCTAACCAATCTAGCTATTTATTCAATCGGAATGATAGATTGTTTTAGGGATTTTTTTGGTGGTAGAGCAGTTAACACCAGTCTTCGGATTATCATAGTTGTCCATTACCAAGGGTTTAAGGGACTAATACTAGCCAGTGGCACACAAACAAGCAAGCTCATTAAAGTGTCATGTGTTTCCGGGTGCTTGTTTTTTCCCAGCCCTGCAGCTTATCAATTATATTTGCACGTAAACAGCAGATTCTGTCTTTCTAATCAGTATTTTCCTTCCACTAGTTCATTCAATGGGGCCAAAATTGAGTGCGTGGCACATTAAATATCAGCTTTTGATGTGTGGCAGTGGGCAGTGCCATCACCGAATACACCTGGCCGAAGGAAGCAGCTTGTTAGAAAGCAAAGAGCTTTTATTTATACACCTTTGCTAGCTACTTTTGTAAATATTCTTGTTGATGCATATGTAGAAATACATGCCTCTAAGATCTGTGTTTTATAGGTCAGTCTAGAAACAAGCTTGGACATTTGGTGTCTTTTTTTTTTTTATTTTAAAGTCCCACACACTTATTTATATTGGAAAAAGTTCAGAACTAATGGTCAATTCTGAGCTTACCTGTCCCTCCCTTGCCCTAATCATCCAGTGGTCAAATAATATTTCTAGACCTGGCTTTGCCTTTGGCACGCCTGTGACCTTGTGCAGGTTACTAACCTAGGTCAAAAAGAAAAGGAGTAGTTGTGGCACCTTAGAGACTAACAAATTTATTTGAACATAAGCTTTCATGCATCCGATGAAGTGAGTTGTAGCTCATGAAAGCTTATGTTCAAATAAATTTGTTAGTTTCTAAGGTGCCACAAGTACTCCTTTTCTTTTTTGCGAATACAGACTAACACGGTTGCTACTCTGAAACCTAACCTAGGTCAGTCAGAGTAGAGAATATTTGAAGGGAAACATCTTTGTAGAGTTATCTTCCTTGAAGTCTAATTATTAAAACCACTTGGAAAGTTGACTTGTTAGAAATGACAGTTGTAAACAGCGATACAGCTCTATTACTAAAATCCAGTCTTGTTTCCATAGGCAATTGGTGCCCGAAACTTGCTAAAGTCTATAGCGAAGCAAAGAGAGGCTCAGCAGCAGCAGCTTCAGGCTTTAATAACCGAGAAGAAAATGCAGTTGGAAAGGTAAGCTAAGATGTTACATGAAGCCATGACCAGGAGTTTGGTTAGTCACATTTGTTATGTTACTAACTTTATTAATATGACTGGTTTTGTGGACTAGAAATTCAGCCCCAAATATTTAAACTCTAAGTCCAGGTTGTAACCATTCTCTCTCTCTCTCTCTCTCTCTCTCTCTCTCTCTTTCAGATACCGAGTAGAGTATGAGACCCTGTGTAAAATAGAAGCTGACCAGAATGAATTCATTGACCAATTCATTTTTCAGAAATAAAGGATTTAAGACTAATATCAGCTGACGTGGCAAACTTGTACCTTTCCAGTATCCTGATGATTCTCAAACGTGCAGTTTTGTATTGTGTACCAGTGAGTAAAGCAGTATGTATAAGTGCAAAACAAAAAATCAGTTTAACACCACTGTGTGAACTTACATGAAAATGGCAAAAAGGAGGGGTTTTCCATGGATGTGTAAATAAGAGTTCTAACCTGTCTCTTGTTTTTAAAAAATTTGTATGGTCTCCATAGTTTGAATTCATTTAACTTTTGAATGGACACTACTGTTGCTATATTACATGGCTCCTTTTTTTTTTTGTTTTTGTTTACAATACTTTCTGAGATCAGGAAATAAATTGTTTTTAGAAGTTGCTTTATTTTCAGATTGTTTTTGGACCTGCCAAGAAGCAGCTGCTCGTGTTTATATAATGAAGAGACTATTTTCCTTAGATTTAACTAGTTCACTGGCGTGTCACATGAATAGTTTACTAAATACTGCTCTTCATGTCTACACAGCCACCCAATACAACATTAGTAAGCAGCACCAACAGCTTGTTTTTATTTGGACTGACAGAAGAGAATTGCTGTCCAGTTTAAAAAAAAAAAAACACAGGCAAGTTTGTGACTTACAGAACCCACTCACGACAATCCCAAACTGGAAAACATACAGCAGAATTCAAGATGGATTATGCCTGAGGCTCACAGACAGGTTCCTGGGAATTTTTAACAGTGCTCTAAGCTGCCAACTAATACGACAGCCCAGCCTGAAGTCTTTGTGGCATGAGCAGATGTTAAGTGTAAACAGATTTAGACAATGGATGCCTAAAGCTAGGTTCCAAAATCCACATTTAGATATCTGAGTATGAATGGACTGATTTCCAGAAGAGCTGAGCCCTCCCAAATCCTGTTAAGGCAGGAGTGGGCAAACTTTTTGGCCCAACGGTCACATCGCTGTTGTGAAACTTCATGGAGGGCTGGATAGGGAAGGCTGTGCCTCCCCAAACAGCCTGGCCCCCACCCACTTCCCACCCCATGACTGCCCTGCTCAGAACCCTCCAACGCCCCCTGCTCCCCATCTCCTGATCTCCCTGCCCCCAAACCTCTGCACCATCCAACCACCCTCTGTCCCCTGACTGGACCCTCTACCCCTTAGCCGACTCTCCCCACCCGCTCTCTGCCCTCTTACCACACCACTCAGAGCAGCAGAAGCTTACAACCATACTGCCGCCCTGCCCGGCAGGAGCAGTGAGCCAGAGCATTGACGTCACATCATGCTGAGGTTGCAGGGGAGGGGACGGGCTAGCCTCCCTGGCCAGGAATTCAGGGGCCAGGCAGGATGGTCCCGCAGGCTGTAGTTTGCCCACCTCTGCGTTAAGGTCAACAGAAGTTGCAGGTGCTCAGCACCTGACATAGAAGTCAGGCTGCTTATTAAGTGTTTAGATGTGCCTACGTGTAGGCAACCAGGCATGAAACTGTCAGCCTTTGTAATTTAGACCCTGGCACTTGGATGACAGAATAATCCTTGACATCATAAACAAGTGATGTTACCACCATTTCGAGGCTAATGCTCAACCTTTTGGAAGAGATTTGGAACAGAAGACTGGACTGCATTTGTGCATTTCATCCCAGGTGCAGCTGCAGCTTACCTCAACCTTTCAAGTGGCTAAAAGGTGGATGCAGTGCCACTCAGGTTTGGGCCATCTGCCCCTCTGTAGATGGAAATAAAAGGGGGGACAGGCCAAACCTAAGTCACGCTGCAATGCCCTGCACCAGGTCACACCACCACTAGGTTTGGGGCCCTCTCAAACGGCAGGCTCAGGACAAACTGCCCCTCCCCAGGCAGTCCTGAATGTGGGAAATGTTCACTTCAACTGAGACAGGCTTGGGGTCAAAGTAGGACAGCCCCACGAAACCCAGGACTGCTGGGAGGGATGCTACAGGTCAGAAGCAGGTGAAAAGATCCCTCATACACAATTAGGAAAAGATTTCAGGACCCTTTGGGAAGAAAGGTGCTATACAAAAAAGCAGATGTATGTCAAAGTAGGTTACGTTTTAGCATTCAGAAATCAGGCAGATCTTGAAATTTACTCAAACTGGTGATTCAACTTCATAATCAAAAATGGAGCTGGCACATGCAGAATCTTTAAAAAAGGATCATAGTGTTATTCCAGATGGAAGGCAATGGTATATAAGGGGCTGTTTGAGGGCTTGGAGCCAGTGTGGCCAGGCACAAAATCAAACATACATAATGAAGTGGCTAGAGTTTTGACCCACAAGTTCAAAGTTATGAAATTTTAAGACTTACACAACTAGGTGACTTGGTTGCATTAACATATACTCCATCAGACTCTTAACTTTCATGGGCCAGGTTCTGCCCCAGCCATACCTAAGCCAATGGGAGCGTGCATATGTATCTGAGGGCAGAACCAGACCCTGTTTTTACGTCTAATAATAATGATACAGAACAACATGTTCCTCTCTCTGCTCCCCAGCTGCTTGTAGTTAATTAAGTCATAACACACAGTTATGCAGCCTCTCGTGTGTCTTATTTTTAAACAGACGGGGGATCCCTGGTTTCTCACACAGATATATTTACTATGAGAGGAGAGCAGCTGAAAAGGAGGCAGAACGCAAGTGCAGTGCTCTAGTTTCAGTATTGTACGTCAAAGGCTTTACTTCTTTATTTTGTTCGCACTGATGGAAAAACACCCATTTGCCAGCCCCAGAGAAGTTAGGTCCCTCTAGCCACAGCAGCAGGGGGAATGGCTACTTGTTTTGGGAAGAGCAGGGACTTCCAGCCAATTCAAGCCTTCTATTTGGGACTCATACCGGTGTGAATTGGGGCAGCAGCCTGCACTAGATGGGTACTTATCCCACAGGAGCTGGACGGAGAAGATTCAGAGAACATATGGGGCTAAATGTTTAGGCTGTTTTGATTCACCATTAGTTCTTTTTCCTTTTCTCCACCTGGTTGTATTGGGGGCTGTACAACATGGTAAACAGGATCAGAACTGGAATCAGCAAATACGGCACATAGATGGATAACAGAGTAAGGCGTTCCTGCTGTGTCTCTGGACCCTGATGCTTGGATGCTGAGAAATCATGAAACAGGATGTGTGCAAGGATAGGAAATACAGTTGTAGCTACATGACTGGAGTAGATCATTGCTGGAGTCCGTATCCATTTGCAGCCACCTGTATTTGAGGCAGAAAAGTATAACATTTGTTTGAAATAAGAGGGCAACATTCAATAGCCTTAGGATAAATACATTAAAGAGGGTGAAAGCATGTTGAGATCTACTCATGAAAACTGCTATAAGAGCGTTAGGTATTAACAGAAAATTAACCCAGACTGTACGAGCCTCAATTGCAAGGAGTATATGGTAGCAGGAAAACTAATCTATTTTTATTAGGTGGAAGAGTGGCAACACAAGGCATGCCAACTGGAAGCTTAGAAAGACAGGATGCAGATAGGAGTCCTAGGACATCTCTTCAAAGCAAGCTGATAAAATATTTTCTTCATCATCAAAAAAAGACAGACAGACATGCAGACTTGATTCAAGAATTAGATTCTTAGGTCGGCCACAAGATATCATGTAGATGCAGAGTATCATTATACCATTTTACAGGGTTAAATGACTCATCCAAGGTCATACAAGAAGCATGTGGCAGAGCCTGGAATAAAAGCCCCATGTCCTAACAGGGCTGTTCTCTCCCTTCTGGGCCCTATTACCTAGAAACCTAGGATTTTTGGTTTAAGATAAAGTTATGGGAATGAAGTGTATTGTGCCAGGCTTGATAAGCATCAGCGAAAGAATAATTTTTCCTGTTTTTATTTTAATTATTTTCCTACAAGCTCTATTCTGCACTCCTTACTGAAGCAAAATTCTTAGTGAAAAAACAGGACCCCCCACTTGATGCATTTGTAATGGCTTAAATGTACAGAACAAGCTATCTCTACCCCCTAAAATTAATATCTGCAACAAGACTGCATGCACAATATTGTTCTTTTTTTCTTTCTGTACCAACCTTTTAAGAATGCATAGGCTGCAATGGGAAAGAAAGGCATTTGTAAGAAGGCTTCACAATATATAAATGACTTAAACCATGCAGGGGGCTCCAGCATCATGGGATCTTTAAAGGTAACTGCGTACCATTTTAACAACTCCGTCAGCTTAAGAAAAAAAAAACACAACAGATTAAACACACTTAGCGTTAGCTGCAATGAGAACCAACAAGGCATTTTACATGACCCATTAAATGGAGCCATCATTACAGCGCGCAAAACCTTTTTAAAGATACGGTCTCATCTTGACACACAAGGCTTCCGCTGTGCAGCTATTAGTGTTAATGGGAATTGCGCTGCAAAAGCCTCTCAAAGTGGTGAAAACGCTCCGTACACATACATTCGATTCTGCAGCATTTTGTTCCACATGTTCTCGGGGTTATTACAACCTTACGTAGAGCCTGCTGCTTCAGACCACAGCCACAGACCACTCCTGATCCCTTTTTCCACGTAGGGAGCAAGTCAGATTTTGTGGAGAGAGGAAAGATCCTTGAATTCCACTCTTCTTGGCCCTGCCACTGTGAGGACATGTGGGGCCAGATTTACAATGGTATTTAAGCCCTCCAAGAGGCAGACAGGTGTCTCGTGCAATTTACAAAAGTGACTATGTTTGTACAGCGCCCCTAGTCAACCACTGGGTTCCTAGGCACTTATCTGCATCTTTAGGCATCTAAATACCTTTATAGAGCTGGCCCATGGTGTTTAAACAGTCCTATAAAAAGGTTTTTGTCCAAGCTGACAGCGCAATGAGCTAAATGTTAAATTAGTCTGAATGACAGACAAATAAATGTAAATGTGGTTTCATTAGGCGGCCTTTGGTTGAAAGTCCATTGAGATTTGCTAGTTAATTTTTAATTTAAATATGGCTTCTGAAATAGAAGAAGCCTCCTGATTCATTCAGGTAACAATCAAAAGTTAAACTGCCTGAGCTAATGACCTCATGTCCCCTTCTAAAGTTGTTGGATATAGATTATATTTATAGTTTTCTAGCGTACAGATCAAACCCTGGTGACAAAAAATGAAGTTTTATAAATAACTTGCATTGTACCTCGATTGGTCATATTTTGGGAACCAATTATCTCTGCCTCTCACATTCATGGTGGGGTTTTGCACAGAAAACAAAAGTACTAAATCATGAGGTCAGTGTTGCATAAGTCACTCAATGAACAACTGTACTCTGCTCTGAACTCTTCCAGTCTCTCTTTCAGACTATACTTGGCTTTTAAAGACAAGTAGTAACACGTGGTGCTTTACATATGCAAAAGAAATCTACTGTAAAGCAGATATTCAGGTATTTCTAGGCTATTTAGGTTAGACCTCAGCAATAGCTTAGCATGCGGGGAAGATAAAAGGAGAAGAGATTTTAGCAAGGAGGTTTTTTGCTTTTGTCTGACTTACTGTGTAGATTTAATTGGCAGAGAAAGCTCACACAGATTTCATTTGATTCTTTGAACAATTTTGGAAGCCAGTAGATTTGTGCCCTAGTGAACTAATCAAAATGAAGTTTATCCTAGTGACCTCAGACTAATGAGCTTGGCACAATAGATACTATCTATATTTATACTTAATACTATATAAAAGCTAAGTGGTATTGTATAAAATTGACTCATTGTAGGGCTGTAAAATTAATAGCCATCTTCTCAAAGATGCAGCAAGATCAGGTTTTTCAAGCTAACTGCTAAGCACAAAGTCATTGCTATTCACACCCTTGCACAGAATTAATTCTCCCCCAAACCCTCATATCAGACAGTCCCTACAGATTTTGCACTGAGCTGGAAACACACACAAATCACAATGTCGTTAAGAGACTCCTGGCAGCTACTTACACTCTGAGGGTGGATGCCAGCTCCAGGTACAAGTGCTTGCAGGTCTATCATTAAAGTGATGGGAATATGAGTGAGAAAGTACAGGCCAAAAACCCACTCCAGCAAGCCAGTAACAGCAGCCATCCCTTCCCTGGTGCAGTGCAGCAGCAGCAGCAGGAAGACAGCTTGTAAGCAACAGACAGCAACAGGCCATCTTTCTCTTGCTCCCATTGGCTGCACTCTCAGGAGGCTGGCTTTTCTGCTGGGACAACTCACAATTTAAAGGGCTACTCATTTGGCTGAAATCAAAACACCTGCGGTGCCTTCCCTTAAGGAAGATTCCATTCAACTTAACAGGAGACCTTACTATATTTGCACTACAATCTATTTTAAAGACTTAAAAACATTTTCATAGCTTGGTTAGGAAAAAAAAGAAAGTATTGGTTCGATCTTTAGAGCTCAGCTCAACAAATTAGATTGTATTCAAAGCCTCGTGCAGCAACCCAGCACAGGATTTAGCAGGTTGCCTTTGAAGCAGGTGGTTAGAAGTCCTCTGCGTGCACATTTACACCATTATGGATTCCCAAAAGGGACTCAGGAGAATAAGTACCACTGACTTTCAACGGGACCTGTGCAGTTAAGTAGCTTAGGGGTGAGAGTTTCAAAAGCACTCAGTAGAGAAGAATTTCTGGTTAGCAGAAGAATCACAAGTTGTTTTGCGAAGATGTTCATATACTCTTGCTCACGTTCATTTCTTTACTTTTACCAGGCCCCCGGCCGAGTCCAATCACTAACAAAGCTTATGCTTTCTGGCTGTCCCACTAGTTAACTTCCTCCTGGATACAAATTTTCAGCAGGCTCACGGGCTTTGGCAAGATCCCAGGAGTAAGAGGGGAGAATGTGTCTAAATGTCCCAAGTGTACTTTGAAGATCTCAACCCTTGTGCTAGATGAAGCAGGAGTTTCTGCATTAGTACCAATGCACTTCCCAGTAGCAGGTTGTGTTCCTGTCTCAAACATAAGTGGGTTTTTTTTAAACCTATTAATAGGTTTACTTCAAATCACTGAGCCAGTCTTATTCCCTTCCTGAACTGGAAGCTGACTACGGTTAAAGATCCAGTTTATATATCAGGTTATTATTGAGCAGTGGTTGTACGCATCTTCCCTTAATACAGATAGGAAACGAAGCTTTCCAGAATAGAAATACTACCTGATTGATGCCAGTGCCAGGTATAGGCTTTTCACAAGGAAGTGACAGCTGACAGCAAAGAGTTATCATATAAAAATAGAGAATTGAAGAATAGGTGCGTTTCAAGGATCTCAAGATATTCTACTACTACAAGAAATATAAAGTGTAAGGGAGTAAGACTGGAAAAGTCTTCACTCAATGGATTAAACAACTGGTTTTAATATTTATTGAAAATTCAAATCCGGTTAGCAGTTCAAATGGGATACTAGATTTGGACACTTGCCTTATGCTCTGCTGGTGTTGTCTACCTGAAGTTGTGCCAATATTTCTACTGGAAAGCCCTTAACTTTTAGGGGGTCTACATTTTAAACATTTTCTCCCTGTTCAAATGCTACACTGGACCACGTCCTCTTTTCATGGAACTATACTGATTTACACCAACTAAGGATCAGGCTCATATAGGGTGAAATACTGGCTCCAGTGATTTCATTCTAGTGCTGTCTGATTTATAATCAATACTAACCTAATTGTAATTTACGACCAAGTGTACTGTATAGTCTCCCATACACAAAATTCATTAATGTAAGGGACCGGGTCCTCCTGTGTGTGGAGAGAGAGGTTCATACCTTGTCAGGGGCACTGAAAACCAAGCAATAAGCATTATATGTCAATTTTAGTCTCTGCTTGTGTATTCAAGCTGCTGTCTCAGTTTGGGAAGATCCCAGCCCATCTACACCTCAGAAGACTAAATTCTTTAATGGTGGTGGAGATTTAAATGCAATTGAACTCAAACATTCAAATTAAGCCAAGTTGTTGATGCAAATAAAGAAAGTGCAGTCATTATATAAGAATGGCGAAACTGGGTCAGACTAATGGTCCATCTAGCACAGTATCTTGTCTTCCGACTGGCCAGTGCCAGATGCTTTAGAGGGAATAAGCAGAACATGGCAATTACTGAGTTATCCACCCGGTCATCCACTCCCAGCCTCTGACAGTTAGAGGCTTCGGACACCCAGAGCATGGGGTTGCATCCATGTCTATCTTGGCTAATAGCCATTAATATCCTCCATGAACTTACCCAATTCTTTTTTGAAACCAGTTATAGTTTTGCTTTCATAACATCCCCTGGCAATGAGTTCCACATGTTGACTGTGCATTGTGTGAAGAAATACTTCCTTTTGTTTGTTTTAAACCTGTTGCCTATACATTTCATTGGGTAACCCCTGGTTCTTGTGTTATGTGACTGGGTAATTCACTTTCTCCACATGTTCATGATTTTATAGACCTCTATCACATCACACTTTAGTCATCTCTTTTCCAAGCTATGACAAGCAAGCTATGAAAAATATACACTTATGTGTAATTAGCAAATACATACCTAAACCCCACTAAACCTATTGGATTAGCCAATAAGCCAATATAATGCAACTAGTACATGTAGAAATAATGACTAAATCACAACACAGTAAATTATACAAAATGGTTATGGGCCAGCCACTAAAAAAACTCCGCAGTTAATTCAAAAAGCCAATTCAGAAATGTAGTTTCTTTTTGAAAACTAGTTTTGTGGACGTGCTTATCATTGGCTGAAGAAGAGAACAGTTTGTTCTCTGAGCCAATCAGTATGCAGCCAGTCAATGATATTTCATGATCCATTAGGAGGTGGATACTCGTAATAGACTCCTACACAGTTGATCTTGTCTCTTCAATACTGTTTTCTGCCATAGGCTTGCCTTCAACCAAAGTACCTGCTGGTTATGTGTGTATTGTGAGCATAGCGCTTCCAATATTTATGTCCATTTTTGCATCTTTTCCTGCCCTTGTTTTCTCCCTTCTTGCCCTCAAGAAACCGCCCTATGCAGTGTATTTGTCAAGTAGCATCTTGTGGTAACTAAAAGCCAGTTGTTTTAAAATTATTTTTCCCGCTTGTTAATTCTGCACCCATTATCAGTGCAAATCTGATCAGCCCAAATTTAGCATGAGCTGAAGTCCAAAAGCTTATACATCAGTAGTGACAACATTGTTTAATCCCTTGTACAACAGGAATTTAAACTGCTTAAAATGCAGCCCAGAATATTCAAAATCACGGTCAACAGGTAACTAAAATTTTAGTTTTATTGGATGCAAAGAGGTATTTCAATAGGACTTCCCATTTTTAATTAGTAGTCAGAGTAAGATCTATGCAGAATAGCTAACTATATATTAAATGCTCCTCATTTTAGTCCTAGAATTACTACCTTTGTCCCACAGACACAGCACCTGATGCTGCTCTCATTTAATTGTAATTTATGTACAGAACCAAGAAACTGAGGCTACAGAAAATGTTAAAGTCATCACACATTTAAAAACTCTTGCCCTTGTGTGTGCATACTCATTCCTCAGGGTGCCTGTTCCAAATTTGGGCTGGTGCAGATATAGATACATAGATGATATAGATCTCAACACGATTTTGTTCCTTGTGTGTTTATTGAGACCACCTACACTGGAAGCTCTGGCAATTAGCTCCAACAGGCTTTGTACTGATGCACAATGTGGACATTACTATTCATAACATTATGAAGTAAACCCTTTACAACACTATGTATTTAAGAAGAGAGCAGTTCTAGCAGCAATCCATTTCATATCTGCACTTAAAATAACCAGATTTCAGGAAAAACAGAAGACCTACGCTGAAGCAGAATTGAGTGAGTAGTGCAGGCTAAACAAAAGTAGTACCAAATAAATTAACTGACACCAGTTTAGTGATATCCATACATAAAACAGAAATGTGACACCACCACCAACTTGATGTTGAAATTTAGCTCATCATAATATGAAGAAATTGAGGCAGAGAGGTTACATGAATTGCCTGAAGTTACTGAGGAAGCCCATGTCAGAGCGGGGAACAGAACCTAGATCTTCTGACTCCCAGTCTTACATTCAGACCATGACGCCATCCTTCCCCATCTATAAGACTATTCTATTTCTTATGGGTTCTAGCAGCAGTATCTATATAAGTTACTTGCTTGATTCTTTGAAACTTTCATAACCATGAAACGTGTGGACTGCTTTCCATTCTGATTTGTTAATGCAGCACTGCTGAATACTGGGCTACGTACATTAGTTGTTTAGAAAATCCATTAAAGCTTTCGCTTTGAAAGAATTACGTGGATTTTGCAAACAAAGAAAAGAAAAAGTAGGACCAACCATCCTTGAGTGCATATCTTTAATCCCGCCTATCTAAGTGTAAACCAATTTCTTATTTATTTTCGGTTAACCTGTGGTTCTCACTTCATCCATGATCTAACGTTGCAATAAGGTTCAGAAAATAATTAGAATAACTGAATGCTTCATAAAAAATAAATATATCAACTAAACAACCCCCTCTAAATCAAGATGCTTTAAAGCCTTCTCACTTTAAACTATTTCAGACAGCATTAAATCAAGTTTAGAATAACTGAAAAGCTAGCCAACTTTTTTGCGGGAGGTGGAATGAGTCAGGAAATGAAAAGATAACACCATTTTTTCAAATGTCACATTTAATGTTTTCACCACTGTACTTCAAATCTACATTTTACAAAGTGACCAGCAAGTGTGCCACATTAACTGTCCAACCTCTGAGATTTTACCTTTCATACCAGTGTCTTCTTGGGCTCTTTTAATTAAACACGTTTCTCATTCAAGTGAATTGAAATGTTTCAGTTGGTTTTATTCTCAAGAGCCTCATAAAAAACAAAGATATTGCACCATCTTTGTTTAGTAATTCAATGTTTGTTTCTTTCACAGCAAATAATTACTTCATTGAAGTTAAAACTTCCAAACATAACTTACTAATAGTCTCCAATTTCAGCTCAGATCACTCTTGTTGAAAATACTCTGCTAAATACAGATAACTTACAATAACTTTAACAGTTAATTGTCCATAACAAACACCAAGGTTTTTCCCCAGACCAATGCTCAAAATTTAAGACCATCCATTAGTATTTCTTTGTACAGGTGAAAAACAGTCTTCAAATTTTCTTGTCTTGTTTTAAATATAAAAGTTGGAAGGGACATTCAAGTTTCAAGTCTCCACACTGAACTAAAAAAAAAATAATAATCATGTGGAGGTAAACAAACCAAGTTGTATACTCCAGGAGGTAGAGGCCTTCAATTTGTGTTCATATATACATATGCACAGAATAATTCAGTGTTCCAACAGAAAAAAGAATTAGCCAAAAAGAAATAAAAGTTATTTACTACTGTGACATTTCAGGACTTCCACAGTTTTGCCTAAAGACACAAACACAATTAACATAATTCCCTATGTGCTGTTTTTTTTTTTTTCCTTTTCTTTCTTTCCTTTTTTTTTTTTTTTTCTCTCAACTGTCCAGTGCAGGAAAAAATTCTCACAAAATTTCACAGACCTAAAATGTGCAAGCTAGTTTCTCTCTATACAGCAATGATGTCAGGGTTCTTTGAAATTAGCCCATAAATGGAATTATTTACACACATAGAAGATGCATGCTTGGGGGTTTTATGTAAGAAAGAGCAGAAAAACTTCTAATAAAAATAGATTAAATATATATATATATATTTATACCGGGTAAGGAAACAGAAGTTTATTCTCTCCTAGTCACAAACTCATTCTCTCTACTCACAACATTTGATTTTAGAACAGCACACATTACCATCACAGCTCTAGTGAGAAGCTATTTATAGGATTTGATCATCAGGTGACATGTCCATTCATAGTCTGGTCACGGTCATCTGATGTGACTTCATGATTGGTCGCAATCAAGTTCTCCGTATTCCTTAATTTTAGAAAACCCCAAATCTTCAGGAATGGCTCAATATCAAAATGTATGGTTATCCTTTTTACAATCTCACTTCAATTAAAAAAATCAAAACAAAAAACAACCTCCCCAAATTTGGTTCAATTCTCTGTTTGTTCCGAGCTGAGCCATCACAGCTGCGCCAGAATTCATAAAACATGTGCAACTCTGGGTAAAATATTTTCTTCTAAAAGCACAACCACTTTACAAGATTAAAAGTCTAGTACATCTCTAAATATTATTTGTATCATACAAGTAGTGGTTGTTAATTTAAAACTTCATTAGTAAAATTACAGTACAAGCATGATTAACCTCCAGAATTGCAAATCCCAGACTCCAGTGGAAAGCTACATTACATCTTCAGTAGTATATCATCTTCTACTTTTATTCCCAAACCAGTGGAGATGGCGGCATCTCAGATGGCTGAGCAACAGTGGAACTAGAATATAACAAAAACAGAAAATCAGTGTTCATTAACAATGGGTAACAGACAAGCAGCACAAGAAACTTAAGATTTGATTGGTAACACCAACATTTATCTCTAAAACTCGATCAATAACCTTTTACATTAAAATATTTAAGCATACATTTTCGTCATTATCCTTAATTGATCATTTTCATAATGGTTCTCCATTCATCATTTTATTTAATTGTCTTTTTTTGCAGTGCAATTTTAAAATTAGAATCTCTACTGCGTACATAAATCTCTCAATTTTAAACTTTACATGCTGTCACACTTATCTGCTCACAAACAGATGATCTATTACTTGAACTTTCTGCATGTTTTACTGAAGTTCAGTATCACCTAAATAAAAGTACTTTTAAGTTTAATCATAAATGTTTATACCATTCTTAGCAGAAGACAGTTATATGGAAAGTTTCCCCACTCCCCTTAATTCAAAATTTAAAAACATTTCAAATGTATCATAAATGCTGTACAACTAAGAAATGTGAATTAATATCAGATGTGATTACATACAGTTACCTAATAAAGCTCTTAAAAGCAGCAGACTGAGGGTTGATGCAGAGAGGTACTCTGTTTCCTTTCTGCTGTTCCAAAATGAATTGATGAATTATTTCTGTACAAGAAACAATTGACACCATTAGGTTAGCACTTTTTGCTTTGATTAGATGCAATGAAGAGTTGTAGCAAACATGGTTTTTTTTTGGTGAAAGTACATACAATAAGATTATTGGGGACAAGAGTGGAAAATAAACCACCCAGTTTTCCCCATCACCAATGTGATATATCCTACTAAATACCACAAATGCCCATGGTACTTTCATATATACACATACACACATATATATACACATACACAAGTAAATACCCGTCTCCTACTAAAACACTAAGTGATGACGGACTATGGATTGAATATGAAAATGTAAGGGCAATTTCTTGAAGTGCATAAAACTCTCAATAGCGTTAACCAGAGTTGCTAGCATGGAGAACACAACCCTAACACCTACTATATTTTATTAGTATATAAAGAGCTGAAACTAAAAACTTCTGCATCCAGATTCACTGATCAGTCAAGTCTAGTACTTAAATACACAGCAATTGCAGCTATTAAATTCATGAAGCAAGCCTACAGTACTACTTGGCGAGGTGAAAAATCAACCCTCACAGAGTAAGGGGAACTCTGCATACATTACCTGCTTCTGCATCTCCTTATGCAGGAGAAAAAATGGCAACTGGCAGAGATGGGAACAGGGCAGGAATGATATCTTCTAGGAGAAGACTCTGGTATGGACTTCAAGTAAAGGGCGGCATGCAAGAATTTGCACTATTGTCAGAAATCCCTGATGGGAGATTTCACAACAATCCACTGACCACTGCTAACACCGTGTTTCATTCTGTACCTGGCTGGGGGACAGCAATAACTCTAGTTGGTAACAATAGTGGTATTCTGTCTTGATGTGAATGCTGGCAGGAGATACTGATTACTAGATCATTGAAACAAGGTGGCAAAGTAATATCTTTTACTGGACCAATTTCTGTTGAGAAGCCTCGTAAGCTCAAAAGCGTGTCTCTTTCACCAACAGAAGTTGGCCCAATAAAAGATATCATCTCACCCATCTTGTCTTTCTAATATCCTGGGACCAACATGGCAAACATACAGGATGTACGACAGGACCATTGATGCTGGCAATGTGCCAGGGCTCTCCCACATCATTGGCCTGACAGCTTTAAGCAGCAGGATCTGACATTACAAATGTGGCCCTGCCACAGGAAGTCCTGTGCACACATATTATGCAGCAGAGGGAAAAGGGGCAAGATTTTTATATAGATAAAATGTTTTAGCTATAGGAGGGGGTTTTTTTTGTTTGCTTGTTTGTTTTTAAAACAACACAAGGTATTTGCCAGGAGTTACGATACTGCTAACTGACTATTGCTTCATCACTTGTGGGAGGAATCTGCCATTCTCACCTATGAAGGATCTCTTCCAGGCAAATGCTATACTCCTCCCAAATTTACATGCACAACTTCATTGGGAGGAGGAGGATGGAAGTTACATGGCCTATAATAGAGCAGATATTTCTTTCTCCCTTGCATATCTGCAGCAGTTTGTGAATGCAGATCCATTTTATATGTCAGTGAACTGCAGGGCTTTTGAGAGCACAGTAAAATTAAAAATGGGTAAAAGTCAGACCAAATTTGGTACCGGCATACAAGATGTGGCATGCAGCTGCAGATCCTAATAGATATACAAGTTAGGAAAATGAATGCCTACTCCAACTGCCATTTTTGCATGAGCCCTGGGGGTTTGTGGCATTTTTTTTATCCTTGAATAGACTGGTATTATTTCATTAGGAATAGTACACAGTGGCCTTGCTTCATGAGATGTACAGCTGACATTGCTTGCATCTTAACATCAAACTAGGCACAAAGTAGCACATTCATTTGTTCCCTAGTTAATAAAAAAATATATTAATGTTCACAAAAATCCTTAATAAAAATCAATTTTGGAAACCTCTCTCTATATCTACACATATAAAGTAGTACATTAACATATACCTCTCTATTGAGGTATTAAAATAGAAATTTAAATGAAATTAAAATTAGACACATTGTGCATATGGCACATAGGAATTTTTAAAATCAACATTTTAATTGAAATGTTCTCATTTTAGGATATCATGTTCCCAGTCTAACAAGCCTTACACCCGCATATCTATTTTTTGTTAGCATCCTAGTAATTAAATTAAGAGGAGTGAGAATAGTTCTCTCTAGCTTGATTTCTGACTGTGCACGAGATTACGCAAAGCACAGCAGAAGGATGCACGTCACTGAAAAGGGCTGGACAGTGAGGTAACAGAAGGGGCAGCGTGACTGGATCAAAGAAAGTTCTATAAATTCACACAAGCAAAAACTTTGAACATTTCAGAAACATGGTACCAACAGCTCAGATAGCTCAGGGTTTCATGGCAGTATTGTGGGATAACTCTTGTAAAACAAAATCCCTATTCATGCTACATTCCGCCTTTGTCCCCATTCATTCTCCCAAGGCAATGGTATACTGCTGGGCCATGTTAAAAAACCCAACAGTTATATTCTGGTTTGTTTGTTATGTTGGGATCGGACTTCTTGTCTCCAGTGGTACAAAACAATGTCTAGTGTTTAGTAATCTTCCGCCCTAGTAGTTCCTTCTTTCAAGCATCAACATTGATTTCCCTCATCACGGCATGTCAAGACTCAGAGTGTGCCCCTTGTACCACTGCCAGATCTATGGAATGGTACCAGCAAAAGAGCTTATGATGGCAGCTGCTTTTAAGGCATTTGACATGGCAGTATCAATGTGAACAGAAAGTGATAGAATTAAGTGGGAGTACTATGAAACTACCCAGCTTCTGCAAACTACTTGTTGATGAAGGCTGACTCTTCTATGGAGCACAGTAATTGATCCACACTCTTTTCCTTACATTGGTTGTGGTGGTTTTTTAAATACAATTCCCTGCTAAAATACCACCTTTCCCACACACCAGTCTCCAATATGGATTGTCAACTCAGGAGAAAGTACCAGTAGGGACAGAAGTCAATATGCCAACTATTTTATGGCATTCTCTCTATCAAAACAGTAAGAAAATAAAGTTATTTGGTAGAGAAACTGCAACTCCACTCTGCCTACCACAGGCAAGGACCTAATGGGTCAGAGTGGCTGGCTCACTACATACAGTGAAGATTCCAACTATGTACTGCCCAGGATAGAGCAGGGAGATGCAAACCTAAACACAAAGAGTGCATGATACTCACCTTTCACCTGACGAACAGAACTGAGGTTCTTTTCAAAAGTGTCATCAAATTTGGGATTAGTGATGGGTTCAAAGTCACTGGTATAAACTCTTCCAGTAGAGGTGGAAAAACAACATTTACACATACAAGTGTGATATCGCAATCGCCCTTCATCGAGATACGGATGAGCTAAGGCATCCTTAGCGGATATTCTTTTGGACTGAAATATTAAATTAAAAACAAAGTATTTGTAATAAAGTAAATATTTTCAGTGCCTTGTTTTGTATACAGAATGTTTTCCCACAGATTCACCTCTAATGTTTTCTAAATCCCATATTAAATATGCTTGACAATTATACCACTAGGGGGAAGTATCCTACTAAAAAACAAGTAGGGTAATTTCTATTTTTATATATACACACACCCCCACCCCCACACCCACCGTGCGTGTGTGTGAGAGTTAAGTGCTACAATAACTAAAATATTCCCTAATACTTTTAACAGTAGCAAAGAATCCTTTGTGCTAGTACAGGCATCTATTCAGAAAATCATTTCAACACATGCTTAACTTTAAGCCTTTATTGAGCAAAGCATTTAAGCATATATGAAAAGTTAAGTACATACTTACAACCAATTAAAGTCAATTGACTTAAGCATGTGCATCTGAGGTCCTTAAGAGCACCTTATACATTAAGTTTCACAGCACCCTTGTTGAAGGAAGTACAGTAAAGTAGCTAGGATGACGCAGAGGTTACAGCAGTGGACTTGGATTATACAATCTACATTTTATTTCCAACTTGTTGAAACTGGCTGTTATGTGACAAAGCAAGCCACTTAATCTTTCCATGTCTCTGATTCCCCACATCTGTAAAATAAGGACTAATTCCCACTTCTGTAAAACGCTTTGAGATCTTTTGATGGAAGCTGCTATTGCAAATGCAAAGCAATTAAATTCTCACCTCACAGCTGAGTAAAAAACAGCAGAAAGGTTAAGTGACTTGCCCAAAATTACCGACCAAGACAGTGGTAAAGCTAGAAATAGAACGCCAGCATCCTGGCTATCTGTTTTAGCCACTAGACTACATTGTCTCCCGTCTTGAAATATCAGAGTATACAGCACCTGATCTTAGGGCTGTTGGCTTGATTTTCAAAGTAGCTGAGCTTCCACAGCTTCCATTGACTTCAATATGATTTTTGGGAGTCAGTGCTTCTGAGAATCAGGCCATATGTAAATAAGTTACTATTCAACATTTGATTTGTTTGTTTTAAATTTCCCTGTTTGCCAAAAGTTTTTACGGTATTTTCAGTTAAAAGCAAAGATACCTCCTTCTAAGTACTCTGATGATCAGCTGCTGGCTTCCTGCTACTCAGCACAGTCATCATTGGCTTGTCTTATCTTACTCAATTGCAATTTTAAGGATTTTCCTCTCAAGGTGCAAGTGCTGAAATGACTACAAATTCAGATATCAAATTTTTAAATGACAAAGTTGCAGAGTAAGCCGAAGAGCTGAAGTCCACAGCAGCAGCAAGGGCCAGAAAGACAGGTGCATGCCAAAAAATCCCCTATGTGATGGTGTGTATAATACAGAAGGAAATGTTCATGTTACAAGACTATGCATGCCCACGAATCACTGATTAGAATTGAATCAAAGTATCTAACATTCTGCTACCTACACCTAACTAAACTAGGGAGAAAAATGGCATGATTCACAAACACCCTCATATGCCACATTTCCATGCCTTCTTTTTTTTTAAAAGGGAGCCTATTATTTGTAGGTGAACTCCAGATTGTTCAGCGTACTCTATGCCCACAGGACCACTTATATGGATTTTGCAGAACAGAAGACACAAAAATGGTGGTATAGAAGAAACTCAAGGAAAAACAGCTATAACCTCCCCATCCTTGTGTCTCCACTGCCTGGAAAAGACCATAATCTCAAAATGGAGCCACAATGTTCATCTATGCAAAATATAACAAGATGTGTCATTTATATAGTGTTGCATATCAAATAAAAAATAAGAACACTTACTGGATCAAAGACCAACATCCTGCAAAGGAGATGAACTGCTTCATGTGTAGCTTGGCTGGAAAGTGTATATAGGACAGGAAGGGATGGCTGTAAGAGGGAGGAAAAAACTATTAATCCAAGTCATGTCATATCAATCTTGTATAATATAACAGTGTAAAAAGAGTGCTTATTACATCAATTACCAAGATATACATTTTGCTGAAAGGGAAATACACCTTTTCTGCCACCTACAATAGGGAACAAATATTTGATAATAGGCTCTTTAATCTAGCAGACAAAAGTAGAGCAAGAGCCAATGGCTGGAAGTTGAAGCTAAACAAATTCAATCTGAAAATAAGGAGCAAATTTTTAACAGCAAGGGCAACTAATCATTGGAACACTTTAGCAAGAATCATGGTAGCTTCTCCATCTATGGCAATTTTTAAATCAAGATTGGAAATGTCTAGTTCAAAAGGAATTATTTGGGGAAATTCTACCACCTGTGCTATACAGATCAGATGAGATAATGACAGTGGTCCCTTCTGGCCTTCGAAGCGATGAACCTCTAACATGAATATCATTGCTATGGCTCAACTCAGCAAATCTGAACGTAAGATAATCAATGATTTTTCCTTAAAAAATACTTTAGACTGAGTTGCAATTTTATTTCAATTTCCCCCACAAGTAAATTTATATAGTGGTGACCATTCAAAAGTCAACTTTTTTTCTCCAGCTACCACACAGAATCAGCAGTATTGCCCTATAGTTCATATTCTAGTTATCTGGGGTACCTGAGATACCAGTGTGTAGCATCTATGAGTACATGTTGATTTTTGATGGACCACCATGGCACCTGTTGCTGAAAGGTTGAGTTGTTCCCAATGGCCTATTGCAGCACCACTACTACTACGAAAGGTTCTGATGCTCTATTTTTTTTTTAAATGGGTCATCTGACAAATACAGCCTGCTCCAGATTATCCAAATAGCATGGGGGACATGACTTTTATTTGGATAATCAGAGGGTTGGAGCCATTCAGCAGCAGGGTGAACTTCCTTGCAGCCAGGGGCTTGCAGGGATTGGGTGTCACAGGTCCTGGGGCAGCAGAAGGGAGCCTTTTGCAGCTCCACTGACACAGCCCTGCTTAGTCACTCCCGAGATACATGGGGGATAAGAAAGGGATTCCCATAATACAGTGTTTGGATAAACAGGAAAATACTGTGGAGTGTGTACACACATACTCAGTCCAAGGGGCAGAGGTTTGGATTTATGGTTCACTCTGCACTTGAATGTTACATTCATGACAACTCTTTACTCTCACTAGCCAAATATTTTCAGTCATTTCAGACTGTCACTACATACACAAAACACGGACTTAAAAACCTTGAAAGTTAGATGTCTTTGTAAGATTAGAAACAGCTTAATGCAATCAGTCCCATTTGACTGTATCAAAAACTTTTACCCTCTATTACAATAAAGTTATTTAATACACTTATTTGGAAATTAAGAAACGATGTTGTATGTTTGCAATATTTAAGACAACAAATTTCTCAGGAGATGAATATTCACCTTATTCTGCATGACAATCATGCCTTGCTGCCTTAATGAGTCTCCTTGTCCATGCTGGAAAGAAGGCAGAGGGGACTCGCAAATCGGAAAAAGAACTCCCAGTCCCTAACTGTACTAAAACAGCTAAAACTATCTACAACTATTTTTAATAACTAGAGATACAGAAGTAAGAGCTTCAAGGACACTGGAGTGTTCCGTCTCAGACCATGCACAGGTCAGAAAGAACTGGAGAGGCAGGCGATCCACTCCTCCCCTTATACCCTCAGTTTAGGGCATGAGGAGAGAAACTGCACAGCATGGACCAACAGACACTACGAGCAAACATCTTCCAGTTTCAGGCACATGAAGTACCTATAGTGAAATATGCACAGGTACCAGAACTCAAAGAGCCTATTTTAGCTTTTACGAAAATTTCCTTTCAAATGGCACAACAGTTCTGATGCATTTCTCCCCCCACCCCGGCCCCGGCTTTTTAAAAAAATTTTCTCCATAGGTGGCATTTGTCTACTAATGTATCTAAGGCCAGATATGTTCTACAGGACAAGATAATACACTGCATGCTTTTGTGATAACCTTGCCCTCTCAGAAATGTACATGAGCCCCATACTTTTAGTAACATTAACTTGCCTGTCAAGTATGAGGAAACAAGAGTTTCTGACAGACATTATATATAGGTATATATTTAAAATATTCACGACAAACTCCCATTCATTTTTTTAAGTAGTATATCCTCAGCCTTTTATCCTCTTACCCAGTGTTTTGAAACAAAGTTCAAATTTGGGTTTGAGGATATGGTATGTTAATCTTCTATTAGTCAGATAACAACCATTTGATAGAGACTGATTTTTTTTGTGGTTTATTAGCTATTAAGGCTGGCATTGTTTACCATTTTTTATTTTATATGGCTTTGGTAATTTACGGCATCACTGAACTTAATTGACTGTACTGATAAACAACAAAAATCCATTTGAATTGTATTCTGATCATTGCTTCTTAATTCTACCCTATTCTGGACAAATTTTTGTGAAGATATCTAAGTCCGATGTTCATTTGCTTGACTATTCAACAGGGCCATTGCTTGCTTGTTCTTCAAGGTAATCCACGAAACAACATAGTACAAAACACTATTAATTTTAAAGTGATAGCATCTGCACAACATTGGTGATTATCATCTGGTTGTCCACTGTATCAGGTATTACACACACACAAAACAAGTTTGAAGAATATAAAGGTTGCAAAGTCAATGATTTAAAAGTTGGGGAATGACAGAGTTAGGGTTGCCTGTGCAACACTAATTCAGCCCCTTGTGCAAATGCGTTATTACACAGTCTTTAATTGCATGATCACTGAGGCTAAGATTATGTCATGGAAGTCATGGAAACCACGACTTCCAATGACCTCGTGACATTGGGGGCCCCACAGCTGACCAGCTGCTGCCAGTAGCAGGGGACCCTGCAGCAGCCAAGGCTCTGTGGGTGACAGGGGATCTCTCACAGCTGCCCAGGAACTGCAGGTGGGGGACCCCCCCCGCAACTGACTGGCCACTGCCATTGGCAGCGACCCCTGAGCTGCTCAGCCACTGCTGCTGGCAGGGGTCCCCCATGCAAGGTTCAGCTACTGCAAGCAGCCACCTCCCCCCCATGCGCAGCTCCCAGCCACCACCGGTGGCAGCAGAGGGACCCTGGAGCTGCTCAGTGGGCTGGGGGGGACCCCAGAGCTCCCTAACTGCCACTGGCAGGGCCCCCCTGTTGCTGTTCAACCACTGCAAGCAGCTGCCTCCCACCCCCTGCAGCTCCCAGATGCTGCCCCCTGGAACTACTCAGCAGTCGCAGGCAGGGGGAGCCCCCCAGTTCCCAGCCTATGACAGCAGAGGGTGGCAGGGGGTCCCCTCACAGCCACTGGGCAGTGGGGTCCCTGCAGCTCCCAGCCTGCTGCGGGGGGCGGGGGGACACGCTGGACCCTCCTCCCTCCCCATTTTGTCAGGGATGTTTTTAGTAAAAGTCAGGGACAGATCACGGTGAACAAACAAAAAATCACGGAAACCGTGACCTGTCCCTGACTTTTACTAAAAATATCCATGACAAAAATCATACCTTAATGATCACATACCATTTTTCCACAGGAACCCTGCCTCATTCAGTGCACAGGAGTGACAGTGCTCAATTAACGAGCAACTATTCAATATTTTGTTTTATTCTCATTGTTCAACGTGTGGCCCTAGGCCTTATTTACTGCACACTATTCAAACTTTGCTCTGAAGACAGAATTATTAATTTGAACATTAAGGTAATTTAATATTGAGTGCTTCGCAAACATTACTTTACCTTCACAAAAGCTCTGTGAGGTGAGGGGAGTATTACAAATGAGGAGCTAAACCACAGAGATTAAGATCAGAAGTATTCATTAATCTTGGGTGACCAATTTGAGATGTCTAGAATCTGACTTTTATGAGTAGTTAGCATTATAAAGAACTTTATATATTGAAGCACAGCTCCCACTGGCTTCAGTGGCAGCTGAGAGTTCTCAGGATTTCTGCAAATCAAACTGAAGGTCTCAAGTTGGGTGGAAAATGAGGAAGACATCATTAGTAACCATCTGTGAAAAGTTTGGTTTAAGTGACTCGCATTAGCATCACAAAGGAACTCTGTGGCAAAAGCAAGGATAGAATTCAATTCTTGGGGGTAGTCTTCAACTGCCTTAACTGAGACCCTCCTGTCTCTTCCTGCAATCCCCTGCCTCATTTACCACACACACACCTTCCATTTCTGCAGGTGCCCTACAGACGACAGCCTCCTTTACTACACACCCTGTTTCATCCCCAGAGCAGGTCCATCCTGTGCACTGAATGAAGCATGGGCCCTAACAATTAAGTCTGGTTGTTCTAAGTTACCTTGCTGATGGGGTCCGCATTTGTTTAATGATGTTCTATTTCATAAAGTTTGCTTTTTTCAAATTATAAATATTAATGTTGTCAACTTGGTTTGTGATTTTTTTACTCGTTGTAATACTCTATGTATTATTAGTCTTTCTTAGTTATTTGTTGTTTTTCCAAAAGCTCCCAAATCTTATACTGGCACTTAAGCATTTCAGGCAGGGATGACATCTTTTTGTTTGTACCCTAACAACCAGCACATTTTGGAGCGCTGTAAAAATAAATATTAACAGTACTTTTATGGTTAAGTCATTTAGATACCATGGTGTTCTGTGCCAGGATAGAAAGCAAAAGAATCATGTCCCAAGACTATCAAAAAATTCCCTCCTGTAGAATATACAAGAAGTTCTATGGACTGAATCCATTAATATAATTTACTTTCATAGCTCTGCTGCAGTCTATCAACTGTTTGAGCTTTCCTCTCTAGTTTATAACACTGGAGCTTCCCGAAGGAACTACAGCTTTCATGTGCTATTTAATGCTTCTTTGTAGAAATTCTCAATGTCATTAATCTCAATACCAGTGGCAACCAAACCTATACGGTACATTTGTCTACAGACTTTGAGAGCATTTTTCTAAAGCTTCTTGATTCATTTATTTTATGAACTTATGTGCAAATTCAAACCTGCTCCTACAGCTGAAATTTAGTAAACTGCATAATTTCCTACACTGTTCTAATCTCAGTGTTTTTCCTGTTTTCCCTTCTAAATCCACATCCGGCCCAACACAATCAAATCTCCAGGCATACAGTGGTTTTACAGGTTTCAGAGTAGCAGCTGTGTTAGTCTGTATTTGCAAAAAGAAAAGGAGTACTTGTGGCACCTTAGAGACTAACAAATTTATTAGAGCATAAGCTTTCGTGAGCTAATGCATCCGATGAAGTGAGCTGTAGCTCACGAAAGCTTATGCTCTAATAAATTTGTTCGTCTCTAAGGTGCCACAAGTACTCCTTTTCTTTTAGTGGTTTTACAGTAGTTAGAAATAAGCAGGACAAGAATCACAGTTTAAGGAACTCTGAATTATATTTTTTCATCAAGCTCCATCTTGTGTCGTAGCGAGGTACCTGAGCCAGGAGTCGCATGTCAAAGGTAGTTACAATAACTCAGCAGCTGATCTGCACTCCAAAAGAAAGCACTCAAATACTAGTGGCACTAGAAAGTGGCACTCATTCCAGTTAATAAATGGAGAGAACTTCATAATTTCTTTAAATTGTAGGAAGAGACAGCTCTGCAGACACTTCCACATGCTTCCTCATCTTGTACAAATAAATAGGGAGGAGAAAAATCTTAAATTAGAGCAAACTGTATTTTAAGAACTACAATCCTTCTGAGAAAGGCTTAAATATTTTTATTTAAAAAAACACCACCAGGAAAAGGAATTTAAAATGTTTCAAGAATTCAAAGGCCCCAACCATGTGGGTATTTGAAATAGGCAATGTTTGACAGAATTCTTTAGTAAATTATAAAAACCTCAAACATGATTCTACAGATTATATTGTAGCAGTGATAAAAGAAGGGATAGTTTGCCAACTCCAGACTCTTTGGTCAATCCACCGGAAATCTTGAAGTCACATAGCTTCATGACACTTTTCTTCCTCAATGTGCATTCGGAAAGCTTTACAACAAACAATGAAAGATCTTCTGACTCCCAGTTCAGATGCAGCCTTATCTGTATCCTGTCTCACATTGCCATCATCCAGATTTTTTTAAATTCATTGTTTCCTGTGTATTATTTAGTAGTTTAACACAACAGAAGCCAGTTTCGCCTTCCATCAAACGTATTAGCTCAGAGCTGTGCAATTCACTTCTCTGTCTGTTTTCATATAAGCAGTTTTTTTTTTTTTTTTTTTTTTTTACTTTAATCCTACAGGATTTTGGCACTTCTCTTGTGTTCATTTACTGGACAGCAAGTAACCTTCCCTACATAACGGATCTGAAGGCAAGTAAAAATCTCCTTAGTTTGCTTTAAGCAAACTGATTAAACAGATTGAAGTACAAGGTCAACATTTTCTTCCGTCTCTGTATTATACCTAGTCTCTGCCACACTGATATCTAGATACCAATTAGCAAGATTTACTTAAACATCCTTATGGGTGCCATTTCAGAACTTTTTACCCTCAGACATTCCCTGCCCCATAAGCCTCCCTTAACTTTTAAACATAGTCTCTGGTAACGCCAACAAGATTTAACTGCAATTACTAAACGTTTTCAAATATTTAGTAGTTCCTTCCCCTCAGATAGATAGCTTATCCCTTCTTCCCTTTTCTAAAATCCTGGCAGAAATACTGCCCTAATGTTTTTAAATACAAAATAATATGATTCTGCATAATGTCCATTTTAAATGGTTAGCCACTTACCTGATACACTGGAATGGGCTGCCAATGAACTATTCTCTCTCTCTCTCTCTCTTTAATTACACAGCCATATCAGTCTCCCAGATCAAGTACTAAACTTCTGTATCTTAAAACACATTATTCCTATCATCAGACCTATGCATAGGAAATAGAGTTTTGGACCACATTCATTTCCTTTTTCTTAATGCACATTAAATTTGATTCATAGAAAGAAGGTCAGTTTCAATTCTCTTATGCCATAGTCTTCCTGAAAAGGTATCAATAATTCAGTTAAGAAAATGTTCCCTCCCTGTTCGAAGGTGGAAGAAAGCCTGCACTTGGAATCAGTTATTCAAGACCCACTTTTTCCCACCCTCACCAGTAGAAATTAATGAAATTCTCATGAAATGGGTAAAGAGTAACTCCTCTAATGTGTAGTGAATTTTAAATTAGGAAGACGGTAGAGAGAAAGGCAGCTTCTTAATTAAAGTAATTTTCACAGATAAAAATAGAACTGACCCCTTTATGCAAATCTAAAAAGATGTATTTTCTTTAGAAAACTGCATAGACTAAAGTTCCTGTTTTGAAGTTAGTATATGAAGCTTTGAGAGTAACAATCATTTTCCTCCTTTTTAAACAGTACCTGTATATCTGTTTACTTCCCATGCAAATTCAAAAAGCACTCTCATTGCAGGAGACCTAGTGAGTGCAGGTGTTGGGAAGAGCCATTAGGACAGGAAGGGTTATAAAGAATGCTCCATTAATGTGTCTGATTAATTGCTATTGAGATGTGGGAGGAATATACTATTCTGCTGACAGAGAGGACTAAAATACTCTGCCTAGAATATAACCAAGCAATTGAAAGCCAGCTACTGTATTTATAGGACAATACTAACTGAAAGGGTTAGACTCCATGGTACGTGTGAATAAGTTAGAAGGATTTACAGGTTTGTAATAGAACTGCACCAATGTTTAACTGATATACTAACGCAATTCTAACGCTTTGCATGAGTCTGTCACAGGTTGTTTTTTTGTCTTTAGCAAACACAAATAAATGTATGCACACAGGTCAGATTTTGTGACACTATCTTTTTATAAAAGAAAAATTTTTAGTGTCATATCAAATGCACAAGTGAATTGTTCTAAACCTACCCAACAGGGTCACTAGACATAGATTTCTGTACTTCTCAGATACAAAAGTAACTTGTTCAAATGAAGTCTATGCTACAATTAAGTTTTGTATGACCGTAGTCCCTCGGGGACCTAGTCATAGACAGGCCCTCGCTGTGCTAGGTGCTGTACAAATGGTGATGTTGTTACCATTCCATAGTATTTGGTGTTCTCAATTCATTTGCAAGTGTCTATTACACAAAAAACAGTATCACCACTGACATCAAGCATAACTAGTTTGACCCATTCATTTAGGGCAGAAAATAAACTAAAACTTCTATCCTTCACTCCAGAAAAGACTGTGTAACACACAAGTGAAGAGTGTTCTCTCTTCCCCCCCCCCCCACTCTCCCCCCACTCCAGGCAGATTGTAGTAGCAATTTATCCTTCTCTCCCCTCTCCCCCCGCTAGAGAATCTGGCTGTCTCCCACATCTGGTGCCTCAACAAATCACATAGTGATATGTAATGAGCACCATAGTCAGAGACCAGGAGGGGTCCTAAACAGAGGTGCTGTGGCAGGAAGAATTTGGTAGAAACTGAACTTCTTTGGTGTTGGTCACCAGGGGGTCAAAATCCAGGCCCCTTCAGTAAAGAAACAGGTTGTAACCAACATTGAAACCCTTTTCTTGCTAAAAGAAAGCTCAAGGATGAACTGGACATAGAGAATGAATTCCTGGACCCTTCCTTCTAGAAGTAAGAGGGTCAAAGCTGATGCACATTATTGACAGGGAACATTGTAAGTAGCCACTGACTACGTTCTGTGTATGAAGAGAGGACTTGTATTCCAGTGCTGTTGGCAAATCACCTTCGGTTAGCAGTAAATTCACTTTTAACATTATTAAAAAGAAAAACTGACTATAAATGTGTGACTTTCTTCCATACTGAAGGAATTATATACATTTATATTTAATCCAGAAGATGGCCCATAAAGCAGTTAAGTCTCTTCCCATTTATCATGTATGCTGATTAAAAGCAGTGCATGTTACAAAGTAATTGCTAATTTCCAACATAATTTGTTTCTTAGTTTTGCTATCTTGTAAAACTAATTAAGAAACTGGTACAATTTAACCATTTAAAATTAGCGTAATCACCTTTTTCTAAAACCATATTTTACGAATTTAAATTTAAACTGAAATGTACTTGAAGTTCTAAATATAGCTAGAAGAATAATCTTATCGGAACCTTATCAGACACAATATAATCCCCCGCATTTTCACACGGCAAAAGCTCACGCCAGTACCAGAGGAGTGAGTTTTGAGAATCTGTGTAGTTTTTCATGGAAACTAGATGGTGTTTTTCCTGACTGATACTTAATTGCCTTTTTCCCCTCAAAGGACTTTTTTGGGGGGGAGTTATGGGGGGCGGACATGGGGGGGCAGAAAAATCAGATTTTAAAAAAGTTGCATCTAACACCATGAAAGATATTCAAACAAATTTAGAGGATTAAAACTCATCTGGTTCTACAGTGTCTAGACTGGTTTAGAAAAAAATTCCAAATTCCTTCACAAGTTTGGTGATAGCTTGTGTTTTGAACACTTGTTTTTAAAAATTTTTAACAAATGAATTCCTGAAAGGATTCACATGGGTTGTTTTGGGACAATTCTTTGCTGCTACCGAACATCACTCAAATATTTAATTAGAACTATTTAAAATGTATACTGCTTGCTAATTTATGCAAAGGTATTATTTCCATAACATACTGGTGTTAAGTGTACTTGCAGTTTTACACGTGTTTATTTTCAATATAGTGTCAGGGATCTTCATAGCCTCTTTTACAATATGAGTTAATACAACAGGTGTGAGTAGACTACTTTACAAAACCCATCTGTGGCAATGTGCAACCATATCTTTAAGACACCGGTGAAAATTAGGGCAAAACTAACTCAATTTGATTTAAGCCCCCTAAAATGGAAGGTGCTACAAAAGTGCACAAGTATTTTTAGTACACATGGAATTTGCTGATACAAAATAATATAAAGGCAGCTCCTAAGGCATTCAAACCAAAATATCAGAAAAGCTATCACTTACACCATACAGACAGCAGGTGGTGATGTGTCTATTTAGGTATTTATATGGCACACATTCATGTCAGAGCATAGGATCTGACGGCTATCAAGTCCCCCATATCACGTCTTAGATACCAGCATTAGTGTCTGAATCCATTCTGCATCAATGTCACAAGGACAACAGCTAGCACAGTACATTACACATACCTATAATATTTAACTTACTACATCACATTGAACATGCAGCAACACATCAATAAATCTTCCTCGTCTGTTGCTATTATGCAGTTCTTTGATGCAAAATATCAGAGAGACAGATTCTGCTGGGGTGCAGAAATTTTTCTCTAGAGGGTGGTGTAGTATCGCTATTTTTGGCATTCACTATTCTCAGTATTCACTACCTTCAACTAGACAGAAGTGGTACTGTCTTGTAGTTAAAGATGTAAACATAAATTCAGTTTCTACAGAGGCTGTTAAATTGTATTTAGCTCCCGTCACTCCGTATCCAACACTATCCCCTGAAAAGGAAAGTTCACTGATACAGAACCTCTCCCACAGCATAAAATTCATTCTAAGAACAGGTTTTTCTGTATCTAACTTTCTGTGTACCACTGCTTTCAAATTATGTTTTATAGTTAAGTACGTACCAATGAAGGATAGCAATTGTTACTATAAAAGTTTGGAGAAATGACAAACATGTATTCATGAGGAACTTCTTATCTTCCTCATTCCTTAGAGCTTAGATATGGATTCATGGAATTCCTTAAACAAATTATGGCCCTGGTACTACAAAGAATTAAGCACATGTGCTTAACTTTCCTCATGTGCAAGCCATACCAGGGATTAAGCAAGAATTGAAGAGCCCATAAACCTGCTCTTGTATTATTCATAACACCCCCCCCCCACACACACACCCATCACCTTTTTTTTTTTATACCCTAGAAATACTCATTTTTTCTATCAGTTTTGAAATCAGTAATTTTGGTTTTAAAGCGTTTGAGGAATGCCCTTGATCTTTTAAAGTGTACAGTACTGTACATTTTTTTAAAAAATTGATACTAGACTGCCTGTTTTACAGTGTCTAAAACAGTAGTTTATTTTCAGCAGTTTGCTTACAGATACCTTCCTGAGATTCAATGTATGTACAAATCCAGAGCACTAGAAATGTTCTATCATTAACATAACTTTATAATCTCAAAGAGCTGTACAAGAACTAGTCAAGCCTCCTACCGCTCCTGTTACTACCCCCATCGTACAGATGGTATAAAGAGACAGATCAAGTGGTGTGTCCAAGGCCAGTATCAGCACTGGGATTAGAACTCAGGAGATATTTAGATACATAAAATATCACACACTGGTGAAGCATCTTGGTGTAGTGGATTGTACATGGTTTGCATGCAAGAACTCCCGAGTTCTGATCCCAGTGCTCATATGAAGCCTGACTAGTGCTTGTACAGCACTTGGAAACTCTGACACAAAGGGATATAAATGCTTAGAACTTAAAACTATTTAATTTTTTAAAAAGGTATGCATTTCTAATGCTGGGTATAGGTTTGCTCACAACTTCTTGTGATCCAGTGCATCTGTAAGCAAAACATAGAAAATAAACACTCCTGTTTCAGACACTGCAAAATAAGCAGTCTAATATTCATTTTTAAAAAAAATAGTACAGTACTGTATATTTTAGAAGACTAAGGGACATTCTCCTCAATTGTTTGCAAACTGAACGGCTTATTTTAAAACTGATAGAGAAGACCCTGAGAACATTTCAACAGTAAATATAAAAAATATCCCACAACAGTGTAGAGACAGCTTGAATTGAACATGGTTAGGAGATGGGAACTCCTGAGTTACAATTATGTAGCAGTGTATCCACAAAACACTTATTTCTTTAGTATTATTGTTATTGTGGCATGAGTGCGGCACTTCACGTTAATATAAAGAAAGAACAAAGACACAAACATACATATATCAAATTTTTCAGTGATATAAAATATACATGCCATGTGTTATGTTCATTTTTACCATCTGTCAGTCAACTGATGGCGTGTTCTGTTTCCACAGAACCAGATATTACAGGTGGGAAAGACCTACTCATCTAACCTCCTGCCAATACAGAAGCGTCTCTGCAGCTTTCTGAATTGTACAATTGATTTTAATCCATGCCTCTCCTTACATCCTCCTTTAGAGCGACTGTCATGATGCGGCCTGTCCTAAAATTGGAAGGTTTTTGCCCATGCCAGTCAGAGAAATATTTGTGAGGTTGCAGCCGCAAGTGCAATTTACAGATGAAAAACTGATTTGTCTCAACAGCATTTTGACTAGCTGCAGTTTTGATCAGTGCTAATCCAAGAGCCTAACTTGGGTAAATTCAGGATTGGCTGACAGGCAGAGGCAACATGTTAACAGTTCATGTTAATGAATACAGATGGGTGAGATGCTTACATAAATTATTTATAAAAGTACAGGTGACAAATAGGAACCACAGGGAAGAATGGTAGGTGGTGTTTTTTAAACTTCTGATAACTTCTTGCATAAAAGTTACATTAATTATTTTTAGTTTTCCCCATGAACTTCTTAGACACGTTTATCTTAATAAAACATGGAATTTCACAGAGATGAAGCTAATACTTTTATTGTACAGGATGTGTACAAAATAATGGATTCCATTGTTCTGTGTCTGGCTTTTTTGTTGGTCTGTTAGTTGCCAAGATGGAAAGTTTGAGGGGGGAAAAATCCCACAGAGGAAACACTAAATTTATAAACTCCGATTGAATGACAGTCTTGAAGAGGGTAAGAGCAGGCTCAGTAGATTGTGCATGTGTATGTGCACGCATACACACACACACGAATTTTTATATATCTATATGAAATTCATATACAAGTGTGTGTGTATATGAATGAATGAAGTGCAATTCATACCTGTTTATGAGGACCCCTGAGTATGTGCGCCTTGGCACCTTCACAAGCCGTCCTCATTGCTTCCAGTGACGGTGTTCCCAATAGATCTGTGATCAAATCCAACTGTAGGTATAGAATACACACATTATAGATTAATTTCAGAGATATGCTTATCTTTTAATTCATACAAAGTTGGAACAATGGATTTGTAAAGTCTGATTCAGTCTGAAATAAACTGCCAAAGGTAAATTTTACTTTTAATAAACTACACAAGTGCAATCAGTTTTAAAAAGACATTAAAATAAAACTAGATTACAAGCAAAGGCAAACAAACCATTCACTACCATGTTTGGGAGTATTTAGTATAGGTTTATGGAAACATTTTATTGTAATTTTGAAAAACTAGATTTGCTCTGTTATAATTTTTGAATATACCATTTAAAATACATTATGCATACTGCAAACTGAATGTCTAGTCTTGTTTGAATGTCAACAGTACACCGAAAAACACTGAGCCACAAAAGATAAGTAAAAACAGCCACATACAAATGCACGTAGACAGCAACATATTTTTCAGTGATAAAACAACTTATAATCAGAACGACTATACCAACTATTATATATAGCCAAATTCCAGTGCCTTCAAGTGTGAGAAATTCTTATGTGAACAAGAGTGCTTAATCTGTTTAATATTACTTTAGAGCAAAGAATCAAAACATGAAAAAGTCTTAAGCAGAACCTGCTGTAGTTTTCTTTTTAGCCTAAATATCTACTGATGGACATTTAATCTATGTGTATTCAAATTTGTGTAGCCTTTTAAAATGAGATGTTCTTGAATTTAAATTATCCATTAGATAAAGAATGATTTCATCGCCTTTGTAGAATTGCTGATGTAAAGAAATGGTGTTAAATTACGTGAGTGGTGAATTCGTTTGGGAGGCAAGAATAAATAAAAGTAAAAGGCCTGCCCAGGACCCAGGGAAGAGTAGTCTGGTTTTGGGTATTGGGAAAGCAAGTTAACTGTAGGGGAATTGTTGTTAGTATTATTGTAGTGTCAAGGAGCCCCAGTCATGGACCAGGACCCTATTGTGATAGGCACTGAACAAACACAGAACAAAAAGATATTCACTACCCTATACACCTTAGATAATGCCCTGTTTTGGGTTTGTCTTGTTGAGTTTGTTTTGTTTACATTTCTTTATTTGTGTAAGCAATAAATACTTTAGTATGATTTTTTTTTTTACTCTTATTTCCCACAAGAGTGTGCATGTACATGCATATTTATGGTGAAAAAAAGACATTGCCAAATGCCAGGTAAAACTTCTTAGAAAAAGTCAGTGGGCAGAATAGCACCCAAGTTCCAAATGTTCCTATATGACTATTATGGTCTTGAGCTAATGGATCAACTGCAAAGCTTTCCCTGCAGAGTAAAGCCATTATCATTGTACAGGCTAATATGGATGACAACTCACTTTGACTGTCTGTACAAAATAGAGAAGTGTGATTATTGCTTCTACACCACCAAAGCATTTGTTGCTGTTAAAGCTGCCAGTCCCACAAATATGAGATCATTTCCCACTCTCCAGCAGAGATCCCAATCTATAAAGGTGCCTATTTGCACACTTAACACTTTTGCTTGGTGTTGAGTATGTGTCTAGCCCCCACCCTCCCAACAAATTATCTTTAAGTAAAGGTATTGAAGAAGTAAAACAAATACCTATAAACATAATCAGATGGGGGAAACGAGATGATAGCTCATGCATTAGGGTTCTCTTCTTTTTGAAATTGGAAAAGTATATATTGTAAATTACCCAAACATAAGTGTAAATATGAAACCAGCAGTACCGCTGTGGAATTAGCTGATCAGATCCTTAGCTGGTGTAAACTGATGTAACGCTATCGGCTTCAATGGAGCAATGCCAATTTACATCAACTGAGGATCTGGCCCACGTCTATAGTTTCCCATATAGTTAACATTTAACTATAACTTTTCCCCCTTAACCATATTTAACAGCTCAGTGTCAGACTTTCATCTTTAAGTCACTGGGTTGCATTCCTATAACATCCATAGGTACACTGATGTTTCAGGGGCCGATTTTAAATAAGTTGATCATCTCAGTATAGTTCCTACAGGACAACTGTTCACACCACAGAAGTCACCACTACCGATGAAATCCCTGTTGACGTGTTCTCAGGATGAGGGTGATATGAGACTAACACCCTCATCTTGAGAATTACTTCTTCCAGAACAAGGTTGAGGAACACCAAAAGGACATATGCATATAAGGCTTTGTTTGTTTTTTTGTTTATTTAAAAATCTTATGTTAGACAATCTGAAGGTTTCAGTGTTGGGGGAGTATTCCGATTACTGTTTAAATTCTTTTTAAAATCATGCATTAATTATACAACAGATCAAAATATTGTTTACATTCATGTATTCTGAACTCTGCTAAAACAATCCTGAAGCAATCTGACCATTAATCATACTACTTGCCAAATTTATTTTTTCTAAATTAAGTTGAAATGCAGCACTGTGTACACAGTATGAGCATGTAAATATCAACTGAAACTCCATAGTTTTTTTCTTTTTGCTAAATGGTAAAATCTGTTCGTCCCAGTTAGATCACATTCAGCTTATTTCCAAATAAGACCAAATTAGAAATTGTTTTGCCTATGTGTAAAGCAGGTAATACAAAAGCAGGTTTGAGGTTCAAATGTGATCATTTCAAGGAATTCTGTAGTACAATATAGTGAAGACTTTTACAGTAAAATGTAGTTATACCTGCTGAATGGGACTTTGTGCCTGAAACAATATTCTTCGGCCAAGTAGTTCTGCAAAGATACAGCCCACAGACCAAATATCAATAGCATTGCTGTAGTGACGGCTGCCCATCAGGATTTCCGGAGCCCGATAATACTGAGTGACAACTTCCTGAGTCATGTGACGAGATTCATCTAATTCTTCCACCCTGGCCAATCCAAAATCACAAATCTAAATTGAGAAGGTAAATAAATAAAAAAAATTACCAAAATACTTAGTGCATTTCACACAGATATGTCTTTAGTAACAAAGTACAAAATCCCAAACCAGCATTAATTGTTTTTAAAAATCTGCATACTGCAATAACCGCATAAGCAAGCTTTATTTATTTATTTATTTATTTATTTATTTAAATGAAGTGTTTGTTTTTGGGGAGGGCCAAGTATGTTGTTTAGTTGCATAAATATTTAAACACCTAAAATGTCTACAATTATTCAGATTTTCTTGAAGTGACAATATATTTTTCAGCTGGCATTACACTGTCAAGTTTAATATTAAAATCCCAATCCAGCATTTTGCCCTTAAAAGATCACTGACAACTTCCTGGGCTCAAAATGATTCATTCCAATACACATTTCCTTTTGTGATGGTGCTCCTTAAAGATGTCAGCAGTGAGATTTGGCCTTTCCTGTCACTACAGAATGCTGCTGGTCTTAATTTTTTTTAGTTTCTTTTTACTAGGACAAAGGAAAAAGTAGCCAGCCAAGATTTTCAAAATAAGGACCCAATTAAATTAAAAACAAATAAAGCTGGTTTAATTACAGTAGGACACATTTCCTTACCCTTAAAAGTATAAAAATAAATTAAGGGAGAAATCTCCAGCATTCATTGCCACCTTCATGGTGGCAATGTGTTACTGACAGTGTTGTAGCAACACTTAAACGTATTACAGGCTTTTCAAAACTGCTAAGCACACAGCAGTTCCTGCTGAAGTCAGTGGAAAAATTTTTCTGTCCATATAGCTTTACTCTTGTTTTTCTGGGGGGGAGGTGTGGGGCTGTTTTTACTTATGAAAACACTTAACTGGGGAAAGATTTTATTAAAGTACAAATCTTTTTGATCACGACCCCTGATATGTAATAAACTGTACAAGTTTTAAATAAATTTAGATACCACCTTAAGAACACAGTTGCTGTTCACAAGTAGGTTCCCTGGTTTAATGTCTCGATGTAAAATCCCAGCTGAATGTAGATATTTCAGACCTGAAATATTAAACAAAGTAAATATATTCTCTACTATAATCTATGACTGAAGGCATATTTTCCTGAAAGGCATCATCAATCCTGAACCTGCAAAGACTTATGCATCTGCTTAACTTTATACACTGCTAGTAGTCCCATTGACTTTACCTCACTACTTTACTACTCAAGAATGAAGTTAAACATATAAATAAGTCTTTGCAGGATCCAGGTCATAGAGAGCAAATTATTTAAGCAGACATACTTTTCAACATATACTTTCTTCCTCTGTTTTGCTATAAAAGTACACATATTATTGTATAAAAATTATAATTATATTATAAACAATTCTTATAAATAAATATATCTACTTCAATTACATAATTTTTGAAGCACTAACATTCAATTGAAGCATAACTAGATGTTTTTAAGAGGAGCGTTCAAGAGAAAGTAGCATGAGGCAGTACAATATACAACATAGGTTTCAGTTCAATGTAATTATTTTACAGCTCACAGTTGCTGCCATGATTTTCTGTTCTCTATTACCTTGTAAACTGATGTGCAGATACACCAGCCATGGAATGTAAAATAAAGTCCCAAATTACAGTTTAGCCCAAGGCCCTTTATTTAACTTTATTACTACAAAAAATTTCAAAACAAAACAAAGCAACTCAGAGCATTTGGTCCCTGCCACTAGAGGCCTTTCAACTTTTATCAGGCTGGGAGGGGAGAGGACACCCCATTCACATTAGTTATCACCCTTGCAGCTGCTTCCCCTGTGCTTTTAGTCTCTCTGGTTGCAACGCCGGTCCATTTTAAACAAACAAAAAATTCAGGAAGCACCTCACTAAAGCTCACCATGGAGTAAGCGTTCATGAAAGGAATTAGTCGGTGTGAAGTTCACTAGGTACTGGAATGTAGCAGACAAAATCTGGTCAATAGAAAAGTGACCAGATCCTCACTTAGGGATATGGGACAAAATGGGTCGTGCTGAGGTCAAAGGTCAAGTGACCAGGGCAGATGGAATACAAAATTATTCACTGAAGAGGATCCAACTGGCAGCATGACATTGTCATCTAAATGGAAATTAAAATTGATATGTACTACCACTTACTCTAAAGCCAACTCATATCAGAGGCACAAACACAATATGTCCTTCAGAGGGATAAAGCTCTCCTCTGGTTCAACAGGCTTGGCTGGGGGGATAATACCGTCTTTGGATGCATTTTACACCTCCTTGTTCTGACATTGCTGAATATAAGCCAATAACTATTTTTATCAAGAAAAAAATGGCTTCTGTTTATTTTCAGAAGATTTTCATTGTAGAAAACAAATAAAACACATGGGAAGTGAGGCAGTTTAGCCTGATTACAGGTCAGAAGTCCAACTCATTAACCTGAATCAGTAATTTCCGAATCCACTGAAAGATCTAAATGTATAACCAGTATTATCATAAGATTATTTTTACTGAGCCAATTTTAACAGCCATTTCTACAACAATTTCAGTTACTTTGTTTTACAATATAGCATCGTATTTAGTTCTGGCTAAAATGTATTCACCAGATAGGATGGCCTAAGGTGTCTTCTCTGCAGCCTAATCCAAAAGGCTACTTTACTTCACAAGATCTATAGTTTAAAAAAATCAGTGTTGTGCTTCATCTTTTCAGTAACCATTAGAGAAGTCATTCAGGTTAAAGAACAAGGATTGCCACCTTTATATATGCAGTACTCTAAAAAAGCAGCAAGGCCAAGAGCTTCTTGCACACCTTTGCTATTCTTTCAAAGACAACATTAAGTAACACAACAATTTGTTAAATATATCTTGTTCTACACATTACAAAGACTTGCCTCACTAGTTTCTGAACTTTTACTCCCAAGAGAAAATTACCAAGAAAGAATACAACACTTAGTTCAATATTGCTTCATCAGTTTTAAACAAAAGTTACCTCTTAAAATCTGGTAAAGAAAAACTTTGACATGATCCGAGCTGAGTGGTTGAGGAGAGACGATAATCTTATGGAGGTCACTCTGCATCAATTCAGTGACAACGTATCTTCAAGTTATTAGTTAAGGAAAGTACAGAAAGTGCAGCATATAATCCATTTAAAACAGTTACTCTTGCTCACAAGAATTTTAAGTCTTATAGCTCAAAGCTGTAGAATAACAAAAGAATAAAGCTTCTTGACTGATATAATAGAGGTCAAATCTCCAGGAGAAATCACCACAAGAATTACTTGACAGTTTAGTTACAAGAGAAAACTTAATTACTGAACAAAGCCACATTTACACTTATGTATATACATTACAAAATTATGCCAAAGCATAAAACATGGCTCATGAAGGATAAGATGCCCAGTGTTACCTTAATTGTATTTTAAAACCTGTAATTTTGGGCTCAAAATTCATATTAAATAATAAATTACATGCGATACTGGTGGCATCATCTTAATCCTTAGTGGAAATTTATCCACATCACATAACCAGACCAATTGATAGAGGTCAATACAGTTGGAAAATATAGCCCAAGCAGGGGTATTGTAAGTCAGTAGCGCATTGCTCTTACAGGAAGCTTGTACAGTGCCTGCATACATTGTGCCCTCTCTACCCGTACTATCAATATTTCACTTCCACAAGTTCCAAATCTCCTCCCATGCACACACATACAAATCACTGGTTGTAAATCTCTTTCAAGTTCTAATTTAAAAAAATAGCACCTCTATGAGGAAGAAAAGGCAAAAGCCACCAATTGGTGTGCTGTCAACACACAAAGCAACAGGTGTAGGAGCCTGCTGGTGATTTATAACAGTAGCTGAATATTCCAAGTGCTGTTACTCTTGCTGACATTAATGTAGAGATGTAAATTAAGAAGGAGGGCATGTCTGCTCAGACAGCATCAGCAATTGCAAAATACTATCTTTCACAAATGGAGAAATACAGCAGAGGGAACACAGAAACAACATTGTCAGGAAATTGATGAAGTTGTCAATTTCCTGAATGCGGGGCTATAGACAAAGTAATTCTTAAAAAAAACAACCAAAAAGGGTACCTTGGGTGCTGAAGATAGCTGCTCACTACATCAGACATATCTGCTTACTTTACTGACACATTTTGCCTCATGTCAGCAACCAAGAGCCTACATAGCTGCTGAAAAGCAAGTTGTATTTTATTCTGCCTCCTGCATCAACAAAATTGCCAGCTAAGTACTGATTTGCATTCTTTATTGTTGATGAGCGTCTGCAATGATGGACAGTCTGAAGTAGAGCCAGTATTTCTTGATTTTAAAGTAACAGGTTGAATTTCTAATGCTGACGGTTCAGAAAATCTTATTTTGATGTATAAACTGAGCAAGTTTGATAAAAATAAAAAAAATACTATGTTGACAGCTGCTTTTCAGGGGACAGACACATTTGAAAAGAAAAGGGAAATTCTGGGATTTGCTGTACTAATATACAAGTAACTTAATGTACTCACTATTGCAGATGGTCAGTCAAATATTGTGGCCTTATTTTCAATACACTATTATTAATTATAATAATGCCTAGAGCCCCAGCTTTGGTTAGATAGTAGTGGTGGGCATAGTACAAACACACAGTTAAGAGATATTCCTTGGCCCAAAGAGTATACAATCCAAGTAGCCAAAAAGGTTACAAGGGGAAACAAAGGCACAGAGAGGAAGTGCCTTGCCAAGGTCACACATCAGGTCAGCTGCAGAGCCAGAAATAGGAGTACAGGTCTCTCAAGACCCAGTCCAGTGTCTTCTTCAGTGAACCCCACTCTCTCATTTGCAATTCAAGATAAGAGAATTGTAATTGGCTTTATAAGCTGATCATCTGCAGGGGACATGAACAGCTCAACTTCCACCCACCAAAATAAAGCACTGCACAACTGGCGAAGGGCATATTATTTTTTCTGCCTTCCTCTGAAGCATCAGGCCACTGCCAGAAGCAGGATAAAAATGCATGGACTAATCCAGAAGAGAAAATTCTATCTTTCCACACTTGACACTGACTTTTGGAAACAAAAATCCTTATGAATGAGGCATAATCCAGTAGCATTCCTATCTGCTGTGCACCAGCCATGGCAATTCTGTAAACTCAGCACCTTTCAGTGGGATTTCAAAAGTGTTGACCCTAACTCTGCAGCCATTGACGTCGATAGGAGCTTTACCAATGATTTCAATGGGAGCACCATTAAGTCAATGCTGAGTTAAGTGCTTTTTAAAAAGCCCACCTTTAACCTGTAAAACCACTAGATCGTCGATGCATCCACTACCTCAATACTTACAGCTAGGCTAAATCCTCTGCTAAATAACTGTGCAAATGACAGCAAACTAACTGTGAGACATATCTTTCTGAACTCTAAGCCAGTAAGTTGATAAACAGACGAGCCTTCTCAGGAATATCGACCTCTTCTTCTTACCACTCCTCTGGTTAGTAAATCAGCACAGTTTAAACCTCATGTCTGATGACCCAGTAAGATCCTGCAACCTCCTTTCTTCCCCAGCCAAATGATTGCTTACCCCACCAAACCTGTCTGTTGCTTCATATACATTACCAGTCACTTCATTCCTTTCAAGTATCCAATTTTTTAGATGCCCTATCTAACCAGGTTTTATAAATCATCTAAAAATGCATTCAATTTTTAAAAGTGGCACAGTACTAAAACCCACTGAGTTATATTTCATAAATTAATGACACATCACATAATTTTCTAACAAAAACTTCCCTAGAACTTCTCTCGTAAATGTAACCCAAAGAGAAGTTCAGCAACATCGCAGTACAATAATTTTTAGTTTAATAAAGGTTTCAGAGTAGCAGCCGTGTTAGTCTGTATTTGCAAAAAGAAAAGGAGTACTTGTGGTACCTTAGAGACTAACAAATTTATTAGAGCATAAGCTTTCGTGAGCTACAGCTCACTTCATCGGAAATGCATCCGATGAAGTGAGCTGTAGCTCACGAAAGCTTATGCTCTAATAAATTTGTTAGTCTCTAAGGTGCCACAAGTACTCCTTTTCTTTTAGTTTAATAAAGCAATTTTCACTTTACAGAGGCCTCCTTTTAATAGTTATGCCAGCCTTTTTACATTTCGTTTTACCTGCTGGCTGCAACTTATCCTGAAATTCTACATTTTCCAATAAAATATTCAAAAACCCAAAAGCAATACTGTGCACTTTATTATAAGATTTGTGTTTTGCTATACCACAAATCCTCCTAAATCTCAATCCCTAGCATAATGTCTCCCAGATGTCTCAACTAGTTGCCATGCCAACTAAAGCCGCTTAAATTAAATGAGGGCCTGAAATGGCACCTGCACCACTCCAGGTCTGTTGCGCATTAAATAAAGCTCTCTTGACAGGGGCTCAGAGGTGCCATTAACTTGAACAGCAGCTATCTGATTATTGTGTCTGGATAATTTAATGAGGATCTCTAAACAAGACTTGCTCAGTGTATCTGTCTTTTGCAAATGTGGCAGCCTCTTAAACAGCTGGTGCCCAACCAGGTCAATGCCTTTGCTTAGGCCTGTTAATATTTAGCTAAAACAACAGACAATGTCTAAAGTTATGGGATTTCAATAAAATATTTTAACTGACACTTGCATTTTTCCTATTTAAATTGATCTATAGTATATGCTGGCCAGTAGGAGGTCACTGGAGCTACATTACACAGCTAAACTGAACATTACCAGCTGATGAAAATTGCTACTGACAGCTGTAATTAGTTAAGTAGCTGTACAAAATTAGAACAACAAAGTGTACCAGTTTGCTTCAGAACAATTATAAAGGAAAATGCGGATCACAATAGACTCTCACTAATTCACACCGACTCGGAGACCCACCAAAATTAGTAAATTTTGCAAACTGACAAGTAAACAAACCAAGAATATTGCATGAAAGCGTACTTTGTTCCTGGATGTATTAACTTAATTTCAATAATGTGTAAACATAACTCATATTCCATAGTTAAGGCTACGCTTTAGTCATGTTATTTTTAGTAGAAGTCATGGACAGGATACAGGCAGTAAACAAAAATTCATGGCCTGTGACCTTTCCATGATTTGTACTATATACTCCCGACTAAATCTTGGGGAGGATGGTGACCCAGGGGTGCCACAGGAGGTGCTCACCATCCTCCCCAAGATTTAGTAGGGAGTATATAGTACAAGTCTTGGACAGGTCACGGGGGGGGGGGGGGGGGCAGTAGTGGCCTGCGCGGCCTGGGACCCGCACTGGTGCTGGTGTGGAGGGTTTGGCAGGCTCCCTACTCAGCTCTGTGCCTCCCTGGAAGCAGCAACATCCTTCAGCTCCTAAGCAGAGGCACAGCCACACATCTCTGCATACTACCTCCTCCCCGAGTGCTGGCTCCGCAACTCCCATTTGCTGGGAACTGTGACCAATGGGAGCAGCGGGGGCGGTGTCTTCAAGCGAAAGCAGCACGCAGACCCCCTGGCCGTGCCTCCCCCTAGGAGCCGAGGAATGTTGCCGCTTCCGGGGAGCCCCCCTGAGGTAAGCACCGCCCGGAGTTCTCATCCCCTCCCGTGCCCCAACCCCCTGCCCTGAGCCCCCCCCCACAAACTCCTGCTGGGGGGTGGGAGGGAGGCAGTGGCCTGAGACTGCCCCAGCAGCAGCTGGTGCAACTGGCCCAGGAGCTGCCCAAGTTCCTCAGGCACCAGAAGTCACTGAGGTCATGGAAAAATCACGGAATCCATGACTTCTGTGACCTCCGTGAATCTCACAGCCTTACCTATAGTATATTAATAAGGAAAAATTTCAGAAATCTCAGATTTAGGTTGGGATGAGACCACCATGTCTTGGGCAATTTATGGGGTATGTGGATTAGCAGAATATGAATTAGCAATGTCCTGGGGAAGTAAATGGTGGAAGATGTGTTCAACTGCTATGTTACCATGGGAAAAGATTTCAACAGTTTATTTTCTAACCAGAGAAGTTTTTATAATTTTCACATTTCAGGATGCCCTTTGAAACAGAGATAGGAATTCTCTCATTCAGCCATTTTAGCACATTAGGACATGGTGCCATGTCTGTTTCTTCTTGCCACTTCCAAAATGCAATAACCCATTAATTATAATTCTCCTGTAATACGCCTGTTTCATATTAATATGCAAAATAAGAAAAGGCTGGTCTGGTTAAGAATAGTATAAGAATTAATGGAATAAAATCTCATAAAACTTGTATTTCTATATATCCTCATTTATAGTTAAAAATATGCTGGCATTTCCTCTCAACCCATGTTAATTATTAACTGGCAGTGGAATCACCATCTATTGTGTCAGGGGTGTTGTGGGCTCTGTTCTTCTGGTTGGCAAGAGTAAAATGTTCAGGCTCTCTGATGCCCAGTAAAACCACTTGTTTGAAAATCTCCTATTTAACAAGTGGTATGATGAGTGAAGATTCATTCCCTGAAGGCATGGGAAAGGAAGAGATAACCAAACATGGCCTGTGGTACTGCGATAAATGACACCACCTATTTTAAGGTTATTCTCTAAATCCTCTAAATTATACAATTATTTAGACTCAAGATTAAATTAATTTGATGTTTAAACAGGAAATTCTTCAAGTGCTCGAGTTATTGTGCACTTGTTGCAGTTTGCAGCTTTGATTCAGCACAGTATGCATGTAAGGCTGCAGTACAACTGTTAAATGCAGCCATGCATAAAAAGAGGAAGCAATGTAAGAAGCAGTACAAATTAAGGGGATTTATGGATGACCAACTGACAGACAAGTTACTACTAATTTTTTTTTTTAAATAAATACCTTCAGACATTTGGAATTGAGAACATAAGATATTGAGAAAATGACAAAATATTGTAAAGTACTTCTACACAAAGCTAACATATTAAGACTTTCCTCATGATGTAATTTCTATTTGCTCAACAACAAAGTCACAATCTTGTCGTCACAATTTAAGACAAAAAAGTGATTAATGATGCAATAAGAGTGGAACGGGGCGGGGGGGGGAGAGAGAGAGAGAGACCGACTTATGGTCAAGTACGTACTTGATGGAACAACTGACTAAAAACTACACACTCATTGTATACATAATCTGCAAGAGGAATAATGATCCAATATTATGCACATTAAAAAAAACAAACTAAAGTTAAAGAAAGAAAAATCAGTGTTTAGTACTTATTCAGGTGATGGAATCAGGACTCCTGAGTATTGTATGAATGGCTTGTGGGCAAGTCAATTAAGAGTACTTTGGATTAGCCTGTAAAATGGGTATGTCATCATCCACCTCACAGAAATGTTATGAGGCTAATTTGTAAAGTACTCAGATCCTGAGATCAAAGGGGCTACATAAGTGGCAAGTATTTAACTTATCACAACGCTGTCTGTTATTTTAAAGTGTACATATTTTTAACACTTTCAGGAAATTTTAGGTAGCTCCAAGGTGGTGCTAATGAATCATGGTTTTGTAAAAATTGACAGGGGTTATTGTGATTAACGTTCATGTCATTGATAAGTTAAAGCAAAGAAAAACGTTGATGCTGTTTTGCTTGATATATTTCAGCATGTATACAAATCTCCCTAACTGTAGGCACATTTTCTAGACAGAAGCGGTTTCATATTCAGACAATACTAAGGAAAAACCTCATAAAACCAATATTTGACTACAGTAAAATAAAATCCCAAAAAGCAGATTGTTTCTATACAATGAAAATTACATAGAAAAGATACAATTTTGATCTGTTAGTTTTTCAAAAATAAAAATAGGTTATTTACCGTTAGGCAGTGTATGCTGCTGTATGAACCCTTCACTTCGCCATTTTCGGTGGTATCAGTGACATTGATCCTGTAACATTCATGCAGGTGTGAACTGATATCATTGATCAACAAGATGCCTGGTCAGCAGAAAAAACTTCCATGGGAGGCTGACAAAAATTTTATGATGTCCATGCCTCAGAAATCTTAGCGCTTAATCCCAATGCAAGCAGCAATACAAAATGCCTCTTTCTTGAATCTTACTCCTGAATTTGATTACTGTCCCTTTTGAGCTTACGTCAGATCATTAAAACATGCTTCCCTTGTGCCCATATAACTAATACAATGACAAAAGTGTTGAAAACAATTTCCATTTTTAGACGTGTGTCTGAGAACATACATTTTAAAAGCTGCACCCCTTTGAAATTCTGTCAAGATACGTCACACGCCAACTTCAGTGTGGTCATAGATAAGAAGGCATATTTACTCTTACTGTTGGTTCAGCTATATAAACTTAGGTACTTTGCTAATTAGTAAATGACTGTATAATTGATCAGGCTGGGCAAAAAAACCCACACCACTTTGGTTTTTCATTTAGGGTTAGACTCCTGGCTATGAATGTATACTTTTATCTGGCGTCAAACGACAACTCCTTTGTCAGCGTGGTGCATTTGTGCACATAGACAGGAGGTTCTAGGATTTATAGCTTCAGTTCCAAGTGACATTATCCAACTTTTTCCAGCTTTTGGAATAAAGGTATTTCTATTTTCTGATGCATAAAATAGATTTTCAGTCCATAGCAAAGGCCCTTCAGAAAATACAAAGGGGAGAAAAAGGCAGACCTTACTCAGAAAATACAGGGAGTGGTGGGGAGGCAGACCATAATTTATTGGTTTAGAAATATCACATTTTCAACAGGTGCAAGCAGCATGGCATATTATGCTACAAGCAACAGATTTAAAATGTCTATGAAAGAGGGGAAGAAAGAAGGATGAGTAATGATGAGGGAAGGAGAAGATAGAAATTCAAAGAGTAAAAGACCTACTGTATAACATTATGAAAAGGTCCTGTGAAAGAATGAGAGGTCAGAGTACTCTAATAGGCACTCTGATAGTGTGACCAGTCATCCTTCTCATTGGGAGCTGGAATAATTTTTAAATGATTCATTTGTGCAGGTCATGTCTCATGAAACACTGTCAGTCAGAGAGCTCTTAAGACAGAATGGGAAAGTCCGCTGCACATCTCTTCCTTCAGTGCATCAATTCAGGTTGACACATGTGATTGACAAAAAATGACAATATTGCTAATCTTCAGCTGCTTCTGGCATAAGCTTTAATCAGGAAAATCTTCAGAGAAAGAGTGACTAGAGAAGCTGCAATAATTACTGGCCAAGAAGGAGAACATCTGTCTTTCTTCAGTTGCAGAATTCAATACTACAAAAGATTAGAAAGCAATATTCTGGATGATACTAGAAAAAGTGGTATACTATTAATTCAGATGTTCCATTAATCCTTCAGTACTATACGGAGGGTATACAACTATTAAGACATTAGATCTCCATCTTCTTGGCCTATAATTTGAGCTATGTTGTCAGATGGAATTGTTTAACATTTGGAATCTTATGACTAAATTTTTCACTCAATTATCTGGTATTCCTGTAGAGGACAGATTCTCACTCCATATTTCCAAGGGAATTGAGTATTTTATTGCTAGATTCCTAAGTTTGTTATTTATATTTCTTTATGTATATTATGTTTAGATTTTATTTCTATAAACGTTATGCCACTTTCAGTAAAGTTATTTTAAACATAAACAAGTGAAACAAAATTAAGTTATTCGTCAGTGCAATACCATCCACTAGAATTAATGGTCGTGAATCCTTGCAAAAAAGTGCATTCTTAGACTGCTCTAACCAGGTAACTGACTGGCACCTATGCATATTTTAAACAGACAAACACTTTATAAATGGGTACCTATGTCACACTAACAGTGGGCTATGAGTTTAGGCATATTATACCACCAGAATGCATATCTAAGCTTGAGTAACAGGGGATGGATTTCTGCACCACAGGGTTTTGTGTACCATTTCCATGCCTATGGTTATGGGGACATGCCATCAACTCCAGCTCACAGACAGATTCACTTTGAACAATCAAACACAGCTTCTACACCTGTGTAAAGTAAATTGTTACTGCTTGCGAATGAGCTTTAGTGTTCTGTTGGAGGTTAGGTATGTGTAAAGAACAGCAATATGATGAAGTCTGCAAAAAACTTCTGCTCAGGATAGCAAACAGCACCTGCAGATCATGGCAAAAAAGCTAAGTTTCCCAGTCAATAGCTTGGAGAGGTGTGCAAGCAACACAGCTAACCTACCACAGAAGCGCATGTACAATTTCTCGCAAGTAAGAACTTGAGTGGTACTTGCAGCAAAAACAAAAGCACAGTTCAAATTTCTATCCATGTATACTTGCTACAACATGGAAATAAACTGAGTAATGTTAGGAAGGTATTTTCTGTGCTATTTTCTCTGTAAAATAGAGAGGTAGATTGGACAACTAGATCAATAACAGGTAAGATGTACTGAATGATCATCACAGATTTTTAAAATGCAAAAACTTGCTTGTTCCAAATTTAGATACTTAGATATACAAAAATTAGAATATGAGTTATAAATAACTTATAAAAGTTAAACCTCATTAGATTCTATGTAATAAGAGAGGAACATCAAGATTATCCCATTTATTTGGTAGACCTCGTAAGAGAGGAAAGTTTTCATTGCTGCCAAACTACCTTTAGTCTAAGGATTTAGATTTATCTGGGGAAAAAGGCCATCTCCCTAAAACCCTCTTTAGATACGGAATATGTGCTTCACAAGCAGCCACATTAGACTACTCTCATCCATAATATTTTTATTACTATTATATTAATAATCATCCTCCACAGCTAGAGGTAGATGGCTAATACACGGGTTACATATAAAGTAGAAAAGATTTGAATCAGATATGAAAGAATGAGAGCTTTCTAAAATAAACACTATATACATCAAGTCAAAATTACATAAAGTTAGTGTGTACTTAACTGCACTCCTGAACTAGGGTTCCTCTCGGCCTTCCTACTTCTAATCTTATGATACTACTTGTTTAACTGGAATCAAAATAGCTAAAATCAACACATATAACTTAAGCTTTTAATAGTTATAGCAAAATAGGACACTCAATCTGAAATAAGCATTAACACACAGATCTGCACTAAAATAACTGAAGTTGTGAATAATAATCCATTTCATTATAGTGTTATAACTAGTTCTGTGTAGATCAGACAAATCCTTGGTTTTCAGAATTGTAAGGCTACCCCCCACCACCTCCTAACAGTTCTGTACTCAAACCCACAGCCTGACCTTCTACTCATTCCTTTAGAGGAGCAATCCAGTCTAAGTATTCAGTTCACTCACCAGATGAGCTTGGGATTTTCCTTATTCACCAAGGAAATAAGATTCATCCAGATTGTTTTCATCGACATTTCCCTTTCCCAGAAAAGCTTCTAGGTTCCGCATCTTAGAAGTTTCCTTGGCAAATGGAATGCATTTAGCATAACATTCTACGGCATCTGCCCATTAAACTTCACGTTGAGCAGCACAGGTACACATCTGCCATGTGTGCTGTTACTGTACTTGGCAACAGTGAAGCAATTAATTCTACAAAACCTCAAAGGAAATTCATATACAGACATTAAAACAACATTCCATATTAAACAGAGTGCAACTAAAAGTGGGTTATTAGGATTAGGATTCTTGTATACTGACCTACAAAGAGCTTTTTTTAAAAAAAAATAAAAAACTGGAATGTTTCCTTTTGCAAGAGATGTACAGAGGTTTAAAGGTGCACGTTAAAGTAGAGAGGATGATGATTCTGCTTTTTTCCTTTTTAAATGTTAGAAACATCAAGAATGCCAAGTCTGGTCTTCCTTAGTTTTGCTGGAGGACTTCTTTTCGGGAGGTGGAGGGATTGGAACATGTGTATTGTGAAGTCTTACATCTTAAAAGGTGGGATGTTGAACCTTCAAAATTTCTACAGGACAAGGAACCAGGATCTACATTTTGTGAAGAGATTTTTACCCTCATTTTCATTATATGCAATACATAAGGGAAATATGGTACTTGTTAATTTTCTCCCCTTGTGTCTATTAGCAAAGCCAAATACCTGGGTATGGCTCCTCCTTATCAGGAGATGGAATTTTTCAATGACATTCCAGATGTTTACTGTGGGCTTGCCAACATGAAATCTTAAGTGGAAAATTACTTTAACAAGTCACTAAACTAATGACCAAGCAACCTCTGAAGGAAATCTAGGAGTAACAAATGTAGGTTGAATTGGCAACAACCAAAGTAGTACCATCTGGAAAACATGTGGTGGTTTAAGGGAAAGAGTTGGCAGTCCCTGTCATTACTTGTTAATTTTTCCCAAGTTCAGACACTTTTTTAAAAAATTCAAGTTCCATGAAAATTTAATTACTGTTTCCCTGAATTGGATATTGTATGAATAGTAACTACAAAAACTTCTAGAGCTATTTTCTTAAAAATAAACTGTTAAAACTTCAAATGGACAACTTCAAGTTCACTTACCATTAGTAGTAACAGAAACAAGGAAAAAGCAAACATACAATGAAGCTCTCATACATTAATTTCTCTTCAATACCTCTCTGGTGAGGGTCTTCAGCGTTCAATTGTTGCAATGGTTTATGTCAAGAAACTGACTCCCAGAACAAACAGGTTAAAATAAACTTCCTAGGCACCCAAAAATAATGAATTAACAGAATCTACTTGAATTTAAAAAAAAAAAATCAAAATGCTAGCTATTATGTGCATTAAATCTATCCAAAAATTAAATCAAACCTATTAAAAAGCACGATTTTTAAAAGCAAATATGAACTGGTGCATTGAACGTAACAGATTTTTACCAAGTATGCCACTTGTCGCCTCTATAGAGAATCATTTCCCTGAAAGGAGCAATCAGACCACAAGACAAAATAGTTTCATATGACCAATACAATCTAAATGTCAAGAAACTAAAATCAAAACTCTTATGTAGAGTTTTCTAAAACACTGTCAAAATACACTATCCTTAAAATCAGTTACATTTATGAAAAAATGAATGCCTCTGTTCTTTTACATATAGAATTGTTCAAAAACATCTATATAACAGATTATGGTTACCCAATTTAAATATTCTTGATAGTACAGTCCCAAAGAGGAAGCAATCCTTAACCTAGATCTGATTTATAACTCATATGATGCGTAATAAATGAGGCATTTAACAAGTGCAGATAACTGAAATCCAATTTATGAAGATTATTTGTCTCAGACACTGCTGTCCACATGAAAGAAATAGCTATGCACACTGATTGGAGTATTATCTATCGTTCATATGAAAGAGCCAACCGTAAAGTATATCCCATCTTTCCAACCAGTAACTTGGTATGAAACAGAAAATCTGCATGCACTTCAGTTAGAATCATTGACCTTGAAATGTGTTCATATTTTTCTGCAGCAATCAATATAAGGTATTATATTTAAACAAAACAAAATAGTTTATTTCGCAAGCAAAGGTTATCTAATATAAAAATGACAAATTTTCAGCTGGTCAAAAAAATAGTTAAATTGGTCAAAAATAGAAAAATAACTATAACCCTATCAACCAGTAAAAAGAGCTTTCCAAAAGCCCAGCAATACTCCACAAAACTGATATATTCAAACTCCAAAGAGCTCAGTTAGAGGTTGAAACCAAATACAATAAAGCTTCCTGTAGGATAAGCAGAATGTATAATGAACAAATGTGGGATATTGAATTAATCAGTTTCAACTTGAGCACTACCATGTATGCAGGATAATATTGCAGAAAAATATCAGAACCTAGTTCGAAATACTCATGGATGTTACCTTGTGTAGAAATTTAGGGTTTTTTTATATAAAAATATAGGAAATACAATCCTTTCCCCAACGAAGATATATTATTTGTGTGAATATGTATGTGTATCTACACACACACACACACACACACACACACACACACACACACACACACACACACACACACACACACACACACACACACACACACACACACACACACACGTTTTTAAAACTTCTGGAAATGGTTTGCAGCCATCATATTGATGGAAGTTTACAATGGCTATTTCAATATCATGGACTGCCCTCGAGTTGGCAACAGGATTTGATGGTGTAATTTATCTCTGGTCAGTTTATAATTTACAACAAAGTGGTATAAATAAAAACTGGAAACAGAAAGCTAACAAAGGGCAGCAATATGATGGCAAGAAATGCTTGAACAAGCCAAGTCACCGGAGTTCCCTTTCAACTCTTCTCCTTTTGGCTTAAATCTTCAACATTTGCTTTTGTTTATAATAAAAAGATGAAAGTTAAATGCTTAACAGCAAAGGCCAGAACAGCCTGAAAATGCTACCCAAGGAAAAGCTTTGGCTCCTTCTGAAAGATGGTCATTTGAGCAACTTCTCAGGCAACTGGAGCATCATCCAACCCTATCCGCTCAGAAGGGCTCAGCCTACCTCAGGGGTTCTCAAATGGGCAGGGGGGTGGGGGTATCGGGAAACCTAAGGGGGTTCCAAGGTTATTTCATGGGGCAGGGGTCACGAGCTGTAAGCCTCTACCCCAAACCCCACTTTTCCTCCAGCATTTGTAATGGTGTTAAATATATTAAGAAGTGTTTTTAATTTATATGGGGGGGGTCGCACTCAGAAGCTTGCTATATGAAACGGGTCACCAGTACAAAAGTTTGAGAACCACTGGCCTAGTTCAACCATCTTTTTTTTTTTCATCCGGGGGGAGGGGAGGGAAAACAGATATTGAAATTTCCACCATCTCCACAATCTCAATCAGGAAAGGCAGTAAAACTAGAGGGATGAGGTTATACTGTTCAGTTTAGGATTTCTGCACAATAGCTGACTTAACAAAATTTAGACACGTTACACACGCTGCAAAATGACCCCTGTAGTCATGGTGGTATTACTAATAAGATGCAAAGGTAGTTCTGATTTTTGTATAAATACAAAATAAAATACATGCTGTAAATAAACCAAAATTATTTAGAGACTTTAAATGCTACAGAAGGTCCTTTAAAAAAAAATCTGACTCCTTCAAGCAACATATTCATCTCATATATATGAATATACTGCCTGAAGGAGTCAAAAAAAAAAAAAGATCTGACTCCTTCAGGCAATATATTCATATGTATGAGATGAATATGTTGCCTGAAGGAGTCAGATTTTTTTTTAAAGGACCTTCTGTAGCATTTAAAGTCTAAATAATTTTGGTTTATTTTCAGCATGTATTTTATTTTATATTTATACAAAAATTAGAACTACCTTCGCATCTTATTAGTATACACACACAAAAACTGACTGGCCTATACAAAATTTGGGAGTCTCTTTGCAAAAAAAAGTTCAATTAAAAATTATCCCCAAATCTTGCACACAAGACAAAGGTGTAAAACCACCACAGGCATTACAAGTTTAATATATGTCATTCTCCCTTACATGACCAAGTTTGAATGAGATTAGCCTAACCAATTTTCAGTACTATAAGCACCACTCTCTTAAGGTTCTGCAAGTTGAAAATGTTAGGATAATAGGAACAAGAAAAAACTTAAGAAATCTAACTTTTACTAGAATTTATTAGTGCATTCTTGAATGCCTTTTCTATTTGTTTTGTAATTAACAATTGCTATTCTACTCAGATTCTCTAAATGAAAAGATGGTTTTCATAGCCCTATTCCAGCCCACAACACACCATTTTCTAACTGAAGGCAGCACTTTGTATTCTTGATAACATGATGGAAATGCCTGAGTGACCATTTAGTTTTATGCCACCTTGAGATGTAGGATCTGGCCACTTATGCAAGCTGAGAAATATTTAATGAATTACACAACCTTGAAAGTTACACACAGAGGAAAAGTACTGCATTCTATGTTGTAATTATATGGAAAATCCTGTGGAAACAGTCAATCCTGTTTGATGAATTGGGTACACTTAACCCACAAATAAATCCTGTAAAGATTTTTATGCCTGACTTAGCAAAATAAACAATCCCTAGCTTTATACAAGTATGTGTTATCAAATCATTACTTAAAAAGCTTTTTTTCATATTTTGACCCAACTACACAAATGCTTTTAAAATCAGCAGTTTATTGTGAAGCTACAAATTAGCTTGCAGTTTTCTTAACCCTGAAAGGTGTTTGGGGAAGTAACATATCAACATACAATAAGTGTACAGAAAACTCATCTCAATACAGACTAGTCTAATTAAACATTCAATATTTTGGGTAAGCAACTTCTAAGCACCAATTCTAAGACTGACTTCACCTCTAATTCCAGACATGGAGAAAAATCTACATTGCAATGGTAATTTTGCAAGATGGGTATACAATATAGGTTTTTAACTACAAATGATTTTTCCAGTCTAATAAAAAGGACCTGTTTTTTCCATTTCTCTCTCCCTGACTCAAGTATCAGAGTGAAACATAAAGCAAAGGTCAAACTAAAAGAACTCTGATAAAATAAACCAGACTGAACAAGGAAACTGACAACTAACTTAACAGAGATTATAACATGAAGTTATAGCTTGGAGTTTGGTCGTATGTTACAGCAATGCTAATGGGAAAATAAACTTACTTGGCTTGAAACATTTAAGGAACAATCATCTTTTGGTAATTTTTTGCAAATATTTAAATCAGAAAAATAATTGCTGCAATTTTTCCTTAGATTTCCTCCTACTATAATTTTGAAATGAATAACTATAATTTTGTATCTGCTATAAGTCTGTAATTTATATCAATTAAATGAGAATTGCTGTGATGGATATGAGGAATCCTTACAACCTATTACCGCAACCAACTTGCCCAAGAGCACCTTCCAAAATGATGATAGAGGCAGGAATGGAACCCAGATTCTTCTTACTACCAGCCTTTTGCCACATGCACTGAACTTGCTATTTCATGAATCAGGTGCTGAATGAACCTACAGATGTAGTTTTAATAAAGCAAACATACTTCAATTCATAACATGGTGTCATATCTTTATGCAATACCCAATCTCAAACCCTTAAATAATTAAAAGCTACAGTTAGTGCATGATGAGGAAAAAAGCAAATTAAGCTTTTTCACAGACACTATCAAATACTGTGCCACTACTGGTTGACAAATTAGAGTCAATGGTGTGAAAACACAAAAGCGAGAAGATACCATGGTCCCCATGGAATTTGTTATTTCCGTCCGACTGACTTTTTACTCAGCTAAAACTACATGTGCCCTACAGGCACATATACTGACAGCACAGAGATTCTCTTTCTTCTTCAGGTGCCTTAGGGAGACATTTATCTAAATATTTTTCTACCAAAAAGATACATAATCTGTAAAACCAGCCTAAAAGTTCCATTTGGCATTTAAGATGCACTTTCTAAGTTATCTATTCTAGCAGAAAATAATTCTATTCCAATATAAGGGCCAAATCCAGGTAGCCAACAATCGGAGGCACAAGATGAGTCCTATAGTTGGGTTGGGAGTTTTGACTAATGTTACATTTGGCCTAACTGAAGACAGTCTGGCACCAGACTCCAGCTTTGCGAGAGCAACAGGCACACAGTTGGGTGCAGGGAGCTGTACAGGCACCTTTCTATGGCAGGCCATCCCCCGGAGGTGGAGCCCTAGTGGACATAGAATAGGTGGCATTTTCCTTCCATCTTCAATGCACTTGGAGAACAACGAGCAGCAACCTGGCACTTTCCCTCCCGCATTGCATTCCCCTGGCGTTTGTTCCACTTCAGCAAATCAGTCAAATCCTATAAGATGGGAGAGCTACTGAAATTTTCAGTAAACTTCACTTTAAAGTAGAATATTTTTTAGCAGCCAATATTAGAGCTAGTTGAAAAATACAGGGAATTTCAAAATTTTGAGCAGACAGTTGGTCCAAAAACAGGGAACGTTTTTTCACAGAAGATGTTATCTTAATTTTTCCAATTTAATTTTTTTTTTGAAAAATTTAAGAACTTCAAGTTGATCCAATATATTTCAGAGTTCAAGTGAAACAGATTTTTTTTTTTTTTTTTTTTTGAAGACTGTCCTCTGAAGAGGAAATCTCCACAGCTCAAGAGACAGAGAAATAGGCTGGCTCTTCAGTGAATGCCCACAAATTTGTCTCTGCCTCAAAAAAGCAGCAGAGAAGGCTGAAGGCCTACTATCAAAATATGGAGGCCTGTATGCAAGAAAGAATATTCTCCAGAGTCTTAATTTTATAATACATACACACAAAACCCAAAAACATACATGTGCGTGCACGCGCGTACACACACACCCACCCACCCACCTCACCCATGTCTATAAAATCTTCTTTTCACTGCAAAATATTTGAAATACAGAACTTAACAAAGGCCTGTGTGTTTTTACCTTGAACAGCTTTTCAGCAACTTTCAATCTTTCACTTAAAATTTTGGTCTTAAACCAATTAACAGTTGGTTTCATGTAGTTTGCCCACGTTAATTGTCTTATTATTCAATTTAAAATAAAACAGCTCTGCGCTTGACTTGGATTCCTCTATTTTCCATCACTATGAACTTTGTTTCTTATATAACAAGCTTCAGTTAGTAAGCCTGTACGTTTACAGTTCTTGAAAAAAAGCCAAACAATAAAATGGTGTTTTTTTTCTACAACTACAAGGACTTTAACTGTACCTGAAAGTTAGCTTCAGCTAAGATTTATTTATTACAAGACCAAAGGATTCCACTAGAAAATAGAGAATTAAAAAGGGAACAAAACCCAGAAATGTTTCAGATATCTCCTCAGGCACATAGTACCTCAGCATTTCTAGTCATTAAAATTATGGTAATATAGCTGTAACCTGCTTTTTGCTTCAATAGATTTAAAATATTTTAATAAGAGTGTACATCGGTAAGCAGACATTCATTCTGAACTCTCAATTCAGATAAACTTTTGATTAAACATAAAGACTTCATTCTGTAACTGCATGTTGGAATTTTACAAACTATTCTACTATGCTTTAATCCTATCAACAGGTATGGTATTTATAATTGATACATACATAATGTATGTTACATAGAGAGTAACTTTTAAAAACAATGCATTTATTAAACAGTTCATTTACTTGACAAATTATAACTTGCATTTCCCTTACCACAACTGAAAATAATAAAACAATCTAAAACAGGACCTGTTTTCAGGACACAGAATACTGAACTTGAATCTTGACAATCCATTAAGGACAAATTTATTTGCATCTTTTAATAAAGTGCTATTATTTTATTTACAAGCTTTCTGTTGATGTTTGTTATGATGATATACTATAAACTGAAAGTGAGTTTAGTAAATTATTTAGATAGTCTCTAAAACCTAAGCTTCATAAAAAAGGAAAAGGACAAAAACACTCATGCATTAAAAAGCCCACTGAGTACATACCCTTTCTATAGATTCTTCAGTATGAAATATTAACCAAGTATCTTAACAAAAATAACTTTTACATTACCTAAATTATCTGCTCCTTAAAATACCCTTTTTCTTTTAAGTCTGCAAAAAATATTCTGCTACTTATTCGGGTTCTTATAACATTTTAAAACGTTAGTAAAGTTTTGCAGTTTACTTTAAATAGCTGTCATGGAAAGGAGTCTGATGAATTACTTTCCACTGGAAATATGTCTATAACCAAATAATCCCAGTGTACACTGATTATCGGATTTATTTCCCTATTAAGAGCTTTTAAAACTTTCCTCAACATTTCCCATAAATTAACATTGTGTATTAAATGTGTAAATTAACTCTAAAAATAGTAATAGATAAGTGACATCAGGGTAGGCATAAAATTTTTATTGGGATCTCTAGATCTGCAAGATGGTAAAGTCTTGCTAAGAGGAACAAAATGATTCTTATTTTAACAACAGCCCTTGATGCTGAAATCAGAATCATAATATTCCTATGTACTTTTTGTACAAATCACTACTTATGTATTGTAGTGATGGGTGCTATACAAAAGACTAAAAATATTCTAGAATTAAAGCAAGTGAGCTCTAACCATAATATTGCCTAATTATTTCTATTTCTCTATAATATATAAGAATGTGCAACTAACAGGTCACAGATAATCAATCACTAAATATGTTCCCAGTACACTTTTTAACTTCTAAACCTCATCCCTCCCTAAAAAAACAAAACCAGCCAACTGAACATAAATAATAATACAAAATACATATGTATTTTTTCATAGTTATCAAATATTGTTTTTTGGAATGAATCAACACTCTTCCAATGATCTGAGAAATATCCTAATGTTAGGTAATCTATTACGGTATTTATGATTTCTCGAAAAATTATCCACAACAGCACATGGGCTCTTTTGTGTAAATGCTATGGTAAACAATGTATATTTTCATGTGGCATCTGTTTTCTACTTCAATATGAGTCCTAAATAATGGATGCCAAACATCATTAGTTGCGTAAGAATATCCCTAGAAATTCTATGGAAGATGGGCATTTTTAGGAATTGTTTTAGAATGTTACCTAATAAACACAGACCAACAAAGACATAATTCTTGAAAGTAATTTTCAAGACAGTATTTGGGGGAATCTTAACTACAAGTGGTGCCTGCTGGTAAGCAGCACTATACCCCACTTGCCTGTTGGCACTCATGAAGTCAAAGCTTCATGATTAGAGATGAACAGGTTCAGGATTGATCATAACATGAACAAACTTCTCTTGCATGAACAGTCCCACTGATATCAACAAAACTATTCACATAAAGGCTATGAAAACTGGGCCTAAGTTCTTTCCAATTCCCTATATACAGATCACAGATTAAATCAAACACTTGCAATTTGTAGTCTAAAGTCAATCACACCTACCTCAATTAAAATTATTTTATATTTAGGATACATTTCTTCAAAGTAGTCAATGTGTGGAGGCTGGAGTATGTCAAGGGCGGAGAGCACCTATGGAACAACAGGCAAGACAATTTTACCACAAAGAAAATAGAAATCTTAGTCAAATCAAAGCAAATACTTATGACAAAGGCAAGGTCAGGCTATATTTTTAACACTTTGTTTGCCTACTGTTTAGAATATTTGAGATGTCCTTTAATGGATTTGGTGAACACCACAATTTTTAACTGTCTGGTAAATTAACCTTGGCCTTGTTTAACCTTGGCCTGTCCCATGACTTAGTCCTACTTTACAGCTTGCATAATTTACTTGTTATTTATTAATTTCAAACACCTAAGTAGACTTTCTGTATCCTACCTACCAACATCTCTGCCTATAAATTGACTCATTTTCCTTGTAGGATTTAGCCTTATTCTGCTCACAAACTAAGATTAGTCTGGTCTTCACATTTGGAGAACATCTCTTTAAAAAGTGAGAGTAGCTGGCTTCCAAATATTTGTTAAGTTGACATCACTGTATGTTATATGTATGGCAATGTTGCATCTGTTGTTGCTGTTAACACACAGGACACAAGGAAAAATTTTGCACTTGCATGACAAAGCCAGCCCCACTGACTTCAGCAAGATTGCACAGCATGCAGGTGAGTGTAGGATTTAGCCCGTGTCTTTGTTTCTCCCAACAAAATAATCAAAATAAGGAGAGTGAGGATGTTCAGAGGGCAAGATTTTCAAAATGGATGCCAAAACTCCAGCTTCTGAATCCACAATTAGACACTTGAATAAGTGGTCTGATTTTCAAAAGTACTAAGCGCCCAGCAGCTGTAAGTCAATGCAAGGTGCTTGGTGTTCTGCACTTTTTAAAAAATAAAGCTTTTTCAGGTGCCTGTATACTAGCTTAAAAGCACAAGTTTAAGGCACCCATTTAAAAATATCTTGGCCCTAGTATGACAAATGTAAAAATATGACCACAAAAATCTCTGAAAGAAGTTTGAAGTCATTTTGAAATGTAAAATAGTACTAAGTATACAGACAAAAAGAAGATTGATTTTGTCTTGCAATTTATCTTTTTAACGACATCCCAACATATCACTCCATTTCCATAAAGGCATTTACAACAGACATTAAAGTTATTCACTTTTTGAACCAACAGCCCAGACAGTCACTTAAGTTGTGTCCCTACAGTGACACATTTGAGAAAGCAATTGCACAGAATTTAAATCCTCAAGACTAGAAAACTACTTTGGGGGGGGAACATAATCTACAGCATTTAATTGCATGTGCACAAACTGCTTCTGTTATCAGACTCCACTTCAGATCACCTGCCAAAGCAGTTTATTACCTCTTACTCCATAACAAAAGTTAACCTGTAATGAAGCTGCCGCACAGAAATGATTTAATGTATTACCTCAAGGAAATCTTTAGTAAAAAACACAAAAAGATTTTCTTAGACTCAGGTCTCATGGCATTTTATAAAGAGGAAAAAAAATATTCCCTACTATCACAAGCTTTATTTTCATCAAGGGTCTGCGCATCCTGTGGGAACTTTGGAAAAGTAGGCAATTACCAGGAATGGGGGGGGAACCCACCTCCCAATGGCTATGAATCAGTGTAAAGACAAAGAAAAAATGTTTGCTAGTGTAGAAGTCCGTTACACAGTACCTATTCTACCTTGGAGCACTGTTTTGTAGAAATTTGAGTAATGATCTGTAGGTCACCCCTGGAAGCTGCAGCTTTGTTATAGTGTTTTAGTTATAGTTTACCATCTGGCTTATTTCGAGAGTCCAGTTTGTGTTTTTTTCCCCCTCAATCTCTCATGTCTTAGATTGCCTCTTTGCTCTAATTAAGGGCTGTATAGAGAGTCTCTAAGCAAAGAAATCAATGCAGAATTAGCAAGTTATACTTACAGTACAATAGATATATCTGCCAGAACAGAAACTACGAGTAAAACGTGAACTGCTACCAGTAGTATATAAATCGGTCAACTCTTTAAATTAGAAGAGACACTGTCTATACCACCTCTGGGTCCACATTCCTGTTGCTTAATGTATGAAGAATTCCTTCATCCCCTACACTAACAACTTTTTAGCCATTTCTCCAGCTGATTCCTCAGTTTATACTTCTCTACAATTCATATACAGATTTCTGAGCAGAATCTGGACTGGTGAAATAATCCTGAGTCAGTTTATGGGTAGGATTCTTTTTTTGCTGATCAGATTACCGTCACAGGTTAATGGATTGTACTTTAGTGGCATCATGACCAAATTGGGTTGGAAGAGGACTGAAAAAATAAGACTCATTTCAACCAGATAACAGAGTGGAGTAGGGATTGTTGGCCAAACAGAGATTCATGTTGCCTCAAAGCTTCTTATGTTGTCTAGAAAAAAAAGTCTTAAAGCTTCCATGAATCTGCTTTGCTTTCCCCTCAGTCCCATCTATTAAGGAAGATGCAAGAATAAAAGTACACCAACAATTCAGCACTATGACCACTGATCTGAATTCAGCATTTAACCACATAGAAGAAAATCATTTTTAGAATCTGAAACCCTCAGATGAACTGGATATAAAGAGGAGGGGGAAGACAACATAAGGTAGTGAAATAAAGGAAATTTAGGCAGAGATTCTACTATGTCAATCAGTTCAGATCATGATGAATAAATGGGTGCAAGCACCCACAGGTCAACTATTTAATCCTTTCACTGTGTGCAACCTCTGGATTTTTAGATAATCCTAAAGCAAATGGATTTTTAAAGTTGATTTAAAGAATCCATGTTTAACATCTTTTCTTAACACTTCTACCAGTACACTAAGAACTCAAACTTTACTCACATTGTCATGCTTAAAAAAACACAACATCTTCAATTCCCGGAAGACCCTTTTGCAGGAGACCAGATTTTGGAAGACATTGGGCATCTTTTTGAGTGCAACTCTCTTTCCATCTCGTGGATCTGTTACTGACCTAGAGAATACAAAAACTGAAAGGTTAAAAACAAAGTTCAAGTAAACTTTTCTAGAACAGAAAAAAAAAGTTTAAAGGTTACAATACTTTTCGAACAGGAAGGTGATTCAAGACACTTATGGGGGGGGGGAATATCATGTAAGCAAGGGGAACAGTGTAAATTTACTGTCCTTTATTAAGTAAATTCCAATCATTCTTTGGTTAGATTATATCTCTAAACACATTCAACTACTCCCGGTTATTTAAATGGCTGAGTACATCATGCATTAGTGAATTTAATTGTTCACCCCTAACGTACACTACTATTTCAAGTCAGAGATCAATAACTGGAACCACAACTTGTGTCAGACCACAAACATTTCCTTCAGTCTCCCACTAGTCTATTAATATGAAAACATTGTTCAGCTATGCAAATTTGCAGTGTCAAAGAGCTACACTGCTTTCATTTATTTTCCTTAAAAAGAACGAGTTAACTATTGCATGGTAGTATAGTAGAGGTGAATACAACTTAAAGATGAATCCACTAAACCACACTGTCATGCACAGACTTGGGCACTCTGTTCTGATCTTGGATCTGCCACCAAGCATCTTTTTGTGGTGTTTTGAAAACTGTGTCAAAATTACAAGCTCTCATTTTAAAATCTAAGGGGATTCCTGGTCCCGCTTGTGGACTAGGGGGATCTGAAAGAAACATGTGATCTGGTTCCTCAGCAGTTAGCCTACAAAAGAGCCAGTCAGCAAGGTGCGTTGAGTTGCGCCTCTCTGCATCTCCTATGTATGTCTGTCTGTCTCTCTCCCTCTGTATTGGATTGTTGCCTGTTAGATTTCTGGATTCTGAGAAAGAAAATAGTTTACACTGAAAATTTTCACAAGTATATATATTTTGTTTCTAACTCTGAGCATAACACTTGGGAGAAATCACTCCAACTGCTGTCTGAGTTTCCTGATCCGTAATGTGGGTATGATGTTTACTCTTCTCATAAGGGTTTTATGAGGATGTATATACAGAAGTTACAAGGAACTCTGCAAGTGTCAAGTATTTTATTCGAAAGTTACTGGCCTCTGAAAATAGGGAGTAAGCTGAGAACTTTAAAGTCAGAGAAATGGGGCTCTGAAGCCTCAACTCCACAGTCATAAGATTTTAAGGCAAGAAGGGACCAATACAATGCTTCATTTGTGCCAGGGGTTTCCAGGGCTGAGCCCTGGCACCTCTCGGCTTGGCAGTTCATAGACACGGCACCTCTAGGCTTGCTGCATAAGTTATAAGAAAAGGAGTACTTGTGGCACCTTAGAGACTAACAAATTTATTAGAGCATAAGCTTTCGTGAGCTACAGCTCACTTCATTGGATGCATTTGGTGGAAAAAACAGAGGAGAGATTTATACACACACACAGAGAACATGAAACAATGTGTTTATCATACACTGTAAGGAGAGTGATCACTTAAGATAAGCCATCACCAGCAGCAGGGGGGGGAAAAGGAGGAAAACCTTTCATGGTGACAAGCAAGGTAGGCTAATTCCAGCAGTTAACAAGAATATCAGAGGAACAGTGGGGGTGGGGGGGAGGGAGAAATACCATGGGGAAATAGTTTTACTTTGTGTAATGACTCATCCATTCCCAGTCTCTATTCAAGCCTAAGTTAATTGTATCCAGTTTGCAAATTAATTCCAATTCCAGTCTCTCGTTGGAGTCTGGTTTTGAAGCTTTTTTGTTGAAGGATAGCCACTCTTAGGTCTGTGATCGAGTGACCAGAGAGATTGAAGTGTTCTCCAACTGGTTTTTGAATGTTATAATTCTTGACGTCTGATTTGTGTCCATTCATTCTTTTACGTAGAGACTGTCCAGTTTGGCCAATGTACATGGCAGAGGGGCATTGCTGGCACATGATGGCATATATCACATTGGTAGATGCGCAGGTGAACGAGCCTCTGATAGTGTGGCTGATGTGATTAGGCCCTATGATGGTATCCCCTGAATAGAATGTGGACAGAGTTGACAACGGGCTTTGTTGCAAGATAGGTTCCTGGGTTAGTGGTTCTGTTGTGTGGTGGTGGTTGCTGGTGAGTATTTGCTTCAGATTGGGGGGCTGTCTGTAAGCAAGGACTGGTCTGTCTCCCAAGATCTGAGAGAGCGATGGCTCGTCCTTCAGGATAGGTTGTAGATCCTTGATGATGCGTTGGAGGGGTTTTAGTTGGGGGCTGAAGGTGATGGCTAGTGGCGTTCTGTTGTTTTCTTTTTGGGCCTGTCCTGTAGTAGGTGACTTCTGGGTACTCTTCTGGCTCTGTCAATCTGTTCTTCTTCACTTCAGCAGGTGGGTACTGTAGTTGTAGGAATGCATGATAGAGATCTTGTAGGTGTTTGTCTCTGTCTGAGGGGTTGGAGCAAATGCGGTTATATCGTAGCGCTTGGCTGTAGACAATGGATCGAGTGGTATGATCTGGATGAAAGCTAGAGGCATGTAGGTAGGAATAGCGGTCAGTAGGTTTCCGATATAGGGTGGTGTTTATGTGACCATCGCTTATTAGCACCGTAGTGTCCAGGAAGTGGATCTCTTGTGTGGACTGGTCCAGGCTGAGGTTGATGGTGGGATGGAAATTGTTGAAATCATAGTGGAATTCCTCAAGAGCTTCTTTTCCATGGGTCCAGATGATGAAGATGTCATCAATGTAGCGCAAGTAGAGTAGGGGCATTAGGGGACGAGAGCCGAGGAAGCGTTGTTCTAAGTGAGCCATAAAAATGTTGGCATACTGTGGGGCCATGCGGGTACCCATCGCAGTGCCGCTGATTTGAAGGTATACATTGTCACCAAATGTGAAATAGCTATGGGTCAGGACAAAGTCACAAAGTTCAGCCACCAGGTTAGCCGTGACAGTATCGGGGATACTGTTCCTGACGGCTTGTAGTCCATCTTTGTGTGGAATGTTGGTGTAGAGGCTTCTACATCCATAGTGGCTAGGATGGTGTTTTTAGGAAGATCACCAATGGACTGTAGTTTCCTCAGGAAGTCAGTGGTGTCTCGAAGATAGCTGGGAGTGCTGGTAACGAAGGGCCTGAGGAGGGAGTCTACATAGCCAGACAATCCTGCTGTCAGGGTGCCAATGCCTGAGATGACGGGGCGTCCAGGATTTCCAGGTTTATGGATCTTGGGTAGCAGATAGAATACCCCAGGTCGGGGCTCCAGGGGTGTGTCTGTGCGGATTTGTTCTTGTGCTTTTTCAGGGAGTTTCTTGCAACAAAGCCCGTTGCCAACTCTGTCCACATATCTATTCAGGGGATACCATCATAGGGCCTAATCACATCAGCCACACTATCAGAGGCTCGTTCACCTGCGCATCTACCAATGTGATATATGCCATCATGTGCCAGCAATGCCCCTCTGCCATGTACATTGGCCAAACTGGACAGTCTCTACGTAAAAGAATGAATGGACACAAATCAGACGTCAAGAATTATAAAACATTCAAAAACCAGTTGGAGAACACTTCAATCTCTCTGGTCACTCGATCACAGACCTAAGAGTGGCTATCCTTCAACAAAAAAGCTTCAAAACCAGACTCCAACGAGAGACTGCTGAATTGGAATTAATTTGCAAACTGGATACAATTAACTTAGGCTTGAATAGAGACTGGGAATGGATGAGTCATTACACAAAGTAAAACTATTTCCCCATGGTATTTCTCCCTCCCCCCCACCCCCCACTGTTCCTCTGATATTCTTGTTAACTGCTGGAATTAGCCTACCTTGCTTGTCACCATGAAAGGTTTTCCTCCTTTCCCCCCCCTGCTGCTGGTGATGGCTTATCTTAAATGATCACCTCCTTACAGTGTGTATGATAAACCCATTGTTTCATGTTCTCTGTGTGTGTGTATAAATCTCTCCTCTGTTTTTTCCACCAAATGCATCCGATGAAGTGAGCTGTAGCTCACGAAAGCTTATGCTCTAATAAATTTGTTAGTCTCTAAGGTGCCACAAGTACTCCTTTTCTTTTTGCGAATACAGACTAACACGGCTGCTACTCTGAAACCTGCATAAGTTATGAATGTAAAAAAAATTGCTTGAGCCCTGGCACCTCTTTTGTTACAAATTAGGCACTGGACCAACATTTTGACCACCTGCCTAACATAGGCCGAAGAATTTTACCCATTAATTCCTCCATCAGTCCCATATGCTGTGGCTCAGCCAGAAGTTATCTTTTAGAAAGACATTCAACACTTATTTAAGGTCTTAAAGTGATGGAAAATTCCTCACTCCAACAGTTAAGTAGTCTCACTGTTAAATATTTCAGAGTAGCAGCCGTGTTAGTCTGTATTCGCAAAAAGAAAAGGAGTACTTGTGGCACCTTAGAGACTAACAAATTTAAATAAATTTGTTAGTCTCTAAGGTGCCACAAGTACTCCTTTTCTTTTTGTTAAATATTTGTGCCTTATTTCCAGTCTGAACTTCTCTTAACCTCCTCTTTGATAAACTAAATATATCAATCAAGATTCTTATATCTGTCATTATAAGGCAGACCTCGAATAATTTTTGCAGCTCCATTCTGAAGCCCCGGCAATTTTTCCAAATCCTTTTTGAAGCATTCCCATGAAAACTGCACATAGTACCAGATAAACAGCATTGCACCAGGAGTTCACAATCAGCTGTCCACCATAACACCTAAATCCTTTCCAGAGTCACTCCTTTACAGGATACATTACCACAGCTGGTAAAAGTGACCTATGCTGTTTCTCCTAGATGTAACACCTTGCTTTTGGCTCGAGTAAAAAAGCACATTCTTTCAATGAGCCTAGCTCACCAAGCAATCCAGATCACTTTGTATAATAAACTTGTCATTTACCACTCCACGAAGCAGTTTGTCATATGCAAACTTTATCAGCAATGATTTTATCTTTTCTTCCAAATCACTGATAAAGACACTGAATAGTATTGGGACAAAAATCAATCCTGTAGAACCCAACTATATAGCCATTTGATGACTATTTTCAATTTCCAGAGCGTTAATTGTTAGTATGTTTTTAAATTAGTTTAATATATGCTACACTGATTTTGTATCTTGATAATTTTTAATCATAATACTGGGGGGTATTAAATCAAATGCCTTATAGAAGTCCAAGTAGATTATGACACCGCAGTTACTTTCATAACCAAACTAGTAATCTCATTGAAAAACAATATCAAGTTTGTTTGACAAGACCTTTTTTCCCTGAAGTCATTTATGATGCTGTCATCTGAATTCTTTACTGATCGCTTTGAGCGTTTTCCTCATATCACCAACACTACATAACAGACACACAGACACACAAAACAAAAAAACTACACAACATGTCATTGTGAGTTTACTTATGGCAATATTATACAAAATTAATGTTGTACTAGTTAAGAAAAGTTGCCTAATGAACTGTTTTGATCATGAAATAATTTTCTTATAGTAAAACAGAAAGTATTATTCTCCTGTTTTAAGTTTCTAGTATCAAAATGAATAAAACTGTGGAGGTGAACCTGGGACATGAAGCGAAAGGTGAGATGTCAAAGAGGCGGCAGCAGAAGACAGACGGGGATGATAGGAGTAATGAAAAGAAAAAGTCAGAACAATTCGCTTGCAAAGAGACTGAGTGAGGACTGGGAAAGTCACTGGCTTGCACTATTTATCGAAGAGCAAACTTTAGACTGACTTTTTCTTGTCTCCCAAGAGAAAGTGCGTTATGGCTTTTGAGGGGATCCACCTGTCACGTCTCCAATCACCAGGTCTGATAAAATTTAAGTTAGAGTCCAATGACATTGGGTGGGAAGGGTTGCAGTGTCCCTTTGCATCAGTTTCCACTGGTTCAGAGTTCAGATAAAATGCCCCTAGTATCCTTTAAGAAGGATACAACGGTCAGGAGAAAGCCTTATGGCAGTTAAATTTGACTAGGCTTTTACCCGAGAAGGATTCAACTTTATGCCCATACATATTGAGAATCCAGTCTTCTAGAGAAAATGTCAGCTTTAGACGTATCCATTGACAGTGCCATTGATTTCTGTTGGAGAAACTGGGTTCAAGATGCTTTGTGGAGAGAAGCCCACAACATACGACTACAAAGCAATATTTGCAATTTTCATTTTCTGTCCTTTTCCCCCCCTCACACACCAAACCCACAGGTCTCACTTCAGAACAGACAGGAACAAAAACAAACACCTATATATTTTTGCTATGTGCCCATATATGAAGTACAGAAAGAGCATGTTTTTAAGCATGTAAAATTTGCTTACAACCAGGTAATCAATAGCTGGTAAAACATCTCCTTTAAGACAAACTGGCAAAAAAGGAGGATGATATGGCATTCAGACAGAGAGAGTCAAAGAAAGTCCATGTTTCAGAGTAGCAGCCATGTTAGTCTGTATTCGCAAAAATAAAAGGAGTACTTGTGGCACCTTAGAGACTAACAAATTTATTTGAGCATAAGCTTTTGAGAGCTACAGCTCACTTCATTGGATGCATTCAGCATCCGATGAAGTGAACTGTACCTCACAAAAGCTTATGCTCAAATAAATTTGTTAGTCTCTAAGGTGCCACAAGTACTCCTTTTATTTTTAAAGAAAGTCCATTGTCTGCACAAATCAGTGCTCATTACTGGAGAGATTACAACACCTCTTCTTATGTTTACCTTACTCCACACATTCCCGCTGACTTCAGTGAAACTATTTTCAAAACAGGGTACTAAATGTGACTAAGGGGTTCACAATTTGGCTCTACAGCTTTAACATTACACCAAGGAAAAGATTTCCTTTATCCATTTGGAATAATTTATATGAATTGTAGAAACTGAACATTAAGAGGGTACAAATTGTTTTTATCTCAAACTTTTTTTTTTTTAAAAAAAGAACCATCTCTTGCAACAGTTTTCTATTCCACCATGGAGTCTCTAATAAATTTTGCTATACCTATTTTAAGCACTGTACTATGTAGTATGATCAAAAATATATATATACTCTAACCCACAGTGTAAAGATGTAATAACCCATGGGTTTTAAATTCTGCATGTGACTGAACTGACAGAATTGTTTGTTCCTTAGAGTCCTGATCCTTGTGCCAAGCACAGCACTTACACACAATCCCATTGAAGTCAACAGGGCTTTGCCCAGGTCCTGGAGAGCATGCTACTGCAGCCTGATGAAGGATTGGGACTTTATGACCAATCCCACAGTGAGATGCATGCAGGTGGAACTCTGTTTGTACAGAGTTGCACTGAACACCAAGAGTACTTCACACAGGTGCAGGAGTCCAACAGCACGATCTCGCCTTTAGTTACTGTCTAGCTTAGTGTGGCCACTCACATAGTCCCAGAATACTGGACCTTCCATCACTTCCAGAAGAGGCATGAGCCAGCCCTGGCCAGTGTGACCTTGCACACGCTGTGTATGCGAGGTCATGCCAGTGTGGGCGGAGCGTCACGCTCTTCAAAATGGCAGACAAAACAACGCCTGGTTTTGTCTCAGCACTAGTCAGGAGACAAATCACCCAAAAAGTGGCCCATCTGTCTTAAAACCGGAAGAATGGCTTGCATAGCCTAGATATTATGTGGCCTCCATCACAACAACATGCAAGCGTCTCTGTTGCAGCTGAGCACCTTCCACAAATCAAAAGACTTCATTCAGTGTTGTATTTAAATTAACTAATATTTAAATTGTCAAGTAACTGATGATTTTTAGACATAATTAATTTCATTATTTTCAAGTCAATGCATAATTACAAATCTCACAACATCCAAGATATTCACAATGAGCAGTTCACTAAATAGCTACAGCTAGGTCTGAAGTTGGAATTAATTTCGGTAATCTAAGCATTAAGGTCTCAAAGTATTTTAAATACAAGAGTTTCAATGTCTGTGGATGATACATATATAAGTAACTGTATACCCTGATAGAATCAGTATTCCACTTTTCTCAACCTATTACAGAGCAAGGACCTGTTCACCTATTGATTCTAATATGGCATACAAGCTACTGTGGCACATGTTGTACATATGGATAAACATACAGTTACCAGCTTGGCTTCACATTTCATGGGACATCTACACATTTCAGAAAAAAGATAGAAAATGAAAAGACAGAAGTGCATATACAGTAAGTGTAGTTAAGTTTCTAAATAAATTATCCAATTAAACCAAGCTGCATCTTAACTTACAGTTTAAGTACCAAGTTATTTTCAAGGAAGCAGCCCAGTTTGACTGGAAAAAAAAAATAAATTAAGTGGGATTGATCTCTCTCTCAAATATACGCAATCCACTTTCACAGTGGCACAATGAGCTGCATTAAGTAGAATCAGCTACAATCAACTGAAATTTGAGATGCTTTTTTTTTTAAAAAAAAAAATCTCATTGTACGCAATACTACCATGGGCAAAAACTGAGAGGTTTACAAATTAGATTCTTGTACTATTTGCAAATAGAGTTAAAATGACTATTTACAAAAAAATTACTCATTTAGGTACCAACTTACATTTTAAGTTCATATTCACCTACCTTGTACATTTCTACCTGACATATCTAAAGTATTTATGAAGAACATTTTCAGGTAACTGTCTCCTCTCCTCACTAAAGTAATACAATAAGAAAAACTCTACAGACAAATGCTCAGGCACAGATTCAGAAAAATAACTGAAGCTAACTCATGCTTTCTTCCCATTAGCAAAATGCCACATTTCACAGAGGGTCTTCATTCTTTCTCTTATGAGGAAAATGATGACAGAACAGCTCAAGTAGTGAGTGTTTTGAAGGCTTATTTATCTGCTAATCTGTGTACAGTGTACTGTGTACAGTGGTAGGTTGTATCATCTCTGGAGGCTGCACCATTGTTTAATAAAATAGGGAAAGGTTTAAGAGAAATACTATGACAGGATTAGTATCCATATCCAGTTGGTTTTTATTCTATGCTTATAATCATTAAAGCAATTACATGAAATGAATGCATACTAGAAGTTTAAATCCCTACCTTCATCCAAATGTCACTGCCATGTCCTACATAATGGGCTTTTAGCACAAACAATTCCACAAGGGAAAAAAAAGTGGACTTCAGCTTCTATTGAAGATAACAGGCTGCTCATTTATTTCAGCACAGGTTGAGTAATCTCACTAAAAAACACTCAGAATGCAAAAATTCACAATAGCTGAATATTCAACAAAAAGGCCAATTTCTGCTTCTAATAAAAAGAAAGGTATATTTAACAGCAGGTATTTCTACTACAGTAAATTGTTACTCTGATTGTGAAAGTTATTCAGTATGAAATTAAAACATCCCAATGTTTCACCGCATTGTTTTTCTCGGAAAGAAAATGCAAATAGCCAATCCTAGGAGGGTTAACTATTGGACAAAAATCATTTACATCATCATGTGGTTCAATTAAGGTTCCAAAATACTGCAACAGTTTGCAAACTTCTTTGATTGACGGAATGATTACAGCATATGTCCTAGTTTAGTTATATTACCAGAAGGATCTAATCAGAGATGAATATAATCAGCCTTAAATTATAGTGAATAAAGGCAAACAAAATTCAGCTTCATTATCTGTCCATACAAATACTTTGATAAACCAAAGAAAATACTGGTCTTGAAGTTGTTTCAAAGGGTTCTTAAAGAGTAACTGGAACAGTGGCAATAATCCCTAATCTACATCAAGACAGCATGCAAGATCACTCTCAAACACGTGTTTCTACAGTTTCCAGTCATATGATCTGCACTGAATTAGTGCTGTAATCAGAACGGGATTAATCTGTAAATAGGCTACAGACAAATTGTCTTGAGTCACTTTTTTCCATCCTGCTGAGCGGAGGGAAGACATGGATGGGCATCATAAAACAAGAATGTGATCTAAAGATGATTGGGCTGTAGTCAGATTTCACTGCGGGAAACAACTGCAGTTTCACAGCTTCCATACATTTCCTTTTATTGAAAAAAACCCTCCTTACTATTAACCTATAAACAGTTCCATACACATACCTATTTCTAGGTTTAGGTCATGTCCTTAAATAATTCAATATTAGTAACTTAGTCACAAACATGAATTTGTATGTCTAAAAGGGACAGATCAACTAAAATACCTTGGTCGGAAGTCACAAACATGAATCTGTATGTCTAAAGGGACATATCAACTTTGTTGGAATACAATTATGATAGAAAAAAATTCTCTAGTTTTTCAGTTTGTTTTTTCATGCAAAGCACAGCACACCATGTACTCTGTATCACTTTCTCTTTAATGCATCCGATGAAGTGAGCTGTAGCTCACGAAAGCTTATGCTCTAATAAATCTGTTAGTCTCTAAGGTGCCACAAGTACTCCTTTTCTTTTTGCGAATACAGACTAACACGGCTGCTACTCTGAAATCTTTAAGGGAAGCTTCTTGATTGTCTCAACAACATGGAGAAGAAATGTTTTTAAAATAGGAACGTGAAATAGTAAAACAACAACAATTGGTAGGATGACTTGGGGGCTGTTGTACCACCTGAAAGTACTTGTAACAAAATAAACTTTGTTTGCTACAAGCCTACCACAACCTCTAGCCACTCAATTCTTACCTTGGCTACGTTAATATTATCACTTTATAAATTGGCTCTCTTTAAAATAAAGTATTTGCTACATTATATAATTCTAATATTATTGTTATTCTTTGGCCACAGTATTTTCTGCAGGGAAACAGGATGGAATACCTGCAGACACACTCAGAAATGCCATGTTTGTTTATGAATCTTTTTCATTAATCTGATTCTTTGAAAATGGGATTAAGATGCACCATACTTCTAAAAGAGTTAGTTAGTATAAAAACCACGTTAATATACATGAGAATTGGTGCCCAAAACCAAATGTAATGAGGCTAATTTCTCTTCTGGGAAATGTAATGCTACTTAAAATGAGAAATTTGGTCACAAACTTCTCATACTCTATCCACACAGACAACTCAACCAGCAATTTAGTTTCATGCCACAACTTCAGTCTCTTCCTCTCAGAAAGAAATATTTCAGGCAGCTAGACATCTCATTACCTATATTAATGATGGCAAGACATCCATGTTGGAATGTTTGAGCAAGAGTCCACGAAGTTACTATCTCTCACTCACCTTGCATCTTGTTTGAGCTGCACCATCTAACCAGTGGTCCTCAGTAACATTTCCCCAAATCAATACCCCATCTTTGTGTCAAATTAACACGGTATGAGACAATGTAGCAATTAGTCCTTCCCCTTTCACTTTCAATTAGAAATAATCCAGTGTTTTTCTCCAAGAATCAGCAGATAAAGTTTGCATACTGGAGAAGGCTGCCTTCCAATAACGGGTCATTAATTTATAGCTAAAATCTTTTTTCTTGACATGTTATAAAACACTTTCAAACTACTACATGTTCTTAGTCTCCATACTACAAATTATATCAAGATGCACCTTAGCTGCATCCTGGAAAAAGACTATTACTTTGGCTTCAAAAAATTCTGGGATTATGTTCCTTATGAATGAGTTTAGAGGCAATGCAAAGTGAGTTCAGCGATCTTTTCCATTTAAGGATAGTGCACACTTTAGATGAAAAGGAGTTTGAGAGAGTTTCTCTCCCTCACTTATCTGGTTTTAAAGGTCCTGATTCCATTCTACCTGAAGTTAGAACTAGAATTTAAAAAAACAAAACAAAAAAACAAAAAACCCACATTCCAAAATTGTCATACATTTGAGGGGGTTTGGTCAAAAACTAAAGAAATCACTGAAAAACTGAAATTCAGTAAGCTTCAACTACCGCTAGCAGAAGTCTTTCAATTGACTTTAATGGAGTTGGATTGAGTGCTAAATACTTATGGCTAATATTTATGGGAATATGCAGCAAAGCAAACTCATACTAAGGTATGGGTATGTGAGCACAGTGTAAGGTAATGGCAGGTGGAGGAAAGAAACATTAATCAGAAGCAATGGACAAATACACCTTAAAACAAGAGACCAAGAAAGACTTTCAATTCCCCCGTCTGTTTCCATGATGAATAAAACTTACTATATGAAACCAGGGCATTAAGTTTACAGCAGTGGTCACCAACGGGTCGAACCCCAACCCCCTGCCCCAGCCCAGTGAAAGTGAGTGAGGGTTGGGGAGAGCAAGCAATGGGGGGGAATGTGGGGGGTGGAATGGAATCAGCGGGGTGGGGCAGATCCTGGGTTGCCCTTAGATTCAAAAAGTTACCTTGGGCGTAAAAAGGATGGATACACTCGTTTACAGAGAGTAGTAAGAGTACACTGATTACCAAGCGACTGCTTGAAGACATGTGTTATGTATTCCTCATCTCTTCTCCACCATTTTTTTTAGGTTGTGAACTCTCTGTAGAGGGGACCATGTCTTCTGGAGTGTACAGCACTTAGAACAATAGGGCCTTGAACTTGATTGGGGCCTTTGGGTGCTACCATGATAAAAATAAACAGTCACAGAAGTCATGGTGGAAAGATCCCTCCATTTCTATTTTAACAGTTAATGTAAAAAAAAAAAAGTCAGTTTATAATTTATGCACCATGCCAGAATCAACTTTGACACTTTAGATCATTTTAAGATTGTGAAATTTCATAAAGTGAATTGCACTAATGTGTTTGGCCTTGTCTAAGCGAGGCAGATAACCAAAATTTTAAAAAGTTACTTCTACAAAGCGTTTGAGCAAAAAAGAATAATTTGGCTTTGCATTTGGGTTAGAGCCTGGTAAAATACGAAAGATTATATTCACAAGACCAGTGGAGTGAGAGCCCCTCTGGACTGTAAAATTAAACAGAAAGCTAATAAATGTCTTGTCACTCTCCAGGTGTTGCTTTATTAATTCACCTCTTGGAAAGAGTTTTGAAGTTCCTTTGGCTTTCAGGTGGTGATTGGACTGCACAAAGGTAAAAGCCATCTTGGAAAAATTATGCATGCAGAGCATTTGCAGCCATCTTAAAAGTCTCTTGCAATCTCATAACTGCAGCACTAGCAAAATACTCAAACTGGAGACAGATTGAAAAGTTGTGTCTGAAATTAAACATCTCTGCTAGAGGAGGAATAAATAAGAGCTGAGAGTCTCTGGTCTTTCATTAGGTCATTTCTAATTGAACAAGAGGAGAAGAACCTTTTTAGTCTCATGGATTTGTGAGAGATTTGCTTCCCCTATGAAAAGGCTCCATCTGAAGTCTATTAGGGGCTGCATATTTTGGCAGCAGAAAAAATTATAGGAACACACATCAAGAAACTGCTCTTTTTAATAACCACATCTATTTACCATGTTTTCTCCTGCATGCTTCAAACCTGCATTTTTCAAGTCCCATAGCTGTAAACCCTCTTCCAACATTTGACTGGATAGTTGCTGTAAAATTAACCCAGATGTGGTGATACTATACCAGAGGTGGGCAAACTACGGCCCGCGGGACCGTCCTGCCTGGCCCCTGAACTCCCGGCTGGGGAGGCTTGCCCCCAGCCCCTCCCCAGCTTTCCCCCTTCCCCTGCAGCCATGCTGCCCCACCCACCTTCCAGGCTTTCCAAAAAGCCTATCCTGCTGCTCTGAGCGGCCTGGTAAGGGGGTGGGGGGGTTTGGATAAGGGGCAGGAGGTCCCAAGGGGCAGCTGAATGGGGCAGAGGTTTGGGCGGGATGGTCAGGAGACAGGGAGCGGGGGGGGGGGGTTGGGGGGAGTTAGGGACGGGAGTCCCGGGAGGGGGCGGTCAGGAGACAAGGAGTGGAGGAGGGGTTGGATAGGTCGGGGGTTCCGGGGGGCCTGTCAGGGCGGGGGTGTGGATAGGGGGCGGGGCAGTCAGGGGACAGGGAGCAGGGGGGGTTTAGGGGTGGGGTCTTGGGGGGAGGTATGGGTGGGGGGGGTCCCAGGGTGGGTGGTCAAGGGACAACAAACGGGGGGTTGGATGGGTGGCGGGTCCTGAGGGGGCAGTCAGGGGAAGTGGGAGGGTGAGGGGACCAGGCTGTTTGGGAGGCATAGCTTCCTACCTGGCCCTCCATACCATTTTGCAACCCCAATGGCCCTGGGCCAAAAGTTTGCCCACCTGATTATACAGTAGAACCTCAGAGTTACGAATTGATTGGTCAATCAAATACCTCACTTGGAACCAGAAGTACGCAATCAGGCAGCAGAGAAAAAAAAATGCAAATAAAACAGTAGTATGCTAAACGTAAACTACTAAAAAATAAAGGGAAAGTTTAAAAAAGATTTGACAGGTAAGGAAACCGTTTCTTTGTTTGTTCATTTAAATTAAGATGGTTAAAAGCAGCATTTTTCTTCTGCATAGTAAAGTTTCAAAGCTGCATTAAGTAAATGTTCAGTTGTAAACTTTTGAAAAGAACCACCATAATGTTTTGTTCAGAGTCACAAACATTTCAGAGTTACGAAGAACGTCCATTCCGAGGCGTTGGTCATTCTGAGGTTCTACTGTATGTGGTTTCAAGGTTAGTTGTGGCTGTCAGTGTTTAAGGTAAAACTCACAAAGTAGCATTTCATTTATTATTCATGCAAAGACCAGTCATGCTTGTAGCTGGTAACAATATAAGTCTAATGAACGTGAATGGTAGTGCAGTAATTTCACACCATGTTGAGTTTGTTCTCTCTTAACTCGGGGAGCAGCTGCTTTGGTTCAGCACAAACAGTACCAGAGAACGAGATAAGTGCTGAAGCCTTACACAGGAATGCTTTTATTTTCTTGTTGCTGAAAGGCTTGCTGTGCTGAGTCTTCTGGTGCTGAGACACATTGGTTATCCCATCTGTATTAGCTAATGAATCTCATGCTGTAAAGATAATGAACAGCTCTGAAGGCAGCTTCCGTTATCTCTAGTGAAAATGACCCTCTTCATGAGAGAGAGCTGATGTTTTAGTGACCAGTTACTTTTTACATTAAACTTTACATTAAACCCATAATTTTTTTAGTATTAAGTGCTTTAATGACATTAGATTGTGTCATTTTACACATTATATAAACATAATGTATACCTGCTTTTACACAAAACCTTAAATGAAACTTCATTTTACTGGTAAAGGTGTGTTGCATTCATTTAGATGGACTATACAGGCCCAAATACTCAAAGGTGTTAACATGAGCCTGTCACTGCCCAACATAAAACAGTTTCAAGCTAAGTTCAATGTTTGGTATACAGAGATCCTGGCCTGCTTAGTACGACAGCAAACACACCGATAAAAATCATAACCTTTTATTAAACATATAGAAAAGGAAAATCAGGTAAAGCCTTTGAAATTGAAAGTAAAGCTTTCATTTTAACAACATTCCTTGTTTCTTTTCATGCTAGCTGGAGAAACTTTTTTTTAAAAGAACCCTTTTTTCCATCCTCATTTTCAGTATTTTAGATAGTATTAATGATGGTACTAATTGTCATTTTGGGGAAAAGAGAAGAAATTAGTTGGAAGGGGCTGGAGCTATTGCTGCTCAGGTCCAATCCCATTTACTAAAAGATAAAACACAAGAGGGGAGAGAAGAACAGCAAAGATAGAAAATGCAGCTTCTGTCTCTGGGGTTGGTTCTTATTTGCCATCTCACTGTCAGAGAAACTCAGACATGGCACATGGTCTTACTAGCCACTCTGAGACCTGGCAACTTGAACCAGCATTGGGCTGTTTAGGGCTTTGCTATTAGCTGCCTCTTTCAGGTCACAGGCTTAGAGCAGTGCTTCAAAATACACACAGTCTTGGCCAGCTAAGCCAGTCTCTTGTTAAACAGAAGGCAAAAGGAGAGATAGAAGACAAGAAAAGAAATAAGGGTGAGGAGGCGGCGGACACACAAGGGAGTAGGGTTAGGCAAAAAAAAGCCACATCCCAGGTGGAATTTGGGATTTAGCCAAAGTTGGGGGAGGTGGCAATCCCAACATCATTTGAGTCCCTCTTTCTAGCCCAGTCCGGATCTCTCTCAGGACAACCAAGGTCCCACAGTGTTATAATAGATCCCAGGGTCCCATGTTTATGATAGATGGGGGGGTGATAGCTATCATGGTAAAGCCCACTGCAACAGTTGTTAGCAGATAGCTGCTGCTTCTTATATTATTAAAAAAAGCTTTTTCTTTAAGGACCTCAAGAAGGGGAGGGGGTGGAATACCCCATCCCTCATTATTTTGTTCACCAATTTGGCCTAATTTTGATAGTGGACCAAAATTGGTGTGATTCATGTTCCCACATTTCTCTTATTTAACAGGCATGATCTTAACACAATCCTTGAGTTACATCAGTAGGCCTTCTGTTTGGATTAATTCAGTCTGTCTCCCTTTTGCACCCTTTTCCATCAGCACTTATTATTATAGGTGAAACTTTCACTTACTTCTACATTTGAGCTCGCAATTAGGGTAAATTTATAGGCCTAATTATTACAACAATAGATATATAAACTTTAAGTCAATTTACTTAGAAAATTTGATATTTTAAAAACACTAAAGTCCAAGTCATTAAGAATAATTTAATCTTACACTGTACTTTTCAACTACATGTCAAAGCTTTTTTTAAGAGGATGCACAATTATCTTCATTTTACAGATGAGGAAACAAATACTGAGAGCAGAAGTAACTTGACTAAGATCTCACAGTAGATCAAAGAGAGTCAAGTACAAAACCCAGGTCTTCCTGACTCTCAATCCAGTACTCTATCCACTAGAAAACACTGTCTCCCTTTAAATATAAAAATCTGTAAAAGTCTTAGATTTACCTGAATCCAAAGACTATCAGTGACAGACATAGATGGTAAATGGGGTTATGTATTAATATACTTGCTTCTGGAACTCAAAGTTCAAATCTTGCTGATGTCATAAGTAAATACACTAGAGAATGTCAGTTTAGTGCACATTTGTCAAATTTATAAAAAAAATACATTATTACAATTAGTAACGTACAACCTGGAATGGCAGAAGTTTTACAAATGAGAAGAACAACACAGCACAAAGTCAGTATGGTAGTGTTGCCTGTACACTAATGCCAGTGAGTGCTACTAATCCACCATAAATGGTTAAAAACTACCGACCCACTCACATGCACATTTGCTCTTCAGACAAGGGTACTACTAGACACAGGTGGAAATTACTAAATGAACTAAAAGATCATTTTTGTAGATTGAAGAAATGCCATTCCTGATTCTCATAAAAAAAAACTGAATGGCAATACCTATTGTTTAAAATTACTAATCCCAGAGATTATCAAGCAAAATGTTAAAATTTGAGTGATTAATGTAAACAACAAGAATACTCAATCCAAACTGTCCAAATTTTTAGAAATTTTAACATATAATGTGATCAACACTGTAAACTAGTTACTTACGACTAGAGTTATCCATCTATACTGCCTCCATGGCTATACATGTGGATTTTTATTTTATTTTTTTGGTAAAACTTTATATCATTTTGGTGTTCAGTGGCTTGATTCTACCAAAATAACTAATAGTATCAACATATTGAAGTAGCATATACCTCATTTTTGTCCACTTGCCCATGAAGAACTTCAAAGACAATTGGTGAGGGAATGGATGTGACAACAGGTTTTTGCAGAGACAATGTAGTCTGAAGCCCAGATGTAAATTTTGACTGAAGTTGTGTGGCAACAGGCAAACGGAACATAAGAAATTGCAAGAGCATGACAGAATATAGAGGAAAAAAAGATGTTTAGTGCCTCCTTACAACATGCTAATGCAGTTGGACTTCTCCTGCAGCAGATCTGGAGCATTACATTCATTCAGCTATACTGCTATTAAAACATGCTGATTCTGTGCAACACATTGCAAAACTGCCAATTTGTGGAAGCATTTTCCAGTTGGAGAAATAAAACTTTAATCCATGAAAACTGATCACTCTGTAGACCACCAAATTTGTTTATGCAGATAAGCAGCTTCTGCTACACAGCAAGGCATAGAGCTCTTAGAGTTTATAGTTACATAATTGATAGTTCTGATAAATCAACATTAAATTGATACGCTCAATAATAAAACAATTGGACAATATGTTTTTATGGGCAGTAAATATTCAGTTTTCCAATTATGAAATCACACTCCATTTCCCCTTCCCTATTCCAAAAATACAATTAAAATCAGGAATGCTTTCCCTGCTTTTAAACACAAAATTAAAACACAGTTGTCTTTAAAAAATAAGCTACGGATATCATATCTAGAGCTAAATTCTTAACTCAGTTCCCTCCTATTAGCTATAAAATTATTTAAACTCTTGCTCATATTGAAGAAATTATGTAAAAAAAAATAGTGAAAGAGAAAGAAAAAAGCATAAGACTTTTATAATTTCTGAAAAGCGACTGAACAGATTTCTCACCTTTTTCTCATTCACTCTAGTTTATCCATAAGGGCCATAGAGGCCATGTATTTAATCTAAACGTAGACAAATGGAATCACAGAAATGTAGGGCTGGAAGGGACCTCGAGAGGTCATCAGAGTCCAGACTCTTGAGCTGACCAGGATCAAGTAAACCTAAACCATCCCTGACAGATATTTCATAGCTGTCAAAAACGCAGTCAGGCTCCCAGTGCCTTTCAATAAGGTAATTAACATTTTGCTACAAATAAATTAGATTTTGTATGTTAAAATATAAAATAAGACTCAAATGCACTCAAAAGTGTTGGCTACAAGCATACTAAAGGAAAACTAAAGACTTGCAACTACGACTTAAAGCAGTATCTTATACTTGCCCCTATATGGCATCTTGGAAGCTATTTACAAACAAGCATTAAACCTCAATATCTCTACAAGTGAAATTTCCCTATGATATCATTAGGGAAACTGAGGTAGCATTCCTGGAAAAGCATAGTTAGAGCATTCAAACAGTCTTAACTCTGACCCTGCAATGACATCATGCAATAACCATACACTTATGATGAATGCATACTAGTGTGTGTAGTCCCAGATTAAGTTAAACTGATTTTTAAAAGAAGATATTAGATTTCCCCCCGCCCCCTCTTTCATAGTGTCACTACAGGGCAGAGTTAAAGTTGTTCAGGTGCTTAACTGTGTATTTCCATGCCATAACATGTTTATTCGTTCGACATTCAACTTTAACTCTGAATTTCTTGGGTTTATGCTGCTTATTTTGTGGATAGTTACAACATCCATGTAATCTTTTTCACCCCGAATTATTCATACATACTCAACCTTAAATCCTCAACGTAACGTACTTATTAAATAAGCATTTAATACATGAACAGTGAACAAGAAACACAAAGAGAATGTGATATCTAATAATGACGACGATAGGTATTATCAATCTTTTTTATAAAATTCATGTTATACAAAATACACGTGCGCATGCACAAATAAAAACTGAAATTTAGGGTCAGATTCACTGAGATGTTTTGATTATTCTATACCACTTTGGAGCACCAAAAAGTAATCAGAGCATAAGAGTTCAGCTTTCCATACTTCCTGACTTATCCACACACCTCAAGTTCCCAGTCATCTTTTCCACATTCACCAACACATCAATTCCCCCCAAATTCAAAAACTATAATTGTGAATCCTCAGAAATTTCATGGTACATCCAATGAGTCAGTGCTGTAATTCTGGAGAGTATGCACATTTTCCCTACACACTAGAATCCTTATTTACATACAAAAAACCCCTCAACTTTAACTATAGGGTAGCAACCCAAGCCACCATAATACTTTAACACTTATTTGTGGTAATGCCTATTGAACAAGCAAGAAAAAGGTCCGTGCAGGTTAGATGACAATGAAAAAACTTGTCAGTGAAGCCAGCATCCTATTTACACCCTATGCTTGTTCATTACATATTATTACCACTGGTGTCATTTGCCCAATAGTAACAGTGGAAGATTTCCTAGCAAAGGGGCTCGTGAATCAAGAGGCTGGTGATCAAGCCATAAAATGGTCTGTCTAGTTTATGTGACTACCAGAGCTATCACAGTTCTAAATCAGGATTATGCACATTTCTCAGGTGTGGGGGCCTCATCCTTAGTGGGCCAAATACACTGATCAGTTACAATTGTTAAACTCCATCATGGCTGAATAAGCAGGATCTAAAGTGACCTCCGCTCTCATCTTGTTCTTTGAAGGTCTGTTCCTTCCAAAAGTAGGTTTTAGTCAGGAAAAGGCTACTGGGTATCCTGTTCTGGAGTGTGGGGTATCAAATGAGTGAAATGGATCACTGGAACACATGTATAAAGGGGCCAGCTTTTCCTGATCATACCCACAATGTAACCAATAATCACCAGAATATCTAACTATTAACCTGATCTCCCCCAAAATAACGGCAAGTTAATTTCACACTGCTCTCTACACCCTCACCCTCTGCTGGTGAGCTCTGCAACACTCATTGTCAATTTCACTTCACAGAGCAGCATGAAACTAACCACTGGAGTCATAAAGATCAGAAGTAACAAGACCGCAAGCCAAAAAAAAGAAAAAAAAAACTTGCCTGAAAACAACTGCTATTTACAGCATCTAATAGAGATGCCAAAAAGTGTCACTTGCATTTTGTATACAGTACATACTTTGATACTGGCAAAATAATTATTTATAGCAATATGTTATCAGGTCACAAATTCCCAAGGGAAACTAGCTAAAGCATGAAAGTCTCCTAGGAGCCAATTGAGAGAATAGCTAGAAAGGAAGCTTTACTTACTGCTGTTCTCAGAAGAACACATTTCAATTCCCTGCTCTGCTTTGTTAGGATATTGCACCCTAGGTGAATCTAGCAGTAAAGTGAACAGCAGGCAGGGAATCTATCCATCACTCAGCACCGAGTCAGTGGGGTGCTCTTTCAAGCCACTACAGAAGTCTGCAAAGGTCTCACTTATTAAGCATCAAGTGTAGCTGGAGATAGATAAGAGACAGAGGATTTAAACTAAAAATAACCCAAGAAAAATGATATCAGTATTGGAAAAAAATTAAATAAGTAAATACAGCCTCACAGTGAGTTCATGAAGGTCTAGTTTATATGTAACCAGGTCTCAATAACTATTTTAATATAGATATTACTATGAGAATTCAAACAATGCATCTTACTTGCACCATCTTTAGGATTTCATATTATATTGAACATATTAATAAGGAAAAATATATCTGTAATACCAATAGTTACACTTAGGGCAAAATGTTTGGCTCAAGCTTCGTACAGTCATATTGTAAATTCCTTACTTACACTAGTGAACTTTTATTCACATATGTCATTTTGCTAATGTTACTGGAACTAGTCATATGAGTAAGTGCTCAGTATTGTGACTGAGAGGTTCACAATCTGATCCATTGTAAAAACATTTGTACACAGCTTGTAACATGACTCAGTTACCTTCCACAAACCACTCAACTTCTATGCATCTAATAATGATAGAATACAATTATGTAAATTCATTTTACAAAATATATTGTGAAAGACAACACAAGTTTGTTGAGATATTCTCTCCCCTTAATATTCCTGCTAAGTTATTTATTTATTTAGCATTTGCCAAGCCAAAGAATAGCATTCTCAGTGGCCAAGTGGAGCTTTTGGAGCCCACTGCTGAATTTGGTTAGCGGGCACTCCTTGACAATGGGCATCACCGTTTGATCCGTGCCACAGCTGCAGCATGGATTGCCTCCAAGACCCCAGCAGTGCTGGTTGGCTGTACAGAGGCATTGCCCAGTCTGGAATTGGTTAAGAAGGGCCACTGACGACATGGTAGGTCAAAGTCGGGGGGGCAAGCAAGACAGTCTGTGACAAGGAACTGATTGGTCGTTGATGTTAAGCACCAGTCTTCCCGCCACAGGGACTCCACTGTCATGTGCTGGTGTGGCAGCCTCGATCACAGTGGGTGTTGAGATGAAAGACATGTAGCTGGTGGGCTAAAAAAGTCGCTGAACAAGGGCAAGCTTGGGTTGGCACGTCTTCTCAAGCAGCTTGCCAGCTGCAATCTCCCTTCTAATGTAAGGAGGAGCAATGTGGCTCAGAACTGGAAGCCATGAAAGATGAATCAGTCGGAGCGCTCTGGTTATAATGCGCATTGTTGAGTTGCATGACAAGTTTGGTGTGTGTTGATCAATTCCATACATGTGCAATAGTACTCTGCTATTGAGTATGAGATGGCAAGGGCTGAGGTCCTTAGGGTTGGAGCATCTGCTCACCATGAAGAATCTGCCAGCCTTGCTAAGAAGGCTGTTGCATGTCTTGACCTTCACTGCTACTAAGTAATCAAATGTATGAAAGTAAATTCCCTGGTGACAATACCTGTGTTAATTTCTCCCCACTTTATTTGCTTCAGATTCAACTATTTACAAAGGGTTTCCAACTTAAAAATAATTAATTATTTTTCATCATCTAAGCAAGCAAGCAAGCAACACCTAAGATTACTATACCCAAAAGATTACAAAAAGAAAAGGAGTACGTGTGGCACCTTAGAGACAAACAAATTTATTAGAGCATAAGCTCTCGTGAGCTACAGCTCACTTCATCGGATGCATTTGGATGAAGTGAGCTGTAGCTCACGAAAGCTTATGCTCTAATAAATTTGTTTGTCTCTAAGGTGCCACACGTACTCCTTTTCTTTTGCAAATAAAGACTAACACGGCTGCTACTCTGAAACCTGTCAAAAGATTACAGAAAGTTATTTCTCGATTGTTTGTTTACATCAAGCATTTGATAGCATTTTGTTAATTTTAACAATTTCACTGTTCTCGGTAGTGTCAACTTAGTTGTGCATATCTGTGTCTGTCTGTTAGATGGAGCAGCGAAAAGGAAAGAAGGGTCTTTCACGTATCAACAAAGGAGAGAAAATATTTAAGAACAGCAAAGTGATTACCAACTCACAAAAAAAAACCCTGCAAAGTTATTAAAGCGCAGGTAAAGTAGGCAAACTACTTTTAAATTTATTTTGGGAAATTGTCACCTTGAAATATAGTCAATTTCTCTTTAAAATATTTAGTGACTATTTCAAAGAGGTCCCATTGAGTGTTTAATCTGAAAAAATGCTGAATACAAACCTTTGCAAAAACTTTATATTAGAAATTTTCAGAGTTCAGCAAAATAAGCTTGTGTCAAATGTGCATTAAAGAAGTCAATTCTGTAAATGCTAGGAGGAATACAAAATAAGTTTTTAAACCTATACTTTAAAGCTATGAGCAGTGCAATATAAATCTATTTTTCTGCACTAAAATGACCCTCCAAGATGTGCACAATATTTCCAAGATGACTCTTTTGGGGACTGTTTTTCCACCTGCCTTCACCAAGATTTGCATTCACACATGAAGCAGACAGAGGTCTGAAAATAAAGGACAAAATTATTAACACAAACAGACCTGCACTCAACAGATGGGAATAGTAGGGGTAATGTTGCTGAAGTCTTCATGGATTGCATAGCTACTGCCTATAGTGCAGATGGCAGTGACTTTACTTTGAGGCAGCACTGGTGAAAGAAAAACACCAGCTGCACTCAATGGAACATTCCACAGAGAGAAAAATATAGTTAGAAACTCTACCCAAGACTTTTGTTCATGTTCTGACACAAGAAAAGCATAGTTCCTTTCCACAGAAAGTGTGCCCAGTAATGACTAACAAGACAAAAATTGAACAACTGATCAAAATTATGAGTAAACTATTTTTTTTAATTATGATAACCACCAGCAATTCATGAGCATATTTAGGAAGCAGTCATGTGGATGAAGCTTCAGAACCAATGACCACTAGTTGACCCAAAACAATCCTCCCCCACAATTTTTCGGAACTGCTAGTGAAATGAAAAATCAGTTATTCACACAGCTCTACTTACGAGTCCCTGGATTAACCAATAAATTGTACAGTACATTTATTTTCCAAGAGCCAGTAAAAACTCACAACTCAACCTGAGAACTCCTGGATTAAACTAAACTGTACAGTACCTCTATATTTTAATAGCCAATAAGGACTCCCACATACAGTGACCACAAAAGTTTTTGGATAAGACCTGAGATTCTGCAGTCAGAATTCTACCAAACACAAGTGTAATACAGTACTAGCACATTCCTTAACCTTAGTTAGCTTTGAAGGACAATTAATTTTTCAGATCCAAAAATGTATGCAAATTCCACTGTGGAAAACTGCAGAGTATTAATAGAAGTCTTGTTATCCAGCACATCTCTCAGATATTGGCAGGCTAGACCAAGCCAAATAATCAAAAGCTATAAAGAAAGTTTCTACAGATTCAAATTCGCAGTGAAGTTCACAAAAAAATAACTTAGAGAACTAAATTTCTAAGGAGAGAAACAATAGCACTTTGAATCAAAGTCAAACAATGTTTGTGATAAAAATTGCCATATCAATTTAAAACACATTAATATTTTGACTTGTTATGATTTTAAATACTTAGCTTGACAGACTTTACATATGAAAAAATTGCATAGCCACAATGCATCTTGGACTCAACATATTACACTAAACTGCATCCATAAGGAAATTCAAAGTCAACATTAGCTCTTAAAATGGCCCTGAATAATATATGACAGGGTACAAAAGAGAATATACAATTTATCAGACATTGAGTATGGTCAATCAAATAATAGCCTGATAAAAACTAGAACATACGGTAATTTTCAAAGAGTGCATCCTGTTACCTATTCAACTACCCACATTTTACTGAATTGGGTTCAGTTATCTACTCAGGTGATCAATAGTTTGATTCTCTTATTTTTTTAATGAAAGATTAGTTAAAACTGAGATTTCAGGTAGCCTGACACTTACAAACACTTACTTAGAGTTTAAAGAGACCTGCTGGAGAGTTTAAGGGACAGTTTAGATTGGGAATCTTGTGTTACAAGTGGCAGTGTCTTTGTTGCTAGAGAAAAATGTGTTCCATCAGCTGCCTGGGAAACAGCTTACTCGACATGCTCAGCCAAGTTGAAAGTTCATCTTTTTAGAAACACTGGGTTTTGTAATACTTTATCTGAACTTGGAGGAACAAGCCATTTACTTGCCAAGAAAGAAATGCATATTTCTGAAATTCAAGCCCTCTCTTAAAATCCACTCATTTTGTCTTCATTCTTGTTCATTTAATTATTTTATTTATTCACTGGTACATTTAAAATATTGCACCTTACCCAAGAATCACAGTCCTGCAACAAGGTTTCTTCAACCAGCTTTCTGGGATTGACTAATTTAAACTGAATATAGGCAAAAGACATACTGTATGCTTTTTTCTAGCATACAAAACTGCCATTTATTCTAATACACTCTAGGAACAATGATTTAGACATTCATATTACAGTTTATCCCATTTTTACTTCAATTATTGTTTTTCAAAAAGTTATTAGCCCAAGATTTGGCTTGATGTTGCCTTAACCTAGTTCATACATAGCACTGCAAAACATGAAGACTTATTTTCATTTTCTTCCCCCAAAAACTGCATGGTTCAATTTAAACTGATGTTGCAAATCTCAAACATTTTATATTTAGCATGAAAAAAGTAACAAAGTTTATTTAAGCACACTGCTTTTAGAAAATCCAAGTACATTTACCTGGAGTGTCAGAAAACCTATGGCAGCATCCTTGATCCAATTTAAAATATGTTCACCTTAAGGGCAAATGAGGATTTTCCTGTAAGATCAAAGATTCCAATAGCCCTAGTAAATCATAGGTCACTTTATTTTAAAAAGTGGAAGTCCTACTAAAAACTGACACGCTACAGTACTGGTCACTTATGTTGCAAATTGGAGAGTCAAGATTTTTTTCTAAACAAAAAGTGTAGTCAGTCTAGATATTTATATAGCCCTCATCACCACAGTATCTGAGCATTTCACAATTAATTTTTATCCTCACAACACCTTTGTGAAGTGGGGAAGTATTACCACAACTGTTCAGATGGGGAACTGATGCACAGAGTAGATTACAATAACTTACCTAAAATCACATAGGAAGTCTGTGACTGAGCCAGAAACTAAACTCAGGTCTCCTGAATCCCAGTCCAGAGTACCACCAACTGAATCATCTTTCCCATGCTCTGAAAACTGTCCTTGTTTGCTATGCATGTTGTTCACAAACAGAATGAAATGAAGCCTTGACAAATACAGTCTATGAGGAATAGGAATGTTTTACGTATTTGTTTACAGAGTGGAGGATTTATAGGCTAAAAGCTTTGGAAAATACAATTTTAAAATAAATTGTGGCGCTGCAGAAAGGATTAATGACCCAGACCCTTAGGTACGTCATGTTGTCAGAGGTAATGCTTATTTCAGATAACTATCCTTTTCAGGGATTTGACCCTTTGAAGCCTCAAGTGACCTTCCACCATGTTTATGACAAACACTTAGGCTAATGATTATGCCAGCAGTTCCATTTTCCTTTCTGAATCCAACTCATTTAGCAAGGTTGTACTTTGTTCTAGAGTCTCAACTGGCAGAAAAACAAGTTTGAGACTACTCAACTGCAGTTATTATACAGAAAAAGATAGTGAAAGAATGTTCTCACAGGGTGGAGTGGGAAAACTGTTAAGTGAAAGTTAAGAGGGAAGTAACCTTCTCTCACATGTTTTATAGGCAACACCTACCTAAGACATTCAGAATGGAAAGAAGCTTTAAAAAACTTTGGTAAGTAAAAGTGGTGATTAGTTCAAAACACCAGATAATAGAAACTTTCTAAATAATTGCAACTCTCTTTCAGAAAGCCTTAACTTAACCTAAATGTTTTAGGCATGTAATGAGCATCCAAGAGCTTCTCCTGTTCACCCACAACTATGTGGTGTACCATTTCCAAGCAAACAAGACACTTGGGGGGGGTGGAGGGGGGTAAAATGTGTGGATCACTTCAAAATAAATACATTACTGCAGCATGTTCTTGACAGTGATACAAGATTCTTACTATCAGGGAGGCTCAGTAACTTGTTTGCTGACTTGAGCAATGTTTTTTGGCCAAGGCTCAATGAAGACATTTTGCATATTGTATATATTCTTACAATAGATGATCGCAGTTTGGCATACATCAAAACCACTTTTTTTAGGATGAATAAAAAGCTTTTATTTCAATTCCTAAAATTATTATTTGAAATAGGCAATTAAAATCCAACATCACTTAGACTGGGGGATAAGGCAGAAGGAGGATATAGAAAGGGGGGTAAGAAAGAGAGAGTGGAAAAGGTATGATCAGGTGCATAAAGTTTACAAAAAGGAAAAGGCCATCAGGCCCAATATATATGCTCTTTCCGCAGGAACACTAAAGAATAATGAGTCTTACTAACCCACTACTACAAGCAGTTTGATAAGATTTAACTGAACACTGGGAATATCTAAATGACATGACATGTCACTCGAGAAGTTATTCTAAAGTTTTACACGAGATTTCTTTGTTCAAACATTACTAGGAAATTAAGTTGGACTATGATCTGCTCTGATTTGATGAACTGAACATTTAGTTAAAAAAAAATGAACACATTGCATACTGTCATTTTACCAGTCCTATTAGTACAGCACCATTAAGAGACATGGGTGAGGCATTGCACATGTAATGTTGTAGATTCCCTCACCATATACTTGGAGGAGATATTTTCTATTGATTTGACAGTCACAAATTGAAGAGTTCACTTTCTCAAGTGGCTCCTGGCAATTACTGCCCACATTCACAGATGCATATAAAATACTTTGTCTTAATGGGCTGCAGCTTTTCTTTTCTGAGCAGAAGGTAGACTGTTCAGTTGGTAAATGCAGAGCGCACGCACACACGCACAACCAGTTTTATGGTAAAAATCAAAGATGTATCAGCCTTGTTGATTTGGGGTTACACAGTTTTTTGACCTTCAGAGCCCTTGAATTTCACTTGAGTTTCTTGTCTCCCCTGTGCCATTCTGAATTCAGATTTCAGAGTAGCAGCCGTGTTAGTCTGTATTCGCAAAAAGAAAAGGAGTACTTGTGGCACTTTAGAGACTAACAAATTTATTAGAGCATAAGCTTTCATATCCAATGAAGTGAGCTGTAGCTCACGAAAGCTTATGCTCTAATAAATTTGTTAGTCTCTAAGGTGCCACAAGTACTCCTTTTCTTTTTTCTGAATTCAGAGGTACAGTACTAGGAATGACAAGTTTGATTAAACTCTATGCCCCAACTATGGTGCAAGTTACACTTCATTTGTGATCAGAAACAGGACTCGTGACCATCTATAAGTGGCTAGCTGTGGGTTGTAGTTAGGAGTGAGTTAGTATTTTTGTTGCAGGTTTTGCAGATTGGGCAGAGAAGCATACATTTTCACCTAATGAGCACAGTTCCATAAGTGTTTTTCTTCCCTATCTTTGGATGTTTGGTTTAAGAATTCTAGAAGTTGGCAGACTGCACTTGGAAGGACATAGGCATAATTAACTATTTTAATTGTCTTTTTTAAAAAAAAAAAAAAAAAAGGAAATGCCACCCACAACTATGACAGGAGGAGGAGAATATGATAGCAGGTGCAATGCCTTTATTCTGGTCTCCAAGTCATCCCACTGCAGAGTAGGGTCTTTGGTGTGGGTCACTTCACCCTGATTGTCACACAATGTCATCTACACATAACATTAGAAACCGTCTTGCTACCCTAACAGAAGTTTCTGGAGAGCTCTAGCACTTTGGAGATATCCAACTTAAAAAGGAGGCCTATCACCACAAGCAGGGTGGTGAGAGGCTGACGTCAATAGATTCAAGCAGCCAGAGGATAGACGCTGATGAAGAAAAAGTAGACTCTGCAAAATCATGCAATATATGAGTGTGGGAGCCTGTATGAATGAGGAAAACAGGGCCCAATGCTGATGCCACATATTGGGAGGTGCACTAAAAGGAACTTTGACTGGATCTCCATGCAATAGCCAGAGATACTGGCCTAGGAGAAGGTACACTTAACCACTGATGCTTCATTGATTGCGGTGGAGGCCACACTTCTGGGATTTTAAATATAAATTCAATTTAAATCTAGCAGCTCTCAGTTTTAGAAATACCAAGGACAGAAATGCCTGGTTAAAAGGTGGAAAATTATGAAGACAGTAAGATGCCCCAATCTCCCTAAACTTTGTTCTGTGCATTTAGCTATAGGCCCTCAGATACAGTCTTTTTCCAGGGCCTTGTCTACACAGCGGAAACTGACCGGCATAGCTATTCAGGAGTAACTCCCTCATGTGGGCACAAAATTCCAGAATAAACGTGATTTTATTTCAGAATAATTACTCTGCTTTGTGAATAGCATAATTATTTTGGAATAAGGACACTTTTGTTACAGAATGGAGTGTCCATAGGGGGAGCTATTCCAGAACAGCCACTGCAGAATAGTTATTCTGTAATCTCTATTCTGATCAATTGCCAGGTGTAAACAAGGACTGAGATGTATTGGGTACTTTTGCATGATGGTTGTCTCTGTTGTGATCTCTTCATTGTGATAATTATTTCTGTCCATGCTACTACTTTATGAACAGATTAGATGAAAAAATTGTACCTATATTGAAGTACTAACCTTTACTGGGCTTGCACTGTGCACGTAGGCCCCAGGATTACCTCACCAAGATCTAATACTTTGCAGTCACACAGCATCTTTTCATTAAAATTACATTTGTAAAGTACATTGAGGTAAGAAATGCATGCTGGATTTTTTGCTAAAGGCAAAATACTTCTTCTCTTTCCCCACCCAGACATAACAATTCAATGTAAAACATAAAGACACTTACTTTTTTGTGCTTTGGAAAATATATAACCAGAGCGCAGTTAAGCACAAAATCATTTAATACCCGTTTTCAAATGGCATTATGACTGTCATGCCTGACTATGCTGAGGTGGCAGCTAATCAGTGACCCGTAAGATGGTACTTCCACTATGTGACCCGAAACAGTTTTGTAACAAACTCAAAACTTTTATGAAGTATGCTCATTCCCCTGCATCACAAAGGTTCACAGACCCAAAAGTTTTCACAAACCAGAGCTACACTATTTTATGTAGAAGTCACAAAACTACAGAGCTTCATGTGGTTTCACAACAAAAGATTCACACAGCTCTAATAACAAGGCTTAGAAGTATTCATTGAGGGAAAAGGTAAGTGAAGTTCTTGCATTTTAGCCTAGAAAATAAGTGAAAGGCTGCAGTGTTAAAAAGATACATATCACCACAGAGGTTGTACCCTTTGGAGATACATTTAAGAAAACATAATACGTTATTAGTTATAGTGATTTCCAGGTCTTTATTGTTGAGCCGGGGTCTCAACCTGACAATATTTCAAAGAAGATAAAACAAAATCCTGGAGACAGCAAAGGAGGTGGCTGTCAAAGGATAAATCAGAAGCCAGCATGACACAAAGATTCTTTTATTTTGGGAGATACGTTAAAAGAGCATTATTGAAAGAGATAGCTAGGGATGGGGCATTACCCACCATCCATCCAGGGCCATCAACGAAAACCTGGCTTTGACTTGGATTCAGCTGCATGAAACAGACATCCAAGACTAGTAACTGCAAAAGCAACCAGCCAAGATCAAGAAACACTCCGACAATTTAAATGAAGGGCCCAATGGATCTAGGAGGTATAGGGTATTTGAATAATAGTGCAACCACCACATCTCTTCCTCACAGCATGTATTTATGTGTGACTTAATTTTACCCATCATCACCACTTTGCAACCTGAGAATGCAGTCAACTTCACCATATTTTTATAATGGTATATAACTCTAGCCTTTCAATTTGCTGGAATTCTTTATCTGGTTAGCTGTATGATTTAAAAACAATTTCACAGAACAAGCATATGTACAATGAAATGCCATATTTCACAGCTGTCAGGTGATTTTTTTTTTCTATTTATTACCTGTATTGCAGTAGCGCTTCAAAACCCCAGTCAGAAATGAAACCTCATTGTGCTAGATGCTGTACAATATAGAGTACAAGACAATGCCTGCCCCAGAAAAATTAGAATTAAATATAAGGCAACAAATTGTTTTTGATTTGTAACAAACAATCAAAAACAATGGAGATGGGAGAATAAGGGAAAGCTAATAATGTGTTTGCAGCAGAGCCAGCTATGTGCATAGCTGGATGATTTGAAGTTGGTTATGATGTTTAAAAGAAGTGGTTGGTCATGCTTAACCTTGTCCACATCAAGGGCAAAATCCTGTAACTCTGTGCTAGTTAAACCATGTTACTTAACTGAACACACTTCGTAATATGATGCATTTTTCAATATAGCCAAGACCTTATAGTGGAACAAAACTAAAGCAGAGTGAAAACTAACTGAAATGTACTAAAGCAATTCAGGATTTTTATTCCACTCAAAAATGCAGTTTTACTATATCCAATTTCAGAATAAGTGGATTTTACTATATATTTAGCAAGTCTCTCACAATAAAAGAAAACCTGTTTTTGCTAAAGCCCACTAGTTTAAGGTGAATAATACCATAGAGGGCAGTTTACAGTCTGTTCGCCAGAACCCCTGCCAATACTTAGCAGTCTACATTTATTAACCAAACGGGCCAACAATTTTAGCCACTATCCAGCATTTTCCCAAGCTTCAGAATTACTGTAATAAAAGCTGTTCTCATGCTAGGTGGTAATGATTTGATATAAAACAACCAAGACACTTTTAAATGTCTTTACAGAACATCGTAATTCCCATCATGAGCCTTAAGGTTTAAGCAAAATAAAATCAAGCTGAAAATTAACATACAAGTTATCAGTCAGAAAGTACAATTTTTCATGTAATTGTTTTTGCTTACTAAACCTGCAAAAAAAATTAGTCTGAGTGATTAGTAAAGTTTTATATTGGACATAAAAGTGCAGTTTTTAAAGACTGCCAAGTAGTTAGTGAACTAATTTGTTTGTGGAATTTAAATATAAGCATGCAAGTAACTTTTATTAAGAGCTAAACTTGCATTTTTGCAGCTTTAAATGTGCAATTAGCAAAATTCCATAATGAATCCAGATGGGTTTAAAATAAATAAGCCACTTGAATAACTGAATATAATTCCTCTTCACTGCAAAAGGGTTTGAAAGAGCAAAAATGCTCAACTATAACCATTTTTAGACCACTAGGCTCAAACAGGGTTCTAGTATTTCTCTAATAATGTGTTAGCTTTAGTAAGTAATGCAGTTTTCAAACTTTTACAAATATAGTTCCTCAATCCCTATTTTGCTAGGGATAACAATTTACATTTGCAGATGATCATTGCCATAACTGCTTATCCTTTCAGAAAGCCTTACATTGTTTTGCTTTTTTTAATTCTCTAGCATCTTCCCAGATCTTCATGATTTATTAAATATGACTGCCACTGGTTTGGCAAATTCATTACAGTAGGTCCTTAGCTTCTTTGGCTGCATGTCATAAGGACCTACTAATCTGTGGGCTACATCCTAGCTGTCCATATTATGTCACTTTTTAGTAACATAGCTATCCCATCTTTAAACAGATGCCCAGTGCATTTATCTGTATGACAAATTATTGAAAACAATATCCAGATCCACGCAGTGGGACTGAGACTGCCAAAACACCCAATTGTAATGGGGGACTTTGAAACGGACAGCTGTCTATTAGGAACTAGTTTGGAAACTGCAATTAATTTAATGTTTTGCAAACAGCCATCAGTTAGTTAATAATAAACAAACTCAGTCACAATCAACATGGGATGTATGCTGAGTAATGACCTAGAGGTGAAAGTATTTTTAAAACTCCTTGTAAGTTCACTGAAAGAGTGTTTATCTATCTGAGTGTTAGCAACTCAACATCCGGCTAATCTATATTTTAATTAAAATACTGAAATACAGAGTGATTTACTCTTACAGATTCTTTACACATTTCAGATAAAGTTCTCAAAGTGTTCATGAAGTTTAGCTGGTTTATTTAGAAATCCCGTCTTGAAGTTTTTAATCAAAAATCCGTAGAGTGTAGAAAGTGAGAATTAACTTGTCAGGCTGAAAGCACAATTCCAGTGTTTACAAAACCTTGGAAGCTAAATCCTCTGGAGACCCTGCTCAGACTGTGGAAACAAGTCCCACATTAGCAATGCCAATTTACAGGACAGCAGCAACAAAGAATTTTAAGTAGTGATTTCAAGGCAACATATTCCGTGAGGAAATACTAAATACGACAAAACAGACCTTTACAAAATGCACTGCAGTATTTGAGTATTCTCAATATAAAATATTGGAATATTTAAGACTGAACTATAATCTGATTGTGATGAATATATTACTAAAATTTGGATAACTTTTAATAAAACTTGTCTAAAAAAAATTAAGTTTTCTACAAAATATTCTAGCCAGGTACTAGCCTGTTTTTCAAGCAATAACATCTAAAGATATTGTATAATTCAACAGTATAATTACACCCAGATAAAGCATTTTCAATATTTCCTGGGTAGGTGCTTAATAAACTGGCAGACATGCAATTAGTTAAAATTTCATAACTTGAATTTCTTTGAGAAAAATATGACAATTTCAAATATTATTCTAGTTAGTCTAAGAATTCTCTTAAGGAAACTGAAGTGCGCATTATAAATAACTTACATAATATTACATCACTAAATAGTAAGTGATAAAAAGTCTGCAGTATTCACTGAGTATTTGCAGACAGTATAAAATGCAATAAGGGAGAAGGAAGCAAATTCAGCTGCCTATCAGCCATGTCACAGGGCAACACAACTTTGTATACAAATTTCATAAGTCTGCTGGGAAAACCTTATAACTTCACTGATTTTGCTCTCAAAACTCTTCCAACAATACTGGGAAAATCCCAGAGAGTATCAATAGCTACTGAAACATCAAGATGGGACAAAAATAAAAGGAACATATAGCTGTTTCTCCAAAGACTGGCTCCTTTATCTAAAGCATATAGTCCACCATTGTTGCTTTAAACTCAGAGGAGACGTGTCAAGCACTAAAACTTTTTAGGAGAAAACTTAATGTGAAATGGAGACCTTCACTATAATCTCTTGGATTCAATTTGTGACCACAAGTTCACATTATGAATCTCTCAACTATCAGGCTTGAAGCACAGTTCACCCTCAATTTACTACACACCTGTGTAAAAGTTGTTGCCCATATTAAACTTCTTATGATTCCTCTCAAAAGAAACAAATTTTTATTTATTTCTTTTCAAGGTCAGAGAAAGTCACAGCTTCCTGTCATCCATCAGAGGAGCAGGCAATTACAATTAAAACATGGTGCCTTTCCAGAAAATATATATTAGATTGAAAATCTTAGAGAATTTTGTTTGACTGAACAGAGTTGTGGGTTTCCCTGAGGGACTGAAAGGAAGACACTTAGCATGATTTCTAAATAAACGGGCATCTGATTTTGAAAGTGAGAGTGGAAAATGACTATTATGGTGAAGCTGAAGTCGAATATGAAGGATGTAGCTTAATTTCTGTTTAACACCAATATTTTGTAAATATCCTCTCTAAAAATCTCAAAAGTAGGATCAGCCTAAAACTTGGTAGGTCAAATCCTCAACCCCATCTCAACAAAGTGCTGTAAGATACAACTGAATTTGCCTATCAAACAGTTGCACGTGGATAGAATCACTGTGCAGTGAATGAAGCAGGGGCCTTCACAAAGATAAAGGGTGATTCTGTGGTTAAGGCAATGGACTAGAACCAAAGAGAACTCTTTTCTAGCCCTGGCTGCGTCACAGACTTGAAACTGAGGGAAGCCTAGTGCTGCGCCATGGGGCGGGCTAGCAGGAGAATCGGAGTTGTGTATGGAGTGTGGCTAGGAACCTCTTGTCCCTCTCCTCCCTCCCACCCGAGATCCAGGACCCATCTCTCTTCCCCAAGTGCAGCTCTGACCTTCCAACTCCCTCTCATCCATTTTCAGGGAGCCACTGCCTTCTCTAAAGCAGATGTGCCAATTTACCTCAGAGGCAACTGCTGCCTGTTCAGTACTTCTGAAAAATTTAGTCTTTTACTTAGAAGCCTAACTGTGGATACAGGAACGTAACTTTAGAGTTTTTTATATTATATGTTGAGAGGTTCTGTAAAAAAATATCCTAATAAAAAAAAGTCAGACGATACATTAATTTTGCACTTGGTTCTAGCTAGAATTGTTCTCATTGTGGCACTGATAGATGCATCTACCACGTTATATGATATGTTAATCTTTTCAAAATCAGAAGTTAAAAATAAAAAATAAGCACAGTGATACACACACACTGAATTTTATAGCATACCCAGTTTTAAGTTACAATATTCTATCAACTCTATTGGCTAAAAAAATGTTAATTTCCTTTAGCAGTCCATTTAGGTTCAGCTTTTGTCATTTACCGAAATCGTAAAATGTGCACTGTTTATATTCTAAGGCCAACAAGTTCTTTTGTCTTTTAGTGACAAAGTATGTCCCTCTTTTTGTCCTTTTACTCTGAAGGTCAACTTTAAGTTTCCCACTTGGTTTTGAGTCGACAATACAACTGCAGATCATCCAACAAATTAAACAGAGTTGCAGAACCATAGCTTTAGTCATGTCCTCTCTATTTTTATTTTTTTTATATCCTGTTTGCAGGCAGAAGTGAATTGATAAAAGCTGGATGAATGTATTAGCAAACACAAGCAGAAAATGTCTTACAGTTATAATTAGACATCTGGGACCTGTAAAGCTGTATTTTGCCAGCTAAATATTTTCCTGCAATTTAGGCAGCTAAAATGAATTTTGTATCCTGGGATTTTTGTTTGATCACCAGCAATGTGTTTAAAAAGGCTGCAAAGAAAACCATTTCCTTTAATAAATATAGGCTGTTTTCTTCTGACAGACAGAAGTGTAATATTGTAATATTTCTATTCTCAAAAACTGCAATAAATTGCCTGGAAATACCCAATAGAATACTGTAAGCACCTGACAAAGTTTCACTCATTCCAAATACAACAGTCTCTCTATCACATATGCTTGATGGGAAGTCTATTTTAGGGTACAGGATCTGTTTGGGGAAGACAGGATTGAACGCAAGCTAATACATTTAATGGTTAACTTTAAGCTGAATCTAAAAACACCCATATTTAGCCTTCTCTAAAACCAAAAAGGCATTTTTCACACGAAGGGGTTAAGCAACTTGCTCTTCATGATATACTTCAAAGGTAAGCTTTATTCACATCTTGTTCAGCTGCCAAATGCAGACCTCTCCAGAGCTCCTTTTTCAACTGTAGATGTCCTAAAAAGCCTTTTAATGTTGCACTCTAATCACCCCCTCAAGCATGTGTGCCATTATCACTTATTCTTTAAAAATCAGAGCTAAAAGCAAAACTGATTACTGAAAGAAATCTGTCTCCTTGAACAAAAATTGATTCAGAGTATCTAACTTACAAGAAAGGATAGGAAATTAAAGGGATACTGTCATGGTTAATGCCTTTAAAAATGTTTAATTTGCCTTACTCCATGGAAGCTTAAAACTGAAACCATTTCCAAATCAAGTTTATATTTCTCCATTTATGCAACTTCTTCTGGCTAGCTGCTATGCTCTAACATTTTAATTTACCTCCTGGTTTATATGCATGAATCTTGGTGACACCAAGTTATTACACCATTTAGTAAGTCTATGTTCCCATTTTCCCCTCCATTCCTTAAAAAAAGACAAGTAGATTTTTTTTCTTTTAATCAATGGCATAAGTCTATAAGACATGAATGATGAAACATCACTAATATGCAATCTGTGTATATTAAAGGTATTAAAAGTCTACTTGTTTGTTCCTATTTTAAAACAACCCTCAACATATTTGAAGACTTATCAGATTCCCCCTAAGTCTTCTTTTCTCAAGATTAAACATGCCCAAGTTTTTTTAAACCTTTCTTCATAAGTCAGATTTTTAACCTTATATCGTTTTTGTTGCTCTCCTTTGGACTCTCCCCAATTTGCCCACATCTTTCCTAAGTGTGGTGCCCAAAACTGGACACAGTATTCCAGCTGAGGCCTGACCAATGCCAAGCAGAGCAGGATAATTGCCTTTCATGTCTTACATGAAACACTCCTGTTAATACACCCCAGAATGATATTAGTCTTTTTCACAGATGTATCACACTGTTGACTCGTATTCAATTTGTGATCCGCTATAACCTCCAGATCCTTTTCTGGGGTACTATCACCTAGACAGTTATTCCCCATTTAGCAGTTGTGCATTTGATATTGCCTTCCTAAATGTAGTACTTTGCGCTTGATTTAATTGAACTTAATCTTGATGAATTCAGATGAGTTCTCCAATGTGTCAAGGTCATTTTGAATTCTATAAATGTCTGATAAAGTTTATTTGCTGAATACCAAAGTCCCACCCAAGAGATTTGCCAATGGAAGTTTTCAGCACCAAAATCTGAGACTAACAACTTCAATTTTAGCTTGGTAGTTCACTTTTAAATTTAAAGAGAAAGTCAGATATTTTAAACAGATGATGATGAATTTGGTATCTACTCATAGGCCATATATAAACAGAATGAAAACTATTTGTAGATGGCTATGGGGCCTTTTAGATGAAAAACTATATACAAATTTGTAATTTCAGAATATATATACAACTTTCACTTCTTTTTTTTCTTGGCAGCCCTCATTGAAAGATTTATCCGGATCTGGAAGCTACAGTCTATAAAGAGAGTGGAAGGATGGCAGGACATTATTTTGAGTTGTAAGTAGTGGAAACAAACTCCTTTTTCAGGAACTGCTTGTCATTTTCATCTTAAAGAAGTAATTATAAAATTTAAATTAAATTCTGAGGACTTCATTTCTGGTTCACTCCTGGCAATCTCTCTCTTATTTTTTTAGGAGATCTAAGAAAGCCATCATATCTTCATGAACAAGCGTAGGTTCTCCATTTATTTTTGGGACTATAAACTGATTTCAGCATAAGCAAAGAAAAAATAATTTTTTGGGTGAAGAAAAATGCCTTCCCATTTCCAAAAAGCTTTTCTTTATACAAAATTTACGTCTAGGGATGATCTGCACAGATCATTTGTCACCAGTTCTAGAAAATATTTTTTTCATCGCATGCTGTATCAGGAAACTTATTGTCACTAAATAAATAACCTAAAAAATGGAAAGTAATCCAACACATCCAAGAGGAATAAACAGCATACCAAATACGTTTTTATTTATAGTTGTTTGAATAATTATCACTTCTACTAAAGAAAATTCATTTTCTGCATCTCATACATTAATTAGTTATTTAAAATTTGTTCCAAGCCAGGAATAATTTAAATTGCAAGTGATACTTTTTATTTTGGCTGTAGCAGCTGGGGTCATTACCACATCAGTGACAGTCTCCTTATCTTTTGTCTTAGGATTTTGAGATTTCATATATAAGCTTTAGAAATATTCACTATTCAAGATTCCTTAGTGGTTTATTGTTTTATAAAGCTATGTTGGTGACCAAAACTGTAGAGTCATCCTGCATAATGCCAAGAAACAGACAACGAAACCTGAGTGTTGAACAAGCATAGAGTAACTACAAACCAGCTGTTCAGCAAATGTATCTGTCTTCATTCAGTAGTATTTAGCTCCTTATTCATCTCTTTGTAAAGGCTTCCAAAAAGCTTCCAAAAAGAGCATTCTTCTTTATATTCAGAAGATAACTTAGGAAGTGCATAGATACTATGGTGACAGTTACTACAGAAAACCCTAAGACACACAGGCAGGATGTTGTAATGTATAAAGTCCTTGGATAGACTGACATTTGCTAAGAGAGAATTTGGACCAAATATTTTTCCAATTCTTTCTACTTCTATCTCTGACAGACAGCCTGGTAAGTAACGCATATAGTTCTTCATCACGTCTAATGATAAAACACACTACAGATTAACTGATTCAGAAGTCAGTAACTGAAACACAGTGGGCTTTGAAAAATCTCCTGTACAATCTTCAGGTAGAATGAATTGCTTATCTATCACAATCAACTCTACTATTCTCTATAATGCTGCTGTAAGCAGTAGCTGAAGTTCCAAAACATTTTAGCATTTTAAATTGTCTGGATTTTAAAAAGACTATCTTTGGGACAATGTGCAACAGTTAAACCTAACAGTTAGATTAAATTTCCATCAGTGGAACGTAACAACACTATGCATCAAGTTGATTTGAATGCCTACTTCCTTCTCCTCCTCCAGTTTAACTTTTTTTTTAGACTGCTTGATCAGGAGCTTGCCTCTCAGTAGCTAAAATACCTTTCATCTTTGTGGAAAGGAAAGAGGAAGGAATGCGGCCTATTGAAGCACCTAATTCAGGATGTTAGGTAGCAGGAAAACACTATGAGAAAGTAAGACAGACAATACAATGGGGAGGGGGAACAAAACAAAAATGAGGAGTTATTTTCTTGTAAAAAAAAGTTACATATATAAGAGACATACAGGAAGAGGATGAACATTGAACACAAAATAAACAAGGAGAAAGGGAAACTGAGGAAGAAAAGGGGAAGTGGAAGAAAATAGCATTCAGGTTAATAAGACATTTATACGTAATTCCTGAATTTCATCCTTGAGGAGAAAAATCAACAATTCTGTTAATTTGAGGGAGAAGACAAAACAAGAGGGAAGTGATGACAGAATACTGTTGATGGGAGTTGAGTCAAATTGCTGTTTACTTTTGTGCTTCTTACTAGATTAATGGAGTGATTTTTTAAGAACTGCATGGCACAAGGCAGAGTAGCAGTTAACCGCTGTTCTCTCCCTCAAACTTCAAGTTCCGTAGTGGTTTTCAAAACTTTAATTTTCCTATGATTTACACCTAACTTGGAGTTACAAGATATATACACTTCTTCTGTCTGTAGGCACAAATGTTTACATTTCTTTTATAGTAAGACAGTATCATTGCTTCATTATTGAAGCTAGTACAGTATTTTAAAACAAGCATTCTTACTCAAAGGGATTTCCTACACCATTGCCTATTTAACTGCAGAACATGGAATTTTAAAGTGTAATTTATTTCACTGTAATTCAAAACACTAATACTCATAAAAATGCATCAGTAAAACTAAACATGTGTACACAACTCAGTCAACAGCAAATATGAAATGGAAGCAAATTCTAAGTTGAAAGTTCCAATTATAGACTCTTAGAAGCTGTTTTATTTATCCTAAAAAAAAAAAAAAAAAGTTTTTAGATTGAGGTAGAACTCAGTAACTCAAAAATTAATTAAAATGACCAACCTCTGAAACAGATGAATCAGACTGTGATCTCACCAGCCATACAAAAACTCATGAGATTAAAATATACAGCACAGAGTTACTTCACGCATAAAAAGGGCAGATACTGAAGGCAATATTGAAAAGTTGATGTACAGTTTATTCTCCACTAATAAACAGTGTGCCGCCCAGAGGTATTTCCAGTACTTGCATGTACAGAAAAGGATAAAGTCATTCCTTATTTCTTTAGTTTCAACTATCCCGATATGGACCATTCTGTTTTGATTTCTTGTTAAAAAGGTATTAATTTCTAGCTTAATACAGTTGACCATGGCTTGAAAAATTCACACATGTATTAGCCAGAGAACTAAACTCACTGGCTTAATTACAAAAAAGAAGAGGAAGGAAGCCTACCAGTGGGGATCAGGAATAATGCTTTATTGAAAAGCCTAGTCCCCAACTCCTCTTCAGCTGCTGGGACCACTACCAGGATAGTAAAAAGAAAAGGAGTACTTGTGGCACCTTAGAGATTAACAAATTTATTTGAGCATAAGCTTTCGTGAGCTACAGCTCACTTCATCGGATGCATTGTGAGCTGTAGCTCACGAAAGCTTATGCTCAAATAAATTTGTTAGTCTAAGTTGCCACAAGTACTCCTTTTCTTTTTGCGAATACAGACTAACACGGCTGCTACTCTGAAACCTACCAGGATAGTGTGTCCAGACACCAATTTAGAAGTTTTCATTTTTTGTGTCAGGCTCTGGTTAGTAGGTGTCAAAGATTTATAGCAGTAGAGAAACTGACCAGAGCCTTGTTAATTTTATGCTGCCACTGCCTAGCAAAGCTGAGAAAGGCAGCAGAAGTACTGGAACAATCTGTCTGCAGACTCAGGTCCATTTGGTCAAAAACTAAATGTTTTGTGAAAACGTATGTTTCAATATAAATTTCATCCAGACGGTTTCTTGGGTCCAGGATTGGGATGGATGGACAGACATACACACCAGAACCTGAACCTTGGTCTCCCACATCCCAGGCTTGTGCCCTAATCAACAGGTTACAATTTCCTATTGGCTATTCTGAGGTGGTTGTGTTCTTTGTCTTGCTCAATTTTTTTTTTAAATGTTCCAGTTTCATTCCATAGCCAAACACACACATATCTTAAAACCTCAACATATTTGGGGAAATTGTTTTCGGGACAGCTCTAATTCATGCCTCCCTGTCTAGCATTCTGTCTATTAGATCATGCTGCCTCAAGAAGTTGAGAAATGCACAGACCAAGTTTCCAGTTCTGAGAATAAGAATCCCTTCCTCCTTCAGTAAGGGCAGAAGGAGAGCTGCACTTCAGGTTACAGCTTTGGGTGACTCAATATTCAGATCCTCTAGAACAGTGCTTCTCAAACTATCCGATGTGGGGGACCGGCAATTTTTTTTTTTTCCAGTGTGCGCGCAGACCGGCAGCCGCTGGCTCACGGACCGGCACCGGTCTGCGGACCACCACTTTGAGTAGAACTGCTCTAAAGCTGTCAAGGTCTAGCAAAGAGTGGGACGCAAGGACCTGCTTATTCCTGACTTTTCAAATGTAAAAAACAATTAAAGATATTTGGGTACATTTAAGCCCATCTTTATATATATAATTACAAGAAGTAATTAAAGGCAAAAACAACAATATTTTTGCTGTGCACTACATCTCTAAAAGACAAAGCTGTTTAATGTTAAGATAGAACTCCAGTATAGATGCTTGAATCAATAAACTGAGGTACATAACAATATATACTGACTTCTTGTTTTGAGCAAAACCAACTATGGCAGAGACAATATTTGCTTTACTATATATACACACACTATCAGACTAATTATGCATAATCATTACTAGGTATGTGGAATTTGAGCTATTCATACTGCCTCAAAGATTGGTGACATAAAATATTCTACAGACCCACCCCACTTCAAGACGTAGACTGGATCCATTTGGAGAAAGTAATATGCTTCCTTGCCTTGCATGGTCATAAATTCACAAAACTCACCTACTTAAATAATTGTACCTACAAACTACTGTATGTAAGACAACCTCATGGAGGATATAAAAGTAGGTATTTATTTCCCTTCCCCCTTTGATTTTGTTCTATAATTCAAACTCACTACTTGGATACTTCCCTCACCCCCAACTGATTACCGACATTTTACAGGTTAAGTGACTTATTATGTTTAGTTTCTAGAATTGAAACTGAATCTTTCAACATATGTTTCATTGTGTCAGTCCTTACAACAATCAAGAAAAGATAACACATCAGCGGCTCAGAAGAGCCTGGATTAATTTGTCATAGTGACTAAGAGGTGGGGGAAAAAATAAATTCCGTCTGTTCATAAGGTTTACAAAATTTACAGGGGATGTTACATTGGACTCTCTCTCTAAAGCAATTAGAACCTAGTCACAAAGATGTGATAGTATGACTAATATACATACATCTATTCTGGAAGAACTTCTTCTGCCTGCTTATACAGTATTTACATTTAAATACAGAAAAACATGTAATACACTTGGTCATTATAGTTACTTGTGCTAATGTTTGTTCGTGAACATCTTAAGAAGTTCATATGTTCTCTGAATTCATAGAAACAGGAGCCAAAACAACAGAAAACTTAAACAATTAACTTTTGTTTTCCCTTAAATGCTCTTAACACTGAAGTTCCTGGAATGATCACCTGAAAGAAATCTGGTGTTAAAATAACGTCAGCAGGTTCTATCATTTTCCAAGATACCTTGTTTTACTTCTTTTCTGGTCTGTTCTGGATATATTCACACTATTAAAACAGTAGTCATGACTTGATAAAACAAGCTAAGTGACTGCAAGACCACTAAGTTTTGATTAAAAGCTTTACCAATACTATGAACCTGAGGTTTTTTTACTTCAGATTTATCACACACGGGATAGTTTCAATGTAAAATTATTTAATCTCATCTTTGTTCAGACTTTTCAACTTTTCAATAAACAATCAATTTTGTTCCTCCAAAAATTTCTTTGCTAAAGCTTCTAGTTCCACTTCCACCTCAGGGTTTTTTCCTTTTGTACCGCCATGCTTACCGTTTGCTTTCTCCACGTCTCCAACAAAACAAAAAACAAAAACACAACACACAACAAAAACCAAGGCAAAAAAGTGAGCCTATTTTTATCTTTCAGATTTTACAAGCCTTGTATCAAAAGTAAATTTGTCTCTATCATCTTTTGGAATTTGATTAACAAAAGCTGTTAGGAATTATTTCTTTTCAGATAGATAAATCCTCTTTGGCTTCACAATCACTGTCTGCCTGGTCTACTTCTCTCAAATGCTGAATCATAAAAATCACCCAGTAAAATGGAAATGCAAGACAACTGTTTGTTATCTACTTGCTACCCAAGATACTTATTACTATATATTCTTGCATTGCTTTTGCACATCAAACAATAGGTATCTGAAACCCTAGGTTCATAACCAGAAAAATCTCTCTTCCTTTTGCACTTACTGTATCTTACTTTCACTGTAGCATCTTAAGAATATAAAGAATATTTCTCCAAATACCCACTTCTCCATTCATTTCTAGAATCAGTTTCAAGTAACTTACAATGCATATTATTCTGCAGCAGCATGAAAATAGCAGCCCTTCACATAAAATGCATTTTGGAAAGTGGCTTTTGTGCACTGACTTTTTGACCTCTACAGAATCTTCAAAATCACCCAGGAGGACTTGCCCTAGAAGACCCTGGAACGGAGGGTCTGATTCAGGCTACTAAGTTTCTAATAAGCAACTAAATGGTCAGTATTTTTAAGAAGTCCGCGGATCTGAAGCTATTAATAAATAGTATTTGTTTGCAGCGTTGGCAGAAACAGACCTATTGGTCACTCACAATATCGCAAGGCAGTTGCAATAGCTTCCACAGATAAGGATTCTAGTCATTTTAACCTTTATATCCTAGTGGAGAATGAAGGAGATCTGTATTATTTTTCAGAGTAGCAGCCGTGTTAGTCTGTATTTGCAAAAAGAAAAGGAGTACTTGTGGCACCTTATAGACTAACAAATTTATTTAAGCATAAGCTTTCGTGAGCTACAGGGTGCCACAGGTTACTTTTCAATATTATCCTGCATGACTGGAATGAGTTAAAATCAAAGGAGACTGCTGGTGGAAAACAAACAGGAAACAATGGCAAAGTTAAGGTAATGTCCAGAAAAGACAAAAGGTTTCTGAGGAAACAATGTGGAAGATACTCTTTGGGGAATACCTCCAGCCTAGCTCCAGCTAGGTTGGAAAGGTTTATTTTTCCCAGACCTGAGTTTAGGCTCAAAGGGGATAATAAAACCTTAAAGATGTTGACCTGTGGAAGAAGTGGGGTTGGGTAGGTCACCAGTGTAGCCTGTCTCTCCCAACACAGAGATGGAAGTAACTGCACGAAAGGGAATTTACAAAAGCTTGCAATTAAACACTACAGTGTAGAAAAATCCCTTGAGTATAGGTCTTTTTTGTTTCAACCCTGAATGCTATGTATCTTTGGGTGAATAAATAATGATTTGTTCTGAAGAAGCTGTTTTAAAGTCACTTTAATCAGCTGCAGTCATGGGCTCCCAGAAGAGGGCTTACACATTCCAAAAGGGCCCATGGTGTAACTTGGTTGGGAAATGGGAGGTGCTGCCTCCCACTGATCCAGTCCCACAGTAGTTGAAAAGTGGGGTTCAACCTTTGAGAGAGGTGCAGAAAGCCCATCCTATCACCTCAGGGATGCACTTAGGAGGGACTAAAAGAGGTCTAGGGGACAGCTCACCTTGTAACTGCAACCATCCTTCACTTTATTAAATTATGAACCTACTGAAAATCTGAGTAGGTTTTTAAGTCTCATTGGGAGAAATTGGGAAATGTGACCTTAGAAATCTCTACATACGAGTAGGATCTCATCCCTGGATGTGGCCATTGCCCTTAAGGAACAAACAATGTCTACTAATAGAAAAACTCTATTCCTTGCTTTGTATGGTTCTAATACATGCCATTTAAGCCATCTAGATATTTATCATTTTGGAAGTGTATTTAGCCCTACCTAAAGTGGATTTGTGTTGGGGAGAAACAGGGGGGAAAGCTAACTCTGGTGGTACCAAAGGGAGAGTTGCTGCAAACAAAGAAAGGGAATATTAAATCATCATTACAGCTTTAGTCCCAAATTAACATTTTGTTTTTTTGGGAGAGAAGAACCTAAGCTCTACAGCAGTCTAAGTTCTTCCTGCCTTCAGCCGCAGAGGGAGAGAAAACTAACAGATTATTCAGGAGCAGCAGCTTGAGGGGGTGACAGAAGTTCTCATAGATCCATCTCTGCCTCCAACGATGCAAGCACGATAAAGATCCATTGCTAAGGATCTTTCTTATCTGAAGACAATGCCCCAAATAAATTTACCTTAGTATAAAAGCTACCTTTTACACTGAAATCCAGATGAGGAATACACTACTCCAAGACACAAATTTAAATATAGTAAATAAAAATTTGTTTTATTATAACCAAATTTATCTGCATCCCACTGAAACCTGCTGATCTCTATTATACAAGATTATTTAATCACGAAACCAAGGTTATAGAAAGTTTTACTTTATGTTAAAGAAATCCTTCCACATCACTCTCTTCCTGGTGTCTGTTTTTTGGATCTCGTTTCACATGTGTGTCTCAGCTGCTACTTTTAGGAGACTCTCCAGAAGATAATCTCCTTTTAAAAATAAAATCAGGATTACACAGGGTCCGCTAAACAAATGCTGAGGTTATCAACAGCAAATAGAAAAGAGTGAGCCACCTAACAATTTTACTCAGTAGTTGAGAAGCCATTTTACTTCCTAGAGATGAGGATTAGCCAATGATGCCTTTTTTAAAAAGACAGTTGCCAATATTTATCTGGAATAATAAAAATATTTATATGGCATATCAAAAAATACACAAACTAAATTGGGGATGTTATCTGCTTTCAAGAAGTATGTTACCAAATAATTAAGATCAGAGCCAGAACACTTGCTTGACTGTTAGTTCGCCAACTGCATGAGCAATCTCAGCACTACTGCTGCCAAATCAACAAAGATGCAGTCCATTCTCAGGCTACATTGTTTGGAGAGGAAAGGAAACTAAGTTCACCACCTAATGGTATGGGGTAATGTAGCAAGAATGTGACATGGAAGAGGTTAGGGATTAAAACTAGAAATAATCCAAGTCCAAAACGACAAGGAGGCTGAACACACCACATTCCTTGACCTTTTTTATCCTTTTTTATCCTTTGCTCAATTTTACATGTATTTGACTAGGAAAGGAAGGGAATGGGAAAACCATGTTCTAATGTCCAAAGATTCCAGATGCCACTTGAACCTATATGACACATTGTAATGCCCACACGGATTTGTAACAATTAATAAGAAAAGAACACTTATTACATACTTTTCAATTACACTGTTAATGCCATCAGAATATATCACATGGTAAGATGCTAAAAAATTAATTTATCAGCACCTAATTTCTGTAAACTCCGTAAGCTATGATCAGTGTAGCGTTAGCCACAGCAGCTTAAAGAGTATTAGAGGTTTAAGTCTCAGATGCAACGTTTCAACTCTGTAAATTTCTTCTAGGCGTCTATTCCTTAAAGAAAGCTACTACTAGGACTTGGGACTTTTCAGCTTGGAAAAGAGACGACTAAGGGGCGATATGATCGAGGTCTATAAAACCATAACTGTTGTGGAGAAAGTAAATAAGGAAGTGTCATTTACTCCTTCTGATAACACAAGAACTAGGGGTCAACAAATGAAATTAATAGGCTGTAGGTTTAAAACAAACAAAAGGAAGTACTTTTTCACATAACACACAGTCAACCTGTGGAACTCCTTGCCAGAGGATGTTGTGAAGGCCAAGACTATAATAGGGTTCAAAAAAGAACTAGATAAATTCATGGAGGACAGGTCCATCAATGGTTATTAGTCAGGATGGGCAGGGATGGTATCCCTAGCCTCTGTTTGCCAGAAGCTGGGAATGGACGACAGGGGATGGATCACTTGATGAATACCTGTTCTGTTCATTCCCTCTGGGGAACCTGGCATTGGCCACTGCTGGAAGACAGAATGCTGGGCTAGATGGACCTTTGGTCTGACCCAGTATGGACATTCTTATGTTGGTGATCCTGCTTACTGCCTTTAATATTACTTTTCAAATCTCTTATTAAGCACTTTAAAAAACTTAATATGGTAACTTGGAGGGTTCACACAATGACCAAAGGTAGGACATTTAATGTTAAGGCTGACATAAGTCTATTTTTAATTCAGACATTGCACACACACATTGCAATAGCTAAAGATATAGCATTAGCTGTCCTTTAATGCTGAAGATGTTCTAACAGCCTGTAAAATCAAACCTAGCAAATCACGTAGAAAAATGCAATTCTTTCATGGAATTTGAGCCACCTGAAATAAAGTTTATGTTTGTCCTACAGTTTGGAATGTCTCCAACACAGCTGTTCCGATCTTTTGTAAAATAGCTTCTTTACCCTGATAAAGTTGTTCCAGTCTACTGTTTCACTTCATATTTAGGATGTACACAGTAGTACAAAAATGCATATTAAGTAGTTATTAAATGTAACAATGAATTTTAAAAACATTTTCTTATAAAAACAGCAACTCCCAGGCAGAGATTATGGCAAAAGTATATTCTCCCACAAGTGAGAAGAATGATATATGATGACAACCTAAACTGCAATGGATGTCAATGTACAGCTACAATATTTACACCATTCATTAAAAGTACCAGCCCCTTAAAAATCCTGATATTACTAACTTGACCTCCCCCAGCATGAAACAACTTCCAAAGTAATGCACTTTTGATCATAGACAAGTTAGAAGTTTCAGTGGAAAATGTTCAGTTTTGTGAATGTTTATCTGTTTAATGTTATGTGTTGTCTAACTCAATAGAAGCAAATTCATAAATATTTCGATCACAACAAAAACAAACAAATCAATTGACTAGAATGAAGTTTTATAGATACAGATCTGCCTTTAGTTAGTCAGTTTGTTTGTTTGTTTTTCCCCTTCAACTACTAAGGTCCCAACCCAGCACATGATCTACCAGCAGAGACTTCTACCCTGGTATTAATTCCAAGCCCATGTTAGATTTGAAAGGTGTTAGCTAACATGTCTACATTAGGTTGTTAACAAGGCAGTGTGCTGTAAACATGTTAAACTGGTCAAGTTAAAAGGTTTTAACTTGATCAGTTCATCACGTGTTAAAAGCACACTGTTTTATCTATACTAGACTGTTAACATGTCATAGCTAGCACATTAGCTAACCTCTTCCAAACCAGAGTTTAAAGGCCTAATGTCTTCATTAGGATTCCTTGCTGGTGTAAAAAAGTCCACACCAGAAGATCCTACTGTACGACTGAAGTATAAATTCCTCTGGCGAATATTAGAGATATTTGCAAATTATACACTACATGGGAAAAATCCTTCATTGATGCTTAGAAAAGTAGGCAAGCATGAACAGATATGGGAAGTCTTACTGAGATCTGCTTCTTTTTGCAGGGACCATGACTTGCCTTAGGGGAAAAGATTTACAAATAAAATTCCTCACAAAGAACAGTGAGACTATACATTTAACAGCATAAGTGATGAAGCATAAGTGAGGGGGCCTCAAATTGGCAGGTAATAGTTTGACATAAAATAAACAAACCAACCGACCAGTTTTAAACCATGCTTCAGACAAGATTTATCTCCTAGAAATGAAACAGACAACTGGAAGTGCAGCTGTGGCTATTATGCAGGCAGAAGAGTGCACCCACTTCCCCACTGCCCTCACAACAATCTGGCCATGGATGGAGCTTTGATTGTCTACATGTTTAGAAGCAATGACAGCTATTTTTTCCTCCCTTTTTCAACATAGATGTATGTCCTTATTTAAGCATGCTGTTGGCAAGCTTCACTTCACATATAGAGCACATGATAAGATACTGGGTGATGTTAAAGAATAGTTTTAATTTAGAACTACTAAGTGAAAAAACATTTTTAAAAGCTAAGATTTGTTGAGTGTGTTACTTTAAATGAACCAAACATACACTTTTCTGCTAAAAAATTAATTTTTCCATCCTCTTGTATTTAGAGCTGCACGTAATTACTTTGGTATGCATCACCTGTAACTATTATCCATTCTTTTTCACCACTGCTTTCACTGATTTCTTTCTGGCTGCCTGTGATTGTTAAAATACTATTATCTATAAATAAAACATTAACCACATAAACTTCTATCCTTTACATACATATTTATACTGCTTGTCACAAGCCACTTGCATTTAAACTTCAATTGCCTCACTCAGGGGTCTACTTTACAAAATTGGGTATAATAGTAGTTTGACTCACAGTAAAGCAAAAGACTTACAGTCTCTACTAAATTATGTATTTTAGAACTATATAGATGAAGTCTTACCTACACCTTCAGCACTCAGTTGTCTGCAGAACAATTAACTAAAACACAAGCAATTGAGCACATCCGCACTAGCCAACTCAAAAATGCTGTAAAGCTTGTCCTCGTATCCAAAGTAGAGTTGTCTTACCCTGATTCAGGAGAGGTAGCTGTCATCTTTGACAACTGTAAGATCTGACAGCTGCCTCAGCCAACGAGCCTCCCTTCTTTGTCCCCATGCCACATCCCCCACTTTCCCCCTCCCCCAGAAACATTCCCCCAAGCCATGTTTCTCCCCACCTCCATTACCATTACCAGAAATGCCTTTCTCCAACTCCATAGTTTCTCAGTCCCTCCCATCTTACCTCTCCGCTTCCTCACCATGCTCCCCCACTCCAGTAATTCCCTCAGCTTCATCTCGGCAGGTTCTCAGCCAAGCCACTAAAATTTCTCTCACTAAGGAAATTTGACAGCTAAGGGAAATGACAAAGATGACAGCTCTCAGTGTTGGCAGTGCACCAACTGTGCTAGTGTGTCGTATCCACAATGGCATTCTAACTGATTGAATTGCAGTCAATCAAGACTTTACCCCAATACAATACTGGGGTAAACTGCAATGGTTGTTGTTACCATGACAATCAACTGAACTACTTTTTTTAAAGTAGACACGTCATGGGATAGGGTAGAAATAGCATGAAATCCTCTAGAGGTAGACAAGGCTTAAATTAGTACTTGTAAATCAATTCTGCAGTCAAGTGTACACTTTTTGAATAATGGATGACATTTTAATTAAGGACATTTCTACTAAATGTTCCCTGTCCTTATAAAGATTTTAGGCTGATTCAAAACTTAATAACGTATTCCAATACATATGTGTGTAAAGGTTTTATTACGCTCGCACAAACATGTACATGTACAAATAGTAGTTACCTTTGGGAAACAATGGCTGATTTACAGAAAAGGAGTTTAATTGAATTATTTGGTACTGAGGAACACAGAAGAGTGAACCTGACAATACTGTCGCATCAGCTCACAATGACTTTTTTTTTTCTTTTTTTAAACACAATCTGAAAGGGATGTTACACTAAATCATAATGTGCACTGTATATGCTGTACTATATTCTAAAAAGCTCACAAACAAAATCCAAAGTTCACCAGATAGCTTTCATAAGAACAGCCATACTGGGTCAGACCAAAAGTCCAGCTAGCCCAGTATCCTGTCTTCCAGCAGTGGCCAAAAACCCCAGAAGGAATGAACAGGTGCCCCAGAGGGAATGAACAGGACAAGTAATCATCAAGTGATCCATCCCCTTTCGCTCATTCCCAGCTTCCAGCAAATAGGGGCTAGAGACACCATCCCTGTCCATCCTGGCTAATAGCCATTGATGGACCTCTCCTCCATGAACTGATCTAGTTCTTTTTTGAACCCTGTTATAGTCTTGGCCTTCACAATATCCCCTAGCAAAGAGTTCCACGGGTTGACTGTGCGTTGTGTGAAGAAATATTTCCTTTTGTTCGTTTTAAACCTGCTACCTATTAATTTCATTTGGTGACCCTAGTTCTTGTGTTATCAGGAGTAAATGACACTTCCTTATTTACTTTCTTCACACCAGTCATGATTTTATAGACCTCGATCATATCCCCCCTTAGTCCTCTCTTTTCTGTTGCTAATCCTTAAGCAAATGCTTCCTCTCACGTCTTCAACATTAGAGAAAGGTAGTGAGGAAATCATAAAAAAAGAAAGTTGAAAAAACTGACTGCGTCCAGTTTCCTAGTGGTCTGCAGCTTCAGAAAAATGTGAAGCTATCATAGTTTTAAAAAGTTAAGCTACTTTACTTTCACAGATTTGCAAAGAAAAAGTAATTTCCCCCCTCTACTTTTGAATATACAAATAATCTTGTTTGGGGTGGAATTTGTTAAAATTTAAGATCCAGGAGACCAGGTTCTCAAACTGTGGGTCAGGACTCCAAACTGGGTCACAAAGCCGTTTTAATGGGTTCACCAGGGCTGGCTTAGACTTGCTGGGGCTTGGGGCTAAAGCCAAAGCCTGAGCCCCACCGCCTTGGGACCAAAGCCTAAAACCTGGGTGGCAGGGCTCAAATTACAGGCCCCCCGTCTGGGGTTGAAGCCTTTGGGTTTTGCCCCCAACCCCCGCCAGGGGTAGTGAGGCTCGGGCTTTAACTTTGCCATACCCCGCATGGGGCAGCGGGGCTTGGTTGGGTTCAGGCTTCGGTCCCCCCTCCTGGGGTCATGCAGGAATTTTTGTTGTCAGAAGGGGGTCATGGTGTAATGAAGTTTGAGAACCCCTGCAGTAGAGCAAAGGAACTAACTTAGGGTATGTCTAGGCTACAGAGACTATACCAGCTTACACCAACAAAAGGAGTTTTTCTGTCAGTGTAGGATATCACTTCCCTGAACAAAGTTAGTTACAGCAATAAGAAAAGGATGCATCCGATGAAGTGAGCTGTAGCTCACGAAAGCTTATGCTCTAATAAATTTGTTAGTCGTTAAGGTGCCACAAGTACTCCTTTTCTTTTTGTGAATACAGACTAACACAGCTGCTACTCTGAAACCTGTCAGTTACAGCAATGGAAGCCCTCTTCCAGTGACACAGTCGTGTCTACAATGGGGGTTTTGTCAGCATAGCTACAGTAGTCAGAGGTGTGAAAAATCCACAAGGACATAAGCACCTTCCATTGATCTAGCTGCTTTTATACTACAGAGTTATGCCAGCTTAGCTATATGAATACAGCTAAACTAGTACAGTCTGTGTAGTACAGACATATCTGTAGGCACAAAAATTACAGCTATGTCTACACTATAGCTTATGTTGACAGAATTTACGTAACTCAGGAAATGAACAACACTTTTCCCCCTCTCCCCTCAAGTGACAATTTACACAGACAATCACCAGTGTGGAAAGCACTACACCGGCAGGAAAACTTCTCCTGCAGACATAGCTTCTGCCACTCGTGGAGGTGTTTTTATTATTCCGACGGGAGAGCTCTCTCCCATCAGCATAGAGTGTCTTCACCAGACATGATGCAGCTGCGCCACTGCAGCACTGTACATATAGATAGGACCTAGGATTTACAAAAAAAATAAAATCTAAACATTGCATGCACACACTACATATTAATGACAGGTTTCAGAGTAGCAGCCGTATTAGTCTGTATTTGCAAAAAGAAAAGGAGTACTTGTGGCACCTCAGAGACTAACAAATTTATTTGAGCATAAGCTTTCGTGAGCTACAGCTAGCTCACAAAAACTTATGCTCAAACAAATTTGTTAGTCTCTAAGGTGCCACAAGTACTCCTTTTCTTTTTACATATTAATGGTGGCAAAGAGTACAGAAAAAAAAAGTCCATGGAATTTCTGTCTTGATTAGTAAAATCTTTCCCTGCCAGTATTTCCTTTCCCATTTCACCTCAATTATTTCAAATTGTACTTTGTTTTTGTTGGTATTTTTTATAACAAACTTTGCATTATCTATTTGCTCCATAGTTGCTACCAGTAATTCCTATAGCCTAGCTGTACTTTAAAGTATGATTTCATGTTTTAACATTTTTGACACTCTAGGTTTTGGTTTGGTAGGTTTGTTGTTTTGGTAGACTACATTTATATCAAGACCAAGACCACTTTAAAAAAGTTAAAGTGTCATCCATTTTGTTTAAATGGTAGCTATAAAGAACATCTATGTAACACTATTATAGTGGCCTAATTACTGCAAAAGCCCAAATTAGATTATTATAAATTCAGTAACTAAAATTCCCATGTTTATTCAACATTATAGTTCATAATTTAAATGTACATGTGTCACAAAATCCAGCATTATTAGGTTCCCACAACTATTTTAACGAGGTCACCTAGCATGCTACTAATGCATATGTTGTTAACTTGTGTCTAGTATATGCAATACTGACTGATATTACCACAACTAAAGAATAATATAGTTTTGGATTTTCTGACATCGCTGCATTTAATTTCTCAACCTTATTACTTTGGTGTATGTGCAATAGCTACTTTTATTTAGAAAACTAAATTTCACAACATTTGAATGCACCATGTGCACTGAATGTTCTCATACGTATACAGAGTCACACACTGAAACAAGCACAGTTTATTTCAACTAAACTCATGCAGTGGGTCTCCATCATAATCTTTACAACTCTAATTTGCAAATAATTAAAAGTTACTTCAGTACTCCCTATACTAAGTACTGTACAGGGAATACAATGGTTATCAGACGATTGACAATATTGGAATGGGTTGTAATGGCAACCACGTAATCTGAAACTTGGCTTGTCTGAAGACAGATCTACTCCACAGGTAAACTAATAAAAGTATTTTAATCTTCCTATATAAAAACAAACGGAAGAATCTGGATCATGCAAAGTGTTTGTACAATGTCCCACATACTCCATACCAACCCAGAAAAGGGGTTCATTCCCCTCCCCATGACAAGTAGAAATAATCAGGAAAAAAAACCACCTTTGTCACTCTCTTTACAAAAGGGGCTTGCCAGTTGACATCACTCTATTGTAATCTTTTGAGTAGTAAAAGATCAAATACATACACCACCTGGATAACAAAACTACGACCACAGAAATTGGGAGCAATGTCTTGTCCAATCCAAAAGCAAAAAGTTAACAGGCAAGCTACTTTTCAATATCTTACACTAGGCCAGATAAGCAAAACTTCAAAAGTAGTCCTGGAAATTCAAAACAGATGAAACTATATTTCCATACAGGAGCCTGCAAAAACACACACGCTATTCTGTGTAGCCTCGCAAACATTCAAGATTTCCCCGCAAAAAAAGTTAACTTATTTAAAGCTAATTTTGACTCAAAGCACCTTCGGAAATGGTTTCTAAATATTCCAATTTTAAAATTTTTATTTAAGATATTCATTTTAACAACAAAAATTCAGCCTAAGAAACAATTCTATACTATGTATGTTGCCTTTCATGGAAAACAACTCAAAACGTTACCTCATATTTCATATCCTAGACTCATAGGTAAATAGGTTTTAAGTTTTTAAAAATCCTACCCAAGTGGATTAAGGCTAAATGAGTCCCAGATACAACAATCACAAGCCAGCCCAGAATCAGACATGTCAACAACTTCCTCCCATCCCGCATCCCAGCCCCTGGTTCCAGAGCACATTAATTCTTACTCTCTTCTCTCCCCCAGTTCCATGGTTCTCCCAAGAAATTAGGCAACTAGCATACCCCACAACATAGCCTGGTGGCACTACACAAATGCTTGTTACTCTGCTTCACTCTTACCACCCTGCCTTGGTCTGTTGCTAAATGCTGCATGAGTTTTGTTTCTTCTAAAAGTGGACAATTTAAGTGACTCAAATTTTTTTGTGTGTGTATTCTCTCCTAAAACTCCTAAGTAAAAACAAATTAAGAGCTAAAAAAATGCATTAGTCGGGGGATGAGGGGGAGTCGCATCTGAAATATAAATATCTTGTGAAAACCTAATTTTGATTCCCAATCCAGTTACAAGCTGTTCAACTACAACATTTGCAGAGCTGAGCTGAGCTGAAAGAACAAATATTGGATTCTATCATGTGCTGTATTGCCAACATCCATTTACATATGGATACAAACAATATCAAGACTTGCAAATGGTCTAATAGAACAAAATGGCATATTAAGTTAGTCATGAAACAATAACCTGTGTATAACTTACTGCGAACTGATTTGCCTGAAAAGAGTCTCACCCACCTTTGAAAGAAAAAAAAATATTGTCCATATTCTTTGTTTTTTTATGCCATCTTGCAAGGCAACAATTCAGACTTTATTACTTAATAGGTCACCCAGCTTCCAGATAAGTTCTTCATAGCTAGTAACTGGATATAAGAAGAAACTATGCCAATGCTAAAAGAACATTTTTCCTGTACAACATCTCATGACAAACAAAAATATTTAGAGATGCCATTTACATACATTTGATTTAATTCAGCAACATTAGGGAAAGATTATATCTAGGTTAAAATAGGTTTCAGAGTAGCAGCCGTGTTAGACTGTATTCGCAAAAAGAAAAAGGAGGACTTGTGGCACCTTAGAGACTAACACATTTACTTGAGCATAAGCTTTGAAGTGAGCTGTAGCTCACAAAAGCTTATGCTCAAATAAATGTGTTAGTCTCTAAGGTGCCACAAGTCCTCCTTTTCTTTATGTTAAAATAGGTTCTCTCTTTTCAAAAATATTGCAAAGTGAAATTTTGATACATAAGGAGCATCTCAATGTACCCAACATAAAATTTCAAGAAAAAGATCATGCTACCATGATGTATATCTTTACAGCCAACAAGCAACTCTGAAAATCACAACCTTGAATTATTTAACTATAGCACTCCTTTCAGCAATACCAGCATACCTATATAAGGATGTCTACCCATTTATTCTTAAAGCATGGTAGTCAGAGTTAGGTACAATATATGCACTGCTCTGTCATGTTCTCATTGTCAGCACTGCATCTTTTACCTCAGGCTCCATCATGGTTTCCTCTAAGCACCAATTATATGAAACTGACATAATATCTTAGTTAAGAAATGATGATTAGCTCCATTAGATGTCCCAGGCAACAAAAGAATTTATTACAGCATGATACAAGTACAGGAATACTTCATAGATAAATCTAATGTAATTTTTAAGTTTGAAATGGTCCCATCCAATGTCTTCAATCCATTCAAGACAGCCTGCTACTACTAAAGAGTTTTTGCCTAGATGAACAATTAGTGGTCACATTTCAAACCTACACATTAGATTAAAGTATAAGTCAGGAAATTGTACTACAACATCAACGCCAACCTCAGTATCTCATATTTCTGGGTGTTCTGAACAGATCTTCACACAACAAGACAAACTATGGAAGCAGTAACTGTGATAATAGGCTTTTCTATCAGAAACATGTAGATCCAATTTTCAGATTATGGCATTGCTCTAGACAAACCAGATAAATTTAGTGAATGAACTGGCATTTATAGATATCTAGAAGAGAGAATTATCAGCAATGCTGAATGTAATACCCATTTTTCTGCAGTTGAGTTTTCCAGGTATAAACAAGCATTTGGTCAGGAACATTTTTTAATTCTACACACACACACACACACACACACACACACACACACACACACACACACACACACACACACACACACACACACACACTTTTTTCCATTCTATTTATGCACTCCTAAACAGAGTTCTAGAGTCCATCATGAGGAAAGAGAGGTTTACTGGGCAAAACAGATATTTTACGGCACATTTCAAATAGGGGATCTTTCTAAAGAAAAAAGAAAATTAAGTTATATTCTTTACTTGGCAAAGACCGACTCCAGACCATTAGTCATATTAGTACTTTTTTTCCATAGTCTCGTTGGAATTGTCTCAGGTTTTCTCAATTAGCATGTTTTGTTTTGTTACAACAATTTTGGCAGTGGCCTTCTCTATGGATAATATGTTATCAGTATGGATTACAACTTCCACAGCCTCCTACTGATACCTGACTATATCTAGTTGAGCTAGCATTTCCTGTTTGCAGTTCAAGTATTACTCAGCCTCATTAGCATTTAAAACTCCAAGGAAAAACTTTAAGCTGGGAGGGGGGTTATGCCAATATTGGAAAAATCATTCTAGATTATTGCAAAGCTGCAGATGAAGTAATTGAAAACAAAGTGAGTAACTGCCTTCCCAGATGTCAGTCAACACAAGAATTTTTTTTCTGATTGTTAGAATCACTTCCTGATTCATTTGCTGCATGGATATCATAGTGTTTGCTAGCAGGAAAAAAACACCATCACCGCAAATGTCTCTCCTGGTTCTCACAGGTGAGCTGTGTCTCATTGGAAAATTACCTTCACACAAAATGGCTCCACAAAAGGTAAAAAGAAAAGGAGTACTTGTGGCACCTTAGAGACTAACAAATTTATTAGAGCATAAGCTTTCGCGAGCTACAGCTCACTTCATCGAATGCATCCGATGAAGTGAGCTGTAGCTCACAAAAGCTTATGCTCTAACAAATTTGTTAGTCTCTAAGGTGCCACAAGTACTCCTTTTCTTTTTGCGAATACAGACTAACATGGCTGCTACTCTGAAACCTGTCATTACAAAAGGTAATGTCTGCAAACATAGCAAAACTCCTCTTGAAAGCTGTTTAATGAAAGCTTTTGAATCACTCAACTATCTGCTGAGTTTCCATACTTTACTAAACTAGCTCTAAGCTTTTATAGCTTGGATTTGCATTAACACCCAATGCAAAACAGCATCCTGGTTCCCATCAGCATCTGGACACAAAAGGAGAGTTTATCCTATACTTGTTTATAGGATTCTGAACTTACAGCCTCAATTGTTTGTTCTACTATACTATCCAACATATTTTTTCCTAAACAAATTATATGTACTGTACTCTTGCTCAGCATACAAAACTCTTTCACAAAAATATTAAAAGGTTATCAGTTGATTTTGGAAACATCTTCATGGCTGGAGCATTTAATATCAATGATATACCTCACTTTGAAACACAGATTTCAGGCCCACATATTATCCACTTAAAACAATATCAATTACATATACTCATGTTTTCAATAGTTACCTTAGTATTTGCTTTAACCAATTCAGATACAAGTACAGGCCAGGGACCAATTGCATTGCCTGACTGTCCTTATCTTTAATACAGTTTCAAGCTACAGTCTCATCTTTATATGAACAAGCAGACCACTTGGTAAGCCATAAGGGAGAGTGTTAAGCTTTATGATTTTTTTTTCCAACTTGAATAAAATGAACACTTTAAAACTCATTTCACTTTGAGGCTTCAAAATTGGACTGGTCTTCAGTTTTATAGCTTATTTGTATACACATAATTTGTATAGAAATATATGTTGACATCCTAGCGCCAGCAGTTCAGATGCACCAGTGAGAGGACATTATGTTATGCAATGAGCTGGAAGCCATATACATCCTCTTCCATGAACTACACAAGAATACAAAGTGATAGTTGCCACTATTCAAAGCTATGTACTTAAAATGTTAATGCTAGTAAATTAAGCTACCAAGTTTTTAAGCTTTTTAGAGTTTGCACGTTTTCTGTGCATTACATTTACACCACTTTAAGTTTGGACTTCCCTCCAACAGCAATCCCTTACCATCACCTTTTAAGAAATTAAATGGATTTCTCCCACACACCTTAGGAAATGGACCCCCAAGTAAGGATGCTATATTCTCATGGATAGGACATTGGACTGGTATTAAGGAGACCTCAGTTTAGTTCCCAACTCCACCACTGGCCTGCTCAGTCACTTTAGGCCAATCTCTTCAAAGCCCCATGCCTCAGTTTCCCCATCTGTAAAATGGGGATGACGACAATGACCTCCTTCCTTTGAAAAGTGCTATGGGATGTACAGATGAAAAGCACTATTTAAGATCTAGGTATTAACATTAGTAGCTGTAGTAAGCTACTTCTAAAACACTAGTCTCCCTCCCACACATACAAGCAAACTGTCAAAATCACTTAAGAAGGTTTCATAACAGATCTTCTCCAGCACTAGTTGGTTCCTCACCCTTTTGGGAGGGATGCTCCAGATACTATTGGAGCTATAAGCATATATAATGTCTCCTGACCACCATCAAGTGTTCCCAATCCCTTTATGTCTTCACCTCCTATTGTGGGAGCATGCTGGCAGCAAAACCAGATCCAACTCCCGTGAGCAGCACAAGTAGTTACTCATTTGCTCTCCTAAGGGGCTCCCTGGCAGCATCCACCCCTCATCACTGGCCCAGGTGTAGTGGGGTGCTCTGCAGTGGCTGCTTCAGCTTCTCTACATCCATCCTGGGGAAGCTTTACAGGCACTAGCATTTTCTCTTCTTTTCTGATACCAAGCCTCTGAGCCACAGCCCCTTTCTTTGTAGGGGAATCCCACCAGCTGGCAGCAGGACTCCCTAGCAACACAGAAGCACTCCTGTGGAGGACAGCTCCTTGTGCATGTGCACATTCTAAGGATGTACAGGAGTCTTCCAAAAACATATTTAGGATTGAAATAAGGAATACACACAACTTTCACTAAGGATAAAGATTTATAAGACAGAATTTTTTAACATATGTAAGTTTGAGTTGACACTGATCCTTTAAAGACAAGGACATCTACAAACTGCTCTGTCTTAAGCAAGTTAAGTTGTAGTCCTTGGACTGTTGGCAAGTTGACAACACAGACCTCAGCTAAATAAATTTTAGATGTCCCTGGCTAAGGCACTTTTAAACATTTCACTGCTTTAACAACTTTTTTTCACTTTCACCAACCTTTCTTTGGTTGTTTGGTACCAGTCTTTGGTTAAGTTACTGCAGGTACCTGTTTATTCTTTGCAAAAATGTACTGGACCCTGAACAGTAAAGTGATTTACTTATGGCTATTTGGTCTGTTGGAGATTCCTTACGGCTAAACCAGCTAAGTTAAGCTTATTTCAGAATCTACCTGTAGTTGAGGGAGATGACATTTGTCAAGGACACTCCAATTATGCTGCAGTGGTGCCCACATAAACAAGGATATAATCTGTGTATACGAACAACAGTAGCAGTACAAGTCTGAATGAGATAGTATGGAAAACACTGAAGCATGATGCTTTGACAATTCATGAGTGGTGAAGTATAACAGCGCACTGACTGCACTAAATCATCAGCGTACCAGCCAAATAAACTAAAACCTTTGGATGTAAACAAAACCTAACAGGCACTGTTAATTACAAACATTAATTCAATTTCAAAACAAAACCTTTACCAGCCAGCTAACAGGAAATTCAATACCTTTACAAAACTGTCCATTGCTTATAACTTATTTCACTAGCTACATTCAGTACCAAGATAAATCAAGTCCCAGTTGACTAACTATTCAGTGATAAATCTGAATGGTAAATTGCAGGATTACTTCTACAAATATCTCATCTACATGCATAAGTAATACCAATTTCCTTCAAAATCATATGCATTACTTTTTTCATCAATTAATTAGAGCCATGATGTGTTTAGGAAGAGAGATTCATTATATAAAAATTAGTTTGGTTTTATTACAGTTCTCAGGTTACACAGATACCAAACTTACATTTTTCATATCTAAATAAACTTAGGTGATTTCATATAAACAAACTTAAATTATAAATGCATTCTTATATTTTAAAACACTATTTGCTTACATGCTAAATCTTAAATTCTGGATGCATTTCACCTGGAAGAGACGATAACATCAAATGCCAAAAGCAGAGCAAGGACCTCTGAATTATCTCAAAAAGAAAAGGAGTACTTGTGGCACCTTAGAGACTAACATTTACTTGAGCATAAGCTTTCGTGAGCTACAGCTCTCTTCCTCAGATTTAGTATGTGCAAAACAGAAACTAATTTGCAAATACATAATTTAAACTTAACTAATTGCTCAGTGCATAAGAATATACCAAGTTCTATGCTGGATAATCCTGTGCACCACACTATGGCGATCTTAACCATTTTTAATTAAAAATTCCACAGTTTATCTTGAAGTAAATACAGAGATCACAATTCTGCAACTGAAGCCACACTGGGAGACCCTTCCATCTGCATGGATCCATTTGGAGGATCAGGCCTAAGTTAATACCAGTGAAACATTTGGCCATCATTCTACTGTAGTCACAGTCAACTGCTATTTCAACAACATTTCCTTTTTCTTGCTGTCACTGTTAATGCTGACATACTTCACTATTTATTCTGCACCTTTTTATTTAATCAAAATGAAAAATTTACGAAGTACTAACATAACAAAAGCGAGTCTCTTTTTGCAATCTGTTTGCAAACAGAACAGACAAAACAGACACCTAACAAAATGCATACAGTAGCAAAACGTTTGCACCAAATGATCTTACATAGTAGCCAAAATTAACACAGCCTACAGTAAACTATATTCCAAAATATAGATATAGATATATCTCAAGTAAAAAAATAATAATAATTGGATACATCTTTACAGTGGACTTCTTTCTAGTTTTTATCATCTTAAACTTAAATCACGTTACACTGAATAGTGGCAAAAGCATCTTTCCTAGGGATACAGCAATTCAGGGTCTTTATAAAAATGCATCATCTTTTGACTTTGAAAAATTAGTATTTCATTAAATTTACAGTTTGGAGATCTAGAAATTCAAAGTTTCCTCTTAAACAGTAAAAATGCAGGTTATAATATTAACTCAGCCCCTTAAGGTTTATCTAGTTTAAACCACATTTTGTCTTCTTAAGAAGATGATTTTGTAATGAATACATTTGTCTGGATAGTTTATCAATCACCTATCTTTTAAAAAGAATAAAGTCTTGTTTTTCAAAGACTTCTACTGTAAAACACTTTGGAGCTGCAGTATGTACCAGCATACAAAGACAATCACAGCTTTAAAGGATACAGTACTTTTATTTAAGTAAAATGAAATTATAGGAAAGCTGCTAAGGCAGATGTCCCTTAAATGACACCAAGAAGTTATGTTAAACAAATTCAGTAAGAAGTTTCATGGGGTCTCGCCACAATTATATGCTTGTGACTTCATATCTGTGATACAGGAAGTGTGCTGCAATATGACTGCTCTGTAAAAAAAACAAAACCCAGACATACTTTGTGTTTCTAACATCTTCCAGTCAGTAGTAAATTTGTTGATTTAAAATCAGTATATCATAAAAATGGAAAATAAACTCTGGTTTTCTTTCAGTGACCCTGGAAAGAAGGGCTAAAGGAATTAAATAGGCTAAAGTTTGAGTGGTCACAAATTCTATTTTAAGAGATTACGTTCCAAAAACAAGATCTACTGAAATAACTGGCTGGGGAGAAGACAGGACATTCAGAGGTACACTAAGCTAGAAATATCCATTTATGATGAAAGTGCAAAGTACACGGATCACTATCTTAGGTGGTCGGTAACATGTAACCGTAGAGCAAATGTAGCCTGCTCAACTAAAATCTTGGCAGGTGTCTAAAGAAAATATTAAGTTTCACATTTCCCATTTGAAACTCTTAAGTCTAAAAGTATATTCTATTATTCAATTGTTATCTAAAATTAATATTTTATTTTAATGCTGTGCAGTTCACCTCTAAGGAAAACAAATGCCATTTCATTCTTGTAGTATAATGTTTTTAAGATATGTATAAATATGTTCCATTTGTCTCAAAATAATGGTGTCATCCAAAAACTGACTTGGCTTACAGCATGGCCTAATGGTATTAGGTTGTTGCCCCACAAAAACAAGTGAAACCAACTTTCTACAATAGATATGAATCACTAAAAGCAATTTGTAAGTAAGTAGCTTTCTTGTATTCAGGCCCAAATGACAAAAATGAGTTATGATTTGGCAAATAATGAAAAGGAAAAATTAGCTGAGTTTATTTTCTGTACTCACCAGACAACACCAAAGGCTCCATATCCAATAGGTCTGTCCGGCTCAATATCCAGTTGCTGTTGTGGATGATGTGAGTGCTGATGATGGTGCGCTTTAACTGCAGCAGCTGCTGCAGCCTGTACCTGAGCAGGGGCCGCTGCAGCTGGTCCAGGGGCCTGACCCGGTGCCGGTGATGGGAAATATGGCTGTTGCTGCCCTGGGTTTAACATTGCCGCAGCTGCGGCCGCAGCTGCTGCGGCCGCAGCTGCTGAAGAGGCATGCTGCTGTACGGGATGTACTGCAGCCGCAGAGCCTGGATGCAAGTGATGTTGAGGGGGGTGGTGGTGGTGATGGAGGTGAGGAGGGGGGAGGTGAGGAAGGTGGTGATGATGGTGGTGGTGGTGACCTGCTGCAGCTGCAGACGTACCGCCATTGTAAGCCGCCATCATTTTTGCGTTGGCTGTTGTGCCGCAAAGAGACATTCAAAAAAAATGCCCTTTGACTGGATAACAACTGGGTCAAGCTGTCATTTGGCCATAAAAAATGAAATTTGCTACACTTTAAAATAAGTCAGGTTTCATCATACACGGCCCACCTTTAAAAGCATTGAGCTCAACTAGCTTCACATCTCCATCAAGCCAAACAATCTGATGAATCTTTTCACGTACACGTGAGCCTGTGCGCCCCAAACCCCCCTTTCCCCCCCAAGAGTTCTGCCGTGGTTGGCTACTAAAACTCCATCCTTGGGTTGTTGGGGCTTTTTGCGCCAGTCTTTCGAAATAAAATGATCACTCCCCCTCCCCCCCAGAAAAAGGATTTGAAGTCACCCCCCTGGAATAGTCTGAGAGTATTGACAAGCCTACCCCTTCCATTCCCACATCCTCTACGTCAAAACCTTCCAAGAGACTCCCCCAGGCCGTCTACATCACTCCCCTCTTTTATACCCCCACCCCCTGAAATAGACTAAAAACTTGGGAGGCTCGTAACTTTCCCTGGAAAGACAGAGAAGCGCGCTGCGCACTCGCACAGAGCAGCCAGAGAAGGGATGAGAATCAGAAGGGGGAGGGAAAGAAGGAGATAAAATAAATGGGGGGGGGGGATCAAGATGTGAGACAAGAGGAGGGATGGAAGAAGGGAGAGGGAAAGTGACAAACGAAGGAGTGGGGAAGGGAATGAGAGGAGAATAAAGGGGGGGGAAGAGAAAACGAGGGAGAAGGAGGGAGAGAGGCGGCAGGAGCCCCAGCCCCCTCTGTGGCTGTCTCCCCGGGGCCCTGACAGCCTGACCCAGTGCGGGGGGGGGGAGTGGGTGGGGGGGAGCCCGGAGGCTGCAGCCCCCCCCTCAGGCAGGAAGGGGAAGAAGCAGGAGCCGGGATGGGGGGAGGGGAGAGGGTCTCCCGCAGAGTGTGTGCGGGAAGGAGGGGGGGGGGGTCTCAGGCCCCCGCCGCAAGGCGCCGCTCCGCCCCCCGGCAGCTGCCTCCTCCTCCTCCTCCTCCTCAGCCGCCCGACCCGCCGCCGCCGCCGCCGCCGCTCCTGCCGCCGAGACTCACCTCCTCACGGAGCCCCTGAGCGGAGCGCACAGCGAGCGAGCGGCGGGCACGCGCACCCGGCCTCCCCTCCCCACCACCCATGCGGGGCGCGTGCCCGACACCCGCCCGCAGCCAATCGGACCCGGCCCACCAGGCTCCGCGAGAGCCGCCCCTAGCCAATCACCGTGCAAAGCGGAGCTCAGCCAGCCCGTAGGCTTCGGCGGCTGCAGAGACTCCGAGACTCAGTCCCGCCCGCCTGGCCCTGCTATCCAATCGCCACGCGTCTTCCCGCCCAGAGCCGGTGAGACCCCGCGAGATTCCCTCACCTCACACAACCCTCACCTCGAATGGCCGCACCTTTTTCACCTTACTGGCCAATCACATAGCTCTGTTTCTCCCAACTGACCAATCGGCTCTCCCCACAGCTAAAACCCACCCCAAAAAAGGTCACCGGGCCAATAGAGCTTGAAGGCGGGAACTCATGGTGATTGACAGCCCTTCTCGCGAGTGACGGATGCTGATGGAGCCGTCGTTCTTCAAATCGTAACGGGGAGGTTCCCTGTGACGGACCAGGAAGCGGCTTGTACCACTTTCCGCGGAGGCCAGGCGACCAGTCAGAGGCAGGGATGGACGCGATGAGCAGGAGAAGCAGCCAATCCGGGAGGAGCGGGGGAGGGCGGGGTGAGGTAAGGACGCTACTGGCAAGAGAAGAGGGGCAAGTGGGGTCGCTTTCGTAGCTGGGGCGGCATGGAGGGAGGGGCCTAAGGAACTTCCGTGAAGCCTGAGATGACCGAGGGCTGGTGGTAGCCGCTGCTGGCCAGGCTGCGCGGGGGTGGGGGCATGAAGGGGGGCAGGCCGCGGGCGCAGGGCTCCGTGTTACCCCAAGCCCCGCCCCGCCCCGCCGGCCTGTCAGCCCCGCCGCTGGTTGCTTGGCAGGCCGGCCGCAGCGTGGCCCTCCTTGCCTGAGGGTGGCCGGCGTTAGTGCATCGCCTTAGGGCAGCATCGGGCTTTATCCGCCCCGCCCCAACCTGTAGAATCAACGATCTAGGCCAGGGGAGCCTTAAACCGCCTCTAACACCCCCCCCCCCAACAAAATAAACTGCCAAAAAAAGAACCGTTGGCCCAGCCCAACGGCTAGAAATACGTTTGTGGGGTTGTTGTTTTTTAAAGGGGGGGGGGGTTGGTTTTAAATGGCTCCCTGCTTGAGGGGCAGTAACCTGCTGGGGTGTGAAAACCAGAAAGTGAAACTGACTCCAACCAAAGGGAGACCGGAGCGGGGGGGAGATCCCTGCAGTGTCAGACATAACCTCATCTCTTGGACCTGGGTGTCGTGACCCAGCTCGGAAGCGGAGCCAGGTATGGCAAATAAAGAGCCTTGTTTCTAAAACCCCAGCGACCCCCGCCTCCCCCCAAAACAAGGGTAGTCTTCTCTCACTTCTCAACAGACTTGATCCACTTGCCCGGGAGGCCGTAGCTGTGTCTATGGAAGCAGCTCTCCTGTTCACACAGTGCTGTCTACACAGGGCCTTAAGTCGGTATAACTATGTCACTCAGGGGATGTGGATTTTTAAGTGGATTTTTAGGTAGATTGATATATGTCTGAAGTGTAGGCCTGGGTTTAGTAACAGACATTGTAGTGAAATCTTATGTTACTAAGGTTTTAATACTTTTACAACATCTGCTACTGAATATTTACTAGCATACTCAGCAGTTCTATCCAAAGTTAAAATAAAGGTCACTCTCCAAAATAAATAAGCCAAGTATATTTTTGTACATCACATCCTTGATTGATTTATTTTTAAGGTGGTGGTTTCTGTAGTGAATAAAGTCCAATAATTCAAAATGATTCTCCCAAATTGTATAAGGAAATGCAACGTGTATGAGCCAAAAGAGGCAGACACAAAATAAGGACACATTCCATATATGCATGAATAAATTTGAAAATACTGCTCAAATCTGAGAGGCAGCTTTAATTTTCTACAACTCGTTGTCCTTAGACTTTAACCCAATTATTGTTATGGGAAATGCATAAAAATTTACTAAATGGTGAGAGAGAGTTTTTTAAAATATATTTTAATTAGACAGGCAGGGTGGCAATTCAGTGTCAGAGGAAGAATGACTGACAGAGTGAATTTGCAGGTGTCACCCTCAAGTGTGAGCAAGTTGACAGCCCTGCTTACTCCTCCCCAGCTGACACTGGGATCTTATCTACATAGGGAAATTGACCGACAGAACTATAGTGGTATAATTATACTGCCGGTCAAATTCCCTGTGGAGACAAGCCCTTTCTCTTATTATTCAAACTTCCGTTCCTATGTTAAAAAGGCAACAGCCAAATCATTGTGCTGTTTTTATAATAGTGCAGAAGAAGCTAAAATCGCTTCATGTGTAATTCCATCACAGAACCAGGAAGACCTTGTAGTATGTACTTTCTTGAAAGCTTCAAAATAGTTATATTAGCTGAATTCTGATAAGAATAGGCTGTAAATACCTTTAGCATCTTGTTTGACACATTGGTAGAAGGTATGAAGAATTTTTGGTAAAACTAGGTATATCAATTACATTTTACAAACGTTGGCAGCGAAAATTTGTATGTAGAGTATTGTCCATTTTTGCAAACATTCCACCAACATTTGGTGGAATTTTTCTTAGTGTTATGATACACTAATGAGCAAACCTCATTATTGTACATCAAAAGAGAGACGATTTAAGATCAGGTGTTGTTTGCATTTTGGGCGGGGAGGAGGAAACACAGCAGATTAGGACTAAGGTCCAAATTGTGTCTTTTGATGCCTGCTCACATCTCTCATTGAAGTCAGTGGGAGCCATGAATGTGGTTCAGAATACAGAGCTTCACCCCTAAGTATCTTGCACTGGGATGCTAAATAGGGAAGCAGGCAAACACCATCCTCAGGATAAATGCAGGAATCTAAGGCATAGAAACAACCAACAGGGCAAACAGCGTGTGCACCAATTTGAGTTTAGCACACATAGATCACCCTTGGATTACCTGCAAGAAGTTAAAACAAAAAACGAACAAACAAAACCCACAAAAATGGTGCAGCGTGATCTTGTTAAAACACTCTTTGCCCTTCCATAATGCCAACACTTTTTGAAGATTGCATGAAAGAAATATTATTAAAGGGGAAAAATCCCATTTGGACCTAACCTCCCTAGTGTAATTCTCTGATCAAGAGCAAACGGCAAACAAGATGTGATATTTTGGTGGTTGTTCCCAGGCAAGCACCTACATATTATAATCACAAGTGCTTTGCAGATGCCTAAAATAGACCTCTCTGTATGGAAATTCAGGCTCTACCCCTGCAAACACTTGTGTAATTTAATGTACATAAGTAGTGCCATTGAAGTCAATGCACCTACATAAATGTTTTCAGAACTGGGCCACAGTTAGAGTGGATGGGTCACATATGTCCCAGAACAGTGGGTCAATGAAGTTACAGCAAGGATGAATTTGCATCAGTGTATTTACTAAATATGTTGCAAACCTCACAGATTGGAAGTCACAAATGCTGGAGTGGGTGGAGAGGCTGGAGAGAAAGAACAAGAGCTCATTTTTCTTACTCTTGCTATGGATCTGTAAATGAATTATAAACTGGCTTGCTGCTGATTAGAAAGAGCAAAAATTGTCCCAACATAATCTGGAACTCCTGTAATGTACTTATTTATTGTCTTTCAAAGTTGATAGTGTATTTGAAAGTTGTGTGTGAAGATGTTAAGCTGTTTCCACTGGCAGAGCCTAGCTCCTTCAGGTACTGTGTTACTGAGGAGATTTGAATCAGCTCCACTCATTCCTATCAGTGCTACCCAACACAGCTGTTACCACTTTCTCACATACACAGTGTGTATGATAAATCCATTGTTTCATGTTCTCTGTGTATGTATATCAATCTCCCCTCTGTTTTTTCCACCAAATGCATCCGATGAAGTGAGCTGTAGCTCACGAAAGCTTATGCTCTAATAAATTTGTTAGTCTCTAAGGTGCCACAAGTACTCCTTTTCTTTTTGCGAATACAGACTAACATGGCTGCTACTCTGAAACACTTTCTCAGAAGCACACAGGTTGCCAAATAACCTCAGGGAAGGACCATATGATATTCATACAGATTATCTTTTGTACTTTCTTGAGCCATCAGTAGCATATTGGGGGCTGCATTCCTTTCAGCATCTTCTCCGGGACCCAGGATGAATTAGATGCTGCAGTTTCCCACTGTAAATTACTTGTGGCGTATGTCCAGTATCCTGTGCATGATATCTGTGTTTTGCTTGTTGTGTACAGAAACAGCAAAAAGGTCTTTTAGATTTTAAAAAAGATATAAGTATTAGGAATAGTCCTGTTTCAAGCTATTCTCTGATAAAGAGGTGCTTTGCCCTAGTTTGTATACATCCTTTGTTTGTGCTACCTGTAGCCAAATCATTAGTCTGTTACACTTCAGTTGATCACTCCGGTGTGGTATTCTGTACCTGTGTTGAAAATAAACCTGTTCCTTGGATTTGAAAGCGTAGTTAGTAGCGGTTTTTGTTTGCTACAGCAAGCAATGTTTGTCTGCTTTGCGTTGTTTGTAAAGTAAGCTGTGGTCCTGAAATATCCTTACAGGTGCACAATGTATTTCTAATTATTAAAAATACTTCTATTGTATCTGTCATTCAAAGGTCTTAATTTGTGTTCCACATTTTATTATGATTTATTCATTATTCTAACAGACTTGCAAACTCTCCACTGCATTTGTTTGTACCTCGTATTTTTACTTACTTTGGTCCTGATTCTGCAAACCACCTAAGTAGTTGTTACTTTACACATGTGAGTAATCCTGTTGAAATCATGTGAACAAAGTTACATAGGTGCTGAAGCTTTGGCAAGACTGGGGCTTTTAATGGTAATGGAAGAGTGTACATACCATGAGGTGAATATGGACCTCTAGGTTAAGCAAGTGCCCCCTGTAGGGGATGGCAGGGGTTATGGTCCAACCAGAAAAATATTACTTATTAACTTCTGATCCTAATCCTGTTTAATTTTAAAATCAGGGCTTTAACATATCTTTGCCTCAGTTTAATGTATATAAACCTAAGCCAGGTGGGTATTTTTTTTAAAGTGACCACTAATTATGGATGTCCAATTTTGAAATAAATAAGGCCTGATTTTTAGAGGTGCTGAGCATTAATAGCTATCATTGACTACAACTGCTACTAAGCACTTCTGCAAATTAGGCCCAGCATACCTCAAGATGGGGCTCCAGAATTAGTAGTCACATCTGGATAATTTGGTTACTAATGAATATATTGTATTAAGATTGTGTGTGTACATACACATGTACATATTATAAATTGTCTTACAAATGGAGTTTGACTTCAGAATTCTGAATCATGCTTTCTGGATTAACTATAAAAATCAGTAAATGAGTTATAATTAGGAATTCCTGTGAAACATTGCATTTGTTTTTCATAATAGTTGCACCAATATGTTGCTCTTACAAAGCAACAGCACTGGAAATAATTATGGAAACACCAGCTAGAGCAAGGGAAGATTTTGTTGGACTCGGCATCATAATATAATAAGACACTGATCTAAATCTCATTACAAAAGTATTATCTGGCAAGAAAAGACTAACCTCACACATTCTAGAGTGGTATAGCCCAGTGGTTCTCAATCGGGGTACGTGTCCCCTCGTGTTACTCACACATCTTCCAAGGGGTACATCAACTCATGTAGGTATTGGCCTAGTTTTACAACAGGCTACATAAAAAGCATTAGCGAAGTGAGTACAAACTAAAATTTCATAGACACAATGACTTGTTTATACTGCTCTATAGACGATACACTGAAATGTAAGTACAATATTTATATTCCAATTGATTTATTTTATAATTATATGGTAAAAATGAGAACGTAAGCAATTTTTCAGTAATATTGTGCTGTGACACTTTTGTATTTTTGTGTCTGATTTTGTAAGCAAGTAGTTTTAAAATGAGGTGAAACAAATAACACTCTTGAAAGGGGTATAGTAGTCTGGGAAAGTTGAGAACCGCTAGTCTAACCAACATCCTGGTTAGAGATGAACACTTCTGCATTATTGGTGAAATTTAGAAATACAGTACATGGGTCATCAAAAGCAAAAAGAACACTAATAAATGTGACGGAGCAGTGGTGTGTGATACAGGATCACATAGCAAATGTTGACAGTGTAGTTTGTCATTTATATGTGATCCCAAGCCCAAGCCCAGTTAATAGGAGACTTTCCACTGATTTCATTGGGTTTTAAAACTGGTCCTTAGTGAATGGTGTTACTTTTTATTTTATTTACGTATAATACTTGGTCTAAAATGTACTATGGAAAATACTGTATGTCAACATCTGGAAAAAATTGTTCCTTTTAAAAAAAAGAAAACTAATCATCAGAACTAATAGCAATTATCATTACTGCACTATAAAGCCGCGGATCATGCCTTCCCTTATGAACTTAATCTTGCAAAGCCCTCTGTAGTGTATACCAAAAGCTGTTGTACCCCAATGCATCTTCATTCTAAGTCTGCTCATGGGCACACACAAGCTTCAACTATAGGTGTATTCATCTGCATTGGGAGTGTGCTCCAGTCAATAGGATACAGGTGTGGGAGGTGGGAAAGCTGGGTTCCAGTTCTGGCTCTGTCACCACTGACTCGGTGTGTGACCTTGGCCAAAACACTACAAATCACTTTGCCCCAATTTCCCCATCTGTAGAATGGAGATAAAGATGTTTAATGGTACCCGATCATTGTGTGCATTGAGTTGAATGACCAAAAAGCACCATTGAACTGTTATCTGTTACTATTACGAAAAGTAGTGTGTCTCACGTGCCCTTACTGTTTGTTTGTTTGTTTGTTTGTTTAACTGAGATTGATGAGTAAGAACTGGCCCTCAATCAAGTGGAGGGCTGATGAGAGAGAGAGTGTTTGAAGGGATGCAGGTATCCACACCCAGTTCTGGCAGATGACCGCATGGACGGAGCCATATATCTGGCTGGCATGCAGGGTCTGCAAACCCCCTCTTCGGGTTCCCCATGTTGTAGTCTCCTGTGCAGCCGAACCTTACCAGTTCTACTGCTTTTTTGGCGTCCCACACACACTCAGAGAAGGGAACAAGGTTCCCCTTCCTGCTTTCACTTGATCGTCTTTTTTGCAGAATACCACACCTGCTCTGAAAGCTGTAAGAAAAAAAAAAGTAAGTATGTTGTAGTATAAACCAAAAGAACTATCACCAGGAAAGTCTGCTGCTGTATATTTAAAAAGACCATGAGCACATGAGAGGAATGAATTCTTTTTTAAAAATTGAGGGACAGCCCTTGCAAGATACCATTTAAACAGTCAGTTTCTTTTTTTAAAAATGGGCAGAAACAGAGATCAAGTGACATTGAAATGTGTAAAACTTTTCTACTGAACCATTTAAGGGAATATAAGATGTACAGAAAAAATAAACAAGATGCTCGTCACTTCTAAGATACCCTTAGTTACTTCATTCGGAACTTAATGTAGCTGCCCTTTATTCACAATGAGTAGCACTTACAGCTTGTGTTAGTAAGCCCTACTTAGTGTAGGGTGCAGAATCAAGTTGTCACATGCTATTATGTGTACTTCACAGCTTTTCTTTTCACCGTTCCAATCCTCCAGGGCCAGACTGTGCAATTTTCCTCATGCTGAATAGCACCTTATTTCATGAGTTGTCCTACTGATGTCAGTGAAGCTGTTTGCAGAATCTAACCCATTAGTTTGGATGGTGCAGGTAGAGACAGCACAAGACCATGCCAAAGCCCGGATTGATTGAAACTAATTTGTTGGTCTCAGTGATGCATGGAGATATCTGATTGGTGACTGTTGTTGATGAAACATGACAGATCAATTCTAATCTTTTACTGGTGAAGCCAGTTATTCATGGGGACATGCATCTGTCTGTTGCTATTTTGTTCACACTAACGGTGCTATAAAGTGGTAGCAAGTGTACTGTTTGTTTATCCAACACTGAACACGGGCACTTAGTCTACATGTGTGTCAGACCTACTTGCCTAAATCCACTAAAAACTACATGGCAAAGTTAGTTGCACAGAATACAGCCCAGTTCCTTTGTGACAACGTAGTATGTACGATCAACATGCGGAGTTCCCTGGACCTGATTCTCCACTGCCTTGAATTTGCCATTCACTTTGCACACGTGGAATCCTTTTGGCAACATCTTGCACTAATTCTGCACAAAGTTATATGGAGGAAGGCAGTGGATATAGGCCCAGATAGCACTTGGAGAGTCTTCAAAATGTTATGCATAATTGCCTTCCTTAATTTAAAAATCCTACACAATGGGTGGCATCATCCTGTATTGTGTACAATACATGGGCCAGTACTGGGCATATGGTAATATTCATATGCTGCTGGGACTAGTGAGAACAGAAATTTGAATATTAGAAAGCCTCTCTTGACTTCATAGCTGAAAGCAGTTATGTGCATAAATGCCCTTTAGCCCTTGTGTATATCCCTTCTTTTGACCCATTCATGCAAAAAATTATGTAATATTTCACAAGGAACAAAGCATAATAGGATACTTGTGGGTCAGTCAAAGACGAGAATCTGTACAAAGGGCCTCTGAGCTGGACTATTGATAATTTACCATGTGGGTGTTTACCAGCCCCCACACACCCCAATACACAACTCTACAGCCAGCAACAGAAATTTAAATGAAGAGTGTAAATGCCTGGGTTATATTTTATTCATAAATCCTACTGATGCCATTAAGATGTCATAAATGCAGTGTTATGTTAATATATGCTAATTAGATTTTTGGGGGGGTTTCAAATAAACATCCTGCTCTAATTAGGTGAATGGTTCCTAACATACAGAAGACAGTAAATATATTTAATACACACCGAAAATACAAAAAGGCTACAGAATTAAAGTATCTCCATATTAAAAGGCCTTTTTTCATGAAGAATAAATTAGTTGAGGCTTCATCTCAAACTTTTTTTTTTTTTGGTACAAAATTAGAAGCAAATCAGTGCATCTATTAATAAAATTGAGTGGGGGGGGGGAATTGATTATTTTCCTATACGTTAAACAGCTTGAGTAGGAAGGTTTGTGTTGTGATGTTGTTTTGGAGCTAGTAATAAAGGCATATTTCAAGAATGAAGACACGCGGAAGTCAATGAGGAAGACACGCGGAAGTCAATGAGGCTTCATGTAGGTACGGAGAGCCATCTACCTATGTATACGAGTTTGCAGGATTAGGGCCTAATTCAGTTTGTCTAGGTGCTCTGGGGAGGATGTGGGTATGGACTCAGTATGTGCCCAGGAAGGTTGGGAGGATCAAAGTGGCCAAGTTAGTGTGATCAAGGACCTGATCCAAAGCCAACAAAAAGATTGACATTGACTTTAGAGTGTTCAGATCAGGCCCTAAAAGCAGTTACAGGGGAGACACAGAACTTGTTTGTTTTCAAATCATAATATCTTTAGTTATCTGCATAGGATTTGATTCATATGTGTTAATTAAATTTGTTTTAATATGACTGAAGACTTATTTTTCAGACATGGTCACCTACGGTAGGAAGGCAAATTTCTCATTTCAAAGTTCAAATTGGAACAAAGACTGAGTCTAAAGACTGATGTGAGATTCAGCATCAGGACCCACAGATGCACACATTGTGTTGGCAGTCCCCTTTGCAGTCCTGGCAGCATAGCTTACAAGGTTCCATGCAGCTCCCTGACCATGCACATGTAGCAAACCACACACATGATCATCATGCATGTGAGGAAGGATCAAATCCAGGACTTTCAGCACCGAAAGCACAGGCCTCTGCTATGTGAGCTAAAAGAAAACTCTTTTAACTATGAGGCGGTAGAAGGTTGTAGAGTCACTAAGGCCCCAGTTCAACAAGTTAGTTAAGAATGAGCATAACCTTGAGCACATGCATAATCTCACTAAAATCAGTGGAACTATGCTGATGATCTATACTCATTGAGAGTCTGATCCAGATTATATGATTACTCCGTGCCCATTCTGTCTGGATTCCCTTCTCCTTTTTCTCCACTTCTCACTGCAAACCACCCTGGGGTGTTTATGGAGAAGCTGACACAGTTCTGCAATTTGTTCTGTTCAACATTTCTTTGCACCAAAAATGCCCCCTCGCTGTTCTTCATCACCAGTGTTTCCTTTCATACTTTTCCTAGCAAACGCTTTCACTCAATTTTCATGTTGGGGCAGCAAATGAACTACATCCGAAGCTATGCCAGCAAAGGCATTGATGCAGCAAGAAAATTGACATTCTCTTCAAAGACTATGGTGGGCCTGGGTGAATGAGCTACACAATGGTTGTTAAACTCAATGAAGTTCTTTTCATAACAGCTTTGTCAGATAATTAAGGCAAAATTGTGCTCAGTTGTACTAATGTAATTATGAAATACAGTAACTCCATAGATACTCTGGATTTACGCTGGTGTAACTGAAAGCAGACTTTGGTCGCTAATGTATATTATAAAGGGGCACTGTCAAATTAAAACTCATAGGCCAGATCTTCAACTCGTGTAAATCAGTCTAGCTTCATTGTGGTCAATGCCTACTTATCAGCTGAAGAACTGGACCCATGTTTTCATAAAAGGAAGTTTTCTCAGCTCTGTTATTCACATCTTAGATCAGTGTTTCCCAAACTTGGAACGCCACTTTTTCAGGGAAAGCCCCTGGCGGGCCGGGCCGGTTTGTTTACCTGCCGCATCCACAGGTTCAGCCGATCGCAGCTCCCATTGGCCGCGGATCGCTGCTGCAGGCCAATGATGGCTGCGGGAAGCAGTGCGGGCCAAGGGACATACCAGCCGCCGCTTCCCGGAGCCCCCATTGGCCTGGAGCGGCGAACCCCGGCCAGTGGTAGCCGTGATCAGCCGAACCTGCGGATGCGGCAGGTAAACAAACCAGCCCGGCCCGCCGGGGCTTTCCCTGAACAAGCGGCGGAACAAGTTTGGGAACCACTGCCTTAGATCATTATACTGGAGCCATTTTACATATGAAATTTAGTTTTTACTAAATATGATGTTATCTTATGACATGGGGTATGGTTGACTTGAGGGAGGCTTCTCTGCTCCTTGAAGTCTTTAAACCATGATTTAAGGACTTCAATAGCTCAGACATAGGCGAGGTTTTTCATAGGAGTGGGTGAGTGAGATTCTGTGGCCTGCGCTGTGCAGGAGGTCGGACTAGATGATCAGAATGGTCCCGTCTGACCTTAGTATCTATGAATCTTTGAATCTTTATTGCATTTTGGCTTGGAAAAAGAAAATAGATTATTTCGTTTCCTTTTAGTTTCAGTTTCCCCCATTAATTCAAAACCGTTATCCTAAAATACAGACTAAATCTTCTTGCTAATAACATTTCCTTTAACAGGTTTTGAATTATGTCCCCCCCACAAGAAGTCTTTTTTTCCAGCACATAAAGCCAAACATAGGAAACTGAGCACTTTGCTAGAAAGGAGAACTGCAAATGGAATTAAGAAAAAATAGTAGCGGACAAAGAAAAACAAGAGAACTGAAAAAAGAGAAATAAAATATTATGCAAACTAGGGCCTGATCTTACAGATAATTATGTAGGAGTAACTCTTCTTACAGAAGTAGCCCTATTAAATTCAGTCGGACTACTCATGTGAATAAAGTTACACATGTGCATAAGTGTTCATGGGAACAAGCCTAAAAATAAGTGTCAACTTTTTCACTTCCTGTTATTGTTCTGTTCATGAAGTTCACCCCCCACCCCCATTGCTACAGAGAAATAATCTGATCTAACTTCCATTACATCACTAATTTCATTGGAGCTGCTCTTGATTTACACCAGGATAACAAGAGAAAGTATTTCTGTTACGCCCCACTCAGAATGGCACCCAAAATACCACCTCTGAAGTTTTCTTGTGTCAACTTCATTTTGAAATAAGTTTGACTCATCATGAGGAAGGTCTTCAGGCAGGTTCAACACATAAATATGGTTTGTTATATCAAGGGAGACGTGGGGGAAAACATTTAAATCAACAACTACGTTTATGCATACCCAGATGAATCATTTATAGTAATTAAATTATTCTTGACATAATATTGGTAAGGAGCTGTGCTTGCACATTTTAATGTAACCATTAGGCACACATAAGGCCCATTAGGCAGAAATAACAAGATGTATCATTAAACAACCCAGAAATCTCTCTATACACAGTAAATGCCCATGCTTGTAAGCACATTCCTCCTAAAACCAACACTATCTTGTACCACCATGGTGACCCAGCAGTCTGTATTCTTGGAAGTACCTCTAGGCCGTGGGAATATAGAGCCTGCATGCCCCAAACAATAGCAGCATATTATAAAAACTGCCTTGAAATCCTGAGCACAAGCCAAAATGTCCTGCTTGCTATGGTACTGTATCACCAAAGGGCAAAAATTGGCTTTACCCTGCTCGCTTTAGAATCAATGGGATTTTTCTCTTACATGGGAGCGCTCTACAAAGTACAAATGAATGCGTGGGCAGACTCAGAGAGGTGATGGATTACTGTGCTGATACCCTAGAAAAACAACATAACTTGCCACAGGAAAAACTGACTACGTTACTACTGCCATTGCCAGCAATTACTAATCATGAGCAGACATTTGCACCTCTTGAGTTTATCAGTGCAAATGCTTCACTGGATTCCTGAATTTACAGGATGTGAGAGAGTGGTCTCAGATTACGGGGCAGTTTGAACGGACACCATAGTTAATAATATGCAGGATTTATAGATCTATAGATCTCAAAGCACAGTGAAGCCTATATTACAGGTGGGAAACAGATAGAGATTGTTAAGTGACTGTGACGGGATCCCTATTGCCTAGTGGAATTTTGAGTCACCAATCCCAAGTGAGTAATCTATAGTAAATGTGCAGCTAAAAAAACCTTTCCTTCTTTATTATTTTTTTTCGTGGCAATATCAGTTCAACAACAGAAATCTCACCATGCTAGCCACCCAGATTCTAGGAATTTGTTGCTGTTCTCAGGCAAGTTGAACTCAGTTGACCTTCCGCTTTGTATCCCACAGTGCACCCAAAGCATGGAATAGCGCCAAACACTCGCACTGCCTCTTGTGTTTTATTACTTAACAAAATCGCTAGTTCTTTGTGGCCATGCTCTCCTGTGTAAGCTAAAGTACTTTAGCTGAAAATAGCACAGGGCCAGATTTTCGGAGGTCATAAATCAGCATACCTCCTTTGAAGTCAGCAGAGCTATACTAATTTATCCTAGATGAGGATCTGGTCACCAGTGTTTTGTGTCCCTTGCCTGGTATTATATTCTCTTAGGGCCTCATATTGCAATCTCATTCAGGCAACAAGCTCAACTGATACTTGTATAAGTAAAGGCTATAGGAGTCTAGTTCTCTCAACCCATCAAACATTGGGATCAGAGTTCACCGAACTGTCACTTACTCATGGTGCTGTTGATCCTCTTGTTTTCTTTCACATACATACATTAGTAGTGGATTGTATAATTAGCACTGTATGGCACAGTTATTTTGTTACAGTGTTCTTATACACACATGCTGGGTGCATTGTGAGGCATGCAGCTGAAGGTTGGGAGGTTTATCATTAGAGACAAGTGTACATGACACTAATCACACACTTTGCACCTTGCGAATTTATTTTGGTCAGCCCTGAACACAAGCATAGTCACTTAATTCCACTGCTGAGTTTCTGTGTCATCCAATCCATTTGCTCCCTCCATTCAAGTCTGCTTGATCAGAAAAGATAAAGGGAGGATGAAAGTTGGGAAATTGTTATCATTTATATGTGACCTGGGCATTACTTGATCAAGTGGTTTGAAGATCTGTTTCTGTGGTTAGACAGACATCGATCATTACAGCGTACATGGAGAATTCTGTTAGTTTAAGAGCCCTTGCTGATATTTTTCCACCTGAATATGCAGCCACCTCTGGGTGTTTGATTTCCTAGTGGCCTCGGGAGAATCCCTGTCAGTGTTTAGACTTGCTAGGAGAACCTAGGAGCAGGTACATGTGCATTATTTTGGTTAAAACATCTGCTGTCTTTTCAGAGAATATATGCCCGTGATTTGTTTCCTAAATCTGAGGGACATTGATTTGGATTACAAAAGTCCTGATGAAATGGTACTTCACAAACTATACATTTTGAGAATCACTTTAAATATTTCTATATTTGAAGGCAGCTGTTTGTTTCCCTTTAGAAAATAAACTTGTGTTGTGCTGCCTACGAGGGAAAATAAGGTATTTAAGGCACATATCATACATTGGCTGCAGAAGTTGTAGACAGATCATTATACTATACATCAACCATGCTATCTAGGTATTTATGTCATGTCTTTTGGTATCTGAGCACAATATGCTTCAAACAAAAGTGCTTTCCCAAGGTTTTGAATTATTTGTGGAGTGGGTACTGGCAGTATCAGTATATTTCTCTTGAAGGCATTAGTCTTACTCTTCCTTGCAACTCTGCTGAAAGGCCCTCTATTAGGCTCTGATTCAGTAAGGTTAAGCATCTTGCTGAATTGGGTCCTGAAACAGAAGATGTCAAAATTTAGTTTGAAATATGATTGAGCTCAAAGAGCCATTATGCAATTCCCTCTCCAGTGTATTAGCTACAGTACATTAACACTTTAAAATAATTCAAAAAATGAGATGAAAGCAACCGTCCCTCACCCTAAGGCTTGTTGTAATGGTAAAAGAAAGAGATTATGTTTTGCAGTGTAAATCTAGAAGCATTCAGTAGTCTTTTAGAGGATGGGGGTGGAGTTGAGGGGGCTTTCCTGGCTGTTCCTATTTCCCTAGAGCCCCTATTCTTCATGAAGCAGTAAAGATGGCTATAACACAGCTAAAATACCTATCTGGTTAGAGGAGTTGAGAGTAATCTGTATAGGAATAGGAAAGCCCAATACATCTGAAAGACTAACAGAACTGAACCTCTGCCCAATGTGTGAATAAAACTTTTGCAGATCTGTAAATAGACGGATCATCTTTTTTTTTGCACTCTCTCGAATGATAATTGGAAAGTGAAACTGTCTGGAAACAAAAATGAAACTGACCTGTAAAGAAAGTTGAAATTCCTGAAGCAGTTTTTTCATCATAAAATGGCCTTTAAAAAACAACAACAACAAAACAAGAAAGAAAAAAGAAAAATGTCTCAAAAATAATTGACATTTTCAAAAATTTTCATTTTTTTGTGAAAATGTCCATGACATTTTTAATTGAAACTTTATCCGGAACATTATCAATTGTTTTCATTTACTGAAAATCCCCAACAAAAAATGCTGATAAACATTGATAACATTTTTTATAACAATGTCTATAAAAACGTTGGGAAAACTTTTGAAAAAAGTGGAAACAACTTTGCAATTTTGAAACCTTCCATGAAATTTTTAAAATTTTTCAACCAGCTGTACTGACCTATGTATGTTTATTGTGTAAGTTGAATGAGTTGTATAAATAATCAGCATTAATGGTAGAAAGAAATTAGATTTTAAACATTCTCTCATATTTAATTATTTCAGGTTGTATTGGTAATACAATATGGAAATTTTAAGAAGTGTGATTCTTAGCTTGAGAGTGTTCCTTTAAGAGCTACCTTGTCTAGATAAATGAGCTACCTAGTAGAAGCTTTTCTCTAGTTGATCTTGCGGTTATAATTTATCCTTCAGGCCTGAATTTCTCATATCAAGATAACTAACAGCGATACTCCCTTCTGGAGATTCACATCAATTACTTATACATCATTCATCTCTGCAGCATTGAAGGATTAGTCAGTTGTAAGAATGATGTTTCTGTAAACACCAAGGACTCTGTTTTTGAAAGAAACAGCATCCATGGCAGCATATTAAAAGATGGGAAATGTGTAGATTTATACACACACATACAGAACCAGGTGCTTGCTTCAAACAGCCCCTTTTGGGATGTTAAATGTCTTTGCCTACAGATCTCATAAACAATTTATGAAGGATCTTATTCTTATAGCTAAGCAGATTTCTCAAACAATACTAAAGCCAAAAGGGAACTATGTGTCATCCAGAAGAACAAGAGAGCCCTCTGAACTCACAGCAGCTGGGCTCTTAGCTGATGCAAAGATCTAAGTGCTTTTATGTCCCCCATCACTGCAGTGTCTGAGTGCCTGATGCCACCATGATGGTACCAGATGCCATATAGATATAGATAGTGTCCTGCTGCCTTAAAACCCCACATGTATCCTGGAAGGGAGGGTCTTGTCTTTTCCCCATAGGATTAATATTAGTCCATGGAACTCGCCCTTCAGGGAATGTGGAATTTTAAGGCTCTCTAGATAGCTGTGATGTGATCTCAGAATCTGCCTCTGGAGCTAACAAGGAGGGAGCCATTCAAAGAGAAAGCCACAGTCTAACCTAACTTTGTTGGATAGATATAGTTCAGAAGCCAACAGCTGTAGCTTCATATTCCATCATATGTGAGAAGCCAGTTAGTCTTCTGGAGAGATAAGGGAGAAAAGTAGCATGAAGCAATAGCCAGTTACCATATAAGAGCTTCACTGTCATGTAACTAACTACTCCTTTGTGTAGATGTAAGTCAACTAAGCACATTATACAGTTCTGGCTACTATTTATGCACATGCCCTGAGCTGGCGGGGGTCAGAGCTGCTGACATGTGTGTTGATGTGGCCCGAGTAGTGGTTACAGCCTGCAGAGGTGATGGGTCAAAATTAAATATTAGACTTAGGCTCCTAAATCCTTTAGCCACTTCTGAAAAATCTCCCCCAAAGTGAAAAGGAACATGACAGGCACTGAACAGTCTATAATTATGTAAAAAGGTCTTTGTTTTGAAAAGGAACAAGGAATCCTATTCAATTCCATTTCAAGGCTACTCGAGTCACATGGACTTAATAGTCATTATGGAACCCAAAGTTTTGGAAAGTTCAACAATCTACAAAGTGATCTCCTTCATAGGTTGATGCTCTGAAAATTGTCATCCTAGCATATTAAGCAGATCAGGATTAACTCTCTTGGTCATGTCCTCCGTGATGTTAACCCTATCTCAGAGACAGCAAAGGGTGTTAGTGCATTGGAGCAAGTTCCTGATTAGAGGTACATTACCACCAACTGGATCACACAGATATTTTTGCAATTGAAGGGAGCTTTTGTACCTGTTGCAGCATGGGGCAAGAGCTTAAAAGATTTAGGATGTGGCATGGAAGCGTGGGAGAAAGGATCATTTTGGTTTGGTTGCAATGGTGAATTGGTGTGCATTCTCCACAGTGCTGCAGCCTGATAGTATGCATCACTTTTTAAAATATTCCAAGGTAAAGGAAGGGAAGCAAGGTCTGGTAACTAAAGCACTGGAGGTAAGGAGATCAGTTCTATTATTGGCTCTGCGACAGACCTACTCTGTGACCATGGGCAAGTTACTAAACCTCTCTGCCTTGCTTATGCTCTAATAAATTTGTTAGTCTCTAAGGTGCCACAAGTACTCCTTTTCTTTTTGCGAATACAGACTAACATGGCTGCTACTCTGAAACCTCTCTGCCTTGGTTTCCCCATATGTAAAATGGGGAATACTTATCTAGTTAACAGTACTGACCTAGTTCATAGGCTTGTTGTGAGCCTTATTTCATTAGTGATTAAGAGCTTGGATAGAAGAAGATTATATATATATATAAGCAAGGTAAAATAAAAGCTAAATGAGCCAATCAATGGCCTCTGAGTCAGCAGTGTTCAGCCTGAGAAAACCTCCAGGGAGCCCAACATGGAAACAGCAACCATCCAGGACATGTAGAGCATCCTTCACAGCACCACACATACACAGTGGGGAGCCCTGGATGCCCCAGGCATGGTCGTCCTTGGCACAGCAAACCACACCACACATGAACCTATTAAGCTGGCTCCAGAGGTTGCTGGGGAGCCTAAAGCCAAGTAGCCATTCATCCAACCTGATGTTGATGTAGGAGTTCCTATTAGTGGCAGAGGCTCTCTCTCATTCTGTCTGCCTGAGCTGTAGATGTTTTCAGCTGACTGGAAAGTTTGCAGCACTGTCCAGATGGAATTTCTGCTATGTAGTTGATGGAAGGGTGCATCCCATATATCAGTGAACAGCGGCAAAGGTGGCATTTGCTGTATCATGATGATCAGCTTGTTGGCTGCATTCTGACACTATATGTTAGGTGGAGGAATGTTGGCTAGGACAGTAACCATACGAGTTTTGTTGGCTTCAATGTGCCACTGATAATTTTTATGGTATGATTAAACTGTGTATCTAATAATCTAGTGTGGGCAGAATTGGGGCACAGTATTCACCAACTGCATAACGTAGAGTGAGCCTCAGACTACTCAGTGTTTGCACATTGGCTCTTCGGGTAGAACCTACCAGTGTGAAGGAGCTATGAAAGTACAATTAATTATTAACACATCTTAAATTTTAGACATTTTTGCAAAGTTCCAGAGCACAGTACACATTGAAGGCTAACATTCCACAGCTTGGCACGTAAGTGCTGTGAAATATAGTCTCACCCAAGGATTTGCCCATACATGCAATTATCTGAGTGGTACCTGCAAATGTGAGGTTTATGTGGAGAGCAGGTTTTTTAGGTGTGGGGGTTTTGAAGGATACAGTTTAGGATGAAATAATCTGAAATTTTGTCTGGAAACCCTTTTAAAGTTCCCTTTACTACCTTTGAACCATGTGACTCAGAGGGAGTGGCTACAAAGCTCTCTAAATGCTGCATGCAGGGTAGAAATAAGCTTTTTGCATGAATCAATTATAATAATTATCCTCTTAAACACATGCTTGGTAAAATATGAGAGCCTTACAGAGATTGATTAGACTAAAATAAGCACCTAATCTGCATTCTTCTGATTTTCCTCCACTCCATTTGTCCCCATTAAGGCGCCTGCTCTACAAAAGGACAAATGTTGAAAAGCACATTTAAGAAAAATGTCAGGTTCCACACCCACCTGTTAATGCATTGATCCTTTACCTCAAATGCCCTTATGAAAGCCTCAGACAGGAAAAACTTGTCTGTCTTTCAAGGTGAAAACTGCTGGGTAAAGTTTTCCACTCTTGGCAAAGGAAGATTAACCCTTAGACTCACATAAAACTAATGCCCTATGGAAAAGTGTAAGTATGAATGTTTAAGGAGAACTTATCTGCATCTAAAAACTAAATAAGCATAGAATTTATACTTTTAAAAAGTTAATAAAAATGGGAAATGAAACATTAAAGAGCCAGTACTAATAAAATTAAGTAGCTAAAAATAAATAGTCTCAGACATTTTAGGCTGGAGGGAAAAAAAAATACCATAACACAATGTAATTGTTCAAGACAACCTATAATTGGCCTGATCTTGAGTGAGTCAGTTAGAGTTATAAATGCCCAGCCCTTCACCTGGGCTCCAATCCAATGCCCACTGAAGAGAATAGACTCCCATTGACTTTAATCGGCATTGGACTGGATGATGATTTGTATATACCATAAATGCTATTTAAATCTTCAATGGTATGCATGCAAATATATAGCTCCCCACATAGCAATATTTGTATTATAGATTATAGTAGCATTGTCAATAACAAACAAACCAGACTATGTCACTGCATATTTGCTATCAAGAGTGGCTAAACATGCTCTCCATTGTATCCATTAGTCAGATAAAAATTGACTAGATCTAGAACCAAGGTCAGATTAACCAGACAACAAGAAAATAATGGTTTGAACCTTCATACATCCCTCTAACTAAACCTTAATTTGAGCTTCTGTGATGCCATTTCCATCTCCCCCCACCAACTCCTCAAAATGGCAGTGTTCTTTCACTTTCGGCGTAACCCAAGCTACATCCTTCTTAACCTGCAATTCCTAAATTGCTCCTTCTGGCCCTACCTTACAGCAAGTCTCTTTTTCACAACCTTTCCCCATATATTTTAAGATCCTATTGATATCCCAGCTGCTTTCGCAGCCTCACTCACCACTGAATTTAAATCTCTTGTGCTGTGAAGTGCATAAAGAATGTACACAAGGAAGCACAGTGCAGAGAGAAAGCCAAAGCAAATTCCACCCAGGAGGCGAACAGAAATGTTGCCAAGAGCTGCTGGGGTCTGCAGCTGAATGTACAGAAACAGAAGGAGAAGGGTAGAGAGACAGGGTAAGGCAGGGCGTATTGGATTCCTCAAGAACTAATGAGAAACCTAGACTAGGTCAGATGATAGAAACGGGTCAGAAAAAACTTTTCAGGTTCTTTGACCTTCTAGCAGTGGTTATTCCTCAAATGGGGGTTGGGGGGAATCAATGAAACGAAGCTTCTGCTGTTACTTTGATTGGATTCAGTGTAGTATAAGTCAGAATCATTACTGCTAGTGCAACTTTCCTGTACTTATTTGTGCCGCATCAGAGGCAGACAGTGTGTGTGAATGCCCTCCTCTGCCAGCCGACTAAAACACATGGCTGTGGATGTGGTTTCTCACAGCTGCTTAATGTCTCATTTTTCCCTAGCAAGCATCCCACTTTCCAGGGGTGAACTCTGTTACTCTCTCTCTCTCTCTCTCTCTCTAGTTAGAGAGAGAGTTATATCTGGATAATGGAGGGAACCTCAGAAAGATAGACAATACCTAATTTCCCCTGGGTTGGATATTGCTTTTAGCTCATGTTTTTGCAGACACTTCATGAATGGAGAAGAGAAAAATGATTTCTAACCATACTTTAAAATATATCAAAGAATGGCTCATAAAGATATACAGTAATTCATGGATACAAAATTTCTAGACATTGTATGGCTAAAAGATATAGACGAAAAAGCATCCATGATGACTTAAATGCACGCTTCTGGTCTTCAGTAAATCCCCTTTCACTCCTAGTTAGCCATTAATGGACCTCAGAGACCTCAGAGAAATGGAATAGCAAAGACAGGGCTAGGGCTAGCCGACTTTGACTACACTTTGCCCTTTCCAGACACTGCTGTAGCTGCACTGGTAAACCTCTAATGCAGATGGGTAAAGCCACTGTTTGTATCAGAGGAGCTTACTCTTGCTTGAAACCAGGGTAAGCAGCACTGGTGTGAACAACGTGTCTACACTAGGGGTTTGCATCGATGTGGTGGTCCTAATGTAATCCTAATGTAATCATGGCAAATCCCTAGTATACACAAGGCCCAGGACTATGTACAGGTAATGCAAAGGCGACAGACAGGTTGGAAACTCTGCGCCTTATCTCAGCTACATCTGGAGTTATTCTGTTGACTTCAGTGTCAATTTCCCATCCTTACTGTGACTATAAAGTCCATGGGCCAGATTATCAGTTTACACCAGTTGAGACTATGACCCCGAGTTTAAATATTCCTCTTACTTGTTTTACTAATAATACCTCAGGGCCTGATCCTGCAGAGACTGACTACTGAGTGTGAATGGGCCTATTAAAGTTACGTAGGGGCCACCAATCTAGCTCTATAGCTTTGACTTCCCAAGCTTTCATCTCACCTGCCTTGGTGTTCAGGGTGCAAGTGAGGGAGAAGCTCAGGATAGTGGACCAAGTATAGGTCTGTGCAAAGCTGGACCAATGACGTGATTTTCCATTCAGAGACTGATAAATCTGTCAGATGGTATTTTAGGCACAGGCACTGGAGTTGAACAAGAGCAATTACATATTATCCAGTGAAAATGAAGGACCAGATTCCCTGCTGATGTAACTCCCTTGAAGTCGATGGAATTACTCCACAGAGAATTTTGCTCACAGTACCTTAGGGGGACGGGTCTGATAGATTTGATTGGCTTTTATACATTCACGTATTCTTTAAAATCTTCTATCCTCTGGTTTATGTGAGGGCCGAAGAAACAAGTTAATAGGATTTAGGTAGAGTAGGCAAATGAGCTGGTTGGCGGGTACAGTGGTTACTGAAGTACCCACTCAACACCAGACTCAAGCTGTATCTGCAGATATCAGATTGTACTGGAAGGAAAGCCTTGGGTATAATCAATCTAGAAAAAACAAACAAGAGTGTGACATGTTGCTCACCTTTAAGGTGCCAGCTGATGTCCTGGGATGCCACTGAGCCTGCCTGTTTCGCCAGCCTCCTCTAGCACACACACAGGGAGGGCCACACCCAGCTGCAGAAAAACACAGACACTGAGATTAGCTCTGGGAAGACTCATTTTAAGGGACTTGCCCCAGTACTCGGGTGCGCACCTCCCTTGGAGTGCAGACCCAAAGGTATATTGTCTTGTGCTGTACAGAAAAATCTGCACAGCGGAAACTCATACAAATTCACCCTCTCCCTCAATGTGAACAGAGATATGCACAGCTGCTTCCTGTCCCAGATATGGATTGCACAAAACTGGGTTATGTTATAAACAAGAAATAAGTTTAACAACTACAAAAGACAGATTTTAAGTGATTATAAGGGATAGCAAACAGAACAAAGCAGATTACTAAGCAAATAAAAGAAAAAATGCAAACTAAGCTTGATTCACTAAAGAAGCAATTACAAAATGTAATTTCTCACTGTAAATGTTGAATTAGGCAGGATGCAAAGTTTCTGTAGCTTAGAGTTCCAGTTATCTCTTCTTATAGACTGGACCCATGTCTCAGTCTGGACTCACCCCTGCCTTTCCCCTCAGGTACTTTCAGCAGTCTTTTTTCTTGGGTAGGCCATGGAGGAGAGTTCAGATTAACCACCCCCCATCCCAAGCCTTAAAAAGGATTTACCTAAGGTGGGAAAACTTTGTGTGATTCCCCATCCCCCTACAGAGGAAATGTACCAGCAGTGTCCAAGGTGGTATTTTGTATTAGGTGACAGAACCACCTGATCTGATAGTGTCACAGCTATGTCCCAGGACACCTCTCAGGAAGGAGAGAGATTAGTATCTTCACCTTTTTATTGTTTCTTCTTAATGGGCCATCAAAGCTTTGATGGCCGTTGTCTGGTGGGTGTTTTCAGACAATTGTTACATAGTTAATATTCCTAACTTTAGATACAGAAATGATACATGCATACAAATTGGATAATCACATTCAGTAAATCATAACCTTTCCAATGATATCTTACAAGAGCCTTCCTGCATAAAGTATATCTTCGCTGTGCCATATTTATATCATAACCATATTTCTATGAAGAATATGGGGTGTAACGACCCTGCAATTTCCATTGTGTTGAGCTGAAATCAGGGCATGTAAGATCGTTCATATCTCAGTGAAGAGACATAGGCCCTGATTCTGAAGCCTTGCCTATACTAGAAAGGGTTTGTCATTATAGCTATACTGGGAAAACCCTCCTAATGCAGATGGTGTTTTTGCTGGTGCAGTTTATGCTAGTTCCCCAAGTGAAATAAGTTTTACCAACAAAAGCACTCTCTTGCCTTGCCTACATTAGAGTTTTGCTGGTATTAAAATGTGGTAAAAAAGAAAATCACTCCTGCCCCCTCCAAGCAAAATTACTATGCTGGCAATAGTTTCCAATGTAGACAGGCTCCGTTAGTCCATTCCTGAGCTGAGCAGAGGAATGGAGTAAGGCGCAAAGGTGGCTTTAAGCTATGTTTGTGATCCCTGTATTCTGGGGACTTTCAGAGGCTGACACAGGCCCTGGTATCAGAGCAATGATCTTCAGTGTGGTGGGGCACACATTGGCCAACAACTTTAAGGAAAGGTAACAGGGCCTGAATCTGCTCAATTAAGCCAGTATAAATCCAGAAAAACTCCACAGGTTTCAGGGGCATTACTCTGGATTTACACTGGTGTAAGTGAGAGTAGAATTTGTCTCTGCCGTAGAACGTACTAGAGACAGACATAGAAGCAGGGGGCAAATACATTTTAAAACAGCTGATTCTCTTTCACTGATGCTTAAGACAAAACTCATTTGAGAGGATTATTAGTGAAGGACAACTGTAAAGACAAAACGATACAGGATCTCATTAAAATGAAAATGCTGAAATAAATGGGTAATTTGGCATTGATTCCACTCCCCCACCCCCTCACTCTGAAAGCCATTTTGCATTAAAAGTTACATGCCTGCAGGATGATGCTCCAACATCTGTTATTGCTGAAATAAAATGATTTGCTTGGGGTTTTTTTTCTCCTCACATTCTTCTAACATCTGCATGTGTGGATCTCTCCTGTATATTAATCATTTCCAACACTGATTGCTCATGTGCTGGAATAATGGATCAAAGAATATGGAATTCTGTCTTCATTTAGGCAACTGGATATCTTGGTTGGAGATTAAAGTTTCTATATTCCTATCGACACTGCACTGCAGGTGATTATTGTTTACGAAAATGAACCTGGTGGGTGATATACATCCCTATACAGAGGGCCCACATCCTCAGAGGTATTTAGGCACCCAATGCCCATTGAAATCAGTGGGATTTAGCTGCCTAAATACCTTTGAGGATCTGGCCTCAGTCTCATGGGCTCACATGAGACATAAGGGGTGCATAGGCTTTAAGCTGGTCCTCTTCATAGAAGTTAATTGCACTTTATATGATTAGAACAAAGCAAATAATTCACATGCTTCTCTTCTCTCAGAACGCTTGCAGACAGACTGCAATTTCCTCAAACATACTTACTGCTGTAAGCATTCAATTTTTGTTGTTGTTGTTTAACTCTACGGATTGATCCAATCGACTGCTTGAAAACAGTCCTCTGTGTGTCTCAGCTATTCCTACTTTTTCGGTTAGCTGTTATTGGTCAGATAAAAAACATAGTATTGGTTGGCTGTGATTAAACATTTCTGAAACAAGCACTTGCACATGACAATTTAGAATTCTGTTTTCCCTGAATGTATTTGTGAGCGTGACTTTAAAATTCACTCTCTGCCAATATTTGTGCCAGTAAAACTCAGCAGAACAAATGTTCGCAGGAAGTAAATGGAAAAAGTTCACACTGGGTCTGAAAATAAATAATTTAAAAAGTCAAGTGAGTAGCTGCAAACATTTATTTTATTATATGTACCAGGCTCTAGTTATGATGCATTTTAGTGTTACCTTCCAACATCCAAACTATGGCCCTGATTTTAGAAAAGCACTAAGTCCATCCCAGTTCAGAGAATTAAAATTAAGCATGTGCTTGTGACCCATTGACTCCAGTGAGAAGGAAGCACTTTCCAATGAGAAGGAAAACCTTTTATAAATAAGGAGGCGTTATGAATATATATCTATATTTTTAGATGTATTTCAAAATACTGCAAAGGGAAAAGTATTGTGGTTCTATTTGCCCTTGATATGCATTTATAATTGCTTTTGGCCTTTACAATTGTTTTCTAATTTGTGCTTGAAGTCAGAAAACAAAAATGAAAACACTAAAACTATGGATTTTTTTTCAGGAATGTGCTGAAAAGTATTGGGTACACAAAAGAAGGTCTATAGTGTAGTAATTCTGCATGCAGAAATAGAGTACCCAGGGTGCACAGCAGATGGTTTCAAAGGAAATCCTCGAGAGCTAGGATTAAAAAGCAATTTCCAGCAAATTTAAAATGGGTCTCCATATTTGGGTCACAGAAATTAACCCTTTCAGTGTGAGCGATGGGAGTCTTTTGTTGGAGTATCTGTCCGTAAAAACTACCAGCATGCCCTATGGAAAAGGAAAATTTAAGGTAACATGAATTTGTGTTGACTCCATTTGTGTTTTATCATGCTTTATATATACACAATAGTCACACTCAGGCTCAGGGTAAAGGATTGCACATGTGTGTGAAAGGCAATTCCACATTTTCTGGAACTCGAATACATTTTGGAGGGATAGTTAGGGATTTAAGAAAAATTGTTTGGATGCTAAAGAAGAGGAGACATGGTGCCATGCAGATACTCTTCCTGGCTGCACCAGTTCAAGTCAGTGGCTTGACGTGACTGCCAACAGTACGTGTCTGAACATACAGAGAGTTCAGTCTGTTTCAGTTAGAAATGAGTTAATGAGGAGATGCAGATCAGCTGGGTGCTTTGTATTCTGAGGTCAGCAGAAGATACTGGGCCAGTTCCTTAGCTAGTGGCTCCACTAAGATCATTGAATCTACTCTAGTTACACCTGCTGAGAATATGGCCTACAACAGATTTTAAAATAGGCCTAATTAGGAGTCTGATTCACTTTTTCACTAAAATAGTGTAAAGCTCCAGCAGCAAAAAGGAGCCTTAAAATAGATGTAAATTACTCTTACATCCCCTTTAACGCCCCTTTATGTTGCTGTAGCATTGTAAAGGGGCCTAATCTAAATGAAAATTGGGCTCTAGACACCATTCAGTACTAAACAATTAAATGTAGCAACTGATATTGTTTTATCTTGTCCATAAAGCTAAATCAGGCATATTTTGAACAGAGCTGGAAAGTTCTCTGAGCAAAGGTGCCTGACGCTTTGCTAAGTAAATTATAAAAACAATTGCTGGTTTAAATTTCAGCAGGGGAAGGAGTTAATTGCATTGCACTTTGGTTATTATGTAAGCTACATGTTAACAACAAAGGACAATGTAGTCCTGAAAGGGCATCCTAAGTGTCCTGATGGGATGACTAACTGCAGGTGTTTTAATAAAGTTAATTAACAATCCTAAATTTTCTTTTTCCTACAGCACTGATCTAAGGTGGATATCAAAGACCCTGAAATGTCTTATCTACTATTCAGAAGGGGGAATAAAAGAGTTCAAATGATTGTTATAAGGTATCTTTCAAATGCCCTATGCTGCTGTCCTTGGGCCAGTTCTAGAATTGTTCAGTAAGGCCACAACTACTTTTACCTTGGTCTCTTATAAGTGCATGTTCTATTGTCTTAAATGAGACATTTACCCTTGTGTGGCCTCATATGACCAGATCTAAAGAGTTTCACACAGTACTTCAGATTTCTATTCTATTCAGGTTGTCACACCACAATGATAAGTGCAGTATATGAGTGCTTGATGACACCATGTTGTGTCCTTCACTGGAAGAATCAAATGAATAATCTTTCTACTTAAAAGATCATAGTGTGATATGATAAACTAGAAGTTTTCCCTGTGTTTTAGGTTCAATTTAAACTATAGTAGGTCTTGCCAAACACAAACAATGCCCTCATTTACTTATACTTTTACCACCTCATTGTTCTCAATGGGGCTAGGTTCTGACCTAAGTTACATCAGAAAAACTCCAGATGAATTCCACTGACGTCAATTCCAGGTTTACATCAATGTAAATGAGATCAGAATTTTGCTATGGGTTTTCAAATGTCTATATCTTGCAAGAGAAGGCAGACTCGTTTGAAACACATTCTTCTTCTTGTTGTTCTTTTTAATAACTTCTATCTTTTGAAAAAAATCTTAGAAGATTCTATTAAGTGCCTTGAGAGAAGGTTTGATCCAAAGCTCATGGAAGTCAATGGGAATCATTCCATCGGCTTCAGTAGGTTTTAGATTGGGCCCTGAGTGAAGAAGTTAGCATTGGAGTTACAGCAGCAGAGTGAGTCTGTTTTATTGATTTTTCACCAAACTGTGCAACCAAATGTTGAATACAGCAAAGAACTTCTAATAAAGGGAAGAAAGCTATTAATCAAACTGTCTGGGTTATTGCCTGCCTCGTAGAGCTGTAAAATGTCGGTACTGCACTTGGTTTATTAGGCTGTTTGTGCATCATTTGTTTTCACTTAAAACAGTGATTTTCAAGCTAAATCGCTTTCAGTTGCATGCAGCTCTCCTAGAGCCTATATCCAAATATAAGGTGAGAGTGATCTCAGGCAGTGCCAGTATAGTGCTGATCTATAAGCACTCCCTCTGCTGCTCACACGCAAGGGTACTGAGCCCCCTCTGCCAAGAGAGCACCACTTCCCCAGCACTCCTTCCCTCCACAACTGCGATGGAGAATGAAAGACTGAGAATCCCACCTGCTGCTTTCTATAGAGCAGGGTAAGGAACTACTAGGTTGTCATGTCCCAAAGTGAACTCATACTTTTCCCAGCACATGAAAGTGCTAAATTCTATTGCCAGATACACAAGTGCGGCTCCCACGGAAATCAGTAAAAGTACTGCAGTCTTCTGAAGGCTAGAGTTTTGCCATAGCTCTTTATAATATTTTAGATATATTCTGAAAAGCATAGCATCAGGAAAGTTTGAAAGGCTCAATTCCATTGAGTGTTTCAGGATTACTCCCTATTTAGATCTTAAGGTAGTGTGGTATATTAAAATGCACTGTTCTGAGTGGATTACTGAAAGCACTAACCTATTCATCTCAAGGCCATGAATTCACATGTAATGTGACTAGTTAAGCAAGGGTGAAAGATCATATGCTGATGAATTTGTGCTTTCCTCCTACATAGGCTTATATAGACTGCTTTATTGATGGCACTTTGAGTACTGAGATGAGGAAGGGGAGATAATGAACAATTGATTCTTCTCTGCAGTTGCTTACTGTTGGACTTAGACAAACCTAATCTGTGAGGATAATTAAAGATCCCTCACTCTGATTGCTGTAAGTGGAGTCTTAGGCCTTGTCTACACTTAAAAATTAAATCGACCTAGCTACATTGCTCCGAGCTGTGGAAAATTACACTACCTATGCAATGTAGTCAGTTTTACTTAACCCCTTGTGTAGTTGTGGCTAGGTCAATGGCAGAATTCTTCTGGGGAAGAAGAGATGGATTAACTGTATCGATGGAAAAACCCCTGTAGCTGGTGTAGGATGTGTCTACACTATGCTGTGCTGTTGTAGTGTAGACCTTTCCTTGGTTTCATGAAACTTATTAGGAGCCTGTTTGCCCTATACAGGGAGAAAAGTGAAACTGCCAAAGCACAAGCAACTGGCAAAAATGATAAAGCGAGCGCCAATTTGTTATCTAACTGCACATGTTGTGAGTGATTCCTTAACGGCATTTTGTTAAGCCCGAGAAAAAAACAACCCTGTTGACAAATTGAATAGCACAGTTCTAATTGTGAATTGTCAGTAAAGATAGCAAATGTAACAATATTTTGAAGGATACTTTCATCAGGATTATAGATGGATTATTTATCTCAGCATGGTAGATGGCTTCTGCTGTTGTTACATGTATTGCATTTAGTTCAGAACAGCTACTAGCATTCCACTGTCAGTTACAGTTAGACAGAAGTGTCACCTGACATAAGAATATCATTAATAAATATTTAGCCTTGTTCTGTCTCAGAAATGCCTCTTGCAGGATTTCTGGTAACCAGGACATGAGCATGCAATTTTGCTAGAGTCTTAAACAGCCAGAATGTTTTCAGGTCCACTTCACCCCGATGAGCTGAAGTGCCTACAGATACAAAACACATCCTGCCCATCTAAAGGAAGGTATCATTACCGTCAGAGTCGAACACACCAACAGGTGCAAATTGTTCTACTGGTGACTGATCAACTCTCAGGAATACTAAGCATGGGGAATACTCTGGGCCTGTGCAAAAAAGAACAAACAAACTAAACTTGTGCTTTAAGTCAGATCTCTGCAGATGTGTACCTGCTCAAACAAGTGTGTACTTCCAAATATCATAGAAGGTTATTTAGTATGGTAGTCATAATGGGTATACCCCATAGCTGGGATTATCGTCATCATTACCTTGCACATCTTTGTCATCAAGCAGGTACTAAATTTGCCCTTATTATATTGCCTTAGGACCTGATCTGAAGCTCACTGAACTCAATGGAAAGACTCCCATTGACTTGACTCCTACTCATCTTTCTGCACAAATCAACTGTGAATGCTTTAGGGAGTCTCAGAATGGTGGGGGGTATTTATTATGAATGTACAGGCTTTTCTAGGGCACATTTATCCTCACACCACCTCTGTGAAGCAAGGGCATATCTCCAAGTGACTTGCCTAAGTCACAAAGAAAGTCTATGGCAGAGCTGAGAATGAAACTCACATCTGACATGCCAATTCAGTGCCTTAACCATAAGACCTCCCTTCTTCTTCAGAAGGCCTGGCACTCCTAATTTTGAAGGGTGATTGAAATCCCCCATTAATGTTAATCACACAGCAAGCTAAAGGCTTGATTCTGCAAACACTACTAAGCACAGTGCTTACTATTGTGAAACCAAAGGGATTGCTCCAAGCAGTCAATGCTCTGCTAGGTAGTGATTGCTTCCAAAATTGGGCCATGAATTGACTTTTACACAACTGGAATATTGTTTCGCTCAAATTGTGCACTCGTATAAATAATTGGCCAAATTCTACACTGATTTACACCCACTGACAGCAGTGAGGCTGCAGGGTCGTTCCGCACAAAATTTGCCTGAATGAGCTTATCTGCATTGGTGAGAGACCACAAGAGACTTCTTTTATCGACTCCTTTTCTAATACTAATAATACTCCTGCTAATGACATGTCCTGTATTCCTACAGACGTTGCTATCAATGGTGAATATTCTTGTAATCAACCGTGGTAAAAAACACTCAAAATTCGGAGTGCCCCCAAAAGCTATAGAAACCATGTGCTGGCTTCCCTCACAAAGAAGTTATGGAAAGTTGTGCAGCTGACATGTGCACCTGGCTGACATATTCAGCAGGATATTTGGCTTGGATGCTGAACCACTTTTGCCAAAAGTACCTCTCTCACTGAGCTGGTTAGGGATAGAGACTTCTTTATATTCCTTCTTTCCTCCCTAGTGAAAAACAAACTGATTCACCAGTGCCAGACCCTTGCCAGAATGGAAGCTATTTGGGGACTTTGATCATTAATCAAGCTCTGATCATTTAGCAAAACGTTGATAACGAACAAAGGGTTCATTAAGGCTTATTTCTTTAACTCTGGTGGCAGACCTGGATTGCCATTTTGATTTGCTTGGATGGTAATCTGGCCCATAAAGCTGAAGCTTGATGTGCAAACTGCTTCTCTGGCATGCCCGCACTCATGCCATCTGTGTTAGGATAGAACTGAGCCTGCTCAGAAGGTGGTCTGCCAATTTTAAACAGGGCATGGGTGCCAGCCACAGATGGATTTGAAAGGATAGCCTCAAGAAGACAGAAATTGATACTTTTGCAGAAAGAAGATTCTCTTGTTGGCAAGAAGCTTCACTTTAATGCATATCTCATCTGCTGGGTCGTGTGGGAATTGGAACAGAAATGAATGCTCTCCTCCTCTCTTTCCTTTTACCAGCCCACCATCCCATCATGGGAATGCTGTACATGGATTAAGTAATCTAAAGGCATTTTTTAAACCGGGGCAATCACAGCCTTTCATAAATGTTCTCTCTTTCTTCCAAAGGTGAACATCTCTGAAGTGAAAACTGCACCCCTCAATGCATGTTACAAAAATTCTTGCCTTTTTTTCAACCTGTGTAATCAAAATTACCATCTCAGTTGATGCTTGGGCATCTAGACTACTCCACTAAGCAGAAGAGACAGAAGGTGCACACATTATCCCAGTGCCTCCGGAGGATAAATCGTGGGCCTTTCTTCATTGTGTCCAGAGACTCACCACCATAAATATACATCATACATTTCTTCATACTGCACGGTTTAGATCTCCACCATAATGGAATACAGTGGGACCCACCTGTAGGACCTGATCCTGCCAAGCTTGCCCTATTGGATCAAAAGCCCTGGCTTTACTGTACAGCAGGATGGGGCATCAAACATTATGACAGGAAAACGTTCGGTAAGTTTGACACTCAATGAACCAGTCTTCTCATGCTGAACTAAAAAGTGTCTTGACACAATATGTGACTCAAGGAAGTAAGTAAAAGTGATTTCGACTCACTAACTATACACTCTGTGAAAGAGTATTTCCATATATATTCCTTTAAATTTACCTTGTAATTGGCTTGGTTGAGTGACCACATTCTTACATTAAGGATATATAAAAGGGAAGCATTGATCAATTTCCACTAACTTCCCCTTCATAATCTTAAACACCTCAATCGAGTCCCCTCTAAGCTGCCTCCTTTCCAGTCTAAAGGAGGCCAGATTTTGCACACTCTCATCTACGCTCTTTAATTACTGCTCTTGAGAGAGTTTCTGCCAATGCACGGTGTTATTTTGTCGTGGCACATTGAATTGCATCAGCTTTATTTTTAGGAACGAGAAGAGGGGGAGGCAGAAACAGGATGTGGGCTACAAATGGAACCAAAGGGTTTTCTTAAGGACAGTCTGAAAATAGACAAGAAAGGTAGCAATGCTGTTTCAGGCAATAATCCATGAAAAGGAAAAGTCAAGTCAATGGAAAGTAGGGCTTTGTGTGTGGGGAGAAACGAAGTGAGGTAGAGGAGTGGGCAGGTGTCAGGGGAAAAGTTGATCAGCTTGATTCTCATTTACACTGCCAGAATGATATAAAGTGGCTCTAGCGTAAATGAGAATCAGGTGTAATAAATTCCAGGTACTGAAGGGGACTTGATCTGCAAGTCCTCAAATTTTACATGTGGAGGCTATGTAGGAACAGACCCAAGGGTCATATGGCAGAGTTTACCATAATGGATAATTTGGCCTATTAGCTGACATGTCCTCTGTGATGAATTGTATCCTGGTCATGATGGTCAATAGGATCTTTTCCATCTCTAAGCTATGATCTTAAGGCTAAATTTGGCACTGGTGCAAGCAGGCCCAGCTTCATTGACTTCAGTGGACTTCTGCTTGCTTACACCATGGTTGTGTTTTTCTCTTAAGGTTGGAATGATTTGCTCTTGCATCATATGGCTCTGGGTACCAGCCCCACCTGCTGGGTCCCTATTGCCTTCCAGGGCAGTTCCATGTGCAGGAAGCACATGATTGGTCTTTCTTGTTTACCTTATGCTGTTTGTACCTTTTCAGGCACAAGCTGGGAGTTTATTAGACTTTGAAAAACCAAAGAAAATGAAAGTTTAAGAAAAGGAGAAGGGGGAAGAAAAATATTTACTAAAATAAAGAGAAGGAATGGGAAAAAGAAAACTGGGACGGTACTTTACAGAAGGGTAATGATTCTTTGCAACTTTCCACTCTGGTTTTCAATTGACCTTTGACTAGATGCCTTCTGTAAGCTTCCATCTCTTTCCCATTCCTTCTCCTTATTTTAGCAGATTTCCCCCCCTTCTCCCTTCTCCTTAAAGTATTAAGTGCTAATAAGGGGGTAAGCCCGAGGCGTGCCAATATCACATACTGTTTGCACCCTCAAAGTGCTTCAGAAATATTAAACCTTGCAAAACTCCTGTGAAGCAGTTGGGTGATACAACAGATGGCTGGGTCTAGTCTCTCATCGCAATAACACCACTGTAAATTTGGAGTTAACTTCATTGCAGTTACAAAATTACTAGCACCACCGCCCAGACCTCCGCTACTGTAAATCACTATAAAACCCCAGATGTTAATGGAGCTCTTCTGATTTACACCAGCTGAGAGTCTGGCCCAATGACTTTAATAAAGCCTTTACACTGGTGTAACTGAGTTAGTTAGTTTAATGAGAGACTGAGGCAGAAAGCAGAAGTGCTCCAAACTCAAATATCAGAACCAGTCAGAAGTAATTTTGCGAGCCACCTATCTCAGCTCAGTGTTCGGCAGAAGACTTTAAAGCAGTCAGATAATAAAAACATTTTCATTTCACTGTACAGTAGAAATGTAAAAGTGACTTTGACAGAGAGACTGTAGTGGGGAGAGTTTTCATTTAAATATGCTTTAAAGAAATGGCACAATGACATTGTCACAGTGACAAAGTCAATATTATGCTTCTTGTTTGCATAGCTTGGTGTGAAATAAGGCATATTGTAGTAAACACATTAGACTGTCTGCTGGGAGACTCAGCTGATGTGCTCTGATCTTTCTAAAATTGTGTTAGATCAGGCTCCCTGGTACCACAATTATTTATTTATTTATTTATTTTTAAAAAACCACACCCTGCAGAGAAAATGGAGATTTAGTGGAGACAGAAATAGAAAGCCCCATTGCAATCTAGTTGACACTGCTATAATTTGGAATAACTCAATTGAAATTAATAGAAATGTTTGAGATTTACACCCATGCAAACAAAAATCAGAATCTGGCCCATCAACCTTACTTTTTCCCCATGTCTTTTTGTTCTGTGTTTGTACAGCTCCTAGCATAATGAGATCCTGGTCTACAACTAGGCTTCCTGCGGGTCACCCCAATACAAATAACAGACTATAATTGAGAACTGTAGTAAAAGGTTTAGAGGCAGCAATGGTATAAGAGAGTGAAAGGAAGACTGATAAAGTGATAAGGAAGGTTGGAAGCAGGCTGGGCATCTTGCAGTACCTGGGTATCTTGCATTATGTCTGCTCTTATTACTGTACCTGTTCTGTAGATAAAGACTTCATACTGTAGGGTTGCTAACTGGGTGAGAGAAGATCAGAATAGAAATTAGAAGGAAGACAGGAAAGCTTTGAAGGTGATGTTCTCACCTTGCTTTGAAAGGTCTACATTGAATGGAGGCCAAATGGAGATCTGGGTTTCTTGATAATGGAAGAGTGTGACGTACTGGCCTGTGCTCCAGTGGCTGGATGTTCTGCAGCAGCAGGGTTTTTGCTTTTCCCCGACAGCCTCTCCAGCCCTGTGGGGATCTGCTTCTTCTGACCACTCAGCCCTCTGAGTCTACAAAGTCCCTCCCTTTCCAGGGTAAACCAGTAGTCCAACAAACAATAGTCCACTGACCTCTCGGTAGGCCTTCAGTCCAACTCCAGACTGCCTGGTATCAGGGGTTTCAATAGTCCATACCTCATGAGTCTCGAGGTTTCCACCCCACCTTCCTCAGGGGGCTGCTAGGGGAATTCCTTTCCTCTGGGTTTCAGTTTAGGGAACCTTAAATAAGCAGACAAGGCCTGGCTACGCCGACCCCTTGCTGCCTCTCTAGCACAACCTCTCTTAGGCCACTTTCCAGGTTCACTGTGTATCAGCCTGGCTCTCTCTAAACCACTTCTCCAGGCTCACCACTGAGCTTCTTCGCACTTTTGCCATCCAGCTGGTTCTGTTGAAGGTGCGTTTTCTCCCTTTCCCTGACCCTGCAGGCATCTTCCTCTCTGCCAGCTGAGAACCCTGGGCACCCTTCCTTCTCCCAGCATTCCTTCACCAACCGCTGCCTGGTGCTCCCATCTGCAGGCTACCTTCCTTGAGGCAGGTTCTGTCTGTCAGCGGGACAACTCAGCGACCTGGCTCCAGCCAGGCTCCTCTCCCTGAGTGAACCAGAGAACTGCTGCCCTTTCCTAATCAATTCCCAACTGAGCCAGGTTCATCCCTTTGTTAACTCCTCCTTCTATTGCAAGGGTAGTGGGGCAGGGCTGTTTGAGCCCACAGGCTGTCATTAACTCCTTCTGGCCCAGTGTGAGGTTGGTACACCCATAACAGTAACACAAATAAGGGATTATTGATCATGGGGGACAATATTTCATTGCTGCAGCAATGATCAAATTCCAACTCAGGAACAATACCAAAAGCCAGTACTATCTTCATGCTCTTTGCTCACCTAGGGAAAATAAGTTGTTCAGTCCCAAGTGTCCACATCACAAAAGCCATTACCATAAACTGGCAAGTCTCAGTAGAGCAGCCAAGAACAGAATAGACTGTGGAGACTTAACTCACCCCTGGGGTTCAGTCCCTGTGGGTCATGTTGAGTCACATTGGAGGGACAGCCTGGGAGAAGTTTCCAATCACTGCCTGTGGACAGATGAGAGACCTCAGTCAATCCATCACATTTCATGAGTGCTAATTGCACTCTCTTTTGGTTTTTGAGTAATCCCCCCCCCACATAATCGTTTTAAAAATTAGTCTCAAGGAGAGTTCACTTGGTTATTTAGAAAATATATTAGCACTTTCCCTATGGAAAACAGACTTTTATTTTGCCCCCTTCAGAACTTGTTAGGAAATGATCTATTGAAATCAAATGCATAAATTATAAATGTCCTAGAACTTGCTTTGGTTTGACGAGTCTGATAGGAGGCTGATGGAAATTAACATGAGCTCTGAAAGATCAATTCTGTTTTAGAATCAGCAGAACTCTTGATTCAGATATGATCTGTAGGCGTACAGCAGCACCTACTTATCAAATTAGAAAAATCCCATTCATTTAATATAGCCGAGTGCTTGGAGTCTTTCCTCTGAAATAATTGATGATGTTTTAGGTAATATTTTTATTCTTGTCACCAAGGATAATAAAAATGCAATAGAAATTTGAAAGCGCATATATTTATTGGTTTATGACAGATGTAAATCAAACACTGCATTTCAAACCGCAGCTAGACAGAATAAGACCCCACCATTCACAGTTAAATATTAACAACCCCTCAGGGCTGTAAAATATTCAATATATCGATGCCATTATCTAAACACTGCTTTAATTTGTAAACTTTCTTTATACAAAAGCAAAACCACCACCCTGGCGCTAAATCCTTCCATCCAATGCAGATAGATAGTAACACGACAACAGCTTTACACACAGAATTGCGGTACTGAGGTGCGTGTGTATGCCCTTGTGCACGATGAATGAGCTCACAAATGAGATATGGAACGTACTATTGGCAGTTAAGTCTTTTAACTCAGGTAGTAAAAACCCATGTCTTTGGAGTTGTTCCATATTGCCGGATCCTATCTTTTGTGAATTTATCTAGTAATTGTGCCTGCTGTCTGCGGCACTTGAAGGTATTACAAATGGAGCAACGCTACTAATATCTATGAGTGTGTACCTTTGTGTAGTGGGATGAGAAGAGGAGAACAACACTTTTCCAGCATTGCTCAGAATTTTTCATCTATTTATTTTAGTCCATTTCCCAGCACTTTGTTTTAACAAACACAAACACATGTCATTTGATTTCTGTTCCCTGATTTTTCTGATTCATGACAGAGAATTAAAAAAACAACCAAACAAAAAAACCCAAACAAACAACTTATGAATTTCCAATACATTGCATATTTTAACAGCAAAAATTTAAAGCCCTGGGTATTTTTCCAAAACAAATTATAGAAATTTTCTGTTTGGTTCAGTGCATGATTTTTGTTAATATTATTATTATTTTCTTTTTTTACTGAATCTGTCTAAAAAACAGAAATCAAATGAAGAGATTCCATAAACAGTCTCCAGGTTGCCTGTCTAGTCACAAAATACATTATAACAAAAGCATGTTCTTAATTAATGTCTTTGTCTAATGAAAAAGCATTGTGGTGCTCTTTAAAATGTATTATTAAATCTATATTGTTCAGATAATAAGACGGGGAAAGACACTTCTACTGAGAGCTGTGTTGAATTCATCAAGGCTTGTTTTAATTCTAGTTCACTTGCTGCATTTTGCAGCTATTTGTCTGGGTACTGGGGTAATTTGGAGGATTGAGTGAAGCCAGATGACTGTAATAAACTCGTTTTATGTATTTATGACTCATTTTGGCAAAAAGAGACACTATTTACAGAGTATTTCGTATTGTTAAGACTTCTGTTCCTCCTGTCTCTCAAACTTTCTCTGGGCTACTGTCTTTGCTTCATCACCAATAATTACATCAAATTAATTCAGCATAATTTAGTTAATTATTAGCACTGGAGGTTAGCAACATGACTTCCATTGAACTGAAGCTTTTATCACCCTTTCCCTTAGGTTTTACAAAATGTAAACAAATCTGAATCACGGATAAAAATTAGGGCCGGTCCCTTTCCATCAAGAGCTTTTGCCAGTCTGAAGAACTGTCCTGCCACATTCATTCACTCAGACAGGTGCTGATAAACATGCTGTCTGCTGCAGGCAGGAGAAAAAAATCTCCGGGCTTTGTGTCAACACCCAGGCAGTTCAGGAGACAGATGAAAATATATTTAAAACACCACAAGAACGGATCAATCAAAAACAGGACAGAGAGAAGTACTAAAAAACCCAACCATTTAGACATATACTGAATATTAGATCTGGTTTGGCAAACACATTGCATGAGCACTTAATGTACAAATTCCAGAGAAGGAGAGGGGACAGTTCTTTGATTTAGGGCTGTGGCTCTGCATTGCCATAGAGGAGGCAAGAAATAGCATGATTCAGCGGATAGGGCAGTGGTCTGGGAATCACTACTGATTCCCAGGTGCTATTCCTGGCTCTGCCCTTGACCGGTTGTGTGACCTTTGGCATATCACTTCATCTCTCTGTGCCTCAGTTTCCTCTTCAGTCTGGCTTGTCTTTTTCGATTGTCTGCTGTTTGGAGCTGACACTGTCTTTTGCTATGTGTATGTGCAGTGTCTAGTACAATGAGGTCCTGATACCAACTGGGATCTCAAGGTTTTACTGTAATATTGATAACAGCAACAGGATTTAAAATCTACATAATTCGTTCCTCAATGCACTGTACACTCTTTTTAAAGGCTAGATTGTGCCTATCCTTGGGAGGTATGTGGCGGGGAGAGAAAGGAGCCATTCTTTCTATCCTTCCCATTAGCACTCTGTGTCTGTGTGTGTATTTTTCATTGAACAAGTCCCAGTCCTAACCAAGACTGGGCTCACAATTTGGCCCCTAACCCTCCCCCAAGCATGGACCATGTAACCGGGTGCTGGGCAAGGGTCAGGTCTGGGCCCGCTTCAGCAATCCAGGCTGGGCTCAAGCACCTTGTGTTACACAACAGCAGTTTATGAGTTCCTTGCCCAGAGGCTATTGACCTTGAAGTGGAGAAAGACTAAAGGAGGAGAGACTGCAAAGGAGAGCCTCAGGATTCCAGCAGGATTGGAAAGTCCCCCCAGAAAAAATATAATCAGAGTTGGACCCCAAATCTATACCTTTGCCAGCTCCAAATCCAAATGGACAGAACTTAAAACCCATCTCTCTGTAATGGATAAAACCAAACTTCTGGCTCCACACTCCCTGAACTTGAAGGTCAAAATCCAGATCTGAGATCAGCTTTCTCCAAAATTCAGGGTGTTGGGGTTTGGTCCATTCTAGCGACAGCTCTGAGTTTGGGAACTCAGATCCAAGGTTTTGGCATGGGCCCATCTCTGAGAATTATAAAAAATGAAAAATGGTTCTTTTGATACCCATCCCCTTGAGATGGCTCAGCTAGTGCTATATATGAAAGGATGTTCAAGGCAGTCAGCGCACTGTGACCAGAATCAGTCCAAAGCAAGTGCTGAGCTTCCAGATCTCGTTGCCCTATAGTACTCAAACGAGCCCCACAATACACCTTGAGAAATGGATTTAATGGGAATTTTAATCCTCCTCTGAATCCTTCGGAGATGATAGCTGAGATTTTGAGTCTCAGATTTTAGCATATAGTGTACCAGCTCAGTCCTTTGCTGGACTTCATTGGGTCTTCTATGTGTGAGGGGACTATGCCCCAAGCAGCAGCAAGACCATCCACGCCATCTAGAGTAACAGGAACACTCCATACTCCTCACTCACAAAAGTGTTACACAGCAGCATTCTCACTGGTTCATTTGATAACATTATTAGACTTCTACTGAAAACAAGGGGTGAGCTGTGATCAAGGACAGGATCCACTTAAAGATGCTTCTTTGGGAGTAAGGATTATTCAGGAAACAACAAAAAAAAACATTGACAGGAAAATGCATCATTGTGGAGTTAATCTAATCTTACGACAGCCTGCAACCTCATAACAAAATCCTGAATCAAGAGTAGGATATAGAGCTCCACGTAGGTGGCTTTCTCCTGTAATGTTCAGACCCAAGCAGCAAAATTATCTTGGACAACTTCAATAAAAGCAAACATGTGAATGAAGGATTTGAATTACTGGAAATTGTCCGTTGAAGGGAGGCAGCATGATCCAGCAGATAGGGCACCAGCTTGGGCCTCAGGAGACCGGTGGTTTACTCCCAGCTGCTACTGACAAATTGTCTGCCCCGGGCAAGTCACTCAATCGCTTTGTGCCTCAGTTTCCCTTTCTGGAAAGTAGGGCAAATGATGCTTACCTTTATTTGATAAGTACTTTGAGATCTATGGTTGGAAAGTGCCAAGGATTATTTAACAACAGAGCACTTTTGAATTCTGAGACTACTTGTGGAAGAAGAAGGGAAATGACACCCTACCTTGCTTTCTGAAAAATCGTTACCCAATCTGGGGAAAATTTCTGCTGTCAGTTATACCAGTGTAAAACTGGAGTGACTCCTCGGCCATCATTCTGGCCCTTTAAGTAGAAATGATGCAGGGCTAGAAAAGAATGAACTAACCGTTGTTTTAGAAAGCTGTAATGCATTGTTACCAATAATACGCATACTGTATCACTGCATAATGCAGTGCTATTTACTCATCATGGGCTGGTTATCATAATCTGATGTAAGCAGAAGAACAGTGTGGTTCAATTGTAAGCACCGACACAAATTTCAGATCTTAAATAATGTGGGTTTTTTTTAAAACGGTGCATGGCCCATCCTCTGATTTTTTTAATTGATACATCAAGCTGCCATGCTTTATTCCATGTTAATTTAAAACTAGGTGCTGAATTGAAAAAGAATGGTTCTCACAAAGATAGAAGTTCACGGCATCTGATTTGTATTCAAATCTGAAAGGTGCATCCCCAGTTCCACCCTCCTCATACAGTCGCCTGATGTAGAAGTGCTTTTGTGAAGCCTACAATGTTAGTACATAGGAGGGAATGCCAGACAAAAGGCCTCAGTCCTACCTGGAAAAGAGTCTGATCTTGCAAGGAGCGGAATGCCTCCTGGAAGCTTCTGTATGCCCTTAATTCCCATGGCAGTCACTGGGAGTTGAGGCTTTTCAGCAGCAGTCAGGGGCCTGCTCCCACTCCCACTGGACCAGATCCTAGTTAGCTGGTGTAAATGGGAACAGCTCCATAGGAGTCAGTGGAACTACACACATCTACATTAGCTGAGGATCCAGCTGGTATCAGTGGGATTTTTGCCATTGATTTCAACTGGATTGTGATCAAGATGGCTATTTAATGGACTGTTTCATTCAGATTTTGCACAACTGTCTTCTAACAGCAGCCAGCTCCTCTTTTAATGTTGATTTCTGTATCTAACCCAAACCGAGCAGGAAGGATTCAGCTAATGCAGGCAACAACTTGTATTTAATCATCTGTTTAAAGCATTTCAAGCAGCATTTAGGCCTGGACTTTAAATACACTGCATTAACTGCCATCTGCTACCAGTACATCAGATCTGGCTTCCATTACTTCTGTCGTCATACTGGGTCAAATCCTGAAGCCCTTTACTCCATTTTTATCTTGTTCTTTCTAGAGCCAGGCTCCCTTTAATTAAATTCATTATGGAAGTCCATCAAGGTTTTCCTTACGTGCCTATAGCATATTCAAGAAAATTAAAAATGATGGTGATCTATAGAATCTATAGGGGAAAGGTTCTTGAGAGGGGGAACCACCTTCCTCCCCATCTAAAGCATGGAGGCTGTTTAAATCTCACAATCTCAGCTGATTTAGGCTCTGATCCTGACACTGACTTCACCTGTCTGCATCTCTGTGCCTGCCCACTGAAGGCAGGAGGTTCCGTGCAGATGTTCTTCTACATGGATCCAGTTGCAGGACCGGGGCCTTAGATTATGAAAGGCTCTTTGCTGGCCAGACTTCCTTATTTCTTTCAAACAAATCCAATTTTAACTAAGCTACAGAGAGACACCATCATGTTACTGAGAAATCCTGGGCTATGGCTTTAAGACAGCACACAGTATTCCTGAGGCACGATGGGCATCTGTCCACGTGTTTAACTGTTGGTATGGTAACAAACCCTGATTAGTGAACTGTGCAAGTTAAAATCCCTCTTAAGGCTAAAGACTTATATGTACAATACTACTGCTTATAAGCATTTCCTCCATGAATAGGCATACCCTTTGCTCAAGACAGAGTGGGCCAAATTCATCCCTAGGGTAACTCCACCAAAACTAGAGCTTACACCAGGGATGGTTTTGACTCAGTGTGATTATTGCTTGGATTGAGGGCACAGGACAAGGAGATGTTATGTTGCAGGTGGTGTGATGTCAGATGGTAAAGTGTACTTGATGCTGCCATAAGAATTATGCAGATTGGAAAGGGGAATTACAAGGACAAACTATAGATACCAGGACATCAAGTAACATCAAGATTAGCCAAAGGATTATGTACATTTATTTAGGACTGAGAGGAACATGTTGTGACAGTCTGTACCATTATGTCCATTCTTTTTACAAGACTATGATAAATTTTGTTCAAACTATGCCTTATGAGGTATCATTAGAAAACTCATAATCTGCTGAATATTATTGTCCTGGTAAAATATGCGTTGCAACATTTTTGTAAAATTATAAGATTCTACTCTATGACATTGCTGAAACATGTTCTAAATTTAGAAAAGCAGGCACAGACCAGTTCCTCAGAGACAAAAGGCAAACCAACACCTCAGCTAGGTGTCAGTATAATCATAGGGAGTATCACCTGGTTATGTGGCCATTCTTTGGCAGGAAAAAGGGTGTGAGCGAGAAATGTACATCTTGGCAATGGAACAGCTGGAAGTTCCCTTCCAACAGACTTTCGGTTGCTTGAAACCCAGCTGGAGATGATTCTCAAAGAAGGGAAATGCTATAAGAAAAGGGATCACACTCCCTAGATCACCTCTCTCCTCCCTTTCTCTCTGCCCATGACATCCACAACTCCTGAAGAATAAGAAAAGGAGTATTGGACTGTGGAAGGGGTCCTGACTAAAAGGCAGCCAGCCAGCCAGCAAGGCTGGAAAAGAATATGTGGTGAGAGAAGCCCTTTTGCTTTAAGTTCACTTATCTTGTTAAGTCAGGCATTAGTTTGCATTTTACCTTTTATTTCCTTGTAACCAATTATGACTTTTACTCCTCATTACTTGTAATCACTTAAAATCTATCTTTCTGTAGTTAATAAACTTGTTTTATTGTTTTAGCTAAGCCAGTGTGCTTGGACTGAAGTGTTTGAGGAAATCCATTTCAGATAACCAGGTTTGTGCATATCATTCTCTATTAACAAAATGAAAGATTTTATCTGAGCTTGTGTTGTCCAGGAGGCTCCTGGGTAGTACAAGACGCACATTTCTGGGGGAAAGTCTGGGACTGGGAATTGGCTGGTGTCACTCTGCAGTATAATTCAAGGGGGCAGGCTGGCTGGCAGAAGCACTCTTCTACACCTGGGGGTAATTTACTTGCTGAAGACTGTGAGAAGGCCTGGAGTGGTTGCTCTGACAGCAAAGCCGTGTAAAAGGCAGGTTGGAGAACTGAAGAGACACAGCTGTCCTGCAGACCAGATTGTACCCGGGGTAATGTCACACATACCACACTGGATCAAAGAAATGAGCAGTGGAAAATCCCTGTTATACCATGAGATCCATTCCCTACTAGTGCAAGTACAGAGTCTTTCTCTAAAGGGTGTCAAAATGCTAAGGGGAAGGCACTGGGTTTGTTAGCACTTTGGGCAAATAATTTCTCCATTCCCCTTAAGTCAAAGTGGGCCGTGATCTCTTTCTTACCTTTTCCCTGGAGTTCTCCCATCTCTTTCCCTTCCCTAGGTGACTTTCCTACCCTTGATACTTCCATTCTATCTCTGAATTTTTTTCAGGGGAGCCCCCTCTAAGCCAATTGGTACGTACCCTGTTTTGAATTAGGTATCGTTACCTGTTGGCCTGTTATTGAAAAAGGTAAACCAGGGTGGCACAACCACAATGTGCCTGTCTTGAGTGTGAGTAGAATAAACTTCCACCTGCTTCAGTCCTCCTTGTCCACGGCCACAAAGTATGAAAAAACAGGTGGCAAAAGACTGACTACGAACCGTGATTAATAATGGACTGGAGTGAACAATATGAGTGAATTCATTACCAGGTCTCTGTTAGCAACAGCAGATTCTGAGCTCATAGGGGCTGTCTTGTTTGCCTACACAGATGCAGTGTACAGGCTTCCTTTCTATATCATAAGGAAGCATCAATGGTTACAAACCTGCCAAAATCTCTGCCAGTCATCTTTAAGTGTAACACACTGTGCTTTCAAACACTTTTGATTATTAAAGGTACTATATAAAGCTGAATTCTAGTCTCTCATAAGCTAGCTGGAGCAAGGAGCTTCAATTTACCCACGTGTTCATGCTCCACAGCCATCTACTCTTACATGCATTAACTTTTACGCTGCTGTCATATACTCTAAACTTTCAGCAATTGAATTTTTTCCTCAAGAGCTGTTAGTGAAAGAGGTTTTACAACTAACTCTGACTGCAGTCAGTGAAATGGCATTACTGGTTTCTTCTCTCCTGTTTCCCGAGGATTAATCCAGTAAATTATTATTATTAAATGTTGAAAACCTGCATTTAAATAATATGAGTTGTGACACACATTGACAAAATCCAGGAAATGAAAAGTTAAGGCAGACAACTCTCTTATCTCCCCAGGCACAGCACTGGGATGGGTTGAGGAGGAACAGAGGCTTAGATCTAACTTGGTTTTCCTTTATTTTCTTGGTATCTTTTGAGTTTCAAACTGTCACAGTCTATTGGGTAAATATTCATTCAGGCAGGCTGTAAACGTTAAGATTATTAAGACCATCTTGTCCTCATGTCTTAGCACATAAACTTTGATATTAAGAAGGTTTTTTTATTCTTCCATTTCTCCCTTTTTTCTTCTCCTTCAAAGACCCCAGCCTATCGACTCCACTTGTGGGTCACTTCATGGCTTGGGCTTCTCACTTCGATGGTTACAATCTGGAAACACCCCTGGACATCAGGAAACCTCAGATTTGGATCTAGATCCAACTGTACAGCTCAATCCCCTCATGAAGAGATGAGATGGGACTTAGCTGTAGTGAGTACAAAGGGGGATTCTTTATTCTGGCTGCTGGACACAGACAAACCCAGTGGTTCTTTTTGTATCTCTTGCTCTTATTAACACTGCATGTCAGGCCCACCGAGAGAAATTTGGGGCCCTAGTACTTCATGTTTGTTGAGGCTCCACCCTCTCGCATATCACCCCAGTTAGAGACCCTGGGGGGTGGAGGATGAACTCAGGGCCCTGGTACAAGTGTCCTTCTCACCCACCCCCACGCCCGCATTAGCCCTACCACCTGTCTTCCGCACACATAGGGTCTCCTAGCCTGTATTAAGCGGTCAGACAAAGGCCTGAAGATTACACTGCAGTGTTAAGCGCTGCATATAAATAGCTTCACACAAGAAGCCATGTACAGTACACAAGGCATTTTATTGGTCCTACAAAACCCAGGACTAATGCATATTCCTGAGTGCCATCTACTGGCACCTAATCTATTAACTGTTTACACACATCTACACTTCTCTGTTATAAAAGCACTCCTGGAACATGTAGGTCATATCTTGCTTATTTAGCTACATCAGTGCAGGTATGCACAATAAGAAGTGGTACATGGGAGAGGTGTAGAGTACTTAGACAGCAAGAAGTGAGAATAATTAACCACTGGAACTATTTACCAAGCCTCAGGGTGAATTCTCCATCACTGCCCATTTTGAAATGAAGATTGGATCTCTTTGGAAAGAGCCGCTCTAGGAATTATTTTGGGGTAGTTCTCAGGCCTGTGTTCTACAGGAGGTCAGACTAGATGATCACAATGGTCTCTTCTGGCCTTGGAATCTATGGAAAAATGCTATGGGCATGGAAAATTTTAGCCCAGTTGCGGCCCTCAAATGGACACATACTCCAAGCAGTTTTAATGTGCCTCTGTTCTGACTGGCAATAGCCCTCTGCACAGATTACTCCAGTAGGGGCTGAAGTGGGGGGTTTGATAGTGTTGTGCTAGCTCCCATTTCTGGGGCAAGGGCAAATGCCAATATTGTCTGTTTTTTCCCCTCATCATCCCCTGTCTGTCTGTGCTCACCTCTTGTCTCTTAGCTTGGATTTAGTTTGTAAGCTCTTTGGGGAGGGCCCATCTTTTTGTTCTGTGTTTGTAGTACGATGGTCCTGGTCCGTGAGTAGGGTGCTGCAGTACAAATCATAATGCACAATACTGTGCTGATCACAACATCTAAGTCTTAGGCTCCCATCCAGAGAGCCCTGCTCCGGCCCCTGCATAGCTCCTTTTTGATCAGTTTTCAGGGAGTCCAGAAACCCTCTTTTCTTTGCTGTGGGTGGCTTTGGTGACAGATGCCTGTGCCAGAATGTGACACTGTATTAGGCAATATTAACTGAATACAAGTTTCAATAAACAAATCTAAGATATATAAGAGATTGAAAGAAAAATCCTGCGTTTGAACAGATTTGTTTTGGGACCCTTTGTATGAACTTTTAAAGTTCATTGGACAAGAAAGCTGTGTTCAGAAATGTATTAAATTGTGATTACTTACAGTCTTTCCAAGCATCAGTAGTGTTGTATGAGCTATTTACCACTGACTTACCAAATATGCCTTCATATCATATCATCTGTATGCATAAGGGAGCAATATAGACTGAGGAATCCGCAATTTGAGGGATGTGAAATGTTAAGAACTCCTTTTTTTGAAAGCTCAGAGTCAGTTTACAGGAGAGCATTTTAAAATAACAGGTGTGCTAGCATCTCAGATGGGCTGCATCTCCAACATAGACCATTTTGTTTTAATCTGGTCTGGAATCTTTTTACTGGAGTTGATGGTGCTCTTAAATTCAATTAAAAATGGGAGATTGGGTAACAGTGGTACTGGTTTGGAAGTAATTTTGCAAGTAGCATAAGGCAGACCCCTACCCAGTTCTTAAATCTGTCATCTAGGGATGATATTATTTGAGACCAGACTCTCCATGCTCTTTCAATGCTTCAGTATCTAGGTGTATGGCTGAGGGTCATATGTGTCCATCTTTTATGTGGCATGGAAAGAAGGGGGCATACAATCAGAGAAATAGGGCTGGGGGGTGGTTATTTAGTCAAACCCCCCCTCCACGGAGGCCACATATACCAAGACCGACCCCAACAGACGTTTGTCCAACCTGTTCTTAAAAATCTGCAAGGATGGGGATTCCACAGATGGCAAACAATGTACAACATGGCTGCAAACCTACCATGCATGTGGAACAAACGCCTATCAGCTTCAACCCCCCCAAAATGTCCTAGAAAGGCATACGGTCAGTTGGCCTGGAGAAGTGGAGGAGGCATGGTCAGGAGCAATGAGGGAGGAGTCATCTACACAGAGCCAGGGTCTGCTCTGCTGGGAAAACAGAGCAAAGATCACCACAAGTTGCTGCTCTGAGCTGCACGGTCATCATCTACACTCCTGGGAGGCTTTCAGTTACTACAGCGATGGCCTCCAATATTGGAACCTCGGCAGAGGTGTAGTAGGAGGACCCCAGAAACAGCGTAAAAGAAACATCAATGAGCCAAGGGCAGTAAAGAATTGGAGATCGCCAAGATGGCATACCATGGGGGTCCCAACGCATGCCATCTGTCTGAGTTCCTCAGATGTGGGGTTGATACTGTTGCATGGCTGACTCTCAGTAGGTATGGTGGTGGTGGGCTTTGTTACACGAGACTTCTACTGTTTTCCCCCTATTCTTTTATCCTCCAGGGTGTTTTTAAATCTACGTGCACTGATCTGACACCTTGCTTAGGGCACGCTTTCTTGAGGCCATGTTATAGAGCGTGTATCATTATAACCGCCTACCGCATCCAGATGACCCGAGTTTATAAACTTGTGAAGCAGGTCCCCATTTTAACTGAGCGAAAAAAAGAGCATGTGTCTGCTTCCCTATTTGATGTAGCTGGGCAGCTTAAGTCAAAGGAATGTGAAAAGCTGGCTTCCTGCTAGATCAAATTTAGCGCATAATTTTGCAAGAGATCATTTATACAGAGATCACTTATTCTATTACTGCCTTTGTGTGCCCAAGAGGGCCCAAAAGAAATAGATTTCTTGTCCATTTGAACAAACTGATTATGCGATAATGAAGCATTCTTGGAATATGCCATTTTAATTGTGGAATTATGATCCATGAGAGAGCACTTGTCAGGTACTATTAATCACTAGCCTGGTTGTGGTATTCCCCAGGAGAGACACTGAAGCCCAGTTACATAAGAGAGGCTATATAATGGTACAGTTAATTCTAATTTAAGCCATTGAGTTTTCTGGTAACTCTTTGTCCTATAGAGTCTGCCTTAGGGTAAAAGAGAGAAGATGCAGGTGGAAGTGTGTTTTACGTGGTTACCATGGAGGAAAAGGTTCCTAATGCAAGGAAAGATGTGATCTGCGCTCCTGTTCTAATCTCAGCTTTGATACTGACTCACTCGGTGACCTTGGACTAGTCACTTCACCGCCTTGTGCCTTAGTTTCCATGTCTATAAAATGTGACTGGTAATTCTTGCCTACCTCCCACAGAGTGTGGTAAGAATAGTCAATGTTTGCAAAGTGCTTTGAAGTTGTACGTGCTAAATCTTGTTAATGCAAACAACGAGAAGAGTTATTTTTCATTAAACGCTAAGAAATGTATTTTGGATTTTAAAAAGTCACTTGCAGACAGAGAGGCTGGATTCTACTCCTGGAGTTACATACATGTCAGGGGGCAGAATCTGACCCTTATGTCATTTAAAGTTGGAGATAGAGAGCGTGAGCAATTTCATTGCTTGGATTCTGGCCCATTAGGAGAGGTTCATACGGGACCTATGATTTGCCTCATTGATTTTTTTCAAGTTATATTTTTCATCAGACTTATATTGCATCTGCCCAAATATTGGGGGCCTCATTCTGCTCCCATTTAAATCAATGGGAATTTCACCATGGTTTGGTGGAGACAGAACTGGGTCCTGGGTTTCTAGCTGAAAGGAAGAAGGACTAACACAAAATAAGTGTTAAGGAAGTCCCATAAGGTCCAAATCTCTGCTGGCAGAACAGAGCATGTGGCCTATGGACATCTGTAGTGGTGGAATGTCTGTTGGAATCAGAGCAATGAGGCACTGAAGCTGATCAATCAATATGTTGTCTGCAGCGAGGAATACAGAGAGCTTTTTTGTGATCATTATAGATCTGAAAATACCCCTTTAGTGCAAACGAGTCCTGTCACTACGTTTTATCAGCTCCTTAACATTTACATCAGTGCCATTTATCTAATGAGTAGCCACTGGCAATTAGAAATGGATGATGGTAACAAAGGAATCCACAACTTCTTTTGCCATAAGGGGAATTTCATTTTAATAGAATGCCTTTAGAATTTACCTATGTTCTCGACATTCCACAGATCATTAAGTATTGCCCCGCCAGATGTCACGTGTCACTTTGACAGAGTTTGCAGTTGTATTACCTCTGACTGTGTTAAGTTTTGTGAACACTTTCAGGATTCAGAAGAAACTTTTGAGGGCCATTAAGGACATAGACAGTATCAAAGTTAAAAGGAGTGAGAGAAACTAGAGTTCCCAGACACCAGGTTTCAAACCTAAGGGTTTATATGCACACTAAAAAACATAAAAGTCCAATCTCGATGAGAAATAAATGGGTGAAATTCACTGATTTCACTAGGTAGTTTGGCTTAAAAACTGATAATATCTTGGTTTAAACTCAGTTCATATTCAGTCATGAGCTGCAAAAGGTAAGATTTGGCCCAATAAGAAAAAAATGTATATTGACAGTGTTTGAAGTGAGCAGTTTACGCTGGGGAGATACAGCCCTTCAGAAATTTCTCTGTAAGCCAAGGAGAAGGCATTGCCTGTATGAAAAGGTGAGTGGGGAAGAGTATGAATTGCACCAAAGACACAGAAATTCTCCCCTGCTGCCCATTTCAATTTGAATGTGGCATTTGGGGAATGAGAGAAAACTACAGGGACTATTTCTCTAATTAGCCTGTCTAAATAAAGCCTTTGGTTAACCAAAGCAGGAAGAGTATTCAGTTTCTCTGGCCTTAGAGTGAGTATTAGGAAACATGTTACGTTGCCTGCATTATGTTATTCACAGGTTTCAGAATAGCAGCCGTGTTAGTCTGGATCCGCAAAAAGAACAGGAATGCTTGTGGCACCTTAGAGACTAACAAATTTATTAGAGCATAAACTTTTGTGGGCTACAGCCCTCTTCACTGGATGCATAGAATGGAACATATAGTAAGAAGAGATATATATACGTACAGAGAAGGTGGAAGTTGCCATACAAACTGTAAGAGGCTAATTAATTAAGACGAGCTATTATCAGCAGGAGAAAAAAAACTTTTGTAGTGATAATCAAGATGGCCGATTTATACAGTTGACAAGAAGGTGTGAGGATACTTAACGTGGGGAAATAGATTCAATATGTGTAATGACCCAGCCACTGCCAGTCTCTATTCAAACCCAAGTTAATGGTATCTAGTTTGCATATTAATTCAAGCTCAGCAGTTTCTCGTTGGAGTCTGTTTTTGAAGCTTTTCTGTTGCAAAATTGCCACCCTTAAGTCTTTTACTAAGTGGCCAGAGAGGTTGAAGTGTTCTCCTACCGTTTTTGAATGTTATGATTCCTGATATCAGATTTGTGTCCATTTATTCTTTTGTATAGAGACTGTCTGGTTTGGCCAATGTACATGGCAGAGGGGCATTGCTGGTATACTGTGATATATGCTATTATGTGCCAGCAGTGCCCCTCTAGCCCCATGTGGAACTGTAGGGGCTCTCTGCCTCAATTTTCCCTAATATCATCAGCAAGTTAAACAAGGCTTTATGCCCTGTCTAAGGGGTCTATTCTATTAACTAAAGGCCCAATGAAAATACAAGTAAACCCTTCCCCACTATGTTAGCTGGGAGACCGAGTCAGTCTTAGTTTATCCATTCGCGCTGGGTTCACCACTCCCCTCCAGTAGGGTTCTCTCGGCTCAGGTCTCTTCCCTAGAGTCAGACCTCTTGTCACTATTTGGGAATAATCCTTGCCGGAAGCCAGGCGTCTGCAGTGATCTGTCAGCTGCCGCTCTTCTGTGGGGCAGCATGTAGTTCCTGACAGGTTGGGCTTCCTTTGGGGGTTCCCTTTCCATAGGAGCATACCTTCTTGCTGATTCTGGAGAGCTCTTCTGCTCAGCCTCTCTTCAGAAGCTTCCTTTCTCTATGATCCCCTTTCTGGGCTAACCCTTTAGCATGCTCGTTAGCTGCCAGCCAAACAACCACCTAGGGATTTAGTTACTTCCAGGTGAGTTGGAGTTGATTCCTTCTCCCTTACAGGGGCTGTTAAATGTTACCCAGTTATTATTCGACTGAGCCCAATAACTTGGGTTTGACTAAAGCAGAACTTCTATTTAGCTAATGCGTATCTTCCAGAAAGGCATCCAGTCTTGATCTGAAGAGTTCAAGAAGTGGATTATACACTACTTTCCGTATCGGTTTGCTCCAGTGATTAAATCGCCCTCACTGTTAAAAATTTGCATCTAATTTCTAATTCGAATTGGTCTGGTTTCAGCTTCCGGCCACTGAGATCTGTTCTGCCTTTTTCAGCTAGATTAAAAAGCCTTTTAGTACCTGGTATTTTCTCCCTTCGATGATCCATACACAGTGTTCTTCTTTTTGATTATCTAAATAGACTGAGCTAAAAATTTCTTACTAGAAAGACATTTTCTCCTATCCTTGAATCATTTGAGGCTCTTTTCTGCCTCCTCTCCAAATTTTTCAACATCCTGCTTTAAAATTCCAGTATCTGTCTCACCAGTGCTGTATCCAGAGGTGAAATCATCTCCCTACTGCCCTATTTATACATCCAAGAATTGCATTCATCCTTTCTGCCCACAGCATCATGCTGGGAGCTCGGGTTTAGTTGCTTGTTCACTGTGACCCCTAAATCCTTTACAGTCACTGCTTTCCAGGCTACAGCCCCCCCATTATGTAGGAATAGTCTACATTCCTTGGTCCTGAGGTAACTCCACATTTGACTGTATTAGAAGACATTTTGTTTGAATGGGCCCTGGTTACCAAGTAATCCAGATTGCGACTGCCCTGTCTGACTCACATCATTTGCAAATTGTAATCAGCAGAGATTTTATATTTATTATGGATCATTTATGGAAACGTTGAATAGCGTTAAGCCTAGTACCAACCCCCGGGGAACCTCACTAAAAACACCCCCAATCAATGATGATTTGCTGTTGACAACGACTTTCTGAGATCTGTCGGTTAACCAGTTCTTAATCCATTGAGTGTGTGGTCTATTGATAATGAATAATGCAGATTTTATATTGAGCCTCAAAACTGTCATGTCACTGCACCCTGGCATTTGACATTGCTTCTCTACTACTCAGGCTCGACGCTGAGCAGAAAGCAGGGGGGAGAATAAAAATAGAAGCAAACAGAACAAGAATGTCTGGCATCATCATACAGGCAATACAACATTATGGAGCATATTCAGAAAGGACCAAATCCACCATAATGACAGGCCACAGCTTGTCACAAGCAATCACATCAAAACAGCAGATCCTAATAAAAGCTCAGCATGTGGGAGAGACGCGTTTATCAGAATGTGACTTCAGCATTGTACATGCTCACCCATACATCAGGAAGGGTGTATCTACAGGGCAGGCAGCTGCCTGGAGCAGCAAAATATTAGGGGCAGCAAAACATTCAGTAGCTCTGTAAGCGACTATGGGTTGGTAGGGACAGACATTTGCTGGTTTGATGCTAGGGCATCAGGACCCATAGAGCTGGCTCTGAATTTAGTATGTGATTCACTTTCCTGTGACCTAGTCAGGGATACAGAAAATATGTCACAATATGACAACCACAGAGGGAGGCATGTATTCATGGAAACATAAAGAGAACCTGATTCTCGTCTCTGTTGCAGTGCTGTGAGTTAGGAGTAACTCTACTGCAGTGAGTTCCACAAGTGCTTCATTTCTGTGAGATCAGAGTGAAGTCATAATAGGTCTTTCCCATGAAACATGGAAGTGAAAAATGACATACCTAAATATTAAGACACAAGAGAGTGAACATGCTCTTGTGTAACAATAATACACTCAGGCATCATGCCAAAAGCTGAATCTAGATGCTTTATAGCTAGAGACATTTCAGTGACACTTCCAATTTCAGCAGAACCTTGTTCATTCTCATTTTGTTCAGTTGATCATTCTCACCTGCCCAAAACACCTAGCAGTCTCACTTTGCATAAATCCCAGTTTGCAGCCCTTATTCATGCACACAGTCCAGTGAAGGATGCAGAATCGAGCTCTCAATATTTAGCAGTAAGTGTTCTATCGAGGTTTCAGGTGAGACTCTCTTCCCTTGCAAAGTCTATTGCAGTATATTTAGAGCTACATTTTCAAAAAGGACAAGTGATTTTGGGTTCCCATAAAGGGGATTGATGGTCAGAAGAGCTGAGCACCCAACCTCTGAAAATTAGGCCTCCTGAAGGTGTCAGGTTAGACACTCAAAATCACAAGTCATTTGTGAAAAGGCAGGGAGCACTGCATTGCTATGTGGGGTGATTGTACTGTTGAGAATACTCTGAAGTATTGCCCTAATTAAAACTAACCTACCCTTGTCCCAGTCAATACACTCTATGCATTTTGTATCCTCCCTTTCCTTTATTAATATTTTTCTGATCACATTGGTTTGCTCCCTTGCTCATTTGCAAAATCCAATGAGTGTCTCCCAGTCATTTTTGTGAATCTGTGAAGGCTAAGCTTAGTAACAGCCAAGAAGCCAGAGGATTCTTCTCCCCCCCCCCCACCTTCCTTATTAACAGGAAGCAGCAATTGATTGTCAAATGCTGCATCTGAACAACTCATCAAAATAAAACGCTCAGATGCTTGGCAAATACTCTCATCTGACTGGCTATCAGCAGCAAGCTAATCGTTTATTATTATAGCTCTCCAGTGTTGAATGATTATATGTAGCTTTAGGATTTAATAGACAGCCATGTCTCTATGTTGTAAGCATTTCCTGAAACACTATGTTTGATGCATTATATCCCTAGTGACAGCTGACAGGTCAAAAAGTAGAACTAAATAGCTCTGTTGTACCCCCTTGGATATTGGAAATCACAAAGCACAGGGCATTTTTAACCCGTTAGCTATGTGAAAGGAAGCAAGGAAACTGGTTCATGTATAAGGCATCAGTCTCTGTATAAAACATTCGTGTTTTCCCCTTGTAACTACTGGATAGTGTATACAACTCACTTGCCATTACATTTAATCAACCCTATTGACTTCCCTATGGGATTTTTATTATCTTTCAATTTAAAAAGAAAATTCTGTGAATGTATTATACTTGAAAGACATCAGATTGGCAGCTCCGGAGACCGAAGTCTGTTCATCTGTGGAGCAGATACTGCACAAGAAACAATGAGGAAGCTTCTCCCACCATCACCTCTCCATCCAGATTTGGAGGGACCCCGAGATTCGATGTCTGAGCTATGTTTGTTAGTTTGGACTGGGCACATAAGTCACATGTTACATCTCTGTTCCCTGATTGGATGAACACAACTCTTAGTCACGTTTCTGGTGCCATTCTTGTGATTATGAGTTCAACATTTGCTTTTCTGAGAATATGCTCTAAGGTCTGCTAAAAATTTGCTGTTTCTGCAAGTGCTCCTGCCAATAAATAAGGGTATCGGAATCATCCTGGAAAGCTACACAAAGGGGCTGTGGACACAGGCAAAGCAAACTCACAATATGTTGCAGCAAAACACTTTGGGAGGTGTTCTCCACCCTGTAGTTGAGCCCCACAGGATGAATAGATAAATTACTGGATTAAAAAGCAGAAAATGTAAGTAAAATAGTGAAAGATAAGGCTCTGGAATGAAAATCCCCAACCATTTTGTCCAACTGTTCTAGTTTACAAGACAAAGACCTCCAAAGCCTGCCTGAAGCATTAGTAAGATCATGTTCTACTCTTTGAGATACGCTGGAAGCCTCGACAACTCACAGCCAGTACCCCAAAAAAGCACCGAATGGCTCGATCTCCCCTGGCATGGAACTTAGAGTGAGAACCAACTCACAATCCAGTTCTCTCCCAACTCCATTGGATTAGCCCTGAAGACGCTGGCTGTATCTGACCCGAGCATCTCCCATCCAGCTTTTTCTGTACTCTTTAATGGAGCATGGTCTGCTTAAACCCCAGGCTCTATTGTGTGTGCTTACACTTGCTTGTGAAGTGGGCAGTGGCAGTGCAGTCCACCCCAACAGAGACCCTCATAGTTAGGATACGGAAAGGGAATTTAGAGCACCATTGAGAAGGGAGTCCGAAAGAATGAGCCAAAGATTAGAGTCCTAGCCCGGGTGGTGAGAAACCCAGGTTTGATTCTTGTTTGATCCTGGGAAAGTTATTTAGGCTGTGCTTCAGTCCCTCATCAATAAAATGGGGGCATTAGCACTTTTCTACCTCCCTGGGGAGTTGTGAGGATACATACAGTAAAGGTTATGAGGTGCCCAGATACTACAGCAATAAGGGGCCACATAAGTACCTTAGACAGAACCCTGAAGAACCAATATTGGGACACGTAGCAGTAATGAGGATCCATTGCTATTTGCAGAGTGTGGAGAGAGAAAAAAAGTTGATATCTGGAGTCAGTGAGGGATTATAAAGCACTCGCTGACCCTTTTTACCAGACCTTCCAGTCTCTGGAGCTAAGATTCTCAGGCTGTTTGACTCTAGTTAGCCTAGAGGGAGTGAGAATCCAACTGTCAAACGATAGGGATTGGCTTGAAAAACAGTCACAGCAGCAGAGAGAAATAAATCTGAGGAGCAGCATTTGAGAGCAGTGGCATGGTGTTATATCAGCATCATTGGTTTGGTGACCCACTGGGGTCAATTGACAAGCTTGCTAATGCAGAGTGCAAGATTAATTGGCTTTGGTCAGCCCGGGCTTCACTATCTGAAGATCTTATCAGTAACGTAAATGATTATGCTATGCAGAGAAATACCACAATAGTCTCAGTGTCTCCTTTTATACTCCTCTCTTTTTAAACAAGCCTTTATCTAAATGCAAATGTGATTTCAGCTTTCTGATTAGGACATTATACAGTCATCCATTCCAGAAAAGCACAATTAGTGGATTATTTTATTTCTGACTCAACAGTTCTTTGTTTAGAAAGTTCGTTAGTTGTGCTGGGCGTGATACTTAAGTGATCAGAAGCAGATTTGCATTATGAGAACGAGGATTGCAGCCAAATTTTCCGAGGGTTTTTAGCAAAAGAAAAAAATAATCTGATCTGATAAAAATGGCAACATTTGTGGGAGTTTTAGAGGGGATTTTTTTTTTAAGAACAAAAAGCTGCAACTCAAATTTTTACAATGCTTCATTGTCCTTATATTGCAAATGTAGGGGGAAATTCTCAGTTACACCAATGCAACTCCATTGACGTAATGGGGTAACTGAATGAAGAATTTAGCCCTAAAACATTTATGGGGTACTTATTTAGGCAAGTTGAGGAATCATATTAAAAGGGATGGGAGACGTCCAGAAGGTTTTGACCCGATACAGAATTGTAACTAAATTAGTACTAAAACCACCGGAGGTTTTGCATGGCTTCTGGCAGATTACAGAGAACCTGGAGGAAGGGGGAGAGGGCTGGAGCCACTTTCCTTGGGGAGTTATGGCACAATGAGAGAGGATTTCAGGCCACTTGCCTGTAGCAGCCTGTGGGAGGGGCAGGAGGCTTTTCTCTAGAGGGAATGCAGAAGAATAGGTGAAGCAAATTGCAGCAGCTGGGAGGAAAGTTCTCGGAGAGGGCGAGTGGCGTAAGGCTCTTGTCGCTGGTGATAGGAGGCGGTGGGGAAGGATATCAGGTCATGCAATCCGTCTCCTCTTTCCCCTTCATGTTGTGGACAGGGCCCTGATCCAAAGCCCATTGAAGTCAATGCAAGTCTTTGGCTTCAACAGGTTTTGAGTCAGGCTTCTGGAGACCAGAGTCCTGTAAATCTGCCTTCTCCAACCGCAATATCATCCCCATGGGTAGCAAAAGCCAGCTTTCCTCCCCACCGCACTTTCCCTTCCCATCTTCTTTTTCCTCTGTGCTCTTTTGATATTGTTGTCCTTCCAGGGTTAAATTAAAGGCAGGCATGAGGGCAAGGCTTTTTATTCTGAAAAATGAAAGTATTTTAACAATTTGTTTCACCTTGGCCAGGCCACTTACTGCCACCAGGGCTGGATTTAGGGGCAAGCGATCCAGGCGACTGCCTGCGGTGCCAGGCTTGGGGGGTGCCATTTGGTCTAGGGCTGGCCCTGCCCACGAGCCTCTATGTATAGCATTTGAAAAAAATTCCATAGAAAGGGGGAGCAATGGTGTGTGGAGGAAGGGATTTATTGGGACATGTGTTCCACACACGAACAGAGCAAGAAACAGAGGCAGAATCATGCAAATCGTGCATCAAAGTCATGAAATGGCTACAAATGTAATAAAAAAATAAGATATTCAAAAGTTTAATAAATGGAGTGTGGTGGGAGGGGTTGCTGAAGACGCTCCTCACCTGGGGCACCATTTGGTCTAGGGCCAGCCCGGACTGGCACTCAGGAGCAATAATAATACTAGCTTCTACTTCATGTGACCACTAGTACACGTCCAACCTGTCCCCATCCTGGTAGCCAGAGGTGGTTTGGATGGTTCAATGGTAAAATCTTTGGGCCAAAATTTCCAACTTCTCTGCTTTATCCCTGAAAATAGTGGGGTTGCTGGTAGTGGGGAGACCCTACCGATACAAAGGAGCACTTCTATTCCACCATAGGCATTTCTGAGATGGTTCTCAGCACTGGCCATGTAAGTAATGCATGATATGGCAGAATTCTGCCCTGTGGTTATCATGCACTCATGTTATTGAGCCACAGTCAGATTAACCAACAGCTGACCCTGCCTGTTTAGAAAGCAAAGAATAATGATTAGTGGGGTTTGCTTTCATGACTAACACACAGCCTTTGACACATCAGCAAGGGTGAGGATGCCACTTGATCACTTGATGCCACTCAGTCTACGCCTGGTGGAGCCAATAACTGTTTGGCTTCCTTGTACTGTCATGGTTCATAAGAGTAATCATAAATAATTTCGGTTTGATTAATGTCTGCAGACTGCAGCTGCTTTCTATGGGAAATAATTCAGTTCTCTGAGGTTTCCTCTGGTTTTATAGGGTGAGAGCTTCCAGATTGTTGGACTCCTCTTTTAACATAGGAAAAATGTAAGTGTTGGAAGTTGGGGTGAGGTGCAGTGTTAACTCACACTTGCTGAATATGGCTCTTTGTCCCCCTCTAGTGGCTAGATCACATAGAGATTTATAAGTCTGCTACTGGCTTTGGACTAATAAAGCTTGGTCTCGTAGTTCAGGCAGTAGAGGTGCATGGTTTTAGACATAGGGGTTTTTGCTGCCGACAACTCAACAAGGCGTGTTGTGTTACATTCAAATGCACGGGGATTTACGCTGGTTTGGGCTACTGGGAACACGGGCAGATCTCCAGCTCTGATTTTCCTTTTGTGCAAAAAGGCTGCAAAGCTACACCGAGCCTGAAATTTCTAGTGATAATGACAGCATGGGGGAAGCCCCAAATGTCGTAGAGCTACAAGGCAGACCCTCCTGGGATCATGGCAAAAGACCTGGCTGGAGCTACCTGCAGAGACGGGCAGAGCCTTAAGATGACGATAGCAGACAGCACAGCCTGTGTTTTGGGGAAGAGCTGTCAAGCCCACCAACGGCTAAAGAAACTATGGAGTAAGGGAAAAGATCTGGTTTGATTTAAGTTGACATTTGAACGATGGTATTGTTTTGATAATCCAGATCCCAAGAAGGGGTATTATTTGAGTTACAAAGAGTCTGAGTGCAGTTTTTCAGAATCCCAAGAAGGGGAAACTGAGGTAATGGTAGGGTCCAGCACTGGATTAGGTGTGACCCGTTGCAGCACTCCTCTATAGCCTATGCCTTTTGGTTGCATATTTCATGGTAGAAACTTCCAGCACTTCACAGACATTAAGCGTCACAATTGCCCCGTGCAATAGTAAGTAGTATTACCTTCATTTTACAGGTGGAAAAACTGTGGCACAGAAAGATGAAGTGGTTTTCTCAGTCATAGCACCTGTGCAGCAAATTCAGTGGCCCTTGATCAAGCAAATCTCCCACTGATGCCAACGAGAATAAGGCTCAATTAAGTACAGGAGAATTTGGCCCCCAAATCAGGAACAGAACCCAAACGTCTGACTCCAATCCCCTGTGGTAACTATGAGACACCGCTGCCTCTGTAGGGGAAACAAAGGTCTGAAGACAATTAAAATGTCTGAATTCTCTCGGATGCAGAAGTTGTGAGTCACGCATGGTTTGTGTTACCAGGTTACGGTGTGACAACATGTAGGCCAACATCTGTTATTGCTGATTAACTGATCTGTTATGATGGTGCACAACAGCTGCCAGAGGCAGTTAGTAGTCTGTAAAAAGAGCCCCAAAGTTACAGTGCTGCACACAAGCTTCTGATGATGTTACAAAGCCCTGGAAATGAGGTGCTCTGAAAAATGGAGTTTCAAGCCAGCCCAGGGATGTTGCAAAATTCCTGCCTTTCGTTATGGCTGGATGGCAGAGGGGACTTGAGACATTTTTCCCTTGCAATATGGGGTCCTGGTATGTGAAAGGCTGAGAACTAGAAGGACATCCTTTATCTACTCACCCACCCCACCCCCGCCCCCCGGATCTCTGCAACAGCATTTTATCTCCATTGACTGCTTGCCTCATTCCATATTCATCTATTTATGCCATCTAGTATCCTGCTCTCTCCCGTGGCTGAGTGTCTTTCTGCTGAGGCTGCCCTATGCATTCCCAACACATGAGGGATCTTTGCTTTTGTGACAGGAAATCTATTGCAGCACTTAGGTTTAATTAGAACACAATGACAGCTGATGAGTTTACACATCAAAGCCTAGAAACAACTCAACAAATTGGCCCTAGTCCCATAGCACATTATGAGATCGGCCTTGGACTGTGAGTTTTATTGCATTTTGTGGGAATATGAAAGATACAGGGCCAGATCCTCAAGGGGTGTGAACAGGCGAGGTCAATGGAGCTACACAGATGCTCACCAGCTGAGGAAATGGCCCAAAAAGAGCACATGGCATGCATTCTCACTCCGACTAAATTCCCCTCCACAGATTGCATAAAGACTACAGGAGCAAACAGACCTTATATAGATTTTTTTTACCCTGGCAGATAGCTGAGTGGGAGAGCTGCGTGGGACTAGTTAAAGTTGCATAGATGACGCTTAGCCTCTGCTCCTATTTGTAACCTTGCACTGTGCGTAGAGTAATAAATCACAATCTCTTATGTGAATGAGACCGCCCACTCCACCATCTTCAATGGGCAAGATTGGTTTTAACCGATAAACTATTAGGGCCCAATCTCGCAGCAACTCTCCCCCCCTTCCCCAGCAGACGTGACGAGGGAGTTTCAGCATATCACAGATACAGATTTTTTTATCATCATTTTAAACAAAGAGGAGCCTGAGAGGTAGCATCTGAATCCAGATCAAAACAAGAGGTGGGGAAATCTTATGCGTTGGGCCCATCTTTATTGTTTGCATTTACACACCCACCGACCAGGCAAAGGTAAACGCTTCCCTGTAAAGAGAAAGTGAGGCGTTCGATAGAAGAGGAAGTTAACCAGGGGTTCATCTGTGTTCAGTAGGGAAGCACCAATGCATGTATTGTTTTCAAAGCTACATTCATTCCTCCCTGGCCCCCCTCCCCCAATCATTTGATTTCTTTAGTATTTTAAGAAGCTGCACTGACTGGAGACAGAGTTATTGCAGAGTAAAGATATTATTCTTTCACTGCCTATTTCAGAGTAGCAGCCGTGTTAGTCTGTATTCGCAAAAAGAAAAGGAGTACTTGTGGCACCTTAGAGACTAACAAATTTATTAGAGCATAAGCTTTCGTGAGCTACAGCTCACTTCATCGGACGCAGTGAGCTGTAGCTCACGAAAGCTTATGCTCTAATAAATTTGTTAGTCTCTAAGGTGCCACAAGTACTCCTTTTCTTTTCACTGCCTAGTTCACCTTTAATTGTATAGTAATGGTATATGAAGTACACCATCCCGGCATTACCCCCAGGAGGCATTATGCCCCGGACACACACTTTTAAGGCACTGCCCCCTCCTCCCCCCACAAGCAGAGGACGATTAATTTGCTGCTGGCCTGTACTAGCAGCAAGTTCTGACACTTCCCGTGCCGGGTCAGTGGTTCTGGCCAGGTATCGTGGTGAAGAGCTAAGGCTCCATCCACTCCCAGCGGACCCCTCTGCAGGATTAAGCAGGTGAATCCAACCCCAAGGTCTGCGTGTCCCATGCAGGGGCTTGAGACAGGTTCAGATTCCCCTGTGGCCAAGTCACCATCTACCTCTTAATGTTCTAAAACGACAGCCCAGTTTCACGGACTTAAGCTGACAATATCTATTACAAATAGTCATTTCGACTAAATTATATAGGGCTAAAATACCATGGAAACAAATACTAAAATACCATGTGTCGTTCCTTCTAGTACCTCTATGGCAGGGGAGGGCAAATGTTTTGGCCGAGGGCCACATCGGGGTTCCAAAACTGTATGGAGGGCCGGGTAGGGAAGGTTGTGCCTCCCCAAACAGCCTGGCCCTGCCCTCTCCCATTTCCTGCCCCCTGACTTCCCCCCTCAGAACCCCCAACTCATCCAACCCCCCTTGCTCCTTGTCCCCTGACCGCCCCCTCATGGGAACCCCCACCCCTAACCACCCCCCAGGACCCTACCCCCATCCAACCCCCCGCTCCCTGTCTCCTGACTACCCCGACCCCTGACAGGCCCCCCGGAACTCCCACACCCTATCCACCTCCTCACCAGCCCCGAACCTCTGCCCCGTCCAATCGCCCCCTGCTCCCTGTCCCCTGACTGCCCCCCAGGACCTCCCACCCCTTATCCAATCCCCCCGGCCCCAGCCCCCATACCATGCCTCTTGGAGCAGCATGTCTGGTAGCCGCGCCGCCCGGCCAGAGTCAGCCGTGCTGCCCTGCATGAGCGCAGCCCCGCTGCCCAGAGTGCTGCCCACGTGGTGGTGTGGCTGCGGGGGAAGGGGAACGGTGGGGGAGGGGCCAGGGGCTAGCCTCTTCGGCCAGGAGTTCAGGGGCCAGGCAGAACAGTCCCACAGGCCAGATGTGGCACACGGGCCATTGTTTGCCCACCTCTGCTCTATGATCTGATTTTCAGAGATGATGAGCACCTGGATCCTCACTGAGCACTTCATCTCTGTGCGTCTCTGTTCCCCACCTGTACAATGGGGATAACAGCACTGCCCTACCTCACACGGTGTTGCGAGGATAAATACTTGAAAGATTGTGAGGTGCTCAGATCTAGTATGGTAATGAGGGTCAGATAAGTACCCAAGAGAGCTAGATTTAAAGTCAATAGGAGCTGGAGCTGCTCAGCACCTCTGATTATTAGGCCATTATCTCCAGTAATTGTATGGGATTCCAGTGGATGGTAGGCTTTAGATTAGAAAAATGTCCTGCCCAGTCATGCTTTAATCCGCTGGCAGAAGAAAACATCCCGACAATCACTGGGATGTGACATGACATACGTCCGCCAAGCTTCGCAGAAGAGTTTTCTTGCCTGGCCTTCGTAACTACAGCAAGGCAGGGACTCTCATCAAACAGCGGAGACAATGGAAAATTAATTGAGCGGGACATCTGTAAAACAGAGAAGCTTACGGCGTCAGGCAGAAAGGGAATAGCCAAACTTTAGAGATGTGCATAGGCTTCCCCTGCATAATTCTGTATAATAAAAAAAATCTTAAGACTGAAAAACAAAAATGCCTCGTTTTCAGGTTATTGTACTTTTTGTCCTCCAGTTGTCAGATGAAAGTCCAGATCTTGATCCAGAATGTAAAGGCCCAAAACTCTCAATACTGTATGAAATGAATCAACATTGACATTCGTGGCCTGTTTCATATAAAATGGAATGATGTATCCAAACAAAATAAAATTAAGAATGTGAATCATTTAAAGAAACATCATTTGGGAGAATTTGCCCAAGCCTTACATTCACAGCTTACACCTGGAAGAGTAAGAAAAACAAAACAAAACAAAACCCCGTGGAAGATATTCTTCCTGAAAGGCTGCAATGTAATCCTATGTTATTTCTTAAAATCTAGGACTTTAAGACCACAAGAACCAAAACCAGAAAGAGACAAAACAGGCTACTTCCTAAAACAGTGAGGCCAATTCATCCAACTTTACTGTAAACTATCCTTCTGCCATTGTGCTGCTTGCATGCTTCCCTGAAGAGCCCTCTAGCTTGTAGGCAGGACCAGGAAACCTCTAAGCATTTAAAGTGATAGATCACAATTTTAATACAATTTTCCAGACATCATCTTTTGCATATCAAAATACACAGTATTTGGTTGGTTAGACTTGATCATTTTAATTCTCTGCCCATTGAAAAGCAAAGGACCTGGTCAGTTTTCAACACAGGTGAAGTTCTTAAGCAGCTAAATTAGGTCCAGTGAAGATATTTGGGATCCAGTTTCCAAACTCAATCTGTATGTTTACATGTCCCAAAAATACATGGCCATGTCTTTGTAACTTTGTAACTTTGGGTGAACAAGTTTATGGTTTCTAACACCTTAAAATTTCATAAGCAAGACAGGTTGATAGATCTGATATGCACACACCAATGCTGGCTGCACATACAATTCTGAGATCTGCTCTGGCTGGAGATCTTTTTTTGTATTTGAGAATACACAACACAAGTGCACATGGCATGGATGTCTGATGTGGGATTTACTTCAGATACAGAAAATGGTCCTCAGAGACAAAAAGACAGGCCCAGATCAAAATATTGGGAGAGTTTGGATCTGATCTTTGCAGTTTGCACCCAAGTCTACTAAAATTTGTATGCTCAAAATCTGGGCATGCAAATGGAGAGGTCAGGTGGAAGCTGCTTTGAAAGATCAGCTCTTGCTCCACATCTCTGGCTTTTTGTAACATCTTTCTTCCTTATGTAAATTCTATTGGGTTGAGAAATCTATGTTATTTCCGGGTCAATTTTTCAAATCCCTCATCAGTGACGATGGATGGCTTTTATTAAACAAATACCGGAACATGGAATTTGAAATGTCTCCTTCAAACAAAAGACTGTAACAGTAGAGAGCCACTTATTACCTTCATGATGGAAGAATGGTTTTCTAATCAGCTGTGAATCCTAATGGAAATCATACTTTGGCTGTGAATAATTCCCAGGAGGGAAACTTGGCAGAAAAAACCCCCCTTACCTCAACTTTCTTACTTTATCTGACTCAACACATCTAAAATATTCAAAAGCAAGAACACCCCAGGTAGCACACAGTGCCTATTCTACAGTAAACCACTGCCTATTTCAGACAACTCAAGGAAGATGTAGTAGTAGGAGCCAGTGATTAACGAGTTATGCTGTCATATCACTGACCTGTAGGAGACCTGTACTGATCTCTCTACATCTTGCAAGTGTGGATCAGGGTCCAGGAAGAAGATAACTCTAGGAGAGGACCAGTGTTTCATACACAGGCGCTGACTTTCCATTGTGCAGGGGAGTGCTTGACCCCCTGGCTCTGCCCCAGACCCTGCCCCCACTTCACCCCTTCTCTCAAGGCCATACTTCCTCTGAGTCTTGCTGGCAGGTGGACTCAGTTAGCTCCACCCAGGCTTTGAAGGGGGTGAGCGGGTGTCTTGGGCCAGAAGAAGGAGCCAGTTTGAGAGAGGAAGTCCTGGAGGGAAGCTCTAGGAGCAGCTGAGCTTGGGAGAGAAGTCCATATTGCATTATCACTTTGAAGTCTATTAATAAAGACAAACTGCCAAGAAGGGGTTGAGTTTAGACACCGAGGACTTGCGCCACTAGGCACCGAAGTCAGTGGAAAAACTCCCTTTAACTGCAATGAGCAGCGGACGGGGCCCTAACTCAGGACGTGTGTGTTCGGTTGCTTTGACTTCAGCATCAGAGCATTTGGCCCAGTATGGATAAATGTGCTCACATACTTTCCTATTTTCTCAGCCTCTATTTGTTCAGCCCCCTGGCTCCTCTCCCTCCTGCTTTTATACATTGCTTTTGTATCACAGAAAGGCACCCAATGTTTAGGAAGGTAGAGAACAGCTTGGCATAATCTGATTGCCATGTAGTTCTGCCTCACCTTCCCCTCCCACCGCTGCTGGCTGAGATAATAGCAAGTGTAAATAAAGGCAGGATGGAGCCCCTGAAGTATGCTCTTCCAAGGTTTACAATTCTTAATTAAATAAATTATATATCAGCGAATTAATGTTAAGTTTGTATCATCAGCCCACGAGACAATAACCTGGTTAAAATCACTCCATTCAAAGAGGCATCCTTTCCCTTTGGAAGCTTGGAACAGATTTTTTCTTATAAAATGGGAGAAAAGCTAACCTTGGGGGTTTCTATAGTATCAGTCACCAGAGTCATGACTCGCTGTTTCTGCAGCTCCTTAAAAAAATATTTGGTGTAAAACTTGCTTGTTGCTGTTGTTAGACAGGTGGTGAGCTATGTTGTGTGCATGGTTAGTCTACATAAGCACAAGTTTATTATTATCTCTCCCTGTCCGTTCAATTCCTGCCTGTTTGTCTCCTCCACCTCGTCTCATAAACTTTTTGGGCCGGGGACATTTTCAAGATGTGTGTACAGCACCTGGCATGATGGGGTGCTGATCCCTAACTGGTGCCAATAGATGCTATTCCAATACAAATAATACTATAAAACCTCAGGGCTCTGTTCTCTACCCACCTCTGGCAGATACAAAAATCTGCCCTATGGTGAACTGTCCCTTATTTAGGTGGATGTGGCTTATTTTGAGTCTAATTACTTTATGTCCTATAGCAAGTCAATCCAGCATGGACTTTGTCCCATACTTCAGCAATTATCATGCAGAAGATAAAATGCACAATTTTGTACTACCTATGACTTTGTACCATGAATACAACAATATTGCGCAATGCTGTCCTTTAAGAACAACTTTTATCCTGTATTTTTCATACATAGTCTATTATGTAGATAATTATGTAGCATAACAAAAAACTTCATCAAGCCCTAAATCTTCAGTAGCATCGGCCTACAGATGTTTATGCAAGAAATGGTAAATATTTTCAGCAGTCTCATCCGTGGGTGTCAATCAGCATAGCTCCTTTCATTGTATATCCATTGAGGATCTAGCCCAGGGGTGGCCAACCTGTGGCTCCGGAGCCACATGCGGCTCTTCAGAAGTTAATATGCGGCTCCTTGTATAGGCACCAACTCCGGGGCTGGAGCTACAGGTGCCAGCTTTCCAGTGTGCCAAGGGGTGCTCACTGCTCCACCCATGGCTCTGCCACAGGCCCTGCCCCCACTCCACCCCTTCCCTCCCCTGAGCCTGCAGTGCCCTCTCTTCTCTCCCCTCCTCCCCAGAGCCTCCTGCACGTCAGGAAACAGCTGATCGGGAGGTGCAGGGAGGGAGCGGGAGGTGCTGATTGGTGGGGCTGCCAGTGGGCAGGAGTGCTGGGAGCCAGGAGGGAGCTGATGGGAGGCTGCTGACATATTACTGTGGCTCTTTGGCAACGTACCTTGGTAAATTCTGGCTCCTTCTCAGGCTCAGGTTGGCCACCCCTGATCTAGCCCATCCTCTACAACTAGCATCTGTTTACATCTAGATTAATTTACTGAAGGTATACATTGCAGTAGCCCCTCGCCCCCTTGGGCTGTGTATTGTAGGCATATATAACAAAGATTTTTTCCCTCCTGCAAAAAGTTGACAACTTAAGTAAAGATGCAGAATAGAGATACTTAGGAAGAGAATTCAACCATTTATTGATGCTACTGTGCTAGGGGTTTTACCTTGTTATGCTGCAAAATGCTTTTTGAAATGCTAAACTCAAGAAAAGCTGAACTCTATGACAAATGGAGAGGAAACTATATGCCATGGCACAGAAGATTTCTACTTGTTCAGTTCTTATTTTATAATAATTTTCATGTCATTGTCCATTATCTGTGTGGGTTTTATTTTAAACTGACATATTCCTGGCCTCATACATTTGCAATGCATTTTCCAATTAGCAGAGCATTTTGTGAATGGCAAGGACTATGTGCGTTTTTGCAGCTAGGAGGGATTCAGGGACTCCAAGGGGCGACCTTTTCAAGGCTAAGAGAAAGCAGTGTGAGTTCTGAATGAATATTTTATGAATGCTAAAGGTATTAGGACACTGTGTTTCAAGAACACAATGATCTTGGAGCAAACAATGGAGGATACCAGAGAACAGATTCCTAAATTTCTTTCAAAATACCAGGCCGATCAAAACAGGCATGTGACTGGGTGTTCCACTTGTGAAAAAAAAAAATAACCTACAGAAATAGAAACCATGGTCTCCATCAATTTAGAATGGCCCATATAATAAATTTAGCAGACTAATGGTTTATTGATGGGCTCTGCACCAACGTTGTTATGCTAATCAGATTCAGGCTAGGGAGAAGCAACCATATACACTAGGTCTGGACTTGGCCCAAACAAGATCCTAATTTGTGCAAGTGCACAAAAGCTCTTAAAGAGATACTCACTGTCAAAGGTCCAAAATGTAGGGGAGAAGTGTTGTGGAAAGGGAAGGGAGGGTTTTACAAGGCCTAAAATGAATATAATTTGTTTTCTTTTTTTTTATTCTAGGGGAAAACAATTTCCTCGGTTAGGTATGTCCCTGCATGTTGCAAACCCAAAGGCAGCAGAACTATGCTAGTGCAGGAGAACCAGAAAATGATACTGACTAGTCTAATTTTATTTACGAAGAGATGACCCCAATGCAGGAAAGCAGTTAAGCACCTGCTTAAAGTTAAGCACATGCTTTATGTTTAAGTGCTTTTCTAAGCAGGGATACTTTCCTTAATTGCAGACTGAGCAAAAGGCAGAAAGCATCCATACATCATATGGTGGCACTTAGATTTCTCTTCTGGCATCAGTAATCTAAAATATTCTTAGTAATGCAGGTGAGGACTCTTTAAGAGTGATATGCTTGGTATCTCGAGGGTACCCCTTTCTCTTCTAGTACACTACACAAACCAATCGAAAAACGCTCTCAACATGTTAGAAATATTGATCGCTACAAGATTGCACTGAAAGTGGGGACATAAATTGCACAGCACAGAACAGACTTGGCTCAGGAGTGACTCTTCTCAATCCTGTTTTGATAATCCACTGAAGGATAAGAGCCTAATTTTGAAGAAAAAAAAATGGACTCAGGAACTTATTCTTGAAAGGTACAGTTTCTTGGCCCCCTTTTTTTTAATAATAGAAGTATTGGAGGAGAAAATTACATACAGGCTTGATTGACATTTCCTAGAGCATTAAAAAAATACCCATGAGGTACATCGTGGCACAATTGAAGTCAATGGAAAATTCCTATTTGAATCAACAGGACCAGGCTGCAGCTCTGAAAGTTTTCCTGAAGAACGTGATCAACAGAATGCCTCGTCTCTTTTATGTAGTTAGTTGTCAGTAATGCATTTGCTCAACTTTGTCTCCCTCCAGAGCGCTATTGGTTGAAATTCTAATCTCCCCCCATCCAAAGTCTGAGACGATGGACTTTGCATGGGGTACAAAGGTTGGAGGAAGAATAGAAGGAATCCAGCCCCCTCACTGACAACCAGAGTACGGGGGTACTCCAGCATGCAATCGGATGTTGCTGTTAGGGTTCATGACTTGTGGAAGCAGCCATCACTTGCTGTGGGACTCCTCAGACCACTGAGTCAGGTTTGTGATGTACATGTCTCTCTGCAGTTCACAGAGCCATTGAAGACATCCCTGGGGCACCCTGCATAACTACGCCCCTGCGTTCCAATAGCATAGACCACGAGGGAAGATGGCACTGCAATTTGCAAGGAGCTGCAGGGTTCTATGTGACCTTCCCCCATCTGAACCTTTCTGCTGCCCCTGTTTTTTGTGCCTCCCCAGCTGGGACAGTTTCTACCCCTTTGCACAAGGTGGGAGGGTTGTGGGGTGCGTCAGTGCTCATCCCCGATTTGTCCAAAAGAAAAGATGTATCCTTTTAAAAGAAGAAATGAATAGCTTGACGAGGAGGTGTCTGAAGACGAAATATAATTCAGCAAAAGGAAAAATGAAGGTAAGCGAGTCTCCGGAATATATGTCCTGACAGTGAGCTCTTAGACCCCAAAGGCCGTGGTGGAATCCCCATTACTTGGCATATTGAAAACCAGGTTGGACAGAGGACTGGAGGATATGCTGTTGGAACAATACTGTCCTGGCACCCAGAAGACGAATGAGATACATCTAATGTAATCCTTCTGACTGCTCGGTCCTCACTCTGTACTTGGGGGTTCCATTGGCTTCTACACCAAACCCAATATTTTAACTTTGGTAACAGAGCCTATGACTCCAACAGAGCCTGTTTTCCATACATATGCTTCAGAAATATTTCAGCACTTTCCAAGGAATCTGATCCAAAGTCCACTAAAATCAGTTGGTGTGTTCCTATTAATCCGAACTGAAAGTGAGTCCAGAATTCCTTCCATGAACTCATTGGACCTTGACTTCCATTGCAGATCAATGCAGCACCGGAGTACCTGCCCCATAATCATAAATAGCTTCAGGTACCACAAAGACTCCTCATTGTTTTTGCTGATACAGACTAACACAGTAACCTGTAAGAAGTGAAGGACTCTCTAAGGAGGCAATGTGGTTCAATGGATAAAGCACTGGCCTGGGACTAAGAAGATCTGAGTTATACTCCCAGAGCTGGCCCACTGGCTGGCATTAGGAAAGTCACTTAATGGCCCAGTGCCTCAGTTTCCCCACCTATAAAATGGGGAGGATGATACTGACCTCCTTTCTAAAGTACTTTAATATCTGAAAAGTGCTACATAAAAACTGTTATTAAAGAACCAGTTATCACAACTAAGCTGGAAACTCCAGTCATTATAAAGTATTGACAGAATCATTTGTTATGGGGTTTGTTTTAGATAGAGACTGTTTCTTTCTCTCTGGATACAAAGCTTGCATTTAATCAATTCAGAGCGACATTTTAGCTCTATACAGTCCAGCAGAGAGGGCTAGTCAATAAAATAAACATTATTTCACTTAGAGACAATGCCAGTTGCAGTAGCTCTTTTTTCAATTAAATTCGACATTCCTTTTCTGCATTACCAGTCTGGATTGGTCTGATGAGATTGGTACTTACATTACTGTCATATTTATTCTTTTTCACATGTGTTATGGGACTGTAATTTGATGAAATGAATCAAAACGTAGCTCTCGCACAAAAGCCAGCCCCTGAAGCTAATTATCCACTTATAATTCCTGTCAATACTTGAAGTTTAAGAGAATGGGGAAGTCTACTCGATGGAACATGAGAGACAGGTTAGGAAAGAAAATGTTCAAGAGATCACATTCAAGGATCTCAACATTCTGACAACAGGACAAACTGCTGAACTAATCCACCCCGACCTCACTTTCACCTGATCTCAAGTGTGGCCTTCTCTCCCCACTCGGTGCCTGCCTACACTTATCCACACCTTTGTAATGGATTGCCTCTATATGGGGCTGCATAGTAAAGCCTCAGAAACGGAACCCAGTGCAAAATGCAGCTGCTCATTGTTAGTGATGTTTGAGGCTGAGCTCGCGTGATACTGGGGTGCTGAGAACTGCTCTGGCTGCCAATGAATTTCTAGGGGGAATTTAAGGTATCGACCTTAACCTAAGGCCCTAAATAGCTTGGTACCAGGTTACCCAGAGACTGGCTCTCTCCCTGTGCCAGATGGCAGATGAGATCAGCAGAGGTACCGATGGAGATACTGCTAGAGTCGTTTCCATGAGCTTGCAGGAGGTGTGACTGCAGCCCCTGTGGACATCCTCAAACTAGCTTTGATCTAGTTAGTTCAAATAACAATAGCAATGAAGCTGTGGCAGTGTAGATGGTACAACCCCTTCCTCTGCCCACCCCTCCCGCACCCTGGGTATGTATTTGAGCAGCTAGCCTAAGCTACCATAGTTTCACGGCTGTTCTTATTTGAGCTATCTAGAGCAAAGCTAGCTTGGGGCTGCCTACCCATGCTGCAGTCACACCTCTGATTGCAGTGTAGACATACTGTCAATCCACCTGCGCCCACCTCTGTTAGCCTTCTAGGCATGTTGCAAAGCCCACCTCTTCATCCAGGCTTTCCAAGAGCTTGAGGGGTTTCTACGGGTCAGATTCCAATACCTGTGCAATGAGTAATACCCTGGCGTAAGGTGCTATTCAGTGTGATGAAAGCGATCACAATCTGGTCCTATGCGTGCAGTAGCTTTATTTTATTTCTATTATATTTGTCTATGGGTATTTAGTTCTCTCTCAATGTGAGCTGAGCGATCATTTGTACTGAGTTGCCTGGCATGGTTATTTGTGCTGTCTGCTTTTTCACATAAGCCTGGGGTGTCCGGAGCATAGGATGGGTGCCTAGTGAGATTCTTACATACAGAGAAATCCATGATGGGCCGTGGTCTCTACACTTTGGGTGCCTGTATAAGGCAGGTAGCATTTCAGGGGTGCCGATCAAAGGCGACTGTCTTTGTTGCAAGGAAATATTGTCCAATCTGTCGCTGTATCCAGCGAAAAGCTTATTTGGGGGACAGCACCCACAAATGTCACTCCAGGGAGTAGCCATCTCTACAGCAGCCTGTGATCACTGGCGTGATGATGCCTCAGATACCGGGCTATGCTTTCTCGCCTTGGGACGGCCCTCCACACAGGTGTCACCCTCTGCAGGGTGCAGAAAAACCAAGGGTGGGTGCTGGGCGTGCCGTGTGGGGCTGGTGTGATCTGCAGTTCGCCCGGCGGGGGGCGCTGCTCACCGTCCTGGGCCCGGCCAAACGGGATTCCCACCCAGCCGCGTTGCCCTCGCGTGCGGGCTTCGGGCTCCCGTGCTCGCGGCCGGCGAGGTACCCGCAGCGCTGGGGAGGAGGGGGCCGCGGGGATAGTGGGGTGCAGTGCAGGGGGAGAAGGGGCTAGGGGACAATGGGATAGTGGGGTGCAGAGCACTGGGGAGGAGGGGGCCGCGGGGATAGTGGGGTGCAATGCAGGGGGAGAAGGGGCTAGGGGACAATGGGATAGTGGGGTGCAGTGCACTGGGGAGGGGAGCTGCGGGGATACTGGAGTGCAGTGCCCTGGAGAGGATACTGGGGTACAGTACGCTGGGGAGGCAGGAGTGCAGTGCACGGGGGGATACTGGGGTGCAGTGCACGGGGGGATACTGGGGTGCAGTGCGCTGGGGAGGCAGGAGTGCAGTGCACGGGGGGATACTGGGGTGCAGTGCGCTGGGGAGGTGGGAGTTCAGTGCACGGGGGGGATACTGGGGTGCAGTGCGCTGGGGAGGCGGGAGTGCAGTGCACGGGGGGATACTGGGGTGCAGTGCACGGGGGGATACTGGGGTGCAGTGCGCTGGGGAGGCGGGAGTGCAGTGCACGGGGGGATACTGGGGTGCAGTGCACGGGGGGATACTGGGGTGCAGTGCGCTGGGGTTGAGGCTGGCCCCCGGCTCTAGCCGAGCCTTGCAGCCGCCGGAAGGAAGCGCCGAGCCGCGGCCGCCGCCCCTCCCCGCCGCCGAGCGCGGCTCTCCGGCTCCGGCCTCGGGGCGACCCGAGCGGCGCTGCGGGCCCGGCCCTGCCCCTGCGGATACAAGGGGGGGGCTCGGGAGCCCCCGGGGCGCAGCTGCGGGTAGGGGGGGCGCTTGGAGAGGTGCCGGGCTCCTCCCTCCCCGCGCCCAGCAGTGGGGGGCTTTACTCTAAGCCTTCACCCTCTGTGGCTGCCTGCTGCAGGCGGGGGGAGCCAGGGCGCATTCACGGCAGCACCAGCTGGGGTGCGGGGGGGCTTTAAATGCACAGAGGGGTGCATCCGCCTGGCACGTCTGCAGGGCACGTTCATGTCCCTTTCATCCCCAATCAGCCCCCCCCCCCCCAGCCTTACCCATCACTCACCGGCAGCCACCTCCAGCTTGAAGCCCAGCAGCTGTTGTGAATACCCCCACACCCACTGAAACTAAGAAGTGAAGATTAGCCCTATCTCCAGGTGACAGGACAGAGGGTGCTTAGAGACAGGGAAGGAAATTACCCCAGTGGGAATTTGGCCAAGTCATCAGGGTGCTTATGCCCTTATTCGTAGGGACTGCGTCCTAGATGTTGTCTACACTTTGGAGCCCCCTCCTGCCCTGAGCTGAGCATGCACCCCCCCCCCCCCGCCCTTTAGGATTTTCCCAAAACTGTAGAGCTAAAGGGAAGGGAATTTGAGGGGCTGGGTATGGGGGGGGGGGAGGAACAATGGACACAACCATAAGATCCTTCAGGGCCTGTTTTGATACTCTAGCCAAAAGATTGCAAAATTTATTGCCGTGCATTTGCTGAGATGCAGCGTGTAGGTTCGCTGACAGGAGTTGGGTGAGGACTTTGAAACTGAAACTAGACTCTCCTGCATCCATTACTCTCACACCCAGACACCAGTGTCACCCATCGCTTAGCTGTTGTCAGGCGATTGGGGTCTGGTTAGCCGAAGAGCATGATTTTCCCAGAAGAGGAAGCTGCTGCAGTAGCGCTGTGAAATGCAAGAGCTGCCAGGACTGGAGCTGTCATGAAATCGCTCAGTAGCCAACCCCTGCGGAAAGTTAATGGTGTTACGCTCCAGGATGAATTTGGCCCAAGGATGTGAAGTGTTTAGAAAACCCATAAAAAGATATTATGAAGGCTAAATACCTTAATTGATGCTAAAATTATATCCCACACCTACTTGGTTATTTAGTTACTCATGTATTTCTTGACTCTAATGAGTAATTATGTAAAAACTGTACTTTCTCCAAAATGTTAATTTAGGTTTCCGCAGATGGCAACCATCTGTTAAATGACTAGTCATTTAAAAGATCCGATTAGCACTTTATTCAGCTTGTATATTGTAACAGAAAGTCCATCCAAGTGTACTGGTGGGGAACGTTTGGTAGATGTTGTTCTTTTCCCTGTTACTGCTATGTTCATGATGAGTCTCAAAGCTATTAATGTTTGTGCATGAGTCCTGGTGTGTTTATGCAGATTGTTTAAAAGATGGAACTTCAAGCTTGCAAGCCAGTTTTCACCTAGAGCTCTTGAAACAATTAGAGCACTAGGAAATCTAGCCCAATTCACATAATCTTAACAACAACCACCTAAGGCCCTGATCCTGCAATATCAACCATATGGAATCTCACTAGAGGCATGGGGGAGAGGGGCAGCATGGGTACAGGTCAGCTCATGGGGATCAGACTACAGGTACAAGGGCTAGGACCTCTACTTCCAGACTGGCACACTGCATGAGGATCATTTACAGTAGCAGAATGAGGCCCGCCTCTGAGTGCTAAGTGCTCTACAACCATCTCAAAGACAATGCCCCTGACCAAAAGAGCTGTTTGAAGGCCCCATTCCTTCAAAGACGTACACATGTGAGAAGTTCCCCCTCCCCCCCAAGTCGAGATCAGTCCCTAACACAAGTGATTTACAAAGGAGCAGGGTGGGGGGGGGGGGAGAAAAGGATTGTATACTATGCGGGGAGGGGGTTATGTACACCCAGCCACCCACTGACCCCTTTCTCACACACACTTCTATATTTATACATTTGATTCATGACATCTAACCCCAGCTGCCCTCAAATAAACAATTTCTGAATAGTTTGAACACGTTCCTTAACCATTCCATGCCTCATTTCCTCCTAATCCTATGGGGAGATTATATAAGAACTTGCAGATTCCGGGATGACAATTCGAAGCATAATTAAAAATAATTCATGATACTAAGTATGTTCCTGCAAACTACTCAGGTTACTCCTGGTTTTAAGCTTACCAGTCCTGAGGCTCTCCTTGTAAAATTAGCCTTGAGATTTACTTCTACAGTGTGCATTTCCCAGTTTTGTGAAATACCCTTGTTTTGTTTGTTTTAGCAGCTGAAATCTTAACATGACAATGGCTCCATTACCGGGAGCTGAATTAGTCCAGAAGCCTTTGCAGTTGTATCGCTACCTGCTTCGATGTTGTAAGCGGCTTCCTACAGAAAATATCCAACAGCATTACAGACATGCAATCAGACAGGTAGAGAGATGCTCTCTTTGGCAATGGGAAAGCTTGTTTTCCCATTTATTTGGATTATTAAAGTAGAAAAAACAAATCAGGTTAAAAAGATCCAACAATTAAAAAAAAGTTTCTTTACTTGTTTTACTAAGAGCATGTTAAACTTTTAGAATCTCTTCCATCACTGATGCCCTATTTCGGCAGTTCACTCAAGCCTTGTTTCTGCTAGCCAAAAGGTACTGTTCCTCCTAAAATGGATTGTAGCACACCTTGCATCCAACATAAAATGCTTTATATGGTTTACATGGGAACATACAATTTTTGCAGGGCTATGCACTATTTCAGTCTGAACTACTTTAGTGGACACAAACTAGCTGAAGTGGTTCAGTTCATCCTCCCATTGCTGTTCCACAATACATAGGGATAGGACTGGCAGAGACCTTCTGGGTTATTGAGTCCAGTCCCCTGCAAGTGCAGTCAACTCTGTCAGATAATACTGTTCATGAATTTCCTTTCCAAGCATCCCAAAATGCACCACTTCTGGGATTTATGCGGGAATGTGCAAGCCCTTAACGTAAATTAGCAAGGCTAGTGTGAGCATATGGAACATGTGCTCCAGGTGGTGCAATGCAACCAGGTGAATAGCCCTGGTCCTTACCTTGTTAGCACAAACTTCTGTAAGACCCCCTGCTGCAGAAGGTTTAGAATAGCGAATATGAAATATGTTCACCGTAACCCAGTGGTTCTCAACCTGTGGCCCAGTCAGCACACAGTTGCTGCCCACGTGACATCCTCAGGACCATACAGATAGAATTGGATGTGGCCCACAATGGAAAAATAGGTTGAGAGCCACTGCTATAACCCCTTCTGAACAAAGATCTGCTTATTTGCTAGAATAGGCATTCTAGGTCTTCAGATTGTATACATTTTTGATCAAGTGTTTATTTCAGGATTTTAAATCCTTATTTTAGCAGGATCTGATCAGCTGTTACATTAACTGGAGTTAATCATGGTTTTCACATTTTGCTCAAACCCCGTAGAGTTTCAGAGTTCATGCGGATGAAGACAGTCCTGAGAGAATCCAGCAGATTATTAAGAGAGCCATTGAAGATGCTGACTGGGTCATGAATAAAGTAAGTGCAGCTATATTCCTCCCCATCAGGTTGTCCGAATCCTGTTCTTAGTTAATTCGGTTCAAGAGCTGGGATGCTGGAAAACAAATGAGACTTGTCTTCCTCTGCAATGGGCTTTGAGATCTATGGGTGAGAGGATGTGTGTAATAACTAGACCTGGTTTCAGGGATTCTTTTTAAAAACAAAAACCCACAGCTCTTCGTTGACAGAAAATCCCCAAACTAGAAACTAATGAATCACAGGGGGTTTGCAAGTACGCTCTCACTCAGGAGAGCACACTTCTGCCCCGTCTGAGGCCTTGTTTACATTGGGGATTAGTTCAGATTTCAACAGCTAGTGAATCTGCAACTATGTAAATATCTAATATAGACAAGAAAGCCACAGTTCATCCCACTGCTCAGCACTGAGATGAATTAACTCTCTCCCTGCTAACATTCCATCCACTTGTAACCAGGCTCCCAGAATGCTCATCCCATGAGTCTTGCCTGTGCTCCTAAGATCAGGGTGAGAACCGTAGCGCTCTGACCCGCACTATCGTCACTGCACCTGCATCAGCATTAGGAGATTTTCCTCCAGGTGTCAGCGCAGGCAAGGCTACAGATGTGGCATGTCTCCATGCAGCCAGCACAAAATAATGTGGCTCGAAAGATAACTCGATCCCTAAGTGCAGGGATCTCTTCCGCTCTGTTGAGCCATGAGTCTCACTCTTGTTTCACTGAAGTTAAGTTTGACTCGTAAGCGAACAAACCTAACAAAACGAGTCAAAACGTCATCTGCCTTAAAAAAAATCTGTTGTTAAATTAAAAAATCACCGTGGAGGAGGAGGGGAGGGGGGGGGGAAAAATAAAAATCACTCTGAAATCCAGAAGAAAGTTAGCACCAGGAGAAGCTATTAATTAGTCACAGATTTTATAAAATTTCAGCAGCATCCAGAACTCTGGCACTTTTAGCCCAGTTTGCAAACCCTATTCTGAGGGCCTGGTGAAGGCCCTAATTCTGATCTCACCCCAGAGACTGGTCTGACTCCACTGGCTTCAGCTGAATTATTCCACATTCTCCACTGTGAGCAAGAGGCGACTCATCCCCAATGGCCATCCAGAAACAAACTCATGCCCAATATTCTACATCTCTCAGAGGGGAAGTCCTGGGGTTTTACTCTGTGAAGGTTAAAAGGAATTCAACAGCCTTCAGTGGATCAGAAACGGGGTCCTGAATGTTAGTGCTTGGTAGGGTTTTACCGAAAAGACTCCTTCCTTGTGTGAATGGTCACTTTTAATATGTCCCTGTATCACATGTGGTTTGGTTTTTTTTGCAGTATACGAGACGGAGGTAGAAAGAAGGGGGTGAAGAGAAGATGCTCATCAGTACAGATCCTCAGACAGAGTCCAGGCAAATAAGCCCAGTTGTTTATAAGAGTGCCACGTTGTAAACTGTGCCTGCAGTTACTCCTGGTTTAAAATGGTTTGTCATAATACTTACTTCACTGGGGTGTCGTGAGGCTTAATTCATCTTTCTGAAGCTCTTTGAGATTTTTTTTAAAACTATAAAACTCCTCGGCTAAAGAGCTTCCCCACTATTTTTTTTGTTGGGGGGGGGTGGAGGGAGTGGAGATGGGAAGCAGAGAGCGATTTCAGATCCCACGTTTTGAGTTGGTTCATCCTATGATGGAGACAGGAGCTGGCTGCTGAAGCCCCTATCCTGCTAGTGGATATTACTGCAAGATCAGAGCCTAAGATTAGATCAAGATCTAAAATGCATCAGAGTTTCATAGGGTTGGGATTTTTAAGCTGGTGTTTATTAATAATAACTGGACCCAAACATACCTCTATTTTTTTTTAATTAACAATGGCAATCCTGCACTGCTGTTACAAATCAATGGCCTGCAAGAGGCAAATAAATTGGATACGGCATTTGCTCCAAACTAAAGAAATAGAGCAGTCTACCGACTACACCAAAGAAATTCAAAGGCTAGCCCTTTACTAGTTCTAATATACTTACTCTTGGCAGCATGTATTGAACCATGTTCTATGCCCTGAGTTACACCCATAAATGGGGAGAGGGTTACATGCGTGTAACTGATGGCAAAATAATTGGCCTGTGGCATCTAAGATTCTCTTCACCCACCCACTCAATGAAAGGAGACAGAACCTGCTTCTGCTATGCAGACACAGCAAAAACAAAGGAAGGATGAAACTTCTCTGTCTTGTAGGTTTGTCATGCCCTGCTAGATTATGTGAATGTCATTTTTTGATTGTTGCTTTTAGTTCTCCTTAATGTTTCTACAAATTCCCTTTAAGTTTGACAATAAACAGAAACCTGACTTTGCATGGTCAGAACTGTTACACTGACACAGTTTTATTTAATACCCGAGGAGAAAAAATAAAAACACTTGAAGAACAACATGCATTTGTATCAGCCTTGCCTTTCTATATTTGCAGTGTGTTACAGCGGAAAGTATTATTTTGGAATGCAATACTGATTAAATAATGTCTTGATAATAAGCATATCATATGGCATTGAAAATCACTGGCATAAATGCCGAGTTACAGACAGATATGATGACCAGACTCTTGCTTCAGAGAATTTAACATGTGACTGAGTATAAATGTATATGATTTAAGATGGAACTGACTGACACACTCACTGTAAGCCACAGCAAATTCTTGGTAGACTGATGGATTTCAGTGCAGGTTGGATTGGACACAGGCCCTGATTCAGCAAAGCATGTAAGTATTTTATTAACTTTAAGCTTATTGATCCATGTTCAGCAATGAACTGCTTACATTCTAATGGAAGTAAGTATACTTAGGCTCCAATTCAGCATAGCACTTATGGGACTCCTCGCATGCTTAAATGTAAGTACATGGTCAGCTGCCTCGCTGGATTAAGCCACTAGAGAGATGATGTGGGTGTTCATCCTTTAGTCCTAATCTCTAGTTTTGGGGAGAACACACTCTGTTCAATTGGGTGGGGGTAGGTGTGTGTGCACCCGGGTGTGTATTGGGCTACTGTGTGAGGCACTGGACACTAACAGTGTAGTGCACAGAACAGACAATTTATAAAAGCCTTTGCAATTTTTTTTTAATGTGCTGTAAGTGTTTCCTTACAAAACAGTTTCCTAAGTGTCTTAAAAAGCAGGACTCCTTCTACTGCCATCAGATAAGCCTCCTATGGAGGAAGGACATGAGAAAAGCCAATGGTCTTAAATAAAAAGTTGTATTTGACTGTGTTTAGGTGCATTTGCTTTCTTCTGTCCCTAGATGGCAGTGCAACATGTTGTACATACCAAAGACAAAACCTGTCTTATGAAAAAAAGAAAAGGAGTACTTGTGGCACCTTAGAGACTAACAAATTTATTTGAGCATAAGCTTTCGTGAGCTACAGCCCACTTCATTGGATGCTGTAGCTCACGAAAGCTTATGCTCAAATAAATTTGTTAGTCTCTAAGGTGCCACAAGTACTCCTTTTCTTTTTTGCGAATACAGACTAACACAGCTGCTACTCTGAAACCTGTCTTATGAAAGGAGACTCAAGGAGCCTGGTTTGTTTAGCCTAACCAAAAGAAGGCTGAGGGGAGATATGATTGCTCTCCATAAATGTATCAGAGGGATAAATTATATCAGAGGGATAAATATATCAGAGGGAGAAGAATTATTTAAGCTCGGTACCAATGTGGACACAAGAACAAATGGATATAAACTGGCCATCAGGAAGTTTAGACTTGAAATAGACAAAGATTTCGAACCATCAGAGGAGTGAAGTTCTGGAACAGCCTTCCAAGGGAAGCAGCAAGGGCAAAAGACATATCTGGCTTCAAGACTAAGCTTGATAAATTTATGGAGGTGATGATATGATGGGATAGCCTAATTTTGGCAATTAATTGATCTTCGACTATTAGAGGTAGATATGCCCAAGCCTGTGATGGGATGTTAGATGGGATGGGATCTGAGTTACTACACAGAATTCTTTCCTGGGTGTCTGGCTGGTGAGTCTTGCCCACATGCTCAGGGTTTAGCTGATCACCATATTTGGGGTCATGAAGGAATTTTTCTCCAGGGCAGATTGGCAGAGGCCCTGGGGTTTTTTTGCCTCTCTCTGCATTGTGGGGCACAGGTCACTTGCTGGAGGATTCTCTGCATTTTGAAGTCTTTAAACCACAATTTGAGGACTTCAATAGCTCAGATGCAAGTTAGGGGTTTGTTCCAGGAGTGGGTGGGTGAGATTTTGTGGCCTGCATTGTGCAGGAGGTCAGACTTGACTATCATAATGGCCCCTTCTGACCTTAAAGTCTACGATTCTACCATTTACTGTCCCCAACACTAAAAAAACAAAACAAAACAAAAAAAGAACTCCAAATCCTTAGATTATTTCTTTCCCTCAGTAGTGACCCTACAAAATAAAAATAAATCAAGCAAGCAATCATAGGTCTTGTCTACACTGGGTTTGTTAGACCTCGGCTGCGCTAATGTAGCTGAACCAGTGCAAATGCCTGGTGTAAGTGAGCTGCACAGGTGTTAACGGTGGCTTGCACCAGTGTTAAAAACCCTACCCTAGACAAGGGTTTAAGACATGGCTCAAGCAACAAATTATCTACACTGAGGAGTGAAGACAGGGCCATTGTATACTACAGGAAAGCTGGACTGAGAAACAAATGTCTGTGTCCTGTGTTTGTACAACTCTTAGTATAGGGGGCATTGGCCATGACTGGCTCCTGGGTGCTATGATAATAATAAATGTGGGGCAATTGCGTTCTACAGGAGGGTTGGACTGAGGAGCAAGCATAAGGGCTTGTCTACACTACCCGCCAGATCTGTGGGCAGCAATCGATCCAGTGGGGGTCGATTTATCGTGTCTAGTCTAGATGCGATAAATCAACTGATGAGCGCTCTCCTGTTGACTCCTGTACTCCACCAGTACGAGGAGTGAAGACACCGTGGTAAGTAGATCCAAGTACGTCAACTTCAGCTACATTGTTCACATAGCTGAAATTGCATATCTTAGATCGACCCCGCACGGTAGTTTAGAATTTTTTGTGGCTGAAGATATTTGTCTTGTGTTTATGAAAGAGGAGCACACGAGTAGATTTCAGGAACTGCTCTTTTTTGGGTAGTAGAAGATGCTCAGAAACTATGGTAATGAGGGCCACTGAAGTTCCTCAGAATGGAAGATAGCAAAGTACAACGTAGTCGTGAAGTTCTACCAGCCCTAATCTGGAATTGTGTGCCCTTCTCCAGTGTGATCGTGACAAGACGAATGATATTTTATTCAGCCAAAGAAACAAGCCTCCTCATCTTAGGTAGGAAAGTAGAATTCTGCAAGGCTGCTACAAAAGGAGTCCCCAGCTAGACAAGCAGTTATAATGTATTGCATCCCCCACAAAAGCTTCTGCTCTTTTCTGAGTCCATACCCACTCCCTTCCTTCTGCTCCCCCCAGGGTCTGACCTGTTTGCTGCCCCCCGCCTAGCTCCTGTGCCACTGTTCTCCTGCTCTTGTCCTTCCCACCACCCCATGATTCCTGCCTCTAATCTCCTTCCCTCTGCTTCTGCCCATGTTCCCTGTATGTTTCTATCATCCCTCTGAGGCGCCTGCCTCCTCAACTTGCTCATATTCCACCCATGTTCCCACGCCCTCATATTCAGCCACCCAATACCCCTTATTGATTCACAGGAACAAGAGGCACAGCCCTGTTGCTGGGACTAAATGTCAAGTTCTAGCAAGAATGCACTAGACTTCTATAGGGTTAGAAGGGACCATAAGGGTCATCTAGTCTAACCCCTGCCAAGAGGCAGGATTTGTCGTGTCTAAACCATGCGAGACAGATAGCTATCCAGCCTGCTTTTGAAAACCTCCAGTGAAGGAGTTTGCACGACCTCCCTAGGCCTCTGTTCCATTGTCCTACGGTTCTTACAGATAGGAAGTTTTATCTAAGACGCTAGAGCGTCTTAACCAAAAGAGTTGTAACCAAATGACAACTGTGCAGGCTGAAGCTTTCCATGCAGGTGTTTGCCTTCAGATGAATTCCTCTGGAAAGTTTCAGCTAAAACAGTTCGGCCATTTCCAAGAATGTCTGGAGGAGAGGGATGGGGAGCATTTTTTTTCTTGCCCACATTGCTAAGATATAAACAATGGAAAATGTCAGACATTAACTGTAGACATCCCTATTTGCACTACCTATCATAAAGAGCAGCAAACAGTTGTAGCCTGCCAAATTCCAGCTTGTAATTCAGAGAAGTTTGTTCTGGGAAAGGGAGGTGCCTAAAACAATTTTCATTACCACAAGAGCTCTGTCACCCATTGAGTGCAACGGGGCTGAAGACGTACTGTATTTGTATCTGTGCATGCTTCTGATTGGAAAAGCAGGCCCTGACACCCCCATTGGCTTGGGGTATCGCTGCAACGTTTTGCGCAGTGATGTGACCGTTTAATGCAAATTACTTGACATGATAATTTGCATGTGCGCATATGTCACGGTTCCTTCCCCACTCTGAACTCTAGGGTACAGATGTGGGGACCTGCATGAAAGACCTCCTAAGCTTTTTCTTACCAGCCTAGGTTAAAAACTTCCTCAAGGTACAAACTTTGCCTTGTCCTTGAACCCTATGCTGCCATCACCAAGCGTGTTAAACAACAGGGAAAGAGCCCACTTGGAGATGTCTTCCACCAAAAAAATATTTCCTGGGGAAGGCTTGATAAAAATCCTCACCAATTTGTACAGGTGAACACAGGCCCAAACCCTTGGATCTTAAGAACAATGAAAAAGCAATCATCTTAAATCATCTTAAAAGACGACTTTTAATTAAAGAAAAGGTAAAAGAATCACCTCTGTAAAATCAGGATGATAAATACCTTACAGTGTAATCAGATTCAAAACATAGAGAATCCCTCTAGGGAAAACCTTAAGACACAAAAACAGGAATATACATTCCATTCAGCTCAGCTATTTTACCAGCCATTAAACAAAAGAAAATCTAACGCATTTCTAGCTAGATTGCTTACTAACTTTTTACAGGAGTTCTAAGATGCATTCCTGATCTGTTCCCGGCAAAAGCATCGCACAGACAGACAGACCCTTTGTTCCCCCCCTCCAGCTCTGTTGTGTGGTGTGTGGTTGCTGGTGAGTATTTGCTTCAGATTGGGGGGCTGTCTGTAAGCAAGGACTGGTCTGTCTCCCAAGATCTGTGAGAGTGATGGGTCGTCCTTCAGGATAGGTTGTAGATCCTTGATGATGCGTTGGAGAGGTTTTAGTTGGGGGCTGAAGGTGATGGCTAGTGGCGTTCTGTTATTTTCTTTGTTCTTGCTTACAGACAGCCCCCCAATCTGAAGCAAATACTCACCAGCAACCACACACCACACAACAGAACCACCAACCCAGGAACCTATCCTTGCAACAAAGCCCGTTGCCAACTCTGTCCACATATCTATTCAGGGGATACCATCATAGGGCCTAATCACATCAGCCACACTATCAGAGGCTCGTTCACCTGCGCATCTACCAATGTGATATATGCCATCATGTGCCAGCAATGCCCCTCTACCATGTACATTGGTCAAACTGGACAGTCTCTACGTAAAAGAATGAATGGACACAAATCAGACGTCAAGAATTAGAACATTAAAAAACCAGTTGGAGAACACTTCAATCTCTCTGGTCACTCGATCACAGACCTAAGAGTGGCTATCCTTCAACAAAAAAGCTTCAAAAACAGACTCCAACGAGAGACTGCTGAATTGGAATTAATTTGCAAACTGGATACAATTAACTTAGGCTTGAATAGAGACTGGGAATGGATGAGTCATTACACAAAGTAAAACTATTTCCCCATGGTATTTCTCCCCCCCACCCCACCCCACCCCCCACTGTTCCTCAGATATTTTTGTTAACTGCTGGAAATAGCCTACCTTGCTTGTCACCATGAAAGGTTTTCCTCCTTTCCCCCCCCTTGCTGCTGGTGATGGCTTATCTTAAGTGATCACTCTCCTTACAGTGTGTATGATAAACCCATTGTTTCATGTTCTCTGTGTGTGTATATCAATCTCCCCTCTGTTTTTTCCACCAAATGCATCCGATGAAGTGAGCTGTAGCTCACGAAAGCTTATGCTCTAATAAATTTGTTAGTCTCTAAGGTGCCAGAGATATCTGTGTGTCTCCCTCCCAAAATTTCCTCTATAATTGGGTTTTGCCAATTTTGATTTAGTTGGGGGTTTAACTAAGGGGATTGTGACTTGACTTTCAGTGCTCAAAATCTGTTAATAGTTACCTCCCACAATAGAAAGAGAACACATATAGAAATGATGCAAGTCATTTTCTTGGCAATGGGTTGGCCCTCCTCCAAATACTATGTACTTCCTTGCAAGAGTGAAAGTAACACTAGGGATTGCACAAGTGTGGTTGCACTGATGGCTATAACTGGATCACATCTGTAGGGCAGAGATCGCTTAGTACAGTTGCACGCATAGCTTTGTCCCTGTCATGCATGAAGAAGCATGCCATTAACTGTGCGCCCTCAGAGCCATTTGCAAACAGAGGAATGCATAGCTGATTCTTCAGTCCCTTATCCAGAATCCTAAGGGCTTGTCTACAGCGTGACTTAGGGCACGGCCAGGTAGGGTGGGAATGTGCGGAACTCGTAGTGCATGGTAGCAGGTCCATGTGGCCACTTAGTGTGTGGCAAGCCAGGGTGGGACTATACAGTGCACTAGCCTGCCATGCAGGCAGGCACTTAGAAATAGAATGGGTGCAGAGCAGTGGACAAGATTCTCTCAAGACCCCCCCCCCCGCCCCCCAAAGTAGAGCCAGCTGTCCCTGACAATAGGGGATGGTTCCTACAGATCCAGTTGGCAAGGAAGCAAAAGGGTATGAAAAGAGGAGGTGGACCCTTGGCTGCATTATGAGCAGTGCAGGCTTCCGTGGTCACTCGCTTTGCAACGACCATGGACAAATATGAACCCCCAAAGGAAGATGCAAAGTCAGAAAGTCACCTAAAGGGCTTTGTGCCTGCTGTCAGTTTCTTTTACTGAACCTGGGAAATCTACTTTTATGAGAGCATATTATGCTGGTTCTGGTAACGAACGGTAGATAATTCTGCTTTACATTGGGTGTAAGTGTTTGACTCTTTGGTTATTGGTCTTACAATGGTATCTCAGTTGGGTTCTGTAGCATGGGACCCCATTGTGCTAGGCACTGTGCAATCTCTGCTCCCAAGACCTTGCAGTCTAAATAGACAGAATATGGATACCTCCATTTTACAGATCGTGACGCAAGAATAATCTTGCAGTTAAATTGCTGAAGCATCCAAGTTGAGCACCTAACTCCCACAGACAACCTGCTAGGTCAAGAGATTAGCAGGCAAGCCCTTATTATAGATCTGAAAAATTCAGAGCCAATCTTTTAAACACCCCTAAAATGTGGGTGTTCAGATCTGAAGTTAAAGGGAGGGGCCAGTTTGGATTCTGAATCCCCCAGCCCCAAATACAAAGTTCGTGGTAGTCCTGATGCATTTTTAGTCCCTTTGTCCAATGGGCCTTGAAGGCCTTACTTAAATTAAGCTATTACTGATTCAAGTCCTGTAGCGGTGTGGACAGGAAGGCAGCTAGGAGACTGACCTTTTAAGCACTGTTGCTTAGACCGGCTCTGAACAGGGTTAGAGAACATGGTGCTTATGATCCTACTGGTCACCAGTGGACTATCTAGACTTTTGCTTCCAATGTTGCTTCCACCCTTGAAGTGCCAGAGTGGAAGGAACCAGTGATCGAAATGGGAATCTGCAAAAAAAGCCACTGTAGACACTCATCTCCCCCCTTAGCCCCCACCAGAAGAGACACAACTACATTTGCCCTTATAACCCTAAGACTGCAACCATCTTGAGTTACCACCACTTCCAACACGGCTGTTGCCAGTTGGCCTTTCATTAGCCCCGAGAGTTCTTTTCACTATCATGGTTATTATAATATTTACACTCCCGGAAATTTTAGTTCACAGCTGGTTAGTCTAATGCCCGGGGGCACCAACTCCACCAAGTTCTCTCTTAGAATTTCCCTATTACTCAATTGAGACATTCTGGTTACCTTCCCAGACAGGAAGAAGAGTTCAGCAAAGCTCAAAATGCTTGTACTTTCCACAGTTTGCAGTGTTGTTGTAGCCATGTTGGTCCCACAAAGTGGGATATGAAAGAGACAAGGAAGGTGAGGTAATACCTTTTATTGAACCAATGACCGACATGGTCTGTCTCACCTAGTCTGTCATCTTTGACCTATTTGCAGTATGATTGTAGCTGTGTTGGTCCCAGGATATGAGAGATAAGGTGGGACAGACAATATTGGTCATTGGTTCAGTAAAGGGCATTACCTCATCTTCCTGGTCTCATATATCCTGGATCCAACATGGCTACAACTGTACTGCAAACAGGTCCAAATTGACAGAGACAGATTGGGTTCATTCCCTAACAGGCTGAAGTAAAGTCAGTAGACATCTTTACATTGACTTCAATGAAATTTGGATATGCCCTTAATTCTCAAAGCTTCACCAATATTAATTAATCTTTATTTCATGCATGAGGAATTTGCCAGAGACCACAAATGAGTCAAGATCTGAAGGAGGGTCAGAGCTCAGGAGTTCCTGGCTCCTAGCCTGATGCCTAGACCACAAACTTCCTTTCCTACATATGGAGTGACAGTGTGACTCTAAAAGTGAAAGTGTATGGGAAATATCAAAATCTTACCATTGCGTAAGTGACTTTTTTGGTAGTCTGCCCTCTGTCCTGGTGGTTTTCCAAATAAGAGAAAGTGTGGAACGGGTGTTGCAGATCAGAAAGAGCCATCTCTGCACCCTGACTGGTCTCTTCTTTGCATCCACAGCTGCCAGATCTCACCTGCCAGGTAATTGGAGCCACCAAGTGCCTCTCGGCCAGGCTACCTGCCCTGCCATGGGGCCTCAGAGCCTGGCTGGGATGGGTGTCAGAGCCAGGTCCCAGCTCCCTGTCCGGGGGAGGGGGAAGAGGCCTGCAGCGAGGTATTGACTGATGGTCTGGCACCGTGTCTTGGGTCTGTGCCAGCTGCCCTGCCACCATGACAGGGAGCTGCACCCCACCTTGAGAGTGAGGCCACAGGTACCCCCTCCAACACCTGCCCAAATACCTCCTCCTAGTACACAAACATCTGACATCCCCCCCACTCCCTGTCCCCCAGTGTCCCCTCAACTGTGACCTCTATTTGGTAACTTGAGATCTAACTCTAGGTGCAGACCCCTTTGGAAATTTTAGGCAGTCTGCAGACCTTTAAGGGTCCACAGGTTAAAAGCCACTGTGCTAGTGAGTTGTCCTTAGAACATGTGACCTCCAGGTTGGAGCACAAAGATCTCAAGGGGTCATGATGACCCTTCCTGTCTTTATGGCAAGGTGGGAGAAAGGTCCTGAAGAACACAGCGCAAGGAATATCCTTACTCTTTTCTGATGTAATGTGGCTAAAAGATCTGCACCTACTCCCACTGAAAGCTCTGGCATAGACGCCCATTGCCTTCCATAGCACAGGAGCAGACCAAGGAACGTATGAAACAGGCCGGCATTTACAAGTGTACTTAGCAGCATCAATCATTTGACCATGAATTGATTATTTCACCCTTGCCCCACAAATCATCTTTCAGCTTACGCATGGTTCATTAATCACACTTGCATACATCACAGACCCCAGTTTAGCCGGGGGGAAGTGAAATGCTCAGTTGGAAGGAATTGGTGCTAGCTGTTGATGCTAAACGGCTCACGCAACGCCCACCTCTTTCCCCCTGCCCCTCAGTTTCAGAATTGAGGAAGATCAGTTCTGAAACATCCTGATCACAGCATCTCAGGGAACATGCAAACGTACTGTTCATTTCGCAAAGGAGTAAAACCAGTTCTGAAAGGATTTTTCAAGAGAGCAGTTCCTTGTCCATCAACAGCTGGGAACTTGGCCTTCCATTCATTAGCCAAGGGCACCCTCCTACGCAGAGTTTGAGAACATGTGAGCCGAACAGCCCCCCTGGAATGCTGACAGAGGGAGGATCCCAGACTGTCAGGACCACAGCATGGGTTTGAATTAAAAGAATGGCTCTCTTAGGGTTTAAGCCTACAAGGTGCCAAGTTCCTTGGCCTCCCCCGGCCTAGCATATACCTAATTGAAGTCTTTGAGTAGTCTCATTGAGATCAGGCATCATGGTCTAATGAGCTGGGCAATAAATTGGGAGTCAGGAAACCCGAGTTCTCTTCCTAGCAATGCCACTACCTACTGAGTTGCTTTGTCCCCCCTACCCTTTGTCTCTCCTGTCTAGTTAGATTGTAGGGGTCTTGCCTATACAGGGAAAGAGACTGCAATGGCTATTCCAGAATAGCTCTCTGTTGTGGAACAGTGGGTGTCCACACTGGGGTGGGGGGAAAAGTTGTTCTGGAATTCCTGATTTAGGCCAGAATAGCTACCCTGGACTAAAAACTAACCCAGAAGAATTAGGACTCTTCCATTTCTCCTCTGTAGACAAGGCCTTAGTTCTTCACAGTAGGGGCTATCTTCTGTGTTTGTATTACATTAGTGCCTGGATGTTCCAACTGAGATCACAGGCCTGTTGTGCCAGGCACTTTACAAATAATAAAAATAGAAACAAAAAAAGGTGAAACTAGTTTTTCCAACCCTCCCCCCCCCCAAACTGAGGGAGAAGTAACAAGCAGCATAAATGGCAACAGGCAAATTGGACCAAGAAACTCTCCGTTTTAACCATTTACATTGATCAAAATGAAATAAGGGAATGTTTTAAAAGCATATTACAGAAACAAAATGTGTATATCACGTTACACAAGTGAAACACAGTCTTTTAAGCTGACTGGCCTTTTAAAACATGTTATAGCATCACTTCAGTCATCAGTGTATGACGTGAGAGAGAAACCGTTATGCTTAATAATCTGTTACACCTTGTACTTAGCTCAGGCATGTTGGTGACTTTCTCCAGACCTGAGGAAGAGCCTCACGAAGTTCAAAAGCTTGTCCCTTCCACCAACAGAAGTTGGTCCAGTAAAAAGGCATTACCTCACCTTCCTTGTCTCAAGCATTAATATAATGAAGTTGAACAAAACACAAATAGTAAAGTTCAGCAGCCCAATTTTTGTTCAGCTGATCCATCACATTAGTCACTGCAGTTCAGTTAAGAAAAAAAAATCTATTTTTTCCATTAACGCAGTAGCTATTTATATGCATCTCCATGCAATATGCAATTTACTGGAAGACAAAAGCTAGATTTGAAAAGGAATGGAGATCAGGGAGTTTAGAAGTTGTATCAACAAGACTTTTGGCGTGCAAGGATTTTCCTTCCTTAGGTCCAAATCCAGCAAGAGACATTTAAGCACACGCCGAAGCACTTAAGCACCTGCTAAACAGGAGCACCAGGTTCAGCGCTTTGCCGAATAGGGATGGCCTTCAGCATTGCTTAGATGATGTGCCAAGTCCACATTAAACGTGCTTAGCAGAATACAGATGGATTGCTGTGTCACAATCCTGCACAGAAATGCAAATAGCTGTGCTAATGAAAGCCACCCCCCCCCCGCAACCCGATAAAGCTATTTTAATGTGTTAAGAATGCACAGAGTATGCCTCCCTTGTGTTACAACCCTTCCTCCTGGTAAGAGGCAGGACATTTCTTCTTGATTAGCAGCCAGCTGGCACCCCTTTCGACTTTCCTATTATTGGATTTAATTTATCTTCTCCTTCGATCCAGCACGGTTTTATGAAATAGTGTTAACTGAAATACACCCTCGTCATCAAGTGCTCCTTTCAGCTAGTATTTAATCAGAACAGGCATCCCAGCTCTTTGTTTTACTGGTTCTTTGAGGAATATTTGCTGTGTTCTTAGTAGTTATTTTTGCGATTGCTTGGAAAGTTCATAACCAGAGAGAGGCATCTGCCATTTTTAGCTGCATCATTGCTGCAGATGTCCCCAATCCTGAGTAATTTTGCATAAATCATCCCATAGAAAGGAGGATCCCAGGTACAATGGTTAAGTCTCTGACCCTGGGTCTACCAAGCCCCAGAGTAATGATCTGCTCCACCACTGACTTCCTGCATGACCTCGGACAAGTTGCTTAGGGCTTATCTACACATGAAAGTTTTCAGATTAATTTGAGTTTTTTGGGTGGGATAAGCTGCCTTGTGTCCACACACACACACACACACACACACACACACACACACACACACACACAGTTGCCCCCTAGTTGTTTGGCACCTCATTTGATATTAGTTAATCCACTTTGGAAGTGGATTAATACTATTTTGGACTAAGCTAACCCAGGAGAAGGCTTGTGTGGATGCCTACTCATGTCAAATTAACTATTCCCTTCTAGCATTCCTCCCACTGCTACCCCACAGTGAGCTGCTGCACAGCTGAGTCAACCTGTGTACCTTCTACTGCTCTGAGATCATCATGACTGGATGCCATGTTCCCATGTGCCCCTGTGAAAGTCCAGCTCATGGGGAGTTCACACACCCATTCTAGCACCCATGCCCTGTGCTTCCCCATGCACAGGTCCTGGACTTCCTTGGTCCTTGAGGAGAGGAGTGTGTCCAATCCCATGTTAACAGCAGTCATCAGAATACGTGAGACCCAGTGAAGGAGATGGGCCACTCCCTGAACATGGCCCAGTGCAGCTATGAAGCAGAGAGGCTCCAGGAGAATTATAAAGCCACCAGGGTCAACAGCAATGGTTCCTGGATCTGCTCTCACAAGCAGACTGGAGTTTTGCTAGGGAGGCCACCGCTGAACCCTACTGTGTTCTGCACAGTTCTCATAGCAACCAGACGCCTACAGACCCCAATTAGGAGCACAAAGATTGCCATGGACAGCCAGGAACTCTTGGGTATGCAACCCCCCTGAGACAGGAGACCCCCTGAAACCTAGGTTGAAAGCCAACTTGATAGTGCAGGGGAGGGGACCTCTTCCGGTAAGTATCATGGGCTACTTTGGGGTACGCTCACGTGTATTTGTGACCCCATCAGCACAAAGACATCTGCACTTTAGGCATGTCTGCCACCATTCCAGTGGTTTGTAGTTTGCAGCGTTGTGTTCACAAAAGGTTATTATTTACAACTTGGTTTAAAAAAAAAAAACAAAAAAACAGTGACACAAAACATAACAAAATCCTTGCACACAATATATAGATTTTTCCACCACTATGCCCTAGCCTCAAAGTATGAGTACAATGCATATCCGATCCTGTGTGCCTCACTAGACAAGGCCCCTGGCTAGTCAGAACATCTGTGCATCTCTACCTCCCACCCGTCGCGGAGGTTCAGTTACTTGCTTTCACAGATGTTGTGCAAACACAGCAAGTAGCTATCACATGAGGCAATATTTCTCAGCAGCCTCCAGCTTAGTCATGAGGTGTCCCCGTGATCCAAAAAAACCCTTAGTGCCACATGGCAAGGAGGTAACAAAATATCCTGATTCTGGTATTTATATCCTCGTTCACCAAAAGAAAACCAGTGTCACACTAGTTTTGATATCACTGTAAAATGTATGCACAGCTACTGTCTAAGGAGTTATGTACATACACACTGGAAATATGTTCTTGTATCAAAGTATTAATCCCCAGCATAGATGAAAAAACTGTTTTCCTGCCAGACCAGAGATGTTTATCCACCTATTTGTCTGTTGAAATGTAAATTGAATATTGTCTTATTCACAATCACCAATCTGAGCTAAATTGAGCTATTTAACAGGAAGAGAAGAACAGGAGGAGAAAGACTCTTATCTGGGGATCTGCTTCAAAGATTTACTGGACTAGAACTGGGGAACTAGGAAAGCACTCTGTTACCCCTGCACCTAGGAAGTAAATGGAGAGCACATTTATATTCATGAAAACGGGATCTCAGCCAGGCTCAGTTGAAAATGCTGCAGAAGACATTTGAGGTGAGAAACTTATTTCGACTGGAGGTTAGCCTGTTAAGTTTAGTCTTTAAAAGGATTAGAATTTGATTTTTTATGCAACTCTTCTGTTTCCATTTTCCTTACTCACTTCCTCGATCTTCCTTGATCTTTACTAAGCAATTTACGATTTGTCACTATAAATATATCTCAGTGCTGTGATATTAAGTGTTGCTCCTGAGCTGACTCATACAAGCTGGTGCGTATGCTGCCCTTCAGGGGACAGCAGGCCTGGTATTTCTGTGAGTAGCCAGTGACTGGGGCTGGCAGTCACAGAACTCTTCAGATGGGCTGAGGGACTGCGGTTCACTTATTGTTAACCAAACAATCTCCTCTGGGCTACATCAGCCCTTACTTTGCCCTGCAGGTTGATTGACAGGCAGGGGATGTCAGGGAGCGGATACCCTGGTAAGCACCAGCAAATCTCCCTCAGGCTGGAGGCAGGAGAGGGACAAGGTGACTCAGTCCTTGATACCCTGAGAGCCATCACAACCTCCACCTTCTCAATGCACTCTATTGGCATTGTGTAGATACTCAGGATATAGTTAAACAGTTCCTCTCTCCTGTCCAAGTGCCTAGGAAAAGGCTTCAGAAGCCAGGGAAGCAAAGGGAAAGCTGGGTGTCCTACACTGAGAGGACTAATGGTGCTGTGATTCAGGTCCACAGTGGTCCTGGGAGCAAGAGTTCCCATGTTCATGACACACACAAATTGGATAGAAATATACAGTGTTCTTGCTGGAAGGTTGTAGTGTCATACTGCTTAATCTTTAGACCACCACCACACAAGAACAGGGAGACAAAACAGGCTGCTTCCTAGAACAGCAAGGTGCTACCCCACCCTACCCTAGGCTGGCTGTAGATTGCACACTTCCCTACAGATGCCCCTAGCCTGCAAGCAGGACCAGGAAAAAAACCTGGCAATGTAAAGTGACAGCCTGTATTTTTAATACACCACACATTTCTCATTGCAGAAAAAAAGCAAAAACCAGGCTTGAGTGGCTGAATGTCCTAGCACCTTTCCAGACCACGCCCCAGATTAATATTGGTGAACCTTCCACAGTGATCAACTAGGCCATGAAGCACCATGGAGAAATCCCTTTTCTTTTGATCAACTCCAGGACCTGGGGGGCGGGGGGGAGAAGAATGGGACAATTCAGCATTACCTGACATTTGAATGCTTCACTTCACAACCTTAACATTTTTATTCATCAGGATGTTTTGCATGGACTCTTTTTAATTACTAATTATTATTATTAAAGAAAAAGGAATAAAAAATAAAACTCTGCTCCTTGGTGATTAGTTAAGACAGCACAAGAATGATCTAGAGGAAACAGGATCAGTGTGAACCTTACAATTCCTCTAGAGTTCAACAGGAGTGGAAGGCATCTTCTGGTTTACAGGATAGTCTCCATGGAGATGGGGAATTCAAATAAAGCAGAATGCAGGCTCGAGGTACATGTATGGCTTTGTTTGACTCCCATGTCCTTGATGAGTGACTTGCTAAGCCTACGATAGTGAATTTAGGGATATTAGGCTCATGACAGTTATGCTACTCCTTTGTTTTTCATTTCTATGTAACTAGGATATAGGTCCAGCTGGTTTTCCCCATGCATCACCCTAGGGGAGTCACTTGTCTGGAGTCCAAGCAACCCTTCCTTCAGACATTCTGGCTTTCCCAGATGCATACTTGCCTTTCAGTTGCCTCAGTGGGTGGGGCAACTTGTTGGGGCCTGCAGCAAAGGGGGACAGCCCCAGTAGCAAGTGAGGGAGACACTTGCTGAGGGACACCAGGTAACTCCCCCACCCCTTTGGAGTCTCTGGCCCCACATTGGCCAGTCAGAGGATGGGGAGAAGCTCTGATTGGCCTTCATCCCCCAGCTACAGGGATAGAACCTGGAGTATGGGCCATGTTAAGCCTCTTTTGGCACCATTCCACCAGCAAAAGATGGAGGGGAAATTGTTCAGTCAACAGGCAATGTATGACTCACTGTCCCCGGTGATGTAGTGACTCTAAAGCAAATCAGGGTTTTCCCTAAAGATTAATCTGAAAGCCACTTCCGTTTGCGTTTTCACTGTTTATTTACAGGAATCTGTCTGTGTCAATAAAAATCTCTTGAAATAGATGGCATGATTGTTTACTAGACAGTAACCCCAACACCTATTAGTCATGTGGCTTTGGAAGGTGCTTGGTGAATGTAAGAGCACCAAAGAGTCCGGTGGCACCTTAAAGACTAACAGATTTATTTGGGCATAAACTTTCATGGGCTAGAACCCAGATAAAGTGCGTTCTAGCCCATGAAAGCTTATGCCCAAATAAATCTATTAGTCTTTAAGGTGCCACTGGACTCCTTGTTGGTTTTGTGGATACAGACTAACACAGCTACCCCCTGGTAAGAGCACCAGTTGCTCAAGTATGATGTTCCTTAAAATAAATCAAAACATGAAATATTTGCATCTGGAAATGGAATGCATTAAAGGGACAAACCCACATAAGGTTGAATTTATAACTGTCAAACTGTTCAGCCCTGAGAGTCAAGGGAGGTAGACCACCACCACCCTCTCGTTACACCAGATCATGCAATGGAGTCTTGAAAATTAATCTCATTAAAGCCTTCCTGCCAAACTGTGCCATTAGTATCCAGAGACTTTGCAGTAACAAAGAGTACAAGTTTCAGAGTAGCAGCCCTGTTAGTCTGTATTCACAAAAAGAAAAGGAGTACTTGTGGCACCTTAGAGACTAACAAATTTATTAGAGCATAAGCTTGACCTGTAGCTCACGAAAGCTTATGCTCTAATAAATTTGTTAGTCTCCAAAGAGTACAAGGTATGCACTCTGCAAGCAAAGGCACTTCAGTTTAGGTTATCAAGTGAAGCTCTCTCCTTTCTTGTTCATAGGTAGGAGAAAACATCAGAGTTCCTGCTGCTCCTCTTCTCTGGTACATGGATATTTATCACAGTAAGGAAGACTGTTTTGTGGGATCTCATTGTTACAGCCTTGGCAACAGGTCATTGCCCAGCGTGCAAGTATATAGCAGTGTGAAAGTTGAAATAAGCTTTTTCCAATATAGTGGTACACTAGAGAGAAAAGCCATGTGTCAAATTCAATATTGTACCCAGCTCTCCCTAAGAAAGAAGAGCCACAGGGAGGAAGCTCAATGGTATAGCTGAAGAACGTCTTGGAGCTACCACTCCTATTTCTGAGCAGGAAGTTGGATCAACCAAGGATCCACTCTAGACTTCACACCGAGCCCAGGACAAGCTGGGACAGGACATGGGGCTGAGATACTCTAGCTGCCTAAGGGTTATGGGTGCCCAGCTCTGGAAATCTCAGCCCTATTGTTTAGGGCTGTGTGAATGCTCATACAGGGCTTGACCCTGGGCCACTGAAGTCTATGGGAGCAGGACCAGGTCCGCAGTGAAGGTTTGAGGCCAGATTCTCTGTATGTTGGTGCACACTGAGTGCAGAGCTCTTGGGGTGGGAGGAAAAATAATCTGTCCATTAGAATCTCCTGGAAGCGGTGATGTGCTGCCCAGGCACATTTGAGGATTTGGCCCTTGTTTAGGTGCCCAAATTAAATCTAAGCACTTTGGAAAACCTGGCCCATGATCAGTAAAGCTTGCAGTTATGTCATTCAATAGAATACCAGAATATGATTGGTGGAGCTACCAGTGCCACTTATGACCACTCAAAAAGCTAGAGTACATACACAAAGTTGACACAAGCCAAGAACACAATCCCCAAACAAACAAACAAAAAAAACCAAAGACATCATTTCTGCCTGCCCTGGAAAGACTTTTTGGTCAGAATTCCCCCTTGCTCACGTAGGGAGCAAATTTTCCAAGCTCCATGTTGATAAATGCTGATCCAGGACCTGCTGCTGAAATTCACAACGCAGTTTTGCAGATGGAAACCAGTAATTTGAGATGGAGAGCTAGATCCTCAGCCACATTACATTGGTTTACCTTCACTGGCGTTTCACCAGTTTACACCAGCTGAGGATCTGGCCCATCAGCACCTCTGTACACACAATTAATTGAAGGTGTGCAGTTATGTCATAGACTGCACGGCAAGGGAACATCATATCTGCATAATACAGGCCACAGAACTTCCCTGAAATGCCTCCTTGCAGGGGTAGTTTTGTACAAAAGTAAGAGGCATGATTTCAAAACCGAGGTCCTATATGTTCAGGGACAGCTAGCCTTACACAAGATGTACTACAAGCAGAGAGATTACCTCTTGTGGGCCCAATTCCAGGCTGATTTCATATTGCCAAACTCAATAAAACTAGTGAGAATTGCCCACACAGTTCTAACTCCCCAACATAAACAGTTACTGTCACTCCATCGATGCCAATGGCGATGTTCTGAGTGCGAGTCCTTCATAGAGAGTGATATAGCCCTAGACATCTAAAACCCCACTTATTGCTACTGGAAGAAAGTGAGACTTCACCTGCTGTTACTCAAAAGGCCAGATCCTCAGCTGGTGTAAATTCATGTAGCTCCATTGAATTCAATGACACTTCACGGACTTCCACCAGCTAAGGATCTGGCCCATATAATCCAAGCCCTGGCTTGGTTTCTCCCTTCCATCTCTGTCCAGAAGGAGCACACCTGCCCCACCATGCTCTGGGGAAATAGACAGTTTGGGAGACAGGGTGGGCGGGGTTAATCTGGTTTTTGCCTTGTCGCTATTTGTAAAAAAAAGTTAGGGAAAGAGATTAGGTCATGATTTTTCCAAAGAGATTTGGGATTGTGATTGCTTCCATTTTTGGAGTGCCCAGCTTGAGACACTTAAAGGAGGCCTGATTGTCAGGAAGTGCTGAGCATCCGTCCTCTGAAAAATCAGATCCTTTTAAGGTGTCTTAAGCTGGACAGCCAAAAGTTGATCCATCCACATCACTAGTTGCTTTTGAAAGTCTTGGCCTGTCTGTTCCTTGCTGCATTTTCCTCTTATAGGAGTCCCCCTCCCCAAAATAGTGTGCAGCTAGAAAACATAATATATATGCTAAACCGAAGGCCCCAGAGGAAGAGCATAAAAGGGCTACAAAGGCAGTATTGCTGGTGGAGATGGAGAGCTAGGGGACCGGTAGCAGAGACAGAAGTCAGTCGTCAGTCATAGCCAGCTAGTCAGCTTGCCGGCTCACACCGAACAGGGTAAGAAAGCAACGAGCTCTTTCTGGGCAAAAGCAGAGACAAAACAAATTTTTCTCTCTCTCTCTCTCTCTCTATATATATATATATGGGAGAGTCACTCTTTTCTTGGTTCAAATTCTAATGAGGGGTTGTCAAACTTTGGACCAACTCCCAAAATAAAATGAAATTTCAGTAAAAGTGTTTGTGGAAAAATGCCTCCCATTTATCCCTCCTCCCCCTCGTCAAACATTAATTGAAAGTCAACAGGAGCTAGGACCTAACTCACTTAAGTCTCTTGCATGACTTGCAAAAGTAGCTGTCTGCATGTTTACATCTGAAAATTTGACCCCTGGCCCTTCTTAAAAATAGCTTTGGAGAGACTAAGGCATTTTTGAAAGCGTTGCCCTGGGATACTGTGGCGATATATGAAATATAAATGGTCAGGGAGATAGAACAAAAGGTAGATCTAGTGTGGGCCAAGTTGCTATTATGTTCACACTTAGAAATCCCAGTCAAGGTTCAGGAACCCATTGTACCAGAACCTGGACAGACAGGTAACAGACAAGTCTGGCCCTGCCCCAGGCAGCTCACAATCTAGGTTTCTGCCAGTGTGAATACTGGTTCAAATTTTCTTGGGGTGTTAAGAAGCATAAACACAACAGCCAGGGGTGCAAATAGGGTGTACCCACCAGTATGCAGTACCAGCAAGAGCTTTTTAGCGGGTACAGGGTACTGGAAAGACTGGGGGCTAGCCCCCCCACCTCCAGAGGGGTGGGATGGGGATGCACTCTGCTTCTTAAAGGAGCAGAACGTGGCTAGGGAGGGCACTCATTCTTTACATGGCTTTAAACAGCACAATACATATGCTAACAAACTTACAGCCTTTAAGTTTGTTATCATATATATTGTGCTGTTACATTGGTCAGGAGTTCTCAAGAGGGGAGGCATGGCTCGAATGGAAGGTGTTCAAACAGTGGTTTTGGTTCTGTTTCTCCCCATTGGTCTGAATTATCCATGACCTCCATACTGCATCACATCAAGTCCAAATCATTAGAGGAATGCATCTGCTTGGATGTTTGGATTCTGATGTCAGCCCAGTTCTGTAGCCTGATGGGAATCAGGTATTGTCCCCAGAGAACCTAGAATTCTTCTTTGCAGCCAAACTAGTCTAATGTGCATTGTTAACTAGAACTGGAGCAGCAAAACAAAAAACAAATGCCTCATTTTCCAGCTTTGTGGGTGAGAGAACTATAAGTGAAGGTTATAATGCCGGACACTGACAGCCTTAAACCCGCTGCCTCAGGAACCTGCCAAGAAAATATGTTCTTCATCTTAGCAACGGAGCTAAGACTTAACACACATCTGCCCACCTTTATTCAAATGAAGCTTCTTCTGATCCGACCATTCAGGCATTGTCAGTTTCATCCAGAACAATTTACAAACTCCTGTAAACCCTTAATCGTTTGATCAATCCCATTGAAGACAATGGGACTATTTGCATGACTATGGACCACTTTTGTGGACTGGAAAGAGCTTCAGGAGTCTGTTCTGTTCCTATAAAGGAAGTTGAATCCCCCATTTAAATGCAATGTTTGGGTGCAATACCAAAAAGCAGTTTAGGATACGGTTTTACCTAAAATTTGTCTTTTAATAAGTTATACATATGCTGAAATGGCTCCTCACCCATCTCCCATATTTCATATAAACAGACTGAATATTACAAATGTGGGGGGAGGGGAGTGAATAGTTAAGCATATTGATGCTTGTATATACAAGGGGGCGGTGTCGGATGGGAAGTGTGTGGGGGCAGGAAGGAGGCACATGGGGAGGTCACATGCCCTCCCCCCCTTGTGTCTCTCCCATGAGTTCAGTAGCGGCAAGAAACGATTTCTACTTGCACCACTGACAGCAGCTAACCCCTACAACTGACAAGGAAATTGGCATCTCCGTTACTTTCTCTATTCAGTAACAAACATTTCTGTTACCCAGCAGCCAGGAGTCATTTAAACTTGTGATTTATAGGAAAAGGAGTTCTGACTTCCAAGAAAGTGAAAGGAACCTCCCCAGGAGCCAGCCAGCTGAAGCTCACATGGTATGAGACCAGGAAAGCAATTAGGTTTCAAAACAAACACTAGTCAGAAGTTGACAGCCTGGAAATTATATCAGGGTCTGACACAACAAGGCCTTTTTCTTCTTCTTTTTTTGTGGTGGGGGTGGGGGGTTCCTCCCAGCTTCTCACTTTAAGTGCAGAAAGGCAACTCCTCCTAGGACTAAGTTTTCCACAGTTGTGCAATTGTCAGTCTCTCTCATCGGTTTTCGCTTTTGGAATTGTACGTGTGTCATTCAATGCCACAGTTAATCGCATTTCCAGTACAGAACTCGGATTCCGTGGAGTCCATTTCTACCTGACCTGCAAGGAAAGAGGAGTGTCTTTGAGGAACTCAGTGGAATTTATCCTTCAGGGCAGGAAATCTCACACCGGAAAGGTGGAATTTTAAGACTCAGGGGCCAAGATTTTCAGAAGTGATTGTGGGTGTTATCCATTATTAAATGCCCAACATGATTACCATAAAGGAAGCTGCTTTTTAGAGGATGAGTGCTCAATGGTCTCTGAATGTCAGGAGATGGTATGTCCTAATGGATAACACCTTGCAGTAGGAGTCAGGAGACCTGGTGTATTTCTGCTTCTATCACTGATCTACCGCATGAACTTGGGCAAGTCACTTCACCTTTCTGTGCCCCCGTTTCCATTGATCAGTCTTGTCTATTTAGATTGGAAGCCCCTGCCCTGAAGAGCTCCCTCTCACTGCATGTAGGTACATATGTACAATGCAGCTCTTGACTGGTTAGGGAACTCCAAGCACTACAAAGGATCATAAGTTGGACACCCAAGAATTGTGATACTCTAAATCACTAGCTGCTTTTGAAAGTCTGGGCTTGGAATTAGTTTTCCACAGAGTAATGAATAGCTTGCGCTTGGAAAGCAGCTACACTAGCTAATGCCAGTGGAGTTACTCCTGCTTCATATGAGAGAGAGAAAGAGCAAGAGAGAGGAGAATCAAGCACAAAGTCCATTAAGCAAACACCCACATATGGGACCATGAAAGATCTATCCAAGGTCATTCAAGTGTCCTCCAGAACAGAATACTCCCTATTGATCTTCAAAGGGCTGGCCAGACATTAACTAGTCACACCTCTTCATACCACCCGTCCCATAGCTAGATTGTTGTCCCTATTTTATGCAGGGGGAAACCGAGACCTAGCCTGATCTACATAGAATGCCTCAACAAGTTCTATAGTTTTGGATTCCCAGATATGGTAGTGAGCTCTGTGCACCAACTTATCCTGCCTGTCATTCTAGGAAGATGCGGATAGCTTTAATAGCAGGCTTGCATGGGCCTAGGGCCAGGGTGGTTTTGTTCCAGCAGGTCTCCAAGCACTACCCTGGTGCCAGAGGCTAGGAAGGAACATGCAGATTTTTGGTCAGCGTTGGTCACACAGCTGCCTCCTGCTGTACTAAGTGTATGGGCTATGTTAGGAACCCGCTGGAAAATCCCTCATTCAGTCCTACCATCGTCCTTCAGAAGCTTTGTGGTAAAGCGAATCACTGTGAAAACAGAATGACTCACGGAGAACTCGTTATGCCATCAACCAAAGAAACTGCAAAGTTCTTTCTGTCCCTCAGCAGTTGAAAGACTCCTGTAACTAGTGAGGAACATACATTTCTATCAGTTCCTTTTGCTTTGGCTGGCTGTGATCCAGATATTCAGTGGCTGCAGCAGCTAGCTGGAATATTTGTCTTGCGTAGCAGTAGTTCTACACCTTACTCCTTTTTGAATGGATATGAATAGTAATGAATAATAACTAATAATTAATATAGAACAATAAGTGAATATTATTATGGGACATCCTGAAGTCCTTGCCCATTTTTAACTCTGTAGTCCCTTGGGAAAAACTCCCACTGACTTTGTCCCACTGATCCAGGTAGAGTTCAAAGCTTGCTTCTTTCTCTATAATTTTTCCAGGCTGTGACAGCTTTCCTCCAGGTCGCTGTTATTTCCCCCATCTTTACTATTGGCCTCCAATGCCCACATTGTCCCATTCAAAATGCAGCCCCTACAACCATCTTCCCTTCCCCATCACTCTGATCACATCAAGGTTCCTTTACCTGGTCTATTTGTCTGCCCTTGTCCCCTATTGCAGTGGTTCTCAACCAGGGATCTGGGGGCCCCTAAAACAGGTTTCAAGGGGGCCTCCAAGCAGGGCCAGCATTAGAGTCGCTGGGGCCCAGGGCAGAAAGCCGAAGTCCCATCACATGGGGCTGAAGCCTGGGTCCCTGAGCCCTGCCACCTGGGGCTGAAGCCGAAGTCTGAGCAATGTAGCTTTGTGGGGCCACCTGTGGCATGGGGCCCCAGGCAATTGCCCTGCTTGCTACCCTCCAATGCCGGCTCTGGCTTTTATATGCAGAAAACCAATTATTGTGGCTCAGGGCGGCAATGGAGTTTTCAAAGCATGTATGGATGGGGGGGGGACTCAGAAAGAAAAAGGTTGAGAACCCCTGCCTTATTGCATCAGCTTATTTCTTCCAATGACGACTGCCTAGACCACGCACTTATCCACTACCAACACAAACATCTGAATCTTTGTGCCTTCTTCCCTACACCCCCCTTATCCATGGAAGGCCATAAACCAATCAGTAAGGTGGCCACCACCATCCTTTTCAAACTCCTTCTTGAGGCCCACAGTTTTCCATGATGCCCACAACAGGCCAGCTAACAATGGCTGAACTGAGGGGCCCATGGGGTATCACTGATACATGTTTAGGGAAGAGTGTATTGGGGAAGATTTTCATATGCACAGGTGGGAGTACATCAGGGGGGTCACTCGTCAGCCAGTGCACCCCCTCACAGGCAGGCATGGTCCAGCCCCCTCTTGAGAGCCTCTCCAAGCTTTAGTAGTTTGCCCCTTGTCACAATTCATCCCTCCAGCCATACATAGGCCCCATCCCATCCAGGGTCAGAGTCTCCAAACAAACAGTCTAATAACCGGTTTCAGAGTAGCAGCCGTGTTAGTCTGTATTCTCAAAAAGAAAAGGAGTACTTGTGGCACCTTAGAGACTAACAAATTTATTAGAGCATAAGCTTTCGTGAGCTACAGCTCACTTCATCGGATGCATTTGGTGGAAAAAACCACCAAATGCATCCGATGAAGTGAGCTGTAGCTCACGAAAGCTTATGCTCTAATAAATTTGTTAGTCTCTAAGGTACCACAAGTACTCCTTTTCTTTTAGTCTAATAACCGTATGTGGCCTTCAGTCCCACCCTGGGGACTCTACAGTCATTACTTCAGAACTCTTTTACATCCTTTTCCTGGTGGCAAATGGGGGAATCCAGGCCCTCCCTCTACTCCGGGTTTTCCAGTCCAGGGACCCCGTATTGCCCAGCTCAGTTCTGCTGCCTCAGAATCACTGTTGCTTCTCTGACGGCCTACCTTTAGCCGCCTCCAGGCCCCTTTCACAGGGCAGCTCCTTCCAGCACCTGCTCCTGGGAGAGCCCAACTGCTTGGAGCTGCTACAGAGTCTTCTCAGGTTCCCTCATGGGCTCTTTCTGCCAGCTCTGCAGGCACGTATCCCAGCTGTGGATGGTCCCCGCAATGAGCCACAGCTGAGAAGACATCTACTCTGTCTCTTAACCCCTCAGTGGCAGGCTGGAGTTTACGCATCCCCTCACAGGGAGTTAGGCCCAGATCCTCAGATATGTTAGGTGCTTTTCAATGGAAGTTAGGAGACAATGTGGGCCTGGGGCACTAAACTCCTTCCAGCAGAAGCTGAGTACCTTCCTGCCCATTGTGATGTTGAAAATCTCCCCCACAATATAGTTAAAAACCTATATATATTGTGTTGCTTTCTTTCATCTGCTTGTCTTCTTAGGCTGTCCACTTTCTGGGGCAGGGACGGTGTCTTCCTGTGTGTGTGTCCCGACAGTGCTAGGCTAGATATGTTAGGTGCTTTTCAATGGAAGTTAGGAGACAATGTGGGCCTGGGGCACTAAACTCCTTCCAGCAGAAGCTGAGTACCTTCCTGCCCATTGTGATGTTGAAAATCTCCCCCACAATATAGTTAAAAACCTATATATATTGTGTTGCTTTCTTTCATCTGCTTGTCTTCTTAGGCTGTCCACTTTCTGGGGCAGGGACGGTGTCTTCCTGTGTATGTGTCCCGACAGTGCTAGGCTAGATATGTTAGGTGCTTTTCAATGGAAGTTAGGAGACAATGTGGGCCTGGGGCACTAAACTCCTTCCAGAAGGAGCTGAGTACCTTGCTGCCCATTGTGATGTTGAAAATCTCCCCCACAATATAGTTAAAAACCTATATATATTTCATTATGTTGCTTTCTTTCATCTGCTTGTCTTCTTAGGCTGTCCACTTTCTGGGGCAGGGACGGTGTCTTCCTGTGTGTGTGTGTCCCGACAGTGGTAGGCCTGGAGTAAAGGCTTCAGGGGCTATAATGCTTGTACTTCCTATAGCTTCTTTCCTATAGGGATCTCAAAGAGCCTTGCAAACATTATCTAATCCATCCTAAGAAAACTCCTATTGACTAGACACATATTATTATACCAATGGGCCAAGTCCCTCCTGACTGTAACTCCAAAGACTCCAATTGAATAACACCAGAGATAGAACTGCCACATTGCTTTCAAGGATCAGAGAGCTAAAGTGTCGTGCCCAAGTGTTTTGCTTGGTGGCAAAGTCAGGAACAGAATCCAGGAAACTCGCCACATCTTAGACCCTATTTCCTTACATGTCATGAAGCCAAGGCACAAAGTGTCCCTTGTTCTGAAAGTTGATGCCATCCCAGTTTTGGAAGACTCCTCCCAAGAAGAGAGTGCTGTATTAATAATGCTCCCAGCTAAGCCTTGTCTACATGGGAGAAACGGACCGGCATAACTATTCTGGAATAAAAATTCTGCTATATCTATTCCAAAATACTGCCTCCGTGTGGACACTTTATTCCAGAATAAAGGTGACTTTATTCCAGAACAATTACTCCATTTCCAAGGCAGAGTAATTAGTCCAAAATGGAGTCACTTTGACTTCATAACTGAGGGTCAATATGGGGAGTTATTCCACACTAACGTGTGTGGAATAGTTATTCTGGAAGAGCTATGTGGGTCAGTTTGTCAACACAGACCAGCCCTAAGTGGCAGAGCAAGGGAAAGCAGCTTCTGAGGTTCTCACTCTGTACTGACCATGAGACTGTACCTGTTCTTTGTAACCACACTGACTCATGACGATCCGTGATGTAAATGTCTTTACTGATTTTTTTTCAGTTATAGTGGGAGACATGCCACAGAAAACCAAAACACTCTGTTTATGATGATGTAATCCACCACCTACCTGAATCAAATTCACCCACACCTCAGTATCAACAATTGTGCAAACACCACTAAGGAGATCGATGGCCCAATGAATTTATGCTACATCTGAGGTGAGAATTTGTACAAGTATAATCTGTTTATGATCATATTTATAGGAGGCGCCATTTATATGCAATGAAGTGACTCAGTGTTTGGGATTTAATTAAGAATTATATTGTATAACCCTTCATTTATAGGGGAATTTGCAATTAGATAAAATCAGTGCCTGCCTCCAGCTGTATTGAATGGGAAGAGGCCCCAGGAGTTTTATGAGATGATAAGGTGATGTTTTGAGACGATATAGCCACTGCATGATGAGGATAAAACAGACAGGAGGGGAAAATAAAGACATTATTTCATACCAAAGAGTTTAGATGTAGACTTATAGCAATGGAACTGATTCTATGAAGGTTACTCACTGAAGTCAAAGGATGAATGAAGCTATGGGAATTCACATCAGCTGAAATTCTGGCTTGCTTGGATTTAGTCTAAAACCCCCTAATGATAAAGGCCCTCAGTTTAAAATACAAACAGGGAACATATACTTTGTTTATTCCTAGATATGTGTTTAAAACAATTTTTGTTATCACAGTAGCACACTGTTCCCAACCCCCCCAAATTTAAATTTATTGCCACCTCTGCAAATCTTAAAGCATGGCTATGCTCATTGACTTCAATGGGACTGCTTACGTGCTTAAAGTTAAGCATCCACTTAAGTGCTTTGCTGAATCAAAGCCGCCCATTGCAGCCCACACAGATAGAGACTGAGTCAGACTCTGCCTCATGCATCGATAATGTAATTGTCAGCTAGATTCCAGTTGCTGAGCTTTACGTATTGGGGATTATGTAATAGGCAGAAAAAGCCTGGTTTGATATTCAGTCTCAGGGTGAGTTGCAGCAGTGAATTGACAGAGAGGCAACACGAGACTTTCATCTTTATGGAATCACTTTTCAGAGTTCTTCCATGTTCAGTAAACCAGAACAAAGTTACACATCACCCTAGGAGCTCTTGGATGGTTTTTTCCCCCCATAGGCCATGGGTGTCATCTCAAACCAAAATGTTGTCATTGCCAATTTCAATCAATGAACTACTACCTACCTGCAGTTGGGGCTGCCTCTCCTGATCACTTTTTGGCAGCAGGAGACAGCCCATGCCTGTGTGACCAACAGAGCTGGGAGCATATTGCTAAAGCAGTGCTTGCACCTGAATTCCAAATGACTGTTGCATTCAGACCCGTTCCAACCCTTTGTGATTTGATATTTGCAAGCATCTCTGTGAATTGCTCTTTCTTGGTGTGAAAGTTTGGGGCATGCCTCTTCTTCATAGGGATCTCTGCATTCCAGCCAAACAAGAGTATTGCTACATGAACAAGAACTTTTGCTATTCGTCAGTCAGTATTCGCTGAACCACACTGGTTAATCGCCTGTTTTAGAGGTTTCCATCCTCCAACCAAGGAGCAGAAAGAGCAGGTGACTTACATGACCAATGACATACCTACAAGGCATCACAAATCATTGATGCAAACACTCTGTAAACAATCCACTCCACCCACTTTGAAATTTATTCACCAACCTTTTGGCAAACACTTGCAAAAAACTTGCAATACCTGGAGAGGCACCAGGATGGGTGACTGGGGATGGATCACTTGATGATTACCTGTTCTGTTCATTCCCTCTGGCGCACCTGGCATTGGCCACTGTCAGAAGACAGGATATTAGGCTTGATGGACCTTTCGTCTGATCCAGTATGGCCGCTCTTTGTTCTTATGATTTGACACCAGAGAAAAGCGCTACAATTTTCAGCTAGTTTGTTCTCAATGAATAAGGCCGAGAGAGGGTTGACACTGGGAGCACTGGTATAATTATGCTGTTACACTATATTGGCAAAGTGCTCCTAATGTGGTCACCCCTATACTGGCAAAACGGCATTTTTACCAATACAGCGCATTCCACCACCCTGGCATGAAACTCATTATAGTGGTAAAAGCAGTTTTACCAACGTAGCTGCATCTAGACCAGGGCTCTTCCTCCAGCACACCTATGTTAGTCAGAGATCACACCCCTATGCCAGAAGATGCATATAGTGTAGACCTGGTACTAGTCTCCATTGGAAAGTTTGCCATTTGGGTATAGTTAAACTGGAAAATCCCTGTTCACATAGACAGAGTTGAATCAGTAGAAAGAGGCTGGCTTCTCTGCTCCTTGAAGTCTTTAAACCATGATTTAAGGACTTCAATAGCTCAGACATAGGTGAGGTTTTTCGTAGGAGTGGGTGGGTGAGATTCTGTGGCCTGCGCTGTGCAGGAGGTCGGACTAGATGATCAGAATGGTCCCTTCTGACCTTAGTATCTATGAATCTATAGCAGTATAGTGTATACCGGTTCCCTGACTAGCATAAGTTATAGCATTATATAGCCTTGCATCTAGGGTAAGTAGGGTTTTTACTGGCAGAGCTCTGTTGACAAAAGATCACACCCCCTCCCTGATACAGCTATGCCAGCAACATTTCTCAGTGTAAACACCCCTACAATAGGCACCAGTGGAGAATAATCAGTCTGTGATGGAAATGCTGTGGGATATCGTGCCTAGAGTGACACTGTAATCATAAAAACTATGCTTACATATCTGATCTGAGTAGTAAGGTATGAGGCGAGGTGCTCAAGTTCTGGTAAGAGCCTAATATTATTTGTATAACTATTTGTTTTTAGGCTCTTCCTTATTAAGTAGTTTTGAAAGACTTTCTGAAATGACATCTAGTTACTGTTTTGAAGTGGGTTGCTGGTAACTCATCATGACAAATACACAATATGACTGAGGAGCATGACAGATGAGTGGGTGGCTAAAATGTGAATGGGGTAAGGGTTAGGGTGTGAACGGTACCGAAGGAGGATACTCTCAGAATAGAACACTTTCATTTTCATTCTTAAACTGAGGGCCCTTACAGGATGTGCATGCTTCCTGTATCTGTTGTATGGTCATTTCACTGATATTGAAGCAAGGCAGGTAAGTATTTTCCCCTGCCACCACCACATTAAGGACCACCAGTGGGGTAAGAAACCTAACACAGACAAGAAACAATGTGAGGACAAGAGAATAGGAGAGAGTGGCATAGCCATCGGCCATTGAGAAACAATCCAGCTATAATGATCTGCAACCAATTATCTGCAGTTGAACAAACAGCTCTGGCATCTGGATGCTAGTGCACTAGCCAGTGCTGCCCTAGAGGTTAGGAAACCTGAAAAGGTTTTGCATTTGGTAGATCCATATAGCGACTCTTCTTTTGCCGTCCAGGTTGTGGTCCCTGAATTCCTCTTTTAACTTGAAGCAAACCCAACAATAAGGCATGGCAAACGTAATAAGAGTAAGAGAGAGAAAAACTGATGAACAAGCATTAAAGCTGGAGGGGGGAAATGTTGGAATAACCCACCACAAGACCCAATGATTGCATGGCTACAGAAGGGTGTGGCCCTAACAGCCATTGCTTATACCATGGGTCACTTCTACATGCAGCGAATCGGTGAATGCATAACGAACACTAACTAGTCGTCCTTTTGGGTGGCAGGTTCAGAAAAATCCCTGCTCTCATTCAAAGCAAAGTTGAATCTTATCCTAGCCGACAGTGGACAACTACCTCGCCTTTAACCTCTGATACACTTTGGACTGAATCTATAGAGTACAGACCATAGACAAAATGCTCATCTTTGTTACACTGGTGGGACAATGGCATTGAATCATTGTACCATGGGATAATGCGTCCCACCTACAGTTCTTCCAGTTCCCTGATTAAACTGCAGTTGAAAGCCTTCTCGTGTTTGCTAGAGAGAAGCCAAAGCTGGAATCTTCCTTTTAAAACCCTCCAAACTTTTTTGGTTTGCATAAAAAGGAGCCTGAAGTCGAACCACTGAGCTCTGAAGGGTTGTTGAGATGAACCCTAAAGTCTTGTAAATCAAACTTCAAACTCAGCTTGCCCAGCCCATTTCTATTTGCTTATTTAAACCAGAATTACAGCCACAGAGGGGGACTCAGTTACAACACAGAGGAACTCCAGCCTGATTAAAACATGGATGCATTTTGTAGTATAGATGGCAACTACCTGTTTCTGGACTATAGCCCTGAACCATAGTAAAGCTTGAACATGTCCTAGTCTACACTGAGTTTCTTAAACTGTAAGCATTACATGTCATGGACTTTGTCTTCCTATATGCAGCACCTAGCACAAAGAGACCTCAATTCTGATTGGGTCCCCTGGGCATTTCTACATTATAAATACTGTGTTTGGGTCCCCCTATATGTATGGTTCTAGGATAAATGGACCCTAACATACAGAGACTTAAACTTCACAAGGTCTTCAGTTTGGTGACTCTTTGAAAGCTTTTGCCAAGGACAGCAGAATTTGGCAAGTTTCCCATCAATCTGAGATGGAAGTGAGCACCTGTAAAAGCCTCCAGATTGGAAAGGGTGGGTCAGGAGGAGAGAGAGAGGGAGGCAGTGGCTCCCATCCAGCTGCAGGTGCAACATAACAGGACGTTTGTTCACTGACTGTGTTGTGCATGTGTCTCTTTTTGCTCAGTGTTCATCTCTGCCAAAATCTCTGCAATTTCAAGAAGCATTCCCTAAATGCGCATTCCTCCCCCATCCCCTTGATCTCCACCCCTTGCTCCCAAGGGCTTGGCCAGTTGTCACTGTTTGCTTTCTGCCCATGTTTATGAATGTTTGCTCTTCATGATGGGAGGTGAAGAAACGCACCTCTGTGCATTTACAAGAGAGCAGAACAAACTGTCTTTTTCACAAGAATGGCTCATTACCCTGAGAAATTTAAAACAAAAGCAAAAAAAGGAAAATTCATTAGAATGTCAAGATTCATGTACATAACAATCAAATTGATACAGAGCCTCATATCTCAGGCCACTTGGAATCAAACTGACACTGCAAAGACTTAGATATTTGATATGCCAGAGAGAACTCTGAAGCCTTATTTCAGATGAATGCAGGCTACCAAGGGCATGCACATACTATTGTTTAACTTCTGTGCTGCATTTTAATACTCTGCTTCTGTTCTGCCCAAATACTGCTTATGTCTTACAGGCTCACCAGGCTTACGAGTGCACCCATTGCTCCGTCGTGAAAAAGTACTCCTGACAGAAATGCTTTGGTTTTTACAAACGACGAAGATCTCCTTGCTCAAGGATGGGTCTAGAAATCGGGTATTAATGGATTTGACCCTGAGGATCCATCCTTCCTATTCAGCCAAGTCCTTACTTAACAATTCCCTTCCCCCCTCGATCTATACACAGACATGCACTCCCAATTGACTGTGTGCCCTTGAAAAGCTCCTCATATTAAAAATATATGAGAAAAACAGAAGCGGAGGCAAGAATTTCCACCTGCAGCTGATTGAGGTAGCACCACAGTTAGGCCATATGTGCATTAAAGGGGCCTTGCTCTGGAGTGACAGATGTTTGTGTGTTTGGGGTGGGGGGCTTCCCTCAAACTGTGGCACAGAGAGCTAAGCCTTTGATAAGGATGACCGGGAAGGGAGGGAAAGGCCTTTACAGGAACCAGCCTGAGAGGCAATCGTCTTCTATGGGTGTTTATGGGGGGATGAAGCTGTTTGCATTACATCCTGGCAATAAAAGGCATATACTCTTTAAATGATTTTCTAGGTCAAGTTTAAGAGCTGATGGGAAGGCTTCCCAACAATTGCCTTGAGGATTGAGGAAGAAGCAATAAACCAACCCCCTTCTTAGACACTTTTACAGGAAGTGGGAATTTTTATATATCAACCTTTTATTTCCCTATGTAGGAGGGAAGCATTTATTACTGCTTGATATCTTCTGTTGCCTGTAAGACTTGTAATTAATTCCTGGTCTTCCTGTAATTCCACTGGACTGTGGTAAAACAGTCTGTTATTGTTTGGGCTTTACTTTTACGTGCTGCTGTGGAGGTTAGCAATTTTTTTTATGAAAACAAATTGACGTGGCTCATGCAATAGATCATCTTTTCAGGCAGTGAACTGCCCTAATAGCGAGCTATCTGAAGGGACATCGACGAGGTTCAGCTTCTTCCTAGTGGTCATATGTCATGAGGAAAAAGGGAATGTAATTGTGCATGTTAACAGAGACGAGGGTAGCTTGGAAAGCAAAAGTTGCAGCAGGCAGAAGGAAATCAGAGCGATGAGGTCTCTCATATTCACAATTGTTCATATGCTATAACTGGGCCAAATTCCACTGTCAGATATTCATCTCCCTTTGTAAGTCTCTGGTACTTCCTGTTCAAAACCCTTTATCCATTGTCTCTGCTTAGGCCTCAGTCCTGTAAAATCTTAGCAGTACGAGTTCTTTTTATTTGCTTGTTGGTTTTTGAGCCTTTAGGCTGCCCTTAATTCCCGCTTTCCAGCATTTCTCTTCAAACATAGAATCATAGAACTGGAAGGGACCTCGAGAGGTCATCTAGTCCAGTCCCCTGCACTCAAGGCAGAAAAATCCCCAATGATGGAGATTCTACAACCTCCCTAGGCAATTTATTCCAGTGCTTAACCATTCTGACAGGAAGTTTTTACTAATGTCCAACCTAACCTGCCCTTGCTGCAATTTTAAGCCTATTGCTTCTTGTCCTATCCTCAGAAGTTAAGAACAATAATTTTTCTGCCTCCTCCTTGTAACAACCTTTGATGTACTTGAAAACTGTTACGTCCCCTCTCAGTCTTCTCTTCTCCAGACTAAACAAGCCCCATTTTTTCAATCTTCCCTCACCGGTCATGTTTTCTAGACCTTTCATCATGTTTGTTGGTCTTCTCTGGACTTTCTCCAACTTGTCCACATCTTTCCTGAAATGTGGTGCCCAGAACTGGACACAATACTCCAGTTGAGGCTTAATCAGTGCGGAGTAGAGTGGAAGAATTACTTCTCGGGTCTTACTTACAATACTCCTTCTAATACATCCCAAAATGATATTTGCTTTTTTTCCCCCAACAGCTTTATATTGTTGACTCATATTTAGCTTGTGATCCACTCGGACCCACAGATCCCTTTCCGCAGTATTCCTTCCTAGGCAATCATTTCCCATTTTGTAGGTGTGCAACGGATTGTTCCTTCCTAAGTGGAGTACTTTGCATTTGTCCTTATTGAATTTCATCGTAGTTACTTCAGACCATTTCTCTAGTTTATCCAGATCGTTTTGAATTTTAATCCTATCCTCCAAAGCACTTGCAACCCCACCCCGCTTGGTATCGTCCGCAAACTTTATAAGTGTGCTTTCTATGCCATTATCTAAATCATTGATGAAGATATTGAACAGAACTGGACTCAGAAATGAGAATGAGCAACTTACCTTTTTTTTTTATTTAATGAAAGCTGCGGTTTTCATGCCATCTATGGATTCCAGGAACTAAGCATTAAGAAATGCAGTAAAAAGTGATAACTCAAAAAAACCCACAAGAGTTGGAAATGCTGTTTATGCATATGCTTAACTTTATGCAGTGTCAGCACTGCTATTCAAGTCAACAGGACCTCTTACAGGACATAAAGTTAACCATGTGCGTAAGTCTTTTCAGTACCATTGCCTCAGGGTGTAATCCATTGGGGACAGGGACGGGCTCTGGCTGTGTGTCTAAATAGTGGCCAGCCCAATAGGAAGCTGAGCCTGGGAACTCTATGCACTAACATAAACAATAATAAATAATAAATAATAATAATAATGAGGAACTCGTTTGTCCCACTGCATCCTAAAACTACATAAAACCATTTAAAAGAGCAAATACTTTTATCCAGCCCAAATATTAATATAATTCATATTAAATACGCACATTTACATTTATGAAAAAGCCCCCAAAGTGTAATCATTTGTCTATAGAATTATTAAGCCAATTATAGAATTGTTTAGCACAGATATTATTCTTTATTAGGGCTAGATTTTCACTCACACTAGTATAAATCAGGAGTAATTCCATTGAAACCAATGATATTTCAGCAGCGTAAACCTGCTTTAAGAGGTGAATAGGCCCTTAAATTCAACAGGATGATATATAAATTCTTTAAAAGGCACAGTCTCCCCTATTGGTAGTGGTGCCAAGTGTATAGCACACTGGACTGGATGCAGGAGACATGGGTTCCATTTCCAGCTCTGTCACTGGCCTGCTGGCTAACCTTGGGCAAGTTACTTCTGCCTGTCTCTGCCTTAGTTTCCCCATCAGTAAAATGGGGATAATGATACTGATCTCCTTTGTAAAAAGTGCTTTGAGAACTACTGAGGAAAAGTGCTACGTAAGTTAGCTATTATTATTATTGAACTCTGTAGGATTTCAGAGCAATCTATATTAGTTTAGTTGCTATTAGGATCCACAGGATTTACTTATAAAATTAGATGGATTTTCAAGTCCTAAAAGATTCAAGGATCATATCGGCAAAATGTTCTCTGTGACCCAGAATACCAAATGTCAGCCTTCTGAAGTTGAAGCGTGAGACTGAGATTTTCAGAGCCTAGGCGAGTTAGGTGCTTAACTCTCTGAGGCCTTTAAAAAAACAAACAAACCCAGCATAAATTCTCAAGGCCTTTAAGTTAATTTCTTCTGTGATGTCTCATAAACACAAAAAGCTGATCTGATTCTCCCCTGGATGCTATTAGAAGCACTTTGATGATTCATTTGGATTCCAAAAATAAGATCCTGATTACAGTGCATGTTTTGGACATTGGGAATGTAATTTGAAAAATATATTGCACACAGATATGCTGTTCATTATCCTTTAAATAGAAAACAAGCTGCATATCTAAGAAACTAGAAACCATGTCACATGGGTGTAATGAAATAACACAGTGAAGAATATATATGTGGGTCTCTCAATGATTAAACCTTTGGTGTATTACTTTCTCACTCTAACTTCGATGAGCCAGATCATCAGCTGTTTTAAATTGGCATAGGTCCATTGACTTCAATGCAGCTATGCTGTTATTACACTAGCTGAGAATCTGGCAAGATAAGTATTTTAAGTGAATATTACAGAGCTGCCCAAAACCAGTGCTGCCTTTTTCTCATCTCAAATACAAATTCCACAGACTCCAAGGGTCAGAGCTTCATGACTGCATGTGCAAAAACTTGTCCTTTCATTTGCATGCTTAATTTACACGAGCAAATTCAGTGAATGCACAAATGACGAGATACACATCTGATTTTCTGCATGTCTCATTTCTCCTGGAGCACTTAGGGTTTTCAGATCTGAAGGGGAAAGGAAATAAAAGATAAGAAGAATGCACTGAATTTTTTTAAAAAAAGAATACATGTTTAATTACTTGAAGGCTCTCTCAAGGAATCACTCCTGCTAGTCACCCTCAGCAGAGTAGCTGCTGCAGCACGATACATACCACAGACAGATCAGCTATGGGATGCTACAGCTTTGACCCTGAGTTAACACATGCCGTGGGAGTTTGAGTCAGTATTTTTCTGCAAGCCAGTGTAAAACAGATTTGTCTGGGGGAGGGAAATGACCCACAAGTGTCTCACATAGACAGCAAGTGGTTCACTGACCCTAAAAGAAAAAGGACCTCTACAAAACATAGCACAGTTCCTGGACTAAAGGTGCATACTCTTACTTTCACTCTCGGATGTTGAGTCACCTTCACACTCAGTCTTGACCCTCTCTGGAAGAGACTGGACTAGATGCCCCTTCACACAGATATGAGCCTCCGCAGGAGATACTTACTCCATGTTCTTTAAGGGCCGGAATTTGCAGAAGGCACCGAAAATCTGTCTCTCAATGAGAGCTGCCCTTTTTTGGAAACACGACCCTTATTTAGGTGTCTGGATGGGGGCGGAACTGGGCTGAAAATCCAGCTTCAGTTGTGGGTGCTGAGGACTCGGCCGTCGGGCCCTCAGCTGTAATGAAAAGTTGGTCTTAGACATCCTCTTCTTTATAGCAGATTTAGCTCTTCCCTCAGGCTTTGCTCCTTCCAGATGCTGAGTGCCCTCTGCTCCCAGAGAAGTCAATAGAGACGAGCACCTTGGCAGGATTGCACCCTCAAAGAGAAGCAAAGGAGGGGCAGTGGGCTACTGGCTTTGTTTATTAGAGACACTGCATTTGGAATGTTATTTTGAATGCGTTTCTGTTTTTGGGTTGGCTTGGAGTGTAGATATCTGCCTCTTTCTGCTAGCCCTAGTAAAATACCTCTTCATTTAGCTTTGTGTCCAAGCTATTCGTGGGACCTATCAGGGCTAGCAACTATAGGGCCTAGCAGCTGCAAGACATTCAGCACTTGTCTCTGAGCCCTGGTATACCTGGAGTCCTCCCAGAACCTTAGAGGTCTGATGTTCCCCAGCATTAGTGGCCAGAATAATTACAATATTCTACCAGGCAAATGTTAATGAATGTGTGTCACCATTGCTAGCTGGGGTGAGTGTTCTGCTGGCTCATCTGAAGACCATTTCCCCTGGGTTTTCTGTGTTCTCTGCACGTTTGGGGTGGTCTCTATCAGCAGCGGCAGCTTCTTCTCTCTCCTTGTGAGCAAGTGGATTCCCCTATCCTAGTTTACAGCAATGGATCCAACCGCATTCCCATCCTGTGCTTTGGCTTTATCTTCATAAAGAAACTCCAAATGAAACACAAAAGTCAGGTCCAGCTTTCCTGCTTGGTTACCTCCCTGAGAAATGCTCAGCCTAACAGTTATATAGCTATGGGTAGTATAATGAGCCATCTGAACCAACATGTCAAAAAACCCACCTTGAGTTTTTCTGCTGGAGTTTCACCCATCATAAGGGTGCGGGTTAGACAAATAGTTCTGCAGACATGATACCAGCGTGGCCTCTTTCTCAACACTTTTTGGGCAAATCAGGATAACAGGTATTTTCCCTATAATTACAGCGAGCTATGCCAAGGAAGATGACACAAATCTGGAGTTTCAGCCCACGGTATCCCCACCCTTCAGCCCAGAGGCTCAGCTGCAACTTGCCTCACATGCTTTTGGTGTGTGGACCGATGAGGGGCCAGAAAGAAAACTGGAACATTAAGGGATCTCACACTTCATCTAAAAAACCCAAACTACCCACAGGAACAGCTGTTAACCTACAACTGACCTATATTTACCATTTTAGCCCTGGGACTGATATTGGGTGTTACTATTGGCCTTCCAGAGCTCCTTCGCCATTTTATAAAATGGCGGGAGGTTATTTGGAGTGCTGCCTGAGTGTTGCTTTTATTCAGGTCTCTGATGAGATTTAAGTCCAATTCATTTTAACTTAGATCTTTCCAGTTCTCCCCAACCTTAGGAAATGCACAGCTGGTCTGTCAGGAGCATCAGCAAAAGGGACAGCTCCCACTACTCTAAAGATGACAATAAAATATCAAGTTTCAGCCTTCGTTCCTTCAAGTGCACCGTGCCCTCTGTGACACCAATTTGGCTCAAGGACAAATCTGATCTTTGCAAGGATCCAGGTCAGCGTTCTGTCAACCGGTAACCGCTACCTTTGTGTATGTACTGGAGCATCATTTTTTATTGGTGTCCCAGACTAGCAAGACCCACCCATGCCCCTCTTCCGTGAGGATCGAAAGATTCCTGTATATAAACTATCCAATGTTTAATGACTTGAATCATTTACAGACATCCTCAATAATAGGTTATGTCAATTTGAATCAAATCCTACCTCTCATAAATGGAACTAAAATTCACAAATAGCTTTCCTTGAACGGATGTCAGTCTCCACAATGGAGGTTGAGATTTCCAAGAATTACCCTCTCTCTCCACATGTAAGTGGGTTTTTTGCCATTACTCTGCTTTGGGAGGTAGGGGAAAAATTAGGAAAACATAATAATTTCCCCCCTCTTTATATGATGATTCTATTTATAAATGGTTTATATAGGATTAATAAATGTTTAATAGATATTAGAAGTAGCATTGAGTGAATAATTGATTTTTCAGTTCATTCACCTTAATGTGACCAAGCTGGGTCCAACATCAGATGGAAAACTTTTCTCTCACTCCATTTCAGCAATCAGCTGGTAACATTTCCATTTATGGGAAATAGAATTTAGTTAACCTGGAGAAGACTTCTGACTGAGGATTTCTGTAAAAGAAAGTAATTAAACATCTGGTAGTTTAGACACTGCAATCCTTCTGTCCTCTCTTGAAAAGGAAATGTGTGGGACCTACTGATCTGGAAAATGAAAAAAGTGATTTGTTTCAAGGTCATCTTGAAAGAGATCTTGGAGTAATTGTGGATAGTTCTCTGAAAACAGCCACTCATTGCACTGCGGCAGTCAAGAAAGCAAACAGAATTTTGGGAATCGTTAAGAAAGGCATAGATAAAATGACAGAAAATATCATATTGCCTCTATATAAATCTATGATACGCTCATATCTTGAATACTGTGTGCAGATGGGATTCCCCCATCTCAAAAAAGATATACTGGAATTGGAAAAGGTTCAGAAAAGGGCAACAAAAATGATGAGGGGTATGGAACGGCTTCTGTATGAGGAGAGACTAATAAGGCTGGGACTTTTCAGCTTGAAAAAGAGACGACTAAGGGGAGATATGATTGAGGTCTATGGAATCATGACTGGTGTGGAGAAAGAGTAAATATCATTTCCTTGTTTACTTTTTCATAACACAAGGACTAGGGGGTCACGAAAGGAAATTAATAGGCAGCAGGTTTAAAACAAACAAAAGGAATTATTTTCCCCCCCCACATAATGCACAGTCAGTCTGTGGAATTCCTTGCCAGAGGATGTTGTGAAGTCCAAGACTATAATAGGGTTGAAAAAAGAACTAGATGAGTTCATGGAGGATAGGTCCATCAATGGCTATTAGTCATGATGGGCAGGGATGGTGTCCCTAGCCTCTGTTTGCCAGAAGCTGGGAATGGACGACAGGGGATGGATCACTTGATGATTACCTGTTCTGTTCATCCCCTCTGGGGTACCTGGCATTGGCCACTTCTGGAAGACAGGATACTGGGCTAGATGGACCTTTGGTCTGATCCAGTATAGCTGTTATATTCTTATCTGCAAAGTCAGCAGCTATAGACTGAGAAAAGGTTAACTTGTAGCCTGTCAGAGATTTGATCACGAGCTGAGATGGTGTCGCAAAGGCCATGGACAAAGATGATACTTTGATCACCTTCTTAAAAGCATTGTGAGTAGTTGCCTTTGGTGATGTTAAGTTCTGCACTCCCAACTGAACATGGCTAGGAGCCAACTGGGCACACCCTAAATGTGGCCAGTATAGAGAGCATGATGTGTCCAGATGCTAGTGACTTTAGTTTAAATCCCACCAGAAACTCAGTGTAGCTGAAACCAGGGCAGTTAGCCGCCTACCATTTTGTAGGGTAGTGAAGCAGCTCAGGATGGTTGCTACCGAGTCACAGCGTCACTCCTGTGCCTGTATTAGTAAGTGCAGGTCAGGCATTTGCAGGCATAGCTGCTGCTGAAGTGTGAGATCTGTGAATATTCGGATTCCCCAGCTAGTCCTGATGATCCTTAATGCACCAGATAATTGTAAGGTCACAGCTGAGGCCACGGAGTCAGGAAAGAGGGAATATGTTGGCATCGTTTAAATGGGCTTGTGTTACCTTATAAGTAGGGGCTGGGGTTTTTTGGGGTTTGGCTAGAAACCTCCTTGCCTCCGTTAGAGAGCCTGTTAAGTGGAGAAGGAGCTGCAGACAGTGAGAGTGGGAGAGGACCAGTCAGTAGATAGGGAGGTGTTAGTACCGTTATACAAGGCACTGGTGAGACCTCATCTGGAATATAGTGTGCAGTTCTGATCTCCCATGTTTAAGAAAGATGAATTCAAACTGGAAGAGGTACAGAGAAGGGCTACTAGGATGATCCGAGGAATGGAAAACCTGTCTTATGAAAGGAGACTCAAGGAGCTTGGATTATTTAGCCTAACCAAAAGAAGGCTGAGGGGAGATATGATTGCTCTCTATAAATATATCAGAGGGATAAATACCATGGAGAGAGAAGAATTATTTAAGCTCAGTACCAATGTAGACACAAGAACAAATGAACATAAACTGGCCATCAGGAAGTTTAGATTTGAAATTAGACAAAAGGTTTCGAACCATCAGAGGAGTGAAGTTCTGGAACAGCCTTCCAAGGGAAGCAGTGGGGGCAAAAGACATATCTGGCTTCAAGACTAAATTTGATAAGTTTACAGAAGGGATGATGATGGGATAGCCTAATTTTGGCAATTAATTGATCTTCGACTATTAGCGGTAGATATGCCCAATGGCCTGTGATGGGATGTTAGACGGGATGGGATCTGAGTTACTACAGAGAATTCTTTCCTGGGTGTCTGGCTGGTGAGTCTTGCCCACATGATCACCATATTTGGGGTCGTGAAGGAATTTTCCTCCAGGGCAGATTGGCAGAGGCCCTGGGGGTTTTTCGCCTTCCTCTGCAGCGTGGGGCATGGGTCACTTGCTGGAAGATTCTCTGCACCTCGAAGTCTTTAAACCACAAGTTGAGGACTTCAGTAGCTCAGACATAGGTGAGAGATTTGTTACAGGAGTGGGTGGGCGAGTTTCTTTGGCCTTTGTTGTGCAGGAGGTCAGACTAGATGATCATAATGGTTCCTGCTGACCTTAAAGTCTATGATTCTATGATTCCTGGGGACAAGTCAGCAGAGAGAAGATAAGAACTGACATTGCAGAGTCCCCAGCAATATTAGTGCAGGAGAATCGCAGGGAAAGGACACACAGCAGGGAGGTGTTGTGGAAAGGCTGGCCAGGAGGAACCATGCCTCGCCAAATGGAACATGTCAGCAGGTTGCTCTCAGTTCCAGGGGGAATAGCATGACCTATAGGAGGGAAGTCACCTGGACTGTTTCCTTTGCCGGTGCTCCAGTGCTAAATGACAACATGGTGATGGTGAAAACACACACACTAAATCTCTCTGGAGAAACAAGAGACTTCACTGTGAAAGCATCCTTGTGGGAGATGCCCACTGCTTCTTCTTCTGACAGGTCTGAGCTGTTCCTGGCATGCATCTTAGTTCCCTTTTTGACTATTATTCCCCAGTGTGTCTTCTCATTACTGATTGAATATTCCCTGACATTAATAACGTTCTAATTCCATCCCCACACCCCACCCAGTACAGAGGGCTGACTCAGGAGTACTTAGTTGGGCCATTTGTTTCCAAGGCTACCCTGAGAGCATATTTTCCTTTTCAGTGTTGCTCAGCAAATCATGGTTTTTCAACATTTCTTATAACTGCCACCACTTCTAAATCATGACTTGTACTGGTTAACTAGCCAGTGGCAGGAAGTGGAAATACGTGCTGAAAAATCCAGATTTGTGTTGGAATTTCTGGGCATGGCTCTCTGTAATTATAGCCAACAGGGCATTTATCCATCTCCGTGAATCCTTGGAGATGGCCACATTTGTGTTTCATTCAAAGCGATAATCTGTGGGGACTGCAAATTTAGGGTAAACATGGTCAGTCATTTGTTTAGAATAGGGATCCGAAAGAAGAACCAAATGGCCAAATTTCAGATATCAGTGTTGGAGGAACATTTCTTCCTTAACCTCAGGTCTCGTCTCATTGCCCAGAATATCTTTAATAATTCAATGAGACCTCACACAACAGTTTTCACTTCGTGTTTCCCCACACCCCTCAACAATTCATGTGGTGTGAACTACGGGGTTTTTCTGAAATACTATAGTGTCTTATTCAGCCTCCATGATAAGAGAATTATATACTTGCTATAGCATTCCATAGAATGGTTAAACCAACCTCCAGAAAACCTTTCATTCCCTATTAAACTTTACAGTGTTTAGAGCAGTTTCTATAGCATTGGTTTCAATCCTATTCAATTTTAATAGGATTTTTCTGATCGGGGGAGAGTAACTGGTTAGCAGTATTTTTTTTTGGACATACTAATGGGGTGGGGGTTTTATTGTGAGGCTAAAACCATTACTTTGGTTTTGAAATCTTTGGGTAGAAAGCATTATAGAAACACAAAGCATAATGGACGTGTTTAAGATTGAAATCCAGCTTCTATTCTAATCCCTCTTTTCACAGACACTTATGTCGTTCCTGAACCTAAGGGTTTGTCTACATTACCTGCTGTATCGACGGGCAGCGATTGATCCAGTGTTGTCATTTTATCTAGTCTAGATGCGATAAATCGACCATCCAGTGCTCTCCCATCGACTCCGGTACTCCATCAGGGCGAGAGGCGCAGGTGGAGTCGACAGGAGCACATCAGCTGTCGATTTACCGCGGTGAGTAGATCTAAGTACATCAACGTCAACTACGTTATTCATGGAGCTGAAGTTGCGTAACTTAGATCGACCCCCCCCCCCCCAGTGTAGACCAGGCCTAAATTCCCTGTGTGCTAGGATATTTTGTTTAACGGGTATAATTTTTGAAAGTATGATTAAAATCTGTTGAGTCAGATTTGACACCCTCTCCGATGAGAAATTCTGCTCATCATGTAAAAACTTAAGAAGTTCCATAAACTCTGACTCAGAGCAGGGTGCCTTATTCATTTTACGTCTTTACTTCACAGGGAGTACGTTTGTGAACTTTCTAAGCCACCCTCTGTGGAAAAAGTTTCCCCTCTTACTCAGGGGGCCTTGGTGACAGCTTCCTTCGCAATACAGCTGTTGTACAGCCTGAATTTCAGAAAATTTCAGAGGACAGGTGGGAAGATGTGTCAGCACAGAGAACGTTCTCTGTTCCAAATAGCATCACGAATGAGACACACTAGCAATTATTGCTTTCCTAATGACTGGGTCCAAAGTCTGAGGGGGCAAAAAGCAGACTACATAATGGAGCATGTAGACCTAGGAAATCTCTGGGGGTTGTGTGGGGTAAACCGCTCTGAAGGGGGTGTGCAAACCAAGGTCTGAGGGGAAGCAACTGCCCCCACTACCCAGAACAAATGGCTCCCCAGTCAGATAAAGCAGCCTCATTTTGTACATGTTCTCCAGCCCATGCTCCAGACATTGATCCTAAGCAGACATCTCCTTGACAGGCTAAATGTGATGAAACCGTGTCAAGGAGCATAGGATGGTGATCTGCAGCCAGGCACACACAAAGACCACAAGCTATTCCTGGCACAAACTGAGCACAGGTTAGCCTTGCCTAGATTGAAACTGACCACTCATTTACCTCTTGGCACTATACTGCTGCTATTAAGTCTTCTCTGCTGCTGATGGAGGAGGATAGCCAAGCCACAGTGAGTCAGTGCATTTCCCAATGCACTTCTGCACAGAGGAGACACCCACCCAGAACATCAATCATACGACTGCTTTTTTCCCATCAGTTACTTCTGCATTTGTGCCTGCAACATACACAGATGGGAATTCCAACCTTGCCGGCTGGTGGAGGGATTTTATGTTATTGCTGCATCTCTGAACACTGCCTGTATTTTAGAACTTGCTGACAGGAATGGAAAGGCTTCAAAGTTCTAGAGGACACAATATCCCCTCTCCCTGGATTCAGACCATTTCTTTTTTGCTTCACAGCCTTCATTTTCATTCACAGATCTTCACATTGGGGAATTTCCTGGTCATCTAACTGTCACAATCTGATGTGCAGCATTATACCAGCTGGCTCAAAAGATGAGCAATAGCAGAGTGCACCTTTAACCTCCAGGCTACTGCTTCTAATCCCACCTGCTTTGGCAGGGATTGTTTTCCAGTTTTCAAATGCCAACCTCCCACCAATTTTCAGGTGCTTTTTGTTTGATTTTTCCAGAAAACTGGAATGTTTTGAATGAACAACAACAACAACAACAACACCATTAGAAAATGTTTATTGAAAATACAGGCCATTTTTCATTGCGGGGGGAGTTGATTTTTTTTACTAGCTCTACTACTCTCACAGATAGAGATGTCAAAAGAAGATGCAGCGGAACAAACTTAGAAATTGAAGAAAAACACAGATCTGCTCCAGACCCCATTGAGTCAGTGGGAAAAGTCTCATTGACTTCAGTGGCTTTTGGATCAGGCCCCAGTCGTAGCCCATATGGTATACATGCAAAAATTCTGAAGAAACTTCAAAATGAAGTGGCTGAACTGCTAACAAATATATGTGATCTCTCATTAAAAATAGTGCTATACTAAAGGATTGGAGAGTAGCAAATTGGCACATGTATTTTTCAAAGGTTGTGTGTGAGAGAGCCAGGAAATTATAGACTTGTGGAAAATTGGCTGAAGCAATGATTAAACATAGAATTATAAAACACATGATAGGATAGCACAGCTTCTGCACAGGAAAATTGTGCATCGCTAATCTATTAGAATTTTTAGAATGTGTCAATAGACAAGTAGATCAAAGTGAAGCAGTTGATGTAATTTATTTGGACTTTCAAAAAGCCTTCGAGAAAGTCCCTCACAAGAGGCTACTAAGCAAACTTAGGGCAGGTCTACACTTAAAACGCTGCATCAGTGAAGGTAACACTTTAACAAATATGCTCTATTCCAGGGATTCTCAATCTTTTTCTTTCTGGGCTCCCCACCTCCCAGCATGCTATAAAAACTCCATGGCCCATCTGTGCCACAGCTGTTTTTCTGCATATAAAAACCATGGCCAGCATTTGGGGATAGTAAGCAGGGCAGTTGCCTGGGGCCCCACGCCACAGGGGGCACCATGTAGCTAAGCTGCTCAGGCTTCCGCTTCAGGCTCAGGGAAGCGGGGCTTTGGCTTTCTGCCCTGAGCCCCAGTGCGTCTAATGCTGGCCCTGCTTGGCAGACCCCCTGAAACCTGCTCGCGAGCCCACCATGGGGCCTCAGACCCCTGGTTGAGAACTGCTGCTCTATGCCAATGGGAGAGAGCTCTCCCACTGGCATAAATTAATCCACCTCTGCTGGAGTTAGTAGCTACATTAGTGGGTGAAGCTCTTTTTCTGACATAGCGCTGTGTACACCGGCCCTTAGGTTGGTATAACTACATCACTCTGGGGTGTGGATCGAGTGATGTAGTTATACTGAAATAATTCTGTAGCAGTCACGGTGTGAGAAGCAAAGTGCCGTCATGGATCAGAAACTGTCTAAGGGCTTGTCTACACAGCGACATCCAGGAAAAATTAAACTGGATTAGCTAAACCACATTAAATTTCTGTGTGGACAAAAAACAAAGAATAGGAATGAATGGTCAATTTTCATCATGGCAAAACATTAACAGTGGGATGCTACAGGGGTATGTATCAGGACTAGTATTGTAGACTATATCTGTGCTGATCTGGAAAAGGGAATGAGAAGTAAGGTGGCAGCATTTGCAAATGCCACAAAATTGAGATTTGTCAAGACTAGAGAAGACTATAGGGAACTTCAGGGGAATCTCACCCAACTAGGTGAATGGGCAACATGCTAGCAAACGAAACGCAGTGTTGACAACTGCCACTTAGTGTGAACAAACTAGGAAGTACCCAACTCATAAACAATATGAAAGATGAGCAACAGGGTCATTGTTACAATTTTTAACTGGACCAAAACTAAAAGGTTTATGAAACCAGCTCAGGAGTCAAACCACAAAACCTCAAGGGCCTCTTAAATCCAATGGAGACCACCAAGCTCAAACATGGGCATGCCGGCAATGCTTGAAGACTTAAATCTGGGAATGTACAACCTACTGTACATTTCAAAAAGGGAGCACAATTCCCTCATTAAACACATGAATAAAATGGTGTCACACACAATTCTCAAGCCAGAATCAGCATTAACCCAAATCCATCCTTCTTATGTAAGTATAGTTTTGGAAGGGAGGTCTAGTGGTTAGAGCAGGATACTGAGAGTCAGGATTCCAGGGATGACCGAGCCACTGATGAGCAGCATGGCACTGGGCAAGTCACTTCCGTTCTCTGTGCCTCACTCTACATAGTAACAAGTAGTGTTTTTATGGTTGTGTTGGTCCCAGGATATTAGAGGGACAAGGTAGGTGAGGTTATTGGACCAACTTCTGCGGGGGAAAGGGAGATGCTCTGGAGCTTACACAAGTGTCCCTCCCTTTCATCAACAGAAGTTGGTCCCATAAAATTATTCCCTTCCCCACCATGTCTCTCTATGTGCATGTAGGTAGAATACATAGATGTTCAGGGCTGAAGGGATCATTAGGATCATCTTGTCTGCCCCCCTGCTCAGCACAGCTCACAGAGTTTCATTGTGGGGTCCCTGCAGTGGAGGGAATTACTCTCCTCAGAATATTGTGTGCTCCTTTTATTTCGGAGCTCCTCAAAACACAGATGCAGTGGACTGGGACTGCAGAAAGAGAGTCATAATATTACAATAGACCAATATAAGAAAGCCTTAAGAACACCAGAATACACTAGACAACAGCCACTCAACAAATAAAACAAACAGGGGTAATTAACATAGACAGACATATTTCACTTCAGACCAGAGGGCTGATTCACGTAGCCAAGTCCTACAGAAATTTGATTCTTTCCTTAGTTAACAACTAAGGGCCAGATTTGCAAAGGTATTTAGGCACCGGAAGATGCAGATAGGTGGCCAGTGGAATTTACAAAAAAAGACCTTCTCCACCTGAGAATGAGCACGAGGCCAGAACATAGCCGGGTCCCATTCTCATCTTCACAAAATATTGCAGGAGCAGAAACAATCTCCCCCCCCAACTAGTTTTCCATTGCAGGGGTGCGAGGCCTGCCTGCCCACCCACCTGGTTCCACTGCCCCAGCATGAAAAAAAGGTGTAAAGCCAAGAGAGGGAGAAGTCAACAAAGGCAGCAGTGTTGAGAGAGGAATGTAAGGCATAAATTGGGGAGTAGGAGGAAATGAGACCAGAAATAGAGACAGGAAATGATTTCCACAGCACCTCTCTGTCTGGAGTCATTTGGACAAACGAACCAAATTGTTCTTGGTACCCTGAAGATACTCCCAGCCTAGTGACTGATGTGTACTGCAGCAATTCTTTGAAATGCCCCAGCCCAAGGGTGTGATCCGCTGAGTATCAAGCTTCTTTATTCCTATGCACTCCATGGGTATTAAACAATCGTAATATTTTTTCCCCAGCAGCTTTACATCTGTTCCAAACCAGCCCTGAGTCATTCATGGGCTTTGATATAAATCCTTCCCCAAGCTTCCTCTGGTTAAATTCCCAGTAGCAACTGGTCCCCCCCAAAAAGGATTTCCATCTTTGAATTCCCCATGTTGCTTGCTGAGCTGCTGATGCCACCTTTCTCCTGGCCCTCCAGAACTAACATGGAGGCACCACCTCAGTACAGGCAGTACCGTTAGCTATTTGCAGCACAACTAGCAACTTCTCGTTGGGTAGCAAAGCTGGGCCAAAGCAGCCTCCGTGCAAGGCTGAGCTGCACTCCATGGATTGCAAGGTGGGCTCAAGATTTTGCAGCTCTCTGCGGCATCATTCGCTTCTAAAGAGGTTCTTCACCTCCTAATGGTGGAGCAGCATAGCAGGAACCATAAGATTGAGTAGATCTGCAAAGTCAGAGAGACCAGTTCAGCCAAATGACCTTCATTTGGCCCTTAACACCATGGAAGAACTATGACTAACCACAGATAAGGAAATCCATATTTCAATGTTTTCTCCAACAAGGAAACAGGATGTATTATTTCTTTATCACTAGTTGTCAAGCTTCGAGTGGCTATGTCAACTGGGTGCTAAGTAAAACAGGCACTGATCCCTCAGAATTAATGATAGTTGAACATTAATTAATATAGATGACAATATAATTCAGTTCAACATCCCTGGGGAGATTGCACAGTGATATTACACTTTAGAACAGGGAATTTCCAAACGATGAAGAAGCTAGGTCAAGAAAGCCCTAAAAATCAAGAGTAAAGAAGTGAATCTCTTGATTTGGCACGGATACTTTTGAAAGATACAGTACAAGAGTCCCAAGAGGCATGCACACTTTTAAATAAAGAAAGACAAGAAATAAACCACAAGGCTAAGTGGCCAACAAACTCAAGAGCTTATCTGAGCCAAAGAACTATCCTTCAGAAAATGGAAATCCAAGCCACTAAAAAGGAACACAAAGGAGAACAGGCAATAGGCAAGAAAGGAAACAGGAAAAGCAGCATTAATTAAGGTAGAGTGCTCGTCCTGCACACAAGATGGCCCATGAGACATTGTGTAGCATTAAAGGACTGAGACCTTGTTGATTGCATTCTTAACTCCCTCGAGGAAGGGGGAAAACCTGTGCATGAATGCATCCCATCAGCCTAGATTCTGGGGTGAAAGGAGTAAAAATGCCCGACCAGAAGGAACTGAGGTCTCTTTATGCTGTTTGGACACTATGGTGCAAAGATTCCTCAACATAAACAAGAGATCCCCATGCTGCTTATCATGGGTCAGCCCTAAAGGACATATAGAGCTGCTTATTATAGACATTTACCTTTTCAAATCTTAGACTAACTCATATGTGGATATGTTTCCTGTTTTAACCTGGTAAATAATTCATTTCTCTTCTCAGTTAATACATCTTTAGTTAGTTTGCTACAAGATTGGCTGCTGATGTTGTCTTGGGTCTGAGTCCAATGGACCTGGGTTAAGTGACTGGTCCCTTGAGACTGGGAGTAACCTGAATATTATTGTGATTTTGGTTTTGTTTTCTTTTTTTTGCTGTAAAGTGACCATCTATCACAGAGTCAAGCCTGGGTGGCAAGACAGATAGGAATGCCCAACGGGACTGTCTGGGACTCCATGTTCAGATTTAATAGTGCCGGAGGAGTTTATACTTGTTACTTGGCTGATGAAATCTAAGTATAGAACTCGCAGCCAGTTTGGAGTTTCTGCCCTGCTTCTTAACAGAATGACCTGAGGTTGGTATTCTCACCTCATGAGTCACTCCAGACAGTGAGACACACCCTCACCTCAGTGACTGCTTCCCTCAGGAAACCATAAATCAGCGATTACTGCTGTGATGGTAACCCCACATACCGTCAGTTATAAATAGCCCATTCAACTATTATTCTTTGCACCCATTACCATATCACCATATAAATAACAACATGGGACCAATGTGCAGGTTTACTGGAAACTCCTGACATCAGAGCAGGGTTTGGGTTCAACTAGTATTCAGCAGCGCTACATACCAGCTTCTCTCTCAAGCTACTGTTCTCTTCTCCAGACTCTCAGCTTTCATTTTTAAGGAAAATAAGCTTCTAGCTATTGTGGTCACAAAAAAACCTCAAAAAAGTGGGCCAAGTGGAACCCACAAGATGAGTCTTCAGGGAGCCTGGAACAATAGCGTAGCGAGGCGTGAATGGCCCCCCCTTCATCTGAGTGAGGGCTTAGGTCAGACGCCCAGTGATGGTAACGAAACACTATCAGTGGTTTCTTTCCTCATGGGAGGGTCGCAGAGCTGCACAGGTTAAAGTGAGTCACATCTCATTCTGGTGAGAAAGGCGGGTAGCATGTGAGAGCGATCACTACTTTTGTTTTTTTAACCCAATCAAGATGGAGCCCAGCTGAAGGAACCTAGGGAATATGCAGGACTATATTTGGAACTTCCACACAGGGTAATGGGAGTGGCATCTCATTTTCATGACTTACATGGGCAGAACTTATTTGTGGTCAAGACATGAGGAAGTACCAGTTCCTTTTTCTTCCCAATCTGAGGCCTCTGACGGAGGACATGGTTCGAGGTGGCTGAGCAACCCTGTATCAGGAGAATGGGAGCTGGTTCACATGGGGTTTTGGTGCATCCTTTGGACAGGGTCAACTCCAGTTGAGAATTGAGGCCCTAAATCAGCTGCTTACATGCACATTTTTTAAAAGTGAAATCACAACCTTGCTCTGTGCTGGTCGTCTCCAAAAACCAAAAAAATAATAATAATAATTAGACAGGTTCATTTTTCTGGAGGTCGATTGCTGAAGCATGTGAACCTGTTGCCAACCCTGGGTGGTGTTCTGAGTCCATCTGGGGGCAATTTGGGTGGAAACCATGTGAGTGCCTTAAACAGGCATTGAGTTGGTGGCACACATCTTTGGGACAGAAAGTGACAGTCAGCGAGCTTTCCAGCAAACATATTTCCATCAGAAAATTCTGGTTCAGTGAAATCAGCGTGTTGATTTCATTAACAAGAATCAACAGAACAAATGGTTTCAATAAGGCTGAAAGATTTCATTTTGGCTTTATTGTTTCAACTTTGAGTATGATATGGGTGGGAGTCATTTACAATAAGAAACAAGCACTTTTTCCACGCTCCAGGAGCATGAGGCATTTCACAACCACTCCCACACAGAACGAGCTAAGGATGCTGTCTGTACAGTATCACTCCTGGTGCCAGCATAGGGCTGGGGAAAGATGATACCACACCTGGGCGTATCACCTGATACAGCAGAGTGCCTGGCACAGATTCCAAATATTTGTTTTGTGGGCTTGTTCCTGCATTGCTGGTGCTGTGCTTGAGGCTCTTCAGAGGGCAGATTTGGGGGCTGAGCTTTCTTTTCCTAGAAAAGTCACAACACTGCTCCGTGACTTCCGTGGATGGAGAGGCACAGTGCTGTAAGTGGCTTCCCTAGGCACTATCCCAATACCAATTATGAGTGATAGTAATAAGGCACCTAAGCTTTCTTCACAATCGCACACCATTTACTGCTTGCATTGCAGTGGTGCAAAGGGGCCCAAGTCAGGGATCATGGCCTCATTGTGCTAGGCACTGTAGAGACACAGACCAAAAGATCAGTACCTGCCCCAAAGACCTTATTAAATGTGATATATGGCACTGGGGTGCTGGGTGGATGATGTCTCCTCTAAGGTCAGGTAGCCGCAGGCTTAAAACCAGGAGTGAACATCCGTACCAAATGAATCTAACTGAGCTAAGATTTCCCCAAAGAACAAATGAACTGAAGTTATACCCTATACCCTCTAGGGCCTCCTCTAGTGTTCAGTTCACCAAAGTAAAGTGCAATCCAGCACAATGTGAGCATCCAATAGGTTGAACCAAGTTCCTTTGTATGATCCTGCTTTTTTCCGAATGATTATATTATTCCTCAGGGTACTACTAAATGACAACATTTTAGGTTGCTAGGCAGCTGGTGCATGGAGATGACCACCCATCATGCTGAGCAGTATTGTCTCACTGTTCTTCCCATCTGTTGTCTCTTGTCCTATACTTAGATAAGATCTTTGGAGCAGGGATCATCTCTTGTCTGTGTTCGTACCGCACCTAGCGCAAAGGGGGTACTGGTCCATCACTGGAATGCCTAAGCACTACCACAATACAAATGACCAACAATAATAATTTTGAATGCAACCAGCTATGATCCTGGTACGATAGGGACCAAATTCTATTCTCAGTCAACGGTGTTAATTACATTGTGGGTAACTGGGAACAGAATTTGTCCTTATGAAATGGAAATGCACAATGAAGAAAAGAGCGAACATTTTACAAATCTATAAATACACGACACCCAGCCTAGGCACTGTGACAGCCTGTGAACTCTGGCCAAGGTTTTCCCAAGTGACTAGTGATTTTAAGTGCCTCTATTTTTGGGCCCCCAATCTGAGGTATTTTAAAGGGTCTGATTTGCAGAAGCTGGGTGCTTAGTACTTTCTGAAAATTAGGCCCCTTTAAGGCATCTCAAGGTGCCCAACTAAAAATCGAGGCACCCCAAATTACCCATCGCTTGGGAAAAATCTTGGCTTGTACAATTGAAAGCTGTGTTTCAGCTGGTGTTGCTAAATAAATTTCTTAACGTATACAAGCTTTGCATCTAGGCTGGAAATCGCTATATGGTATTTCTCCTATAACTCAAGGTTGCCTTCTCTGGTAGGGAACAGTTACCCAATGCAGCTTATTTTAGTAACGTCTATTGCTGCTATTGCCTTGGCTTCCAATTGCTGCGACACGAAGCATTATAAACATACAAACAATGCACCACTGCTTGAACGAGGCAGCACAAAAATCTACGGCAAGCCATCACATTTCCAGGAGCAAAACAAAAGCAAAATTAACCAAACAATTGCAGAGTGCTCTGAAGGCTGCTGAATAGAGCAAATTCCAAAGGCAAAGGGTGTTTTTCAGAGAAAGTTCTGCAAATGGTTCCATTGCGTTCATCCTAGTTGATCTTCCCTGTTGCAATGGTGTTTACAGAGTTCACTGGCCGGTGGTACATGCTGGATATACCCCGCCCTCCTATTAACAGATTCAGGGAGACAAGTGGCCCATCTGGATATAAGGAAGATGGGCATGGCTGCCTGGGAAGAAAGAATCTAGTATGTGGGCTGAATTCAGAACTATTAATAAAGCACCAAACCAAGGTGAGTATTTCACACAGCCTTTTAAACACTGCTGAAGGTTTGTGTTTACCATCAGGCTAAGGGGGCAGGTGTTTCCCTTCTTCCATTCCACCCAATTTGAACTCTCACTTCCAATCCCCAATTCTCCCTTCCCCCCCTACTTTCCCCCCCCCCAGCCCCACCCCCCGTCTGTCTGCCAATGTGTTTCTTGCAGCATCCATCATCAGACTTGCTGGAATGCAGCCAGTCTGCTAGGACTTTTGTACAAGCCAACACTGCTACCCTAGGGACAAGATATTTCAGCACTGCTCAGGCATGGAAGAATAAGGGCAGATAAGGAAAGCCACTCACTGCTCAGAGACCACTGGATAGTGTTCAACAAGATCTTAAAGCTCCAGTGAAGTTGGGTTCTGTTTTACAGCCCTAGATCCTTAAAGTTTACCCATGTACTGTGGGACGGGGCGGGTCATATTACACATAAAATCAATGTTATTCCACCCTGGAATTCACCCTGCAGGGAAGGAAACATACTGGAAAGTAGATGGAATTTAAAGGCAGACGGATATAGCTAAATTCAATACAGGGTGAGCCTGTTCCTTGCTCTCAAAGCTCTCCCTGACTTGAGTGCTTAAGAAATGCAGGCTCTGATTCAGAATATACATGTAGGCTAGGCAGAATTCGATTTTTATGTAATTTTGATGGATAATGTCGATGTTTATGCTTTTTTAATTTGTATCCATTTAAATTCGTGGGAAACTATGTGGGGGGGAATTAAAACATTATTTAATAACAGTAGATCATAAGATTCAAACAGTTAAAGCTTTAACCATTAAAATGCAAAATGTCAAAGTATACAAAGTAAATAATCTGAAATCAAACTGAGTTTTCAAGCAGCATTTTTGTTTATGTGTAAATTTCCATGATTGTCATTGGAAATATTGTTTCATCGGTTTGTGTGTACAGTTGTGTGTACAACTTAAAATAGCCTTTTCTTGTCTCACAAAACTGGCTTATCTGTTGGCACTAAATGACACCTATTTTGCTGAACCTTTCATTGGGAGGCCCCGCTGCTGGATCCCTGAGGTAGCGGCGGCGGGGCTGGGACGGCGACTTAAAGGGTCTGGGGCGGTAGCGGTGGCTGAGCCCTGGGCCCTTTAAAATTGACCAATAAAAAACTAATCCTTCTGAGCCCATTTATGTGGGGTTGCTTTCCAACCCAAGTAACTATTCCAAACCCTCTGAACCGAGGGTGAAATCTTGCCATTATGGGTAGGAGCCAAGGTAGAATGGTGCAGGCTACACAGCTCAGAGCAAGAAAAGCCATGGGGGGCATCCATACCACGTTGTCTGGCACAGGTGCTAACTAGGGTTGCAACATGCTGCAGGTATGGCTTCTTGTAAGATAAGCGGACCTTTGGGGGACATAGCCCACAGTCCAGCATGGTAACCGGTTCCCCAATTTAGTGGTGAGATCAGAATCCTGGCTTGCCTTCTTCCTGCTCTAGAGCAGTCCTGCAGAACAGGGCAGGATTTAGCCATCAGTCTGTGATGCTGAGGAAAAGCATTATCTGAAGACCTACCAGGCAAACCTATTGGAGCAGGCATTGTGCATTAGAGGAATACTGGGGGGAATCCAATAAGGGGGTGAAAAGTAAAAAAAGCCAGGGGGCCAATTCTACCCTCTGCAGCCCCACTGGGGAAAGAGGCTCTGAGGGAGAATCTGCCCCATATGAACTTAAAATAGCCTTTTCTTGTCTCACAAAACTGGCTTATCTGTTGGCACTAAATGACACCTATTTTGCTGAACCTTTCATTGGGAGGCCCCCGGCCCTTTAAATTGCTGCCAGAGGCCCCGGCTGCTGCTGTTACCCCGGGGAGGGAGGCACTTGCTGGGGGGCATTTGCTCTGACCCCCCCAGCCCCACCCCTTCTGCCCAAGGCCCCGCCCCTTCCAGGGGCCAGAGCCAGTCCCTGTCCAGCCCCATACCGGTAAGTCCCAAGATAGTGGGGTAGAGCACTAGTGGATAGAGCACTAGACTGGAACTCTGAAGACCTGGGTTCTGTTGTTGGCTCAGCCATGGGCCTTCTGGGTGATCTTGGGAAAATCATTTCATCCTCCTGTGCCTCGGTTTCCCCATTTGTAAAATGGGGATCCTTCACTTTGAAAGAGCTAGGTATTATTATAAACTAGTGAATCTCCCCATTCCCATAGCAATATGGGCATTGATTGGGCAGCCATTCTACAAATATCCAGGCATTAATGTCCACAAACAGCAAAAGAAAAGGAGCATGAAAATGGTTCACCAACCACATGTGTGATCAGTCTAAACATACATATGTTTTTTGGAGTTGCATGAGGTTTAGGTCTGGTTACATATGAGGGGAAATCGAACTACATAAATAATCCTACTTCGCACACACAGTTTTCATTTTTAGGTCTCATACTGCTTTACGTAGTCAGCAAAGCTGCATTAGCCCCATTTTACAGATGGGGAAAATTAGGCACAGACAGGGAATGTGACTTACCCAAGATGACCCAAATGAGATGGGGACAGATGCAAAACTGAAACCCACATCATGACACCTAGCCTGGTCCTCCACCCTCTAATCCACACATAAACACACATAAATCTCTCTTGTGGAATCATATTAATGATTTTGGCAGCTATATTACTCAGAAGATTTAAGACTTGTCTGTAACTTGAAAAAAAATCTAAAACATTAACTCCTTTAAAAATCATATTATTCAGTCATACCTCATTTTTATGAAGCAGTAAATCCAGCCAAAATCCCTGAGGTTTTACTAGCAGAGCAGTGTTCCTGATTCTGGCTGCCAGAGCCTGCCAAAAACCTTTTTACTGCATGCCACTAGGTTTGCTCTGTTATTCCTACTGGCTTTACATTTCAGGTAGAAACTTTTTCCGTGTGTGCCTGTTTTGATTACATGTCTGAAATTCAATGGTTGTTCAATAAAACCCCACACGGTCTCTTAATCGCCCCTCTGCCTTTCACAAATATTGACGTGTGCCGGCAATATGAAGTTGGCGAGATACAAAGAGTTTCTCTATTGTGTTTCTGATGCCTTGGGCATGAGCATAGGGGCAACGCTCAGGAAATAACAGAGGCAGTAGGAACTAAATCATCTTGGGGGAATAATTTTAAAAAGCCTATTGACTTCAATGAGAATTCAGACCCTGATTCAGCAGGGCTCTTAAGCACAGGGACGATGTTTCATCTTAAGCACAGAGTCTTAGGGACTAAATACATGCTTAAGTGCTTTGCTGAATCAGGGCCTACGCCAATAGGGTTCTATAAAAATTAAAAGGTTCCTCTAGAAATTACGCCTAAAAGCTATGGAGAAGGATTTCCTTTCCTCTGAATTTTTTAATTATCCTAGAGCATTTAATAGAGAATTCTGTGTCCCCGGTTTAAAGATTCAATAGACAGATGATCAGTCTATCAGAATCCATAGAATTTTTCCTGTAAAAGGGCTGGCTTGATAAACCAACTCAAAATAACGTCAGAGCCACACTTTAATGTGATATAATTTCCTGATTACCAAAGCAGACAGACAACTAGACAGTGGAGGAGGGGATGCTCATGTTTTAGAACTGATGAAATATCAGGAACTGTGGATGCTGTCACAGAGCGTTAGCTAACATCAACCACTCCCTTTCAATGTGAAATAACAATACATGGATAACATTGAAAAGGGAAATCCCTGAACCTGGACTATCGTCCTTCTGCTTTGCATACAGAACCCCAGCAGAGTATAAAATGTGTTTGCCTTGTAACAGGGACACAGTACCTCTAAGGGTAAAGGAAAGAAACTTTGGCAGAGAAGACCATCTCCGAGCACACTTGGAAAAACCTCTCTCGAAAGCAAGGTAAGGCAAATTTATGTTTTACTGAGCAGCGGGCCAGGCAGTAATATCTGCTTGCAAGTGGAATAGTTTTATTGCGGTTTGTATTTTTTTTCCTCCTACTAAAATAACATCGATTTTTAAAATCAGTTCCCTGTAATGCTGCCTTGAAACCTTCACCCTCCTTGCTACAAGTAAGAGCAGTGCCACAAATGTTCTTTGAATTAACCTTGTTGAAAAGATCTAAAGAAACAAGGGACTTATTTTGATCACCAATGAATGGAAAAAGATAAATGAAGAAAGAGCGCACTTAGCCACCTCAGGTAGGCTGCGCTGAGATAGTGTGACAAGACTTCCTAAAACTTTTCCGTACAAGCTGCTGCTCACAGGTTTCCTAGTCAAAATCCCAGGACAGCTCTGCTGTTCTAAGACTGAGCCACAGCAATTATACCATCAGAAGATTAAAAAAAAAAAAATTCAGATTAGCCTAAAAGACCTGTTGCTTTTAATGAATGACAGGGTGAGTTTAGTTTTGTATCGCACTGTAATGTGCTAGCATTGTTTCCAGTGTGATAACTCTGCAGATATTTTTGTTACACACTCTTATCTTCCTCTTCTTTTTACTTTTATTAAGGGCCAGAATCTAACACCCCTACATTGAGGGTAGGGCCTTACAGCACTAGTAGATGCATTCTTTTCAGTGGGGTTACTCACTGTGAATAGGGGTATCAAAATCTGGGTCTGAATTTTTACACTGAACTACTTAGATTGTGAGCTTTTGGGGGTCAGAGCTGTCTTTTTGTTTTTTATGTGTACAGCGCCTAACACAGAGGCCATAACTGGGGCTCATAAATATTACCACAATAAAGAGTAAACAATTTATAACAGGGAAAAAAAAAGAACGTTTTTCTCTTTCTTTCCTTATCTTTTGACCCTCTTGGCTACAGCTCAGTCTTTGATTTATCTTATACAGAAAACTTAAACAATGCAGTAGCTTCACTTTTACCCATCAAGCTGCTATGTCTTCCCAAGGAGGGAAACTTTGCTTTAGGATCAAAGATGAGCAGAAAAGCCCAAATCCAAAAGGAAAGCAAGACATAATCGGGATCAGCCTGTGACAATTAATGGAGCATCATCCTAAACTCTGATTAGTTTGCTTCACGGGTTATAGATATGCTATAATATTATTGACAAAAATCTAGAACCCATGCAAGATTCCTCGGTTCCACATTTAGAACAGAATCTGGAATCCATAAACTTAACTTTCTATTTGGCTCTGGCAGTCTCTAAGGTGCTGCAAGTTGTATTTTGGTTTCATTCCCTGGGGAAGAATAACTTTCAGCTGGGAATCTTTGTTTTGTTAATGACACTGGCCAGATTTTGCCTCCTGTTTTCCTGCGAAACACAGAGGTTCAAATAAAGAAAAATATTTTGTGACACCCAACAAACCTTCAAGAAATAAAACTAAAAAAAGAGCTCTTGTGGGTATTTCTGCTAAACTTGGAACACTTGTGTTTTCTAGACCCTAATTACGCTCTGAATTTCATTTGATCTGAGCATTTTGGAACCTTATTGCAAATATGTGTTTTATCTGTGGTGTCCCAGAAATAGGCAGCAGGTGTAGAATAAAACATGTCTACCGCTTCTGATTGGCATGGAGAACCCCTCATTTATTTGGTGTGTATTTACTACAGGATTTGGGCCCTGATTTAGCAAAGCACTGAACTAGGGAGTCCTAGGGTTTTTGCCGAGTCAGGGCCTTAGTAGCAGTTCAGCTTTCAATCATCGGCTATTAATTACAGCAGGTCCACAAATCTGTGGCATTTCTTCATCTTATCGAAGAGGGAGGTTCCTCCTTGGTCACTGTATAACCAGTGCTTAATTTGTGCCAGGATCTTGCCAGAGCTGAGCACTTCTCTTGGCTTGGCAGTTCATAGCCCCGGTACCTCTGGCCTTGGTGCATCAGTTATGGATATAAAAAAAGTTGCTCAAGTCCCAGCACTTCTTTCATTACAATTTAAGCATTGTGTATAACCTCCTTTTATTTCCTTCCATAGCCAAATCCCCTTATCACCTAAACCAGGACTTCAGGGCTAGGAAACAGCAGGCTAATTAAAAGACGGAAAATGATGTGCCCTTGGCAGTTCCTATTCAGGCCCCAAACCGGTCGGAAAGCATCCCCCAAAGAGGATATAAACAATAATGTGGAAAAAGCAGTCCTGCCAGCTCACGGGTAAGATTTCTCTCCTCTCAATTTGACTCTTATTGCTTTCCTACACTCTCCTTCCTTTAAGAAGGAAAGATCGTGGGAAAGCACCATGAGGTTCCAGAGGTACAAATAAAGAATTGCCAAAGCAATCATTTTAAAGGAGAAAGTTTGAGGCATAACTGTTCCTGCGTGTCAATTGCAGCCAAGTGACCTAGGTGAGGTAAATTTTAGTTTTCCCTTTTGAGACATACTCACATCACTGTGACATAAAACATCCTGCCTTAAACTTTCATATTTCTCTTTTTAATTGTCTCTGTTTTCTATAAAGTATATAATGGGGCATGCTATGGACAGCTAGATCCATGTACGTGTGTGTTGTGGACTTCGGCAAAGTTATTTATTAACCTTGTAATTGTATTATTAGCTCTGTAAAGCATTTTGGGATACAGTTTGCACAAAAGATGGTGTATGAAATAAGGTTGCATGCTTCTCAAATGTCCCTCCTTTCAAAGGATTTCACTCATTTTGGTGCCTACATTCCAAAGTTTGGTGTCTACCCCCTTCCCTGGCTCCCCATTTTTCACTATTAAGAGTGAAAGTTATTTACATCAGAAAAAGAATCCTGAACCTGACTCCCACTGGAGTCACCACTCGCCAGTCAGAGCAAAGGACACACCATCTGGCCCTAAGATGGACATTATCTAAAGGCCATCACTGCCAGTCAAAAGCGAATTCTTTTGCTCCAGGATTGTCAGGCTAGCTCTCGTCTTCTCAAAGGCAAGTTACAAAGAATCCAAATTACAAAGGAAGAACAGAGTTCAAAAGTCAGACCTTTTGCATGGACTTCCTTCATTTCCTGCATAAGAAAGCAAGCCATTTGCTTAACGTGCCCGACGTGAGGTTGGACCTATTTGAAAGCTTCATACAGCTATTCCCTAAAGAAAAACAGATCTTCTCAACATTTTCCTTATCTTTGTCTTTTTCTTATGACTAGTTCACAGTGGTAGCTTCTTGATGCATTTCCTTTGTTTAGTTTATAGCAGTGGTTCTCAGCCTTTTATATTCTAGGACACAGCAATATGGAAATTGTGGCCACAACCCGCTACCTGTTTCCAGTTCCCTTGAGTTGGGAACACATGGCTTATTGAAATGGTATTGATTTCAGACACCGTGTGTCTACTCACCCCACGAGTAAATGGTAATGGGTTAAAAACTAAGCCTCTTGTACTAAATCAGATTCTGCTTATTCATTTCAAAGCTTCGCGAAAGAAGAAGCCGCCCAGCTAAATGATCTGAGCAACAAACAGGACAAGATGCCGTGCATCATAACTGCAGGAGAGGTCAGTGAGAGGAGACAATCTAGTTCTAACTTTGATACTGGATGCTAAGGGATCGCAGTGAGAGCTGAGTGAAATTTTTCAGTGGAATTTTTTTTGGCCCCCCTGCCTCCATGCGGGGTGGGGGGGTAGGGGAACCACCAGATTCAGTGACACCAAAACATTTTGTGAATTCATGTCAGTGTCACCAAATTGTTCATTTTGTGCAACCCAAAACTTTCGTGTGCCTAAGGGAGTTAGATACCCACCTCCTATTCTAGTGGGATTTGAGTGCCTGACTCCCTTAGTCTCCTTTGAAAGTCCAAGCCTTTATTTACAAGCGCGTCTTATTTCTAAGACCATCCAGTTCATTGTTTCCCTTGGACCACCACAATTAACACACATTGAGAAATCCCAGTCTTCCCTGATGAAACTCTGTCAATTGGCACATACACCAGGGATAAATTTAGTCCAATGTTTTAATGTTACATGAAGAATTCAAAGATTATTTGTATTTTCGTTTTCTCTTTGCTCAGAAACCTCCGCAGAACGGCATCCAACCCACGAGCCAAATATCTGGGTGTCCGAGACATTTAAAAGTTAAAAACTGGGAAAATGGAACCAGCTTTAACGACACGTTGCACCAGACAGCAAAGGGGGTAAGACCATGAAATTTTAATGGACAACTTTCCCTGGCGGGGTGCCACTATTGTTTTTAACATTTCTGTCTTTGCAGGTTCTCAACTGCAAGGCAAAGGCCTGCCAAGGGGCACTCATGAACCCCAAAGGCTTGGTGAAAGGCCCAAGAGACAGTCCAGTCCCACCGGAAGAGATTTTACCCCAGGCGATAGAATTCATCAATCAATACTACAATTCACTTAAAGAGTAAGGCCATTTTAACTTCATTCTTGAATTAATTGCTCCATCTATGGGATGTGAATGCCTATTAGTATTCTTTCATCGTGAACTGCAAACTGCCCTACCACACACCATCCGGTCAAAGAAAGGGACAAGAATTATGTGCTGTTAGTGAGTTAGTTGTACTAATAATATGCTGAAATGGTAGGTACTATTACCTGTAAATCTCCACCCTCCTCAGTGAATATAAGAATGGACTTTATTGAGTGCTTTGTGCAATCTGGTTTTAACTGTCTCAACCCTCCTAAGGCGAATGCATCAATAGGCAGCTTAGAGAAGACTCTTTTTAAAAACAGTGTTACCATCCATCCACAAATATCCATGTATAAACAAGTCTCTCCACATCTGGTTTCTTAGCAAGGAAAGCTAATACAATGCTAGAGTGGAGTAACGCCCATTGAGACCAGCCTTATAATGCGGATATGGCTTTTAGTTTGGCGTTGTTTTAAATGCCCTCTCTCTGTGTTCTGGCACCATTTGCTCAAGGGTGGTACATGTTATGTCAACATTTCCCATGGTTTAGGGCTTCTTATAAAGTTACTGGCCTTCTAGGCAACTTGCTGCCATTCAGCGTGGCAGAGTCTTCTCATTCTCTCCCTATGAGGCTTACTGAGCATGCTCAGGGGAATTTCCTAACATCATAAAAGATGGCTGTATCCTATAGTTCTCAAGATGGAGAAGGGAGGGTGATTTTACCACTTTGGGTGAACATGTGGGAAATGCTGGAACATTTGAGTCCATCTCAAGTGCCACCATTTCCAGGCCTTAGGGATTAGTAAATAAAAGTTTGATCCTACAAGATACTGAGCAACTCCTGAAGCCAATGGGAATTAAAGCTGCTCAGCACATCCAGGGCTTACTCACCATTTTACAGGATCATGCATTAGGTCTCCTAGTTAGCTACTTCGGTGATGCAGACACTGATTTGCAGCTCATTTTATAGCTGCTTCCTTTCCTCTTTTTATGCTGCCCAGACGGCACTTCTATGACTGCTAAAGTTCAGCTTTCATGGTGACTTGATGAGAAGAAATTACTCTTTGTAGTAATCAAGGGATTATGAAATCTCATAACACCAAACAACTTCCAATTGCTTAATTGCATGGTTAGAAACAAGCACTTTCAGAAATTCCTGGCATCATTGCATCTTAGTTCACTTTCCTGGTCGGGTCATTGACCCAGTTTGATTCTGGTCTTGTGTTTGATCCAGATGCAGCAAACATTTAGGCACATGCTTACCTTAACTCCCATGAGTAATCCCATTGAAATCAATGGGATTATTCATGGGAGTAAAGCTCATACATGCATAAATGTTTTCAGAATCACAATCTTAGTCAACTAATAATGCAGTAAAATGTACATTTGTTACCGATGACAAATTCCCACACCAGCAGCACAAACACACAAGTATGGGCCAAATTTAGCCCTGGTGTCATTTATATCAAAGGGGAGTTGAACCCACTGCCAGATGCTGAACTCGATCTATGGTCCTGATTCCTGTCTCATCACACCAGCATAAGTAACGCCACTGAAGTCAATGGCCCCACACTGGCATGCGAGAAGGTGATCCAGCCCTAGGAGTTTTAAGACCACATTTTCAGAAGAGCTCAGTATCCAGATTTTCAAAGCGGCTCAATGCTCCTGGTAAAATCTGGTTCCATTTCTGAGACCTGAGCCCTTCTGAAAACCCCAGTCTCAGGTTTCACTGTCAGAAACATTACATGGCTCTTTGATCACACTGATTTACACTGTCTCACGCGCTGCCCTTGAACTTTCATCCTGGTGAAATTCAACATGTGCTTTCAGACTCTGCAGGCTATTTTCATTCTATTTATCAGCCAGCAAACCAGTTTATCTGTGCCATGATAAATATTTCTCCAATATTGTGTCTTCATTTTCTGTGTTATCAACCTAAAGAATTTGAGAGGTTAGCATCTCAGGCCAAGAGAACTACCCAGCACCTCCTCTTTGGTGTGGAGTTTTCTACACACTTTGCTCAAAAGAAACACTTTGTATTAAAATATTAGAACTCGAGAGGACAGGTATCCATTAGGCTGCCTCTACCATCCTTCTGCCAATGCAGAATTTTTCCCGCCCATAGATTTCCAGTGCTTTCATGGATTTTAACATACAAACCTGGAAAGTCCATATCTTCCTAAACAAGTTAACATGGGAAGCTAGGCAGAAAAAGGCAGCTTCCATTAATGTATTAAGTATCATGGAGGTGGGAGCTGAGTGCTCAGAAGACTGAGCTGCACCAAGGTTAAAACATTACGCTTTGCATTTCCAGTACTGTTTGCTCCTGAATAAGTTAATTAATCTGCCTTTCACACTCAACAAGGACAGCTCAGAGATTTGGAGGCCAGAAGGAACTATTATGATCTGACCTCAGTTGTTATAGCAGTGGCCCTGTCTCCCCCCACACTCATGCCCTGCGCTTAGATAATCCTTTTCTTTCCATTGCTTAAAAATACTAAGTCGTCGACTGTAACAATAGAGAAATATGGGACTTTGGGGAGAGGTGGGATGGGATGCATGATGGCAGTTTCCTCTAGGCCACAGATTTGCTGATGCCTGTGAGAGGTGGAAAATATTTTTACCGTTGATGGCGTATTTTGGGTAGATCTCTTTCATTTCCAGGTGTTGAACCTTGAGGCCAGCCCATCTATGGATATTCTCTTGCAACATCCATTTGTGCCGAATGACAATTTGCACAGGTGCCTAAGAGAATCCTATGCCTGTATCTGTATTCTGTGGCAAAAACAAACCCCATCTGTCTAAATCCTCTGCTTCATGGAGGAGCCCCTTATAATCGGAGAGCTTAAATTCTGCCCTCAATTACACCCATCACCCTCTTGACCCACAACATAGTGACTAGGGGATATTTCTGCAATCACCTTTGTGTACGAAATTAGTTTTGCCTAAAGCAGAGATCATTGTTTCTCTTGATGATTCTTTCCTATTCTACAGGCCACAACCAGAAGAACACCAGCAGCGAATGCAATCAGTAACTGAAGAGATAGAAAAAACAGGAACCTACCAGCTAACAAAAGATGAACTCATTTTTGCAACCAAACAGGCATGGAGAAATGCTCCGAGATGCATTGGGAGAATACAATGGTCCAACCTACAGGTGACTTACTGATTATAGAAATCTAGGGGCAGATCAGCAGCTTCTGTAAATCAGCATAGTGACATTGACTTCAACAGACTTATGCCAAGTTACACCAGCTGAGGACAATACAAACTGGTTCCGCGTTCCAGAGACAAATCAAATAATTGTATATGGTTCAAAACACATTAAAAACCTGCTAAGCAACAGGAGGAAATGTATCTCCTGTACATTACAGCAAAGCACAAATATGTTTATTGGTCCCATATAGCAAAGATTAAGACGAACTCTTCTTAGATGAGATAAAAGTGAAATCCTGTATCCGGATACTAATCTAAACCATTGCACCTTAACCTTAAATTAGGATAATGAACTTCATTAGAAAAATAATTCTAAATCATCATTCCTAAATCAATTTTTTCATGTATTTCTTCTGGGAATATATAGGTATTTGATGCACGTAACTGTACTACCGCCAAGGAAATGTTTGAACATATCTGTCGTCATCTTGAATACTCGACAAACAATGGAAACATCAGGTATGTGCTCTTTTATTCCATCGGTATTCCAAACACCAGTCTTTGGATCCAGATCTGGGTTTAGGTTCAGAATCCCCACCAGAACCCCAAAAACTCTGGAGTGTCTAGAAGTTTGGATCCTCCCGTCTCCACCCTTAATTTCCTCCTTTATCCTGTATCATCATTTCTTGAAGATTTGTAGGTTGCACAGTCCCTGGAAAATGAGGGGTTTTTGTTGGGTTTTAATTTGTTTACAAAATGTAAATTAGCAGGAACACTTTAAAAAAATAATCCAAAAGCATATGATTTGCTGTGTTTTAATGGGAGTTAATCTCTCTCGGTAGATCGGCCATCACTGTCTTCCCTCAGAGGACTGATGGGAAACATGATTTCCGTTTGTGGAACAGCCAGCTCATCCGATATGCTGGGTACCAAATGCCAGATGGCTCCATCTTGGGAGACCCAGCTACTGTGGAGTTTACACAGGTAAGTGTTCAAACAGAACTCACCATCCCTCTTATCTAGCTCATCTATCAGATTTTAGATATTCATCCATCTGATTGATGTAGGTACCTTGTTATGTGGCCTTCTATATTCTATTGGTCAAAATTACTCCACAGATCTGATCAAACTCCCATTAAGGTCAATGGAAGACTTTCATTGTGCTTAGTGGACACTTTTTGTTCTGTACCTTTCTGGAGCAGGAGGGAGGAATGAGGGTGGGTGAAAGGAATGGGTGGAGCCTTGGCTCCAATGCACCAACCAGCACATCTTACCTAGCATTGGGGGGGGGGGGGCGGAGACTGCAATTTATTGCTATTATAGTCCTGCAGCAAATTACTCCCTCCATCCCAGAGCAAGGGAGGGTTGTCTCTAAGGCACACTGCCTCCTAGGCCTACCTCTGGAGTGAGGCAATTTATGTACTACCCATCAATCTGGGCATACAATGGAGCCCTATGCAAACACAGCCTGGCTTTCTTGGAATGGGGGAATGTAGTTTTTAACATTAGACAGCATGTAAGGAGTTAACATGTTTTTGTCTTCAAACCCATGGAAAAAAACCAAAACAAAATCCACTTTCTTCACTTACAGTTGTGCATCGAGCTTGGTTGGAAGCCCAAATATGGCCGCTTTGATGTCATTCCACTGATTCTCCAAGCAAACGGCCAAGACCCAGAAATATTTGAACTGCCGCCAGAACTTGTCCTTGAAGTGTCAATGGAACATCCAAAGTAAGCATGCTGGATTTAGATAATCGTATCTGTGCCTTACCTTGACTACTAGACTATTGTTAGGCCCAGTTTATTAGCTTGTGACCTGTGGCGGCTTCCTTTATTAGTTCTTTGTTCAGGTGAAATTATGTTGAATTAACCCAAGAGATAAAAATGTACGTTAAAGCAGCTACATTACATTGAAATGAATGTAGGATAATAGCAGTTTTGCAGGAAGTATTTGGGAGTTCTCATCTCTGTTTTAGGCATAGTCAGTCAAAAGTACATTGCTTTTAAAAAGTGTGCAGTTGAGTGCTATTGTAATACACTTGTAGGGTGTGGATCTTCTTGCCCTCAACAAGGCCGATTCACCTAAGCATTTAAGCAAGACCAACACTGTTCAGCAAAGCACTTGCAACCTGATTCAAGAAAGCACTGCTAGTCGGGACAGCCTTTAAGCACATGCTTATGTTGCATTAAAGTCATGTCCAACTCAAGTGAATGGGACTTATGCCCATGAAAGTTAAGGACTGGCCTGAATTGGGGCCTTAATGTTAAACATGCAAGAAGTCCTACTGAAGTCACTCCAGCTCAAGCATGTGCTTAAGTGCTGTGCAGAATCAGGGCCCAAGCAGCTCATTGAGGACAGCGGTCTACCTATGAAAGCTACCAGCTAACAGACTTATTCCTTAAAATCTAGTGGTACAGGTCTGTGCTTTGGGGTTGAAGGTTGAAACCCTGCCAGCGACTCATGAGAGGGGCTATTATATAGGGCCAGCTCCTCAGTTGTTATAAATCAATGTTATTCTGTTGCCTTCAGTGGAGTTATGCTGATTTACACCAGCGGAAGATCTGGTTATTGTAGGTTTCATTTCCTGTTCTACCCTCTTGCTCTCTTTGCATAATTCCTGTACTGTGTTACCTACTATAGCATTTGTCAAATAGTTTGTAGTGATTAGAGATGAGCAAATAATTTAGTCAGTTTCTCTCTCTATTATTCTTCTTGTCTTGTTTATTTTGTGAAGAGACTGCAAAGAGCTCAAACATTCTTTGAGGTTATGCACCAGTTTCCTCAGCAAGGAATTCTTGATTTTCACATGGCTAGTGAAAAATTTGTGGTGAACTTTTGCAACCCCGTGCTGCACTGCTGAGTTACAGACAGGATTGTTCCTATCTATTCCCTGATTGGCATGGGTTGTGCTCAGAAGGAGACAAAGGGGAGGGTTCTTAACTAATGGTTCAAAATGTTTCTTTAAAAAGGTATGAATGGTTCAAGGAACTCGATTTGAAGTGGTACGTGCTGCCAGCAGTCGCCAATATGCTGCTTGAAGTAGGGGGCCTGGAATTTACAGCTTGCCCTTTTAATGGCTGGTACATGGGGACGGAGATAGGCGTGCGAGACTTCTGTGACGTACAGCGCTACAATATCCTGAAGGTAACCGTTGAGAGGGTTTTTAATGCATCTGTATAGAAGAGGCCAGGGAGAGCACCAGGTTTTACACTGAGCCCTGTGCAGGTTGCGGCAGGATTTTGGGGCCTTGTCTCAACCAAGCGTTTTCTTAACCATCTCACTGTTGCTAGTTCAGCTCCATTGGTGGGAGAACTAGTGGTGATTAGGAAAGAGTTGTTAATGGCAACAGGCAAATTAAAAACTCTTTCTGCTTTACTACACTCACGTTATTAGTATCACATGTGAAGGGGTGGTTCTTTTTTTAATATTGTAAGCTCTTTGGGGTAGGGGCTGTCTTTGCACAGCACCTAGCACATTGGGTTCCTAGCACATGCCTGGAGCGTCCAGATGCAACAATACAAATAATAATAATAGGGGACAGCTCCCCTTACCATATAACCCAGTGAGAAACCCCCTCCCCCATATCTGACCACTCCCCCCCGCACCCCTCCCAAATTTTGACCCAGATTTTTGTCCCGAGTATTACATTTGTTTTTTCCTCTTTTTTTCCCCACATGTAGGAAGTAGGGAGAAGGATGGGTCTGGAAATCAACAAACTTTCCTCATTATGGAAAGATCGAGCGGTGATAGAGATTAACGTTGCCGTGCTTCATAGTTTCCAAGTAAGTCAGTGACACATATATGAAGAGACAACACACACCCTGGGCCTGATTCTCCTCTCCCTTGCAACAGGTTTACAGCAATCCAGTGTAGTTGCTCCCGATTTACACTAGGCCCTTTATTTTCAGCAGTGTGTATGTGGCAGCCATTCTTCCCCTGGCTGCCAGTTAAAAACGGGATGGTGTGGGATGTTGTGGAAAAAGTTCAATCATCCCAGTCTAACTTCCTAGTTAGGTTCTAAAAAGCACCATTTGATTAACAGCTTGGTTTCTAAGGACACTTGTTCAAGCCAAAACAAGTCGAAGGGTGGGAAATGAATCAGAGGCATTGTTTAACTTGCTCGCCCAATGCTGGGGTGATAAACTGCTGGGGGGGGGAAATGCTGATCTTCAGGACTATAAAGCGAGCTGCAGTTGAGCAAGTCAAGGGTCCATCTAGTGCAGTGCCAGTCTCGAATGACTGTTAGCACTGGATGCTTCTGAGTAAGGCATGAGGTCCCCTTAGTATTTATTCCACCAGGAAAAAGCCTTCTATATATAACCAGTGCAGGGAGAAAAGCAGAAGATACCATAAAGCCCATTTGGGAACCACTGTGATGGACACAATATAAACCCCTTAGATGTTATTGCACCTATTTGTGAAGCTCCATGACACGGGGTACAATCAGCGTATGGACTTCTCTACACAACTCTTTTAGAAACAAAACGTCACCATCATGGATCATCACTCCGCGGCGGAGTCTTTCATGAAGTACATGCAGAACGAGTACCGTCTTCGAGGAGGGTGCCCAGCTGACTGGGTCTGGCTCGTGCCTCCGATATCAGGCAGCATTACCCCAGTGTTTCACCAGGAGATGCTGAACTATGTCCTTACACCTTTCTACTATTACCAGGTAAGGGCCACCGAATGATCTCAGCAGACAACTTTAAAAAAAACACAAACACAAAAGGTCCATCCTATCCAGGGGTCATATGGCACTTCACACCATGGGGTTCTGGTCTATGACTGGGGCTCCTACACACAACGATAATGCAAATAACTAAACAGGTAATATGCTGCCTGAACTAAAAACACTGTCATTCGCATTAACTGCCAGTCATGGTGCCTGTGAAGTAAAATTAGCTCATGGCTACATACTGTAATCGTAGGGTTTCTAATATTTGGGGAGGGAAATAAGGCCAGTAGTTTCTGTTAAGAAATATCATTAGGAGTATACTCCTAAATGGTCATTAAAACACAGTTGGACACAACAGAGAGGCTGATCCTGCATTTCTGAAGTAGATGGGAGCAAGCTTGGGCTTGCAGAATGGATCCTAGATGTAGATTCCCAAAGTGATCTGACTGTTTCAAGAGACTACTTGATCGGTGTAAAAGAAATTGTGTATATATTCTTTTAAGATCTCAGACCTGTATCTTATGTCTTTTTCCAGGTGGAGGCTTGGAAAACACATGTCTGGCACGATGAGAAACGCAGGCCAAAGAAAAGGGAGATCAAGTTCAGAGTTTTGGCAAAGTAAGTTTCCCAGATAAAAATCTTAAATATTATATGGGATTGAACCATGAAGATCCAATCTATCCCATCCCAAAGTTAGGGTAGAGGCACTCCAGTTCCAGGTTTTTGGTTTGTCTCATCAGGGACAATTGAATCACTTGGATCTGAACCCAGATTACCCACAATTTGATGCTGTTCACATCTGAAATGTTTGTTAGGCCAATCTCAAATATATTCCCCTGGAGAATGCCCCAGGCCATCCTCCAAGTCAGCCTTTCCTTTTATTTTTGTAAATCAGGTCAGAACGTTTTGGTGAATAAATGACAAGCTGCATATGACTTTTCCCAGGGCTGCGTTCTTTGCATCTGCATTGGTGCGGAAAACGATGGCAGCCAGGACCAAGGCAACAGTGATCTATGCAACGGAGACTGGGAAATCTGAAACGCTGGCTAACAACCTGTGCGCCTTGTTCAATTGCGCCTTCAACACCAAGGTAAGAGTTTATCCCTCTCCCTGAAACCTCCCTTGCACATCTATGCAGCGTGGAGAGAAATCTTTACCCACTAGAGAACAAGAGTTAGAAGACTCAGCACTACCAGCGTCTACAAGATGTCACAAACATTCCCTGGACATTTTGGATAGCCAAGGAATGCAAGCTCTGGCCAGAGTGTATTTTCAGTGTTCCTTGCAACTCATTCTTTGTTAGTCACAGACTATTGTTGCAATAGGAAACACTATTTTCCATCCTCTTTGACACCCATTTAAAGGCATCAGTCAGTGAAATATCCTGATACTACAACTGTAGCACAAATTCCTATCTAACACCTGAAGTCATGCAATTCAGATAAGTGACAAATTCTCACAGTAGAGTATGACATTTATTAATTCAGTTCCTACCTGCGTCAGAGGGTTCTATGCTAACTTGGTGAAGCTTCACACTTCACCTTCAACCAGGTCATTGCTGCTGTAGGTCAACCAGGTCATTGCTGCTGATTACTCACTCAATCCATAGTGAGGATTTATTACTATAAGTACAGCTCAGAGGACACAGCTGGGAGTGGGGCCCCATATTTCTAGATGCTAGACATGTACAAACACGGAGTCCCTTCCCTGAGAACTCAGGTCCAGATCTCCAAAGGTACCTAGGTACCCAACTTCCATTGATTTCAAAGGATCTAGGCCTCACAGTCGAAATAGAAAAGACAGATATGGGGTGGTAAAATGAGAGGTGAAGTGACTTGAGCAAAGTCACACAGTGGCAGAGCAATTAACAGAACTCATGGCCACTGCCCTGTCTGCTAGCTCACACTACCGCCCAGGTTGGGTCAGCAGTGACCTGAAAAGACCCTAGCTCTCGAAAGCTGGTCCTCATTTATGCCCCATAGCAATATCTTATGCACTTGGTCTCTTCCAGATCCTCTGCATGGATGAGTACAAGCTCAGTGACCTGGAAAAAGAAACCCTCCTTCTAGTGGTGACCAGCACTTTTGGAAATGGTGACTCTCCAGGCAACGGAAAGGTAAATTTAACGGAGAAATCTGTGTTAGAGCCTGATCCAAAGCCCATTAAACCCAATGGGGAGATCTTTGAATCTGACCTTACCCTATAGATAATATAAAATAAAAGTATTTGTGCAACATGAAACTTTTTATTTATTTTATACAGAAACTGAAGAATGCCCTGTTCACTCTGAAACAGCTGAGCAAAAAATTCAGGTACTAAAGCTTCTAATTTGCATCTGATCATATCTATTGCCTTTAATTGATCATGCTGTTCAATGAGGAGCACTAACTTGATCCCCCCAAGACTCATCTATGTCTCTTTGTGCAGATATGCTGTATTTGGCCTAGGGTCAACCATGTATCCAGAGTTTTGTGCCTTCGCTCATACCATTGATCAAAAACTTGCACAGTTAGGCGCCTCTCCACTCATCCAAACAGGTGAAGGGGACGAACTTAATGGGCAGGAAGAATCCTTTCGCACCTGGGCAGTTAATGCATTCAAGGTAACTACAGTATATAACAGCTGTCCCGAAACCTGCTGCATCTATTTTTTTCCTGGCTCTCCACTAGCTAAATTGCCCCAGTAAAGAAACTTGGGCGATAAGAGCTACATACAACACACATTTATCACTAATGATGGGACCCAACTGCCCACTTCAGATCTGGATTTCAATACCACAATATGTTGGGGATGTCGCTTTCGATCCCGGGTTTTGGATCAGTTCATTAGAATGACAGGAACCATTTGCAAGAATGGAGGATCTACATCTAGGTTTGGATTTTGAACTCCCCAAAGTTCAGGAGTGATTTGGGACACTGTCTTATTTCCAAGAGCCCAGTTCTGCCACCTTGCATATAGTTCCATTTCAGTGGGACTACTTGTGTGGTAGGCTACACAGGGGAGGCAGAAATCAGCCCTAACAGTTTTTCTAACCAGATCCTATCTCAGTTAGACTGGTGTAGATTGGCAGTAACCCCATTAAAGTCAGTGAAGAAATCTATTCACATTCGGAATAAGAGAAATCAAAATCTGGTCCAGGCACTCTACTTGATATAATTATTATGACTATTATTATTAATTTGTGTTGTTTGAGATAGATGCTGCACAATATTATCAGCGAACACTAAAAATGGCAAGTTTTAAACATGAATAATCTGAAGATTAATTTTTTTAAATTTTTTTATTTTTTAAAAAGACTGCCTGTGAGACTTTTGACATCCGTGGAAAAAACAATATTCAGTTACCCAAGGTGTACACCTCAAATGAAACCTGGAATCCCAAGAATTACAGGATAGCACACGACTCCCAGCCTTTGGACTTGAGTAAAGGTACCTTCTCTTTCTGTACCTATTCTGCATCTCATGTGCCCAGGTTTTAAGGAAGATTTAGGAATGAGATCAGCTCTGACAATGCAGGATGATAGATTTGATGTTCCACCAAGTTGGTAGAAGCAGCAACCAATTTACACTAGGCCAATTAGATGGGAAAATACATGGTCTCTTATTTTAAGTTCGATAAGACATCACAAAAAACACCTCAACTGGCAGTCATGTTGTCAGCCTCAGCAGAAAGGCCAAGGATTGAACGATTTTCTGTCATAGAAGGAGCACAAACAGTGGTGCAGTGTGTTCTCTAAATACGGTTGTCTATATAGGTTCTCATACTTGCTCCTCACCATAGCATTTATCATAGGGCAGTTAACTACTAAAAAAGCTGGAGGTGTTCCGGGTCAAAAGCAGCTCAGGTCTTTTCTACAATTACATGACGACATCTAAAATAAATTGATCAATAAAACTTAGATTAACTGTGGCCTCTTTTCCCCCCCACAGCACTTGGAAACATACATGTAAAAGATGTGATTCCCATGAAGCTCAAGTTCAGGCAGAATCTGCAAAGTTTAAAATCCAGGTACGGCACCTAGATCTTTTAGGTATTTTAATATTTATTTTTGCTAGAAGTTTAAAAAAATCCTGAGATCCAAGCATTGCTGACCTTGTAGGTGTTTGAGAAGGAGGTTTGAATTTCACACCATTACTAAACAGACAAACAACACAAAGCATTTTGACACTAAACGTGGAATCTGACAGAAACCTTTCCCCTGATTAATTCACCAAATCCAATGTGAATTACTAGTTAATTCAGAAAAATGTATCCCCTTGGAGAAAAAGGAATGGAAAAAAACCCATAACTCAAATAACTAGTTTGTAATCTTACTATCATGCAAATTGAGCCATAACAATGCACAAACAAGCTGAAAAGGACTAGTTGCAGGCGTTTCCAACAACAATATCTGTGTTAGAAATAGAATCCATAAAAGACTTCCCAGTATCCTCAAATAAGCCCCTTTCTTCTTCATTCTAAATACAGTCTTCGTACAGGAAGCCATCTGGCTTAGTGATGCAAACCATTCAGACTTCACTGGCACAACATGACCTTTCCAGTGGCTCATCTATTTGGGTTCATGAATGCTGATCAGCAGATCTTGAAGACCTTTCTCATTTTGATTAAGACGCTAGGCTTAACCAGACTGTGGTTGAAAGAAGTCTCCGTAAATTAACACAAACTAACCCTCGCCGACTGCCACTTTGAAAGTGTATTATTCTGAAAAAAAGAAAAGGAGTACTTGTGACACCTTAGAAGACTAACAAATTTATTTGAGCATAAGCTTTCGTGCGCTACAGCTCACTTCATTTCTTTTTTGCGAATACAGACTAACACGGTTGCTACTCTGAAACCTGTATTATTCTGCATTGTCAAAGGGAAATCCTGTCAACATAACCATGATTCATCAGATCTCATCTTCTTATATTTCAGTCGTGTTACCATCCTACTTAAGCTTTCCTGTGAGACTAATCAGGAAGTGCACTATCTGCCTGGAGAACATGTCGGGATTTTTCCAGGCAACCAGCCAGAATTAGTCAGTGGCATCATTGAGCACATTAAGGATGCACCACCAACTGATCAGACCATCAGACTGGAAACCTGCAATGATGGTAAGTTGGCTGTACTGCAGCTCCAGGGCAATGGATGTTTTACAGATATTTTCCATAATCAACCGCAAGAGTTTTCTTTTAAAGCAAAAAAGTTCACTGAAATGCATTAAATCAAAATATGTAATCATTTGGTTCTTCTGTTGTCTTCAGAAGACAACCGGGTCTTAGGCAAGAAGTGGTTGCTGCTAAGGGTTTTACTCTATAAACTCCTAATTTTTAGTTATTCTTCTGATGCTAGGTTCTGATTTCAGTCACAGTGAAGAAAATCCACAGTAACGTCATGAGGGCTAATGGAGTGATCCTGGATTGACACAGTAACTGAGATCAGAACCTGGCTAGTGACTGTAATTAAGATAATTGATACAGGGTGTTCATTGCTACATAACATATAATCAGTCTCCTAAAAGAGGTTTCCAGGTCTCTCCCTGCTCTGTAGCAGAAGCTTGCTAAATGATAGCCTTTTTGCAGGGAGACAGTTGTTTAAACAGTTCCCTTTGTTTAAAAGGAGTGTTCTATCATCATCTGTGATTCAGTGCATATACAGAAGGCCAGATCCTCAGCTGGTGTAAATCAGCTTAATGTCATTACAGCCTTTAACAAGCAAAGTCCTCTAGGAACACCTTGCATTGCTATCCCATAGCTTTTGGTGTTGATCACCTACAATATTATCTTTCACTAGGTTTGTTTCCTTAGTAGACACTCCTCTCAACTGAGGTCTATGTTCTAGATGTGATACATGGTTCACTGCATACAGTCTCCTTTCAACTACATTGAGATCTGCACAGCACTTCCAGCTGACCAACTCCTTGAAAACTGTTCTCAAGTGTTCCTTACATTTCCAGGTGGCTACTGGACAAGTGACAAGAAAATTCCGCCCTGTACACTTTCCCAAGCTCTGATGTATTTCCTTGATGTCACTACACCACCTTCCCAACATTTGCTAAAAAAACTCTCCCAGCTGGCAACAGAGGAAGGAGACAGACACAGACTGGAAGTCTTATGTCATGTGAGTGTTTGGACTTGACTTATGCATTGAGGGGTCAGTGCCCCTCCACGGCTGTGATGAAGGTTATAGAAATGCATGTAATAATGAAGAATAGCTGTTTTTCATTTGTTATATAAGCTGCATTATTCCAAGACCATCCTTGATAATAGGAAGGATGGTCTTGTGGCCATCAGGAAATCAGGAAATACTGTATGGAAGACTTCCCATGGTATGAGATTTCCTGAGTGATTCTGGGCAGGTCACGTAGCCTGTTTGGGACTCTGTTGAAAGAGTATAATACTACTACTTCCTTGTCCCTCAGTGGGATGGTGAGAATTAATTCAGTTAAGGATTTTGAAGTCATCAAGTGGAAGGTGTTATCCAAGGGCGCTGGCAGACAGTTTGGTAAAGCAAAGAGAAGGGATTTATGAATCTCCAACGTGGAAATAACCAGCTGAAAGTTCAAAGGTCCAGATGAGCGTCTGTTGAGTTCAACAGCGGCTCAATAGCTTTCAGGATCAGAGCATATATGCCTACCTGGATGTCTGGCAAGATAGGGCTGAAAAACAAAACAAAAACAAAAACAGACCAAAAAAAAAACAAAACACAGGCTCCTTCTTCTACTTCCACATCCAGGCCCACTCAGTGAGAACAACCTCTGGGATGTATTTCAGAGCCTCTAATTCCAGACGTTAAATAAAAAAAATCCCAACATTTTCAAACAACTCAGTCTAAGTCAGGTTTCAGAGTAGCAGCCGTGTTAGTCTGTATTCACAAAAAGAAAAGGAGTACTTGTGGCACCTTAGAGACTAACAAAATTTATTTGAGCATAAGCTTTCGTGAGCTACAGCTCACTTCATCGGATGCATTTGGTGGAAAATACAGAGGGGAGATTTATATACACACTTAGAGAACATGAAACAATGGGTTTTATCATACACACTGTAAGGAGAGTGATCACTTAAGATGAGCCATCATCAGCAGCATGGGGGGGGGAAACCTTTCATGGTGACAAGCAAGGTAGTCTAAGTCGCGTTCTAAAGCGGACTAAGGTTTGAGGGAGTCTTCTTTTATCTGAAGGATACCTATCATTAGTTTAGCAAGCAAGCCTGAAACTTATTCCATAAATGATCTTTCCAATATCCCTGCTCCTAACCCCAACGAGACTCAAAGTTCCTTTTTCACATTTGTGGCTGTGTTTGGCTTTCAGAGTTCGGAGGAGTACAACAAGTGGAAGTTTTTCAACAGCCCCACCATTTTGGAGATACTGAAAGAGTTTCCTTCCACCCAAGTCTCCACGTCTTTTTTACTGACTCAGCTGCCTTTGCTGAAACCCCGGTACTATTCCATTAGCTCCTCACAGGACATGACGCCCAGAGAGATCCATTTGACAGTTGCAGTGGTCAACTACAGGACAAGGGGTAATTGTTACTTACGTTTATTCTTTGATTCAATGCAATTTAGGTAGCACAATGATTAAGTAAACTGGGTCCACCATATGGCATAAAACATAACATTTTAGCTAAGAGTGTATATTGTACTGCTGCTCTCAGTTGATACCTGCAGAATATAAATGGATAATGAAAATTTGCAGTCTAAATAGGGAACATTACTGTTGGACTGGAAATGTCCTGCAGCTAATCTTTGGTTTTTAGTTAGCAGACTCCAATTTAATTACACACCAATTTGTTTTTATATCAGTTTAACTTCTAAAAAAAGTAGTTGACTTTTTATTTTTTTTTGGAGTATTCATAGATGCATTTTCCCTTCCTCCTGTTAGATGGTCAAGGTCCTCTGCACCATGGTGTTTGCAGTACATGGCTGAATACGATAGCTCTCCAGGAGACGGTACCATGCTTTGTGCGCAGGTAAGTGTACATGTCCTGTAGCGCGCCAATGGGAAAATATCAGTACTTAGTTCAGCTTCATTATAACAATCTCTAATAATATCCATACTTATTGCAAGGCAACATGGTCTAATGGATTGATCAGGGGGCCAAACACTTCTGAGTTTTTACTCCTAATCCAACACTTCGTGACTTGACCCTATGTGTGCGCTTCCACAAAACAGGGGTAATAACAATTCCCTACATCAGAGGGGAATGGGCAGGATTAGAATTTTCACCATGAATTGAAAATAGAGAGCCTGATTCGCCACGGTCTAAACACCGGATTTACTCTAGTTTAACTCTGTTGATTTCAGTTTAACAGAGTGGAAATTCAGGCCACTAGTGATAGATAATTGGTAAGCATTACCAAGGGAGCTTGGTAGGAATGGATTTATCCTATATGATGTTTTTCCTAACCACATTCTCACTTTTTTATTGACATCAGTGCTAGTGGATTCCAGCTTCCGAAGGACTCCGCCAAGCCCTGCATTCTGATCGGCCCCGGGACAGGAATTGCTCCATTCAGAAGCTTCTGGCAGCAGCGCCTCTATGACTTAGAAAAGAAAGGTACAGTGGGAATTATCCCCATGAGGAGCCCTGTCCCCTCAGGGACACCATTCATCCAGAAATGTCAATTGCATGATGTTGTTTTCACTAACTTGACATACAAGCAGCATGGAATTCATCCTCATAACTCAGCAATATGGGGCGCTGAGGGTGGACGTGAAAGAGCATGATGAGAGGACGGGGGGAGGGGAAAAATGTACAAATGCTATAAAATTGTGTGCCTGGAAGTGGTAGCCCTGAGCAAGGAGCACTGCAGACATCCACCAACCCAGGAAGAGCTTTGAGAAGGATTTCACGTTAAAAAACACACACAACCAACAACCACCACCCAATAGCTCTGCCTCCTTCCCACCCTCTTTGGGTTGCCTGATAGCAGAGAGCAGACCACAAACATCTCTGCCTCTTTCACAGGGGCTTGTAGCATAGAGAGAAGGTTCTTTGTGATCTTATAACCCTTTTCAACAAGCAACTGGAATTTTGCAGTGTCCCTGCCGGTCATATAAAGACGAGTTGAGCTTCTGCCAATGACATTTTGTACCATTAAATGATGCTGCAGATGCTTAAAGCAGAACCTCGCTCACTCGCTCTTTCATAAATACACAGTGGTAAAAACTGGTCGGAAAATAGGCTCCTGTCCTTGCATTGCATGACTAGCTGCTGAAACAACAGGGCCCTCTGTTGCCATTGTAATTCAAGATAATTGGACTAATATTAAAAGACCAAACAACTTTCCAATGTTGGTTTCAGGAATTAAAGGCAGCGGCATGACATTGTTGTTTGGCTGCCGGCAGTCAGACATGGATCATCTCTACAGAGAGGAAACTCAAGAAATGAAAAGAAAAGGAGTGCTGAAAGAGGTCTACACAGCCTACTCCCGGCAACCCGGCCAAGCTAAAGTAAGCTTCATTCCTCTGCCCCCTAGAAAGGGGGATACAGATCCCCTCCTGCCCCAAGCTAAGGCTTGAGCACTGTTTAAAGTTCTCCTTTGAAAGGGGTCAATGTTTTGTTTCTATGTCTCATGCCTGAGTGAAGAATGCCATTTTCTTCAAAGGAATGGAGCCAGTCTTGCCCTTGACTTCAATAGGAACAAACTATCTAAGCTTTACATTATTGCCCTGTAGAAGGCAGATAACAGGAGTATCCAAATTCAAGCTTCAGATGGAAAATTGTCTGTGAAGCTAGAACTCATTCAAAACCCCAGCCCTAAATGCCCCGGACAAGTTCAGACCTGCACATTGTACCTGTTGGGGAAGATGTTGACCCCAGCTCTAATCACTTTGCCATTTGTCTCTGAAATGGTGCAGCCAGAAAGACAGCAGAGCAGGTGCTCTGGGAATTCCCCCTGCTGAGTAGAATCATTGGATGGCAACCTGTGGCACCTAAGCTACCCTCTCTGCAACTGCGGCTATAGGAGTGCGTGCCTGGCATGTCCCTATGGCCTGACAATCCCCAGCTACCTGAATAATTTATTGGGGCTGTGGACAGCTGGTGTAAATTAGAGCAGCCTGAAGGCTGCTCTAACTTACGTAAGGGACTGGCCCAGCCTCAAGATCAGGGTAGTATAAAAAGTGGCTTAAAGCTATTTCTCCCCTCTGCTCTTGGGCAGACTATAGTTTGACTGGACTGAGGGTGTCAGAGCCTTAATGTGGCATGATGGGGTTGTGTAAATCTACTCCAAATCTAGATCACCCATGATCTCAGACAGCATTGAGTGGACCTTATTTGACTTTTCCCCCCCTCTTTCCTCCCCCCTTAAGGTCTACGTTCAAGACATTCTTCAAAGCAAGCTGGAGGCAGAAGTGCACCAAGTCTTACATGAAGATGAAGGGCATTTGTATGTCTGCGGGGATGTGCACATGGCCAGGGACGTCTCCCAGACCTTGAAGGAGATGTTCACAAAGAAATTGAAGCTGACAGAGGAACAAGCTGAAGACTACATCTTCCAGCTGAAGGTAGGTGTAGAAGCCAGAAGTGCATGCTCACCATCGTCAGGGTTCAAGCTAAAGAGTCCTGCATGAGTTAAACCAGACTTCAGTGTAGTCATCGAGATGCAATGGACAGGGCAACAATTATAGCAAACAATAAATTTAAGTGTGTACGTTTGTCAGACATTCTGAATTAGAATGCAAGGCCGGGTGATTTATTTCAGTTTATATAAATGTACCTGTTGAGAAAGCTCAGGGTGCATGTATTGATTACAGTATTCTACCCCTAAACTGATTCGCAATATCCTGCCCTACTTTGACCTTGGACAGACAAAGGTGCAGGATTTGCCCATGAATAGCTATGAGAGGCTTTGCAACATGACCTGAATCTCAACATTGTCAGGCTCTGTTGGCCCAAAGGGGACGGGCAGTGAATTTGAGAAGGGAAGGAACACAGCACATAGACACTAGACCTGCTCTGCAGGCTGCCTTATGCTGTTGGAATGGTGCAAAGTGACAAGAGTTACAACATTCAGCTTATCCTTGAGCTTGTAGGATTTTTTCTGACCACCAAAAGTTCACCATCACTAGTCAGTAGAACAAACCCAAAGGAACTGAAAAAATGAGCCACCAGTTTGTTAAATAATGGGAAGCCAGACTGATGTTTTTGTTCTGTATCTCTGATTTTTACAGAGCCAAAAGCGATACCATGAGGACATATTTGGGGCTATGGTTCCACACGAGGGCAAGAGAAATGCAAGCGCTTTGAAACCCACCAGCCCAAGAACCACTCAACAGTTAATATTTTAGCCAAAATTTGAACGTATGTGATCATTTTCAAACAGCAAGGGGTCAAATTCTCCTTCCAATGCATGTCAAGGCACGCGCATGCATTTGCTGGCAGAATTTGACCCTCAAAAGTTTAGCCTTAAAGAAAAGGTGACTTTTTAATGTAATTAAGCCTTTATTACTATTTATTTGTGACTTCTTTTTAATGTCTATTTTATTATAACCTTGATCATAGTTCAAGTGCAACTTATTTTTTAATGCACATTAGGAGAGGATAAATGCCTGTAGTTTTTATTTAAAATACAGAAGATCTGCTCACAAGGGAAATACAGATTTTTAAGTGATTTAGAAAAATATTTTTGTGCAATGGATTGTTTGTATGTGTATGTATTTATATGGATTTGTTTTACAGTGTATATAATATTCCTTTAAATGGAAATCATTTGACGGCTATGTTGCTTTTAAATGCTGGTCATGCTGATGATTTCTATTTGTAGCAAAGTTCACATGAAGTAATATAATCATTCTAAAGTTGAAATATTTGTTACCTGCAAACTAAGAAGTTGTAGTTGCAAATCCGGCTTCATAGGATGGCACTCAGATATGTCTTGCTGCTGTTACAGAGCACGTGTCAACGAGGCTCAAAAATACATAAGCACTTTGTATGTTTTAAATTCTGTATTTCCATTTGACCGACACCATGTTATAATAAATTATGCCTTTATAGTGAGAACAATCTGTGCTTGTGGACTAGATTTGAGTGTGTAACATACTATTGACTCAAGCTTGCAGAGAGATCTGTGTGGATGAGCCCCTGGACTTCAGCGGGAGCAGAATTGGGCCCCAACGAGTTTAGGGAACCCCATCACCCAAGCAGAATGCTTGTCTACATGACATACATGCTTGGCTCACCCACGGTTAGAACATTCATGGTATTGCGAACCCCAAACTTTTTTCAAAATGGCATGTGCCAGGCCCCAAAATCATGAGACTGTCTTCTAAAAAAGCCACAACATGGTTTTTTAAAAAAAAAAATAATAATAATAAAAATAATCTTATTTGCCTTCTGGTTTTTAACCCTCTTGGGTACCTTCGGGTCCCATTTCCAAACTTTCTCCAAACCCATGAGAGCTATAAAATAAAAAAAAAAATAAAGCTTGAAGTGAGATTTTCATGTTATTGCTTTCCTCAAGGAGCTGGGACTTTATGAAAACACACCAAATATTGTGAGAGTCAGCAACCATGCATTTAGCATATACACTACAGCAGGAGACATTTAATTACTAGGGCAGGAAGCATGGTGCTGCTGAGAGATTGAAGACCGACAGTGCAGGCACAGCGGATCAGACAGAGGGCAAACAGGGAATAGCAAATGAAGGTATATGGCAAGTTCCGGGTCCCACTGCTTACCAAAGAGACACATGACCATCAGTATCAATTCAGAATGCTTCACCCAGCAGGACACAAGTTGTCTACTCAGTCTTTTTTAGGAGACCTCCCCCCTCATTTATTCAATGGATGCTATCAGTCACTTTTGCGGCAGGGCAGGGCCATTCTCCCCCCTGCAGAACTCGCCTTCAGGCAACAGAGTTCTCCTTCAGAATTCAAATTCCATTCTCAGTGCCACCCAAACATCAGCCGAGTCACGCGGGCAGGAAGAACCAGAGAACATGGCACTAGGCCACTGAGCTCCGGCATATTCCCTGTCCTGAGAGGAACAACATGGAGGGCAGCCTGAACCCAACCCTTTCTCCATGCCCCTAAGGAGGTGAAGGGGCTCTCTCTACAATCCCTTCTTGTCTCCCTACCTTAAGGCTTTACTCGCAGCTTGTTGGGGTGCGTGTGTCAACCACCATTCTACACCAACACGTCATAATCCTTTGATTCAGCTCAGGCTCTCTCCCTGCTCCCTCCCCCTCCGGTCATGTTTTATTTTTTGTTGCCAGAAAGTGATTGCGGTGCAATGAAGTTTCAGAACTGCTGGACTAGATGATCACAATGTCCCTTCTGTCCTTAATCTTTGAAACACAGCCCAACACCATAACTCAGCTGTTCTGATCTACTACAGGGACTGTCCAGCTGGTAACTACAACACCCTATGTCATTTCCCAGTGCCTGGTAGGGGAACCCAGGCCTACCCTTCACACTGGGTTCCAGCCCGGGGATCCTCTAACAAGCAACAAAGGTCTGCACAGTCTTACCCCTAGCTGCTGTTTCCCTGGGCTTTTTCCTGCTTACCTGGCAAGTTACTACAGGGCAAGCCAGGTGAGAGTCTACAGCGTACCACCTTGCTGCTCAGTAACGTCCCATGTGATTTCTGCTACAGCAAAGGGAAAGTTGAGGGACTTTAATGTGCAACAAGCTGGTGCGCTGTAGGTGCAGACCCTGGCTTTCCCCACAGTAACTTGCAACGTAGACAGAATCTTTATCCATCAAGATAACAGGCAACCTTAAGTTTGAAAGTTCTAAAGAAACCAACACATTTTCTCCAAATGTTTTAATATTAAGTTGAATGCACAGATCCCTGATTATTCTCTTACAAAATTAATGAAAAGCTATGCTCAAATAAATTTGTTAGTCTCTAAGGTGCTACAAGTACTCCTTTTCTTTTTTGCGAATACAGACTAATACAGCTACTACTCTAAAACCTATAAGTATCATCGTAATAAAAAGGCTTAAAAATGAACAATATGATCAGAACAGAAGTTCTAGCATATAAAAAGCTTATACAAAAAGCGTGGGTTGGTATAGAAATAGCAGGATTGCTAGTTAGGTTGAAGTGGATATAAAAAAAAAGAATTAGATTCTTGATTAAGTTTCAGTAGCAAATTCCCTAGTAAACAGCTAATTTTAGGAGGCGTACACAGAAGCCGACTCTGTTATATAAATTGTATGTAGGATTTCATCTTTAAACCTGAACACAGGTCAGCATAACATCACCCTCTACTTCAAGCTTGTCTATCTGCTGCAGGTTAGGAACTCGATGGTTGTATGCAAACTTGTGGTGTCCATTCACAGTCACCATAAAGCAGTGACCTTCGCATAAAATCCAGATCTGCAAACCAAGGGAAGAAAAAAAAAAAGAGTGAAGAAATTCCATAAACAGGCATTCAGAAATGAGCAATAGCTATGGAGAAAAATATATAGAAAGCATCAAATATATGAATTTCTCCCTCTTTTATAAAAATACATTTGCAAAGCTGCGCTTGTAAATCACAGTAGTCATCATTCTAGCACTAGGAGCAGTGTGATCTGGTAGTGTGAACACTGGACTGGAGTCAGGGGCCCTGGAGTTCTGATGCCAGCTCTCACTGGTTTGCTCTATGTCTGCAGGCAAGTCATTTAACCTCTATGTTTAAGATTTCCCATCTATTACATGGGGTTATCGATATTTTCTCATCTACCCCACAGGGCTGACTGGGCTCCACAGCTCTGAAAATGTCAAACACTAAGAGTTATTACAGTGGGATTTATAATTTTAGTACAAACCAGCGCTCGCTCTAGGAAGGCTGCCTCCAGCAGGAATATATATGAATGCTAAAGCCTTCATGCAGCTAAATGGAGGGAAATTCTATTCTATGCTATCTGGTCACTGGCTTATTCCCTGAAGCACAAGCACTGATAGTCCTTGTACTGTTATCCTTACTACGAATAAGGACCTAAACTTTCAAGAGTGCCTGGGGATTTTAGTATCTGGCTTTTGGGGCTGTCAGCTTGAGACACATTGAAAAGACCTAATTTTCAGAGAGGGCTAAGCACTTGCCCTCTGAAAAATCAAGCCCCTTTAAAGGTTCTCAAATTGGACAACCAAGAGCCACTAACCACTTAACAATTTAAGGTGCTATTTCTCTTCCTAAATGTGCCTAAGTGAATGTAAAGGCCTCAAAGGCCAAAAGCAAAATGTCCTTGTCAATGAGCATAATGAGTGACTAGTTTAAAATGGTTTTGCTCACTGTGAAGCTCTGCCCACAGCTGAGAGGCATGCCACTTGACAAGCCAAGTTCCTCCTTCCCCCAGCACTGGTTCAGGAAACTGTTGCAGACAATGGTCTTCTCAGAGAATCTTGGGTTTAGATGGAAGGCAATGTCTTCGCCCGATTTCAGATTGACATGGAATCTAAACATACCAGAGACAAATCACATGCATGAAACCCCCTCACTTTTAAACACCACCATTCACTAAGTTTTAACTAGGGAACACAATATGATTAACTAGAAAGTGTGAAGTGCAAAGTGAGTATCAAGCACAATAGTACAGTACATGCATTTAAGCCACTTAAATAAAATATGCACCCTTTTATTTTGCTGCTGCAATTTGTGGCTGCTTCAAGTAGTTAATAGTTGGCACCAGTTACAGAGCATTGAGTCACCTACTGTCTTAGTTTCAAAGATGGTATTTTCCACCGAATGCATCCGATGAAGTGAGCTGTAGCTCATGAAAGCTTATGCTCAAATAAATTTGTTAGTCTCTAAGGTGCCACAAGTCCTCCTTTTCTTTAGTACAGACCAACACAGCTGCTACTCTGAAAGATGGAGAGCAACTGCAGTTCCCCTTCACTTTACATGGAAGTTGTAAGCAGCCCACTCCCCTGAGAATCAGGTAATCAGTTACCTGAATGTGACTACAAGTCAGGCAGTTAAATGTCGCCATTTGTGCTTGCAATTCATTATTCTCATAATTAAATTGCTGGTGCAAAGTAAAATGCTTGGCTGAGACCCCTTTACAAATTCTGATCCACAATTTGATTCATTATGTTAAATTCAACAACGAGCTTGGCTTAATCAAAAGGTTTAAAAGCTTTAGAGAAAATACATTTTTATACAATGTACACTAGCACCTTCAAGTTGTACAGTCCTCTCCTGGTAATATACCACTGTCATTTTCAATAATAAAATGCCTTGACTGAAATGTCCCATTCCTAGGAATAATTAACAGTGCAACAACAATTTCTAAAGAGATCTAAAAAAGCAGGCTCTGTCTTGTTCGGAAGAACTGCTTTCCTCCCGTCTGCAGGGTGAAAATGTCACAGCTGCGTGCGCTGAATGAATTAGCTGGCCAGAAGATTCCAAGAGCTCTGAGCATCTGTAGCCAGGTGTCTTGACAGACACCTCGACTCAGCAAGTGGTTCCACACAGACAGACCCCTGCACTGACATTAAGCATCACTGAAATCTAGGGTACAAGTTGGCAGCCCAGGCAAAATTTGCCATCAGGGCTAAAATTTGCGAACCAAGAGCCAAATCTTACCCTCGATGTACAAGCTGGCTGAAACTGAAGTCAGTGGAAGGAATAGTGACCTCAACTGACTTTCAATGAAGTCAATGCAAACGCTCTCAATGAAGTCAATGGGAGCTGATCCCCCAAACTGTTAATTAAACACCAACTGTACTGGCCTACTTGTAGTGCCTGTTATAGGCATACAGGCATGTTGTGCAGCCACTGAGGCTGAGGGGGAAAGATGTAGGGAGAAACACCAGCCAGTTATAAAGGAAAAATCTTAAGGATGCCAGGACACATCAACAGCAGCTGTGTTTGTGTGCAGAGGGATTGCAGCTATTTAAAATATAACCATGACTGTACACTGGGGGGAAAATCCCTTACTGACAACGGCATCTTCCCTGAACTTCAGAGAAGTGGCTGCAATGCAGATATGGGGCTGTCTCTGCTACTTACCTGTCAGCATCAGGAGGAATGGTCCCTGTTATTACAAGAGACCTTGATGGATAAAGCCCTCCAACAATGCAAGTGTGGTATGGCACAAGCTAGTGAAAGATACAGGAAAACAGGCTTAAAAAATATCAATCAGAACATATTTGCTTCTGTAATAAATGAAGGGAGGGGCTAGCTCCCTTTTATGGACACCTAGCCAGCCAGTTAGCTATACAATCCCTCTTAGTAGATGTTCTCTACTGTGGGAACACGGTGTATCTGTGAGCTAGTTAAGAATATTTATCAGCTAGTCAAGGCCGCGGTGAACCTTTAATGAGCTTTGAGAAAGAGTTACAGGCTGGGACGTGATCCAGGCAAACTGGCAACACCAGACTTTGTTGATAACAGATAGCGGACAGCTGTGCTCCAATCAAGAGGAAGGACGCACGTGCATGGCCCGTGCTGAGGCTGCTCGACCAACGAGATGTCTCCGTGACCAGATGATGGACTTGGGAGGGGGTTGAAAATGTTATGTAAGAGGAGTGTATAAAAGCAATGAGGAAATAATAGATAAACGGCTTTGCTACCAACCATATTGGCTGATGTGCTTTGTCCGGCTCGCATGAGAACCCCAACAAATGGTGACCCCGACGTGATCCCTTCTGAAAAGGCGAGGATTCTAGCCGCGGCAGGAGGCACCGGCTTTTCGGCTCCTGGGCGTCCGAGAGTGACGCAAGTGCGCACAGGTGAGCGGCTTTAAGTGGCAATGGATACCGCTGGATCAGCTGAAGAGAAAACCGTGCATGAGTTTTTACTTCGTATTATAGAGAGACAGGGCGAAAAAGTAACTGCAGACTCCTTGTCTCATCTGCTGAAATGGGGACAGAGGAGAGGGTTTCTGAAGAGGCCAAACCATGCTTTTGATGGACAAGTGTGGGAGCGATTGGGACAGGATCTTTGGGACTCCGTTGCCCATGGGAATAAGGAGGCTGTGTCCCTTAGCCAGACCTGGCGCAAGGTTAAGAAAGCTATAGCGGCCCTTGCTGCTGAGGCGGAGGTGCAAGCGACGATTACTGAGATGTTCCGCCCCAAACCTAAGGATGATTCCCCCACAGGTTCTTCCTGTGGGAGCCCGAGATTTCTTCGGCGCCTCCGAGACTGTAATTCCCGTGGCTCCTTCCGCGACCAATCTGGCGCTGGACCCAAGTACTGTTCCGCTCCCACCAGATGATGTGCCTATGGATGCCACCGAGCATGTCGACCGTTCTTGGTTAGAGACATGCCTACATATGACCCCCACCTTGTCGTTTTGGATACGCTTCAGTGGGATCCGGGGCAGTCAGTGCCCTTTGCAAAATACGTGTTCCGCCGATGTTACCTTATATAGTCACTCAGAATATTTAGCTTTGATGAATGCCGTTGCAGGCATTCCTGGCTTTTCAAGTTATTACACAGTACAAACCTTGAATGCATTAGCTTGTTTTGCTGTTAAAGCGCTTAATGCTACATCACAGGCAATTGCTCTTTTAAGTATGGAACAGCAGGAATTGAGAGATGCCATTTTAGATAATCGAGCTGCAATTGATTTTCTATTGCTTAAGCATCATATGGGATGTGAATCTTTTAAACATATGTGTTGTTTTAATCTTATGGATAATAGCCGATCCATTGAGGAGCGCCTGGATGAATTGACTTCTCTCACTGAGCACATCCGTCAAGATACCGGGTTTGTGGGATTTTGGGACTGGCTTACAGGGTGGTTGCCTTCTTTGGGGTGGCTTCGGCAATTATTTGGAATTATAGTTTTTGTATGTATTGGTCTTATTTGCCTTTGTTGCTGCCTGCAATGTCTCCCCTCCTTGTTTGATATATTCCGTAAAATGCATCGCTCCGCCCCCGTTAGGTCACCCCTGTTAATGAACGAGAATTGGATGGAACTACGCAAGTGACCAGTGGTCCGTGTATCATGTGGTAAAAAGGGGGGAGATGTGGGAACACGGTGTATCTGTGAACTAGTTAAGAATATTTATCAGCTAGTCAAGGCTGCGGTGAACCTTTAATGAGCTTTGAGAAAGAGTTACAGGCTGGGACGTGATCCAGGCAAACTGGCAACACCAGACTTTGTTGACAACAGATAGCGGACAGCTGTGCTCCAATCAAGAGGAAGGACGCACGTGCATGGCCCGTGCTGAGGCTGCTCGACCAACGAGATGTCTCCGTGACCGGATGATGGACTTGGGAGGGGGTTGAAAATGTTATGTAAGAGGAGTGTATAAAAGCAATGAGGAAATAATAGATAAACGGCTTTGCTACCAACCATATTGGCTGATGTGCTTTGTCCGGCTCGCATGAGAACCCCAATACTCTACTTGCTTTACCTGTAAAGGGTTAGAAAGGAAGTAAGTGGGCACCTGGCCAAAAGAGCCAGTGGGAGGCCTAGAACTCTTTAAAATTGAAACAAAACTCCCCCTTTGTCTGTCTGTTGTTAGCTCTCGGCTGAGAGGTAAACTGGGTAGGAGTTATGCTGTAAGAAGTGGAGTCAGGTATGAAAAATCATCAGAATCATACCTAGAAACTGCTCATTTGTAAACCCAGATATGTAACTAGATCAGGAAATGTTTAGGAAGATGCGATTAGGTTTATCTCTTGTTATTTCTTTATGGCTTGTGGATTCCTCTGTGCTAACCCCAGGTGCTTTTGTTTTGCTTGTAACCTTTAAGCTGGACCCCCCAGAAAGCTATTTTAGGTGCTAAATTTTTGGAATTGCTCTTCTAAAAATCTAACAGCAGCCTGAGTTTCCAGATGTATTTTCTTTCTTTTTGTTTTTAATAAAATTTAGCTTTTTTTAAAAACAGGATTTGGATTTTTGGGTCTTAAGAGCTTTGTGCACATGTTTTTAGTTCGCTGGTGGTAACAGCTGATTTCTTTGTTTTCGTTTCTCAGTTCTTCCCTGGAGAGGAGGGTGCGAGAAAGGGCTTTGAGGATACCCCACAGGAATAAATTCCCAAGTGCGCCTTCCTGGGCTCTCAAAGGGGTTTGCATTTGGGTGGTGGCTGCATTTACCAAGCCAAGGTAAGAGAAAAGATGGAACCTTGGGAGTTTAATACCAGCCGGGAGTGGCCAGCATTCATTTTAAAGTTCTGGCAGGTCCCCACCTTCTGCACTCAAAGTGCCAGAATCAGCCTTGGCAGCTTCCTTTTTATTTTCACCCACCAGTGGGAGTCTAATAAATGCACATCAGTTTAAAAACAAATGACAAAGGAAGTCAGACAGACCCTGAAACAAAAGGATGTTTCAGGTCCATTTAGAGGTTGAGTCTGTCGCCTGTAAGGAGCACAAGTAATCTTGCAATACATTAGGCATTGCCCTGCACTGTAGGGTAAGCAATACTGAATGTATCAAGCTTCTGACTCTCAGGGTATGTCTGTACTGCAGCTGGGAGAGTGCAAACACTAGTTCTGTTTGGTCTAGTGAGCTAAAACTGGGAGTGTGGCTGCAGGAGCACACGGGGTGGCTCAGGTGAGCTGAGTTCAAACCGGCCTGACCCCTGCGGACGTGTTGCTGTGAATCGTGCACTAGCTTAAGCAGAGCTAGCGTGTGTTTGTCCAACATGGCTGGGAAGCGGGCTGGACCCAGTCCTATTCAACAGATTCATAAATGATCTGGAAAAAGGAGTAAACAGGGAGATGGCAAAATTTGCAGATGATACAAAACTACTCAAGGTAGTTAAATCTCAGGCAAACTGCAAAGCGCTACAAAAGGATCTCACAGAACTGAGTGACTGGGCAACAAAATGGCAGATGAAATTCAGTGTCGGGGGTGGGGGGTGGAGGGTGAGAGAATAGATTGGTCTCCAGGGCCCATTCAGTCATTGGCTCACACTTTTCTAATGAGACCATCAATCTGCACCAGTTTTTGTGACCTGACTCCTGAGAACTAGACTGAGACCCACCAGACCACACTGAGCTCACTACTACTACTTTTAATGTTCGCCTTTAGTTTTATTTAACTCAATCACTCTCACCCCCACTGGAATGCCAGGTAGCAATCAAAGCATGCAGGCTCACCAGCGCAGTTGTTTCTTCTTTCCGCAAGAAAGGTGTGCTGTAGACTAACCTTTTGACTGTTGGATAACCCAGTGGGCATTATTCTTTCCCAATGTGACAATTCAGAGAAGTCACTTCTCCTGACCGTCTTTCAACTTTCTGAAATCACATTCTCAGCCAGAATTCTTTTTCACCTGATCTTTCAGCACTTCAGATTTAAAAAGTACCCACCTCCCCACAAAATAATGTTATAAAGACTTACATAAGTCTGTGGCTGGTATGGTCCAGGTGGGAAAGCAGGATTTGACGACAAACAGAAAGGAAAGGAGAAAAGATCTCATACCTCTGAACAAGCAGCCTTGATAAGCAGGCAGAGGTAAAACAAAAGTGTGCTTACAAATTCCGTGAGAGCCACACTTCCAATTCTTAAATGTAACCCACTCATTCTTTTAACTATGCCTTACTTCTGTATATTGATTTTAAAAGTCTATAAACCACACCAGGGTTTTTAAAGGGGGAGAGGGAGGAGGTTCCAATGACAATTTTGAAAGGGGATATCACAAGATCCCTATTTAGACATTTGGTTAATAAAAGCTTTCTATCTGTGCTGCCTAAAATAAAGTCAATAAGACAAATTCTGTTCTTAGTGACACCCATGCAACCTCATTGAATTCTGAGAGCAGAGTATTCAGAAGCTATACACAACAAAGAAAAGGGCCTAATCCTTCTTGGATGGGATTCTCAAAAGGACTAAACACTGGTCTAATTCTACTCTCTTTGACAGCAATGGAAGTTGAGGGTCCTTAGCACCTCACAGGATTGGACCCCAAGACAATCATTTCACATTACTATCCATCCAAAAGCACCAGTCTGGAGTCTTAATATTGCAGACAAAAGTTGGCTGCTTTAGTTCTTGCTAAGCTTGCCTTAGCAGACCTGGAATATTGGGCTGGGCTATGTTCTGTCTTAGTTACATTGATGTAATAAAATCCAAACTAACGCTAGTCAAGCAAATTGAATTATTTTCTACCTGCATGGTGTAAAAGAGAACTCTATTTAGCCCATTGAACCAAGCAGAAAATTTTCCCTTCAATTAATACAAATGGATTCAGCATCACTTAAACTCACACTATATGTTGATCCAGGAGCGAACTGTGTAGGTGGGAAAGCTGCATTGGTCTGAAAAGCGAAAGACAATCTTGGTACTTAACAAATAAAAGAATAGCCACTAGGATGCACTAGCAACACAGAAAACAGGTGAATCGTCGTGAATGTACAAATTAGCCCTGAAAAAGTCATGAAGAAAGCCCAGACTGTGATATTTTTTTCTCTCTTTTCACATATTGCCATTATTGTCTTTGCATGCTCTGACAATATGTTTCTTTCTGATTAAAATATTCAGAATCCTATTCTTGTTTCAGATTTTAGGTGGGGTGAAGAAATAAATAGAGCTTGTCAGATTTGCTCTGTTTTCCAACTTTGGTTCATACAAGCCAACAAAAGGAATAAAGTGCAAAAAGAAAGTTAGATTAAACACTTACGATCCCAGCTGATCTAGGAAACCAAGCACCTGGGGGCTAAATGTTATGAAAAAGAAAAAATTAGTCCAAAAGGCTTGAATTAACAGTCCTGTCTGAATGGCATAATCAGCTGACAGAAGTAATGTGGTCTAGTGATTCCAGGAGATCTGGGTACACACTCTTCCACAAACTTGGTACGCAATTGCCTTCTCATCAGACCATGAGTATTTACTATTAAAGGTACTGATGCAGAAACAGTTACATTTCCTGCAATACAGTGAAGTAGACAGAGTGTTAGGGTAAGATACGTTGGACATATTTAGACTCTCTAAGCAACAGATTTCCATACTAGTGATGACATGCACCCTCCCAGTGAACATGCTAGAATTGCATTCTCAATCCTGCTCTTCTTCCCCTAAATATTGCTGTTTAAATTGATTATTCTTTTTAAAAACATTGTATTTTATATATATGGTCATGAATTTTCCAGCAGTTATTATTCTAAACGAATGGTGACAGCACTGGTAGCAGACAGGCGTGGGGATAAATACCATGAGAGTTTCCTCAGTATTCCTGTGATAGTCCTTTTAGTCCATTGCTAGACTCTTCACTGTGTGTCAAATAATGAGCTAGTTCTGTTATAGCCCCAGTGTTCACTAGGACTAGATTGCACAATCAAAATTATTTCAACCATAAGTTAAAAAACTAAATTTGAAACAGATCTTAGCATCCTGCACTCTTTCCCTGAATCCTCAGGTGAATTCCTTGCCCAATGCATCAAAAGTAAACTGGGATCTGCAATGGAGAATCAGTGGGCAAAGAAATTAAAGACCATGAGCCAAGGTCAGCTCTGGAGTATGGAAAATTTAGCATCCATTGAAGTTCATGGGAATTGTACACGGTTCTTGTGGTACTTAATTCAGCCCAATGTCTAATTCACCAGATAAAGCAGTGAGAAGACGCTGCCCCTTCCCTTTTGCTCAAACATCAGTGGGGGGGAAATCTATACACAACAGTAGGATTATTGCAAAGAAACAGGAATCATAATATGGGAAAAAAATGGGTGGCTTTAGTTTTTCAATTAGGTTACAAATTAAGAATACTCAAATGCACCTGTAAAATTTGATTCAATCAGACAATCACTATATATTAAATACTAACTATTCCAGAGATCTTTGTGAAGGATTAAATAAATGTCATATACTAGATTATGAAATATTTATGGCATTGTGCACTGTTATATTTTGCTCTCGGCATGGAAAATCTTATTATAAAAGCAGGTTTCTTAATTACTAGAATCTAGAGGGTTTTTTTAATTCTCTGAAGTCATTTATATTTCCCTCCCCTCAGAAAACAGTAAACACCTCAGATGTTATACAAATAAAAAAAACTGGACAATTCTCCCAGAGATACCCTTAGAGCATGGCTACACTTGCAAATGTAGAGTGCTTTGAGTTAAACCAACCTTTGTGAGTGCAGTAGGGAAAGCGCGGCAGTCTGTCCACACTCACAGCTGCAAGCACATTGGCATGTCCACATTTGCGGCACTTGCAGCGGCATTGGGAGCGGTGCATTGTTGGCAGCTATCCCACAGAGCACCTCTTCCCATTCTGGCGGCTGTAGCTTGTGGGAAGGGTGCGGAGGGTGTGGGGCATTCTGGGTCCTGTCCCAACACCCCGTGATGCATCAGTTCGCATCCCAGCAATCCCTCTGCTTCTGTCCACAATTGGCGCCGTCTTTCAATGTTTTTTGTACTGCATGCTCTGTCTTCCCTTTGGGAATGGAGCTTGAACTGCTGAGGAATATGCTGACGAGTCTCGCCAGCACATCATGTTTGGCAGTTGAGTTACTCCTTAAGATCCATAGTGACGGTGAGGACTCTGACGATGATATTGATGCGAGTAATGCATACGACACGAGATTGCTTGTGGCATTCATGGACATGCTCACCACCATGGAATGGTGCGTGTGGGCTCGGGAAACAAGCACTGAGTGGTGGGATCACATCATCATGCAAGTCTGGGATGAAGAGCAGTGGCTGCAGAACTTTCGGATGAGAAAAGCCACTTTCATGGGACTGTGTGAGGCGCTCACCCCCACCCTGCGGCGCAAGGACACGAGATTGAGAGCTGCCCTGATGGTGAAGAAGTGGGTGGCTATTGCAATCTGGAAGCTGGCAACTCCAGACAGCTACTGATTGGTTGCTAACCAGTTTGGAGAGGGGAAGTTGACCGTTGGAATCGTGTTGATGCAAGTTTGCAGGGCCATTAATCGCATCCTGCTCAGAAGAATCGGGACTCCGGGTAATGTGCATGACATTGTGGCTGGCTTTGCACAAATGGGTTTCCCTAACTGCGCAGGGGCGATAGATGGGACACATATTCCAATTCTGGCACCAGCCCACCTAGCCTCCGAGTACGTTAATCGGAAGGGGTATTTCTCTATGGTTCTCTAGGCGCTTGTGGACCACTGTGGGCATTTCATTGACATTAACGCAGGCTGGCCCAGAAAGGTGCATGACACATGCATCTTTCAAAACACTGGCCTGTTCAGGAAACAGCAAGCCGAGACTTTTTTCCAGACCAGAAAATCACCGAAGAGGAAGTCGAAATGCCCATTGTGATCCTTGGAGACCCTGCTTACCCTTTAATGCCATAGCTCATGAAACCCTTCACAAGGAGCCTTGACAGCAGCAAGGAGCGGTTCAACAACAGGCTGAGCCGATGCAAAATAACTGTGGAGTGTGCTTTTGGCTGTTTAAAGGGCCACTGGTTTCAGAGTAGCAGCCGTGTTAGTCTGTATTCACAAAAAGAAAAGGAGTACTTGTGGCACCTTAGAGACTAACAAATTTATTAGAGCATAAGCTTTCGTGAGCTACAGCTCACTTCATCGGATGCATCCGATGAAGTGAGCTGTAGCTCACGAAAGCTTATGCTCTAATAAATTTGTTAGTCTCTAAGGTGCCACAAGTACTCCTTTTCTTTTTTTAAAGGGCCACTGGCGCTCTCTGTATGGGAAACTGAACCTTGCTGATGACAGCATCCCCGCGGTTATATCCACGTGCTGTACCCTCCATAACATTTGTGAAGGGAAGGGTGAACAATTCACTCAGGCATGAAACTAGGAAGTTCAACACCTGGAGGCTGAATTCTAACGGCCAGAGAGCAGGGCTATTAGAGGGGCCCAGCATGGGGCTGCAAGGATTAGGGATGCCTTAAGGGAGAAATTTGAGGCTGAAAGCCACCAGTAATGTCTGGTGCCCTGCACGGGAGTGAAAGGCGGTGGTTCCAATGTTAGTAGGAATCTGTGTTTGCTACACATGATACACCGACTTGCACTGCCTGTTGCTTTCCTGAGCTAAGGTATCTTTTATGTTATGCAATAAATAAAGAATGTTTTCAAAGCAAAAAAATCCATGTATTGAAAAGAAAATGCATTTATTGAAAAGAAACACAAGTGTGCAAGCGCATTGCCCAAGTTCTGGATGAGACCTTTGAAGAGATCACTGAGGCCGATTACTGCAATGTGAGAGAGCATCTCAACGCCCTATTCCGCATCTAGGCATGCATGTGACCCTAACCCTCCTTGCCCCAAGAGCCTGCACCGAACAACCTCCTTCCCAAAATAAAAGCCGCTTACCGGGAACCTCCTCTGGTGTTTGTCCTTCCCCAAGCACTGGCTGCCGCGACTGGCTACCTTCCTCCTGGCTTGAGAACAGCTCCTGGTTGCATGCAGCTAGGGATGCCGCAGGAGCTCCCTCACTCCCGCTTCGCTCCTCCTCCTCTTCCCACCTTGTTGCACTGGGCTCTGAAGTGTCCATGGTGGTACCCGGCATGGAGGAGGGGTCACCCCCAAGTATTGCATCCAGCTCTTTGTAAAAATGGTAGGTCCCAGGGGCAGCAGCAGAGCAGCGGTTTGCCTCTCAGGCGTTCCAGTGGCATTCTGCAGCTCCTTCACTTTAACCCTGCACTGCAGTGCATCCCGGTCATGGCCCCTTTCCATCATGTCCCTTGATATCTGCCTGAAGGTATCGTAATTCCTATGGCTGGAGTGCAGCTGGGACTGGACAGCTTCCTCCCCCCAAACACTGATGAGGTCCAGCACCTTGCCATTGCTCCATACTGGGATCGCCTGGCGCATGGAGACATGGTCACCCGGAAAAATTCTCTGAGAGCACTCCATGCCTGGCTGAGCAAACAGGAAGGGGATTTTCAAAATTCCCAGAGAATTTAAAGGACAGATCTGACGGTTGGTCACCTGAGGGCAAGGCAGAAGAGTTCAAAGTGATGACCAAAGTGGCTAGAACAGGCATTGTGGGACACGTCTGGAGGCCGATCACAGTGCATTAACAGACCAGGGTGTCCACGCTGGTGCTGCAGCGCTCCAGCCGGGGCGCAGCAAATGTTATTCCATTCACTGAGGTGGAGCACCAGCAGCACTGTAGCCATGGAGTCAGAGCGCTCTACGTGCCTTGCCAGTGTGGACGTGTCGTGAGTTAGAGCGCACTAGGCTGCTTTAATGTGCTGTAACTCGCAAGTGTAGCCATGCCCTTAATTGTAAGTACATCTCTGCAAGAAACTGATATTATTCCTAACACTTCATAGTTCTCTAGGGAATTGCACAGATCCAAGGATCTCACAGTACTTTAGGAACATTAACTAATTAAGCTTCACAACACAATCCTCAGATTACTTCACCCAGCACTCAATTACCGGCACACCTCTGGCTGCAGTTTATCTGAGCACTGTCACACTGTAAAACGGCAGAGGATACAAAGAAAGTATATTGTGTCCAACCGAACCTGCAGAGAGAACTCCCACAGGAAGAATTAATTTACCTACATTGGAATCTGGACAGGAAAGGAGGGTTCACACCCCTAACTTTTGCAAGAAGAGCCAGGATCTTTAACACAGAGAAGGGGTCAGAACCGGGGTTTCACATCTGATTTGAAAGACAGTCCCTGCAGCAGCTCAGCATTTATAAATGCCTGGCTGCTGTCTCTTGCTCACATACCCAGGTCAGATTGATTGCTAGAGCTGGGGTTGAGAAGGAATTTCCCCCCAGATCAGATTGGCTGGGACCCTGTGGTTTCTTTTGCCTTCCCCTGCAGCACAGAGTTTAGCTCACCTGCTGAGATCATCTAGGCATATCTCACCAAATAATTCCCTGTCATTGCAAGGGCCTCAGGCACTGGTGACAGTTTTGTAAAGGGACCATTCAGTGCACAAGAAACACACTTTGCTTACAGTACTGCATGCTGGGAACTTGCTGCTTTACTCAACTATATACAGACGGGGAAAGGGGGTGAAAAACACACACTAACTAAACAGGAAATGAGGTAAGGGTGGAGCATGGCTCAAACCATCATACTCTGAGCCACTGGCTCTCAGTCTTTCCAGACTACTGTATCCCTTTCAGGAGTCTGATTTATCTTGTGTACCCCCAAGTTTCACCTCACTTAAAACTTATTTGCTTACAAAATCAGACATACAAATACAAACCTGTCACACAACACTATTACTGAAAAATGGCTGACTTTCTCATTTTGACCATATAATTATAAAATACATCAACTGGAATATAAATATAGTACTTACATTTCAGTATTCAGAGCAGTATAAACAAGTCATTGTCTGTATGAAATTTTTGTTTGTACTGACTTTGCTGGTGCTTTTTATGTAGCCTGATGTAAAACCAGGCAATTATTTGATGAGTTGATGGTGCCCCCGGGAAAATCTCTACGTACCCCCAGGGGTACGTGTACCCGTGGCTGAAAACCACTGCTCTGAATAAACTCCATTAACCCCTTAATGACGACTTTACTACAGGCAGTTTGGTTTCTTCCATGACACACATTTTGGTTTCCAGAGGACTAAAATGGTATGGTCTAACTAAAGTCTTTGTACTTCACACAGAGGTTTCTGGTAAAATGTAACGGCCTGTGATATTCAGAAGGTCAGACTGGATGATCTGATGGTCTCTTCTGGCCTTAAAAATACATGAAACAATGAAGCCTCTTCAAACCCCTGCTGAGGCATTGGTCTACTATTGACTCAGAGAGAATGAGAATCAGTGACACAACTTGTTCTTTGTAGGCACCTACCAGTTCCTTGTCAGTCTCCAATCCAGTCCCCCTACTTTTCATATTTAATAGGTTTATAACACAAGGTGGTCTGGCTGAAGGCTCATTACTATTTACCTGAAAGGCTTTCCTCCAGTTCAGTAAATACGGGAATACAGTAGAGGTTTTGGGCTTTTTTACAAGTAAAATATTGCGTTTAAGGACCATGGGTCCAATGATTCCTGAAAGGATCTGAACATCCTCATGCCACACTGAGCTCAGAGCTCACTGAGTTTGCTGGCATTTTTTCCACTGTTGGTTTAGCTTAGTTACAGTTTCATTGATGGCAGCAAAATTGGAAGCACTAGCACAGACAGGCATTGGCTTTTTATCATTCTATCATCTTGGAGCATGATATGGCAATAAAAAAAATACCTGCACTCTGTCCACGCTTGTGTTTTTCCCAAGGTTAGTCTAACACTGGTAAAGCTCCACCATTGGGAGCACTAGTGGGGACAAGGCCAGTTTGAGATATTCAGAAAACCACAGGATATACTCAGAATCTCACTGGATCATGCCCCAAATCTGCAAATACTAGAGTCTCTCCGGTTCACCTCGTGGTTCTGAAACACAATAATACATGCAATCGGCACTTACAGTACTATCTTGGAAGCTGATGATTGCCACTTCCACACCCCCAGACACACTAAGGTTTTTCACTTTGGAAAGTGGAATCTGGTGCTTGTACTCCACAAAGTGCTTTCCATTTACAGCAACCTGCCATGTGTAAAAATCAGAAGTTATTCTTTTGGGATAAAGGATAATGTCTCGTGCCCATAAGAAAATGTAAGGTTTGTTTTAAAAAAAAATTACAAAACCTAAGAACAATAGAAATATTTCTACGAAGTTTTACAAAAATCAAAAACAATTCAAAATAAACCAACATTTCCCTGCAGCTTTTGCAACCGAAACACTGCAGCACTGTGCTAGTGCCAAAAGCGAAATTCACTAGAAACTGACGAAGAACTCATCAAAACTGACTAGTCTTTAAATTGTCTAAATGGATTAAGGCCACAGTCCTGTAAACACATATGCCCATGCTTAACTTTACACATCTGAGCAGTCTCATTGAAGTCAATGGGGCTTCTCACATGTGTAAAATTAAACATGGACACAAGAGTTTCCAGCATCAGGGCCTAAAATGCAAAAGTAACACAGAGTTTTAGTCCATTCCCATTCCAATAAATGGAAAGGTTTCAGAGTAGCAGCCGTGTTAGTCTGTATTCGCAAAAAGAAAAGGAGTACTTGTGGCACCTTAGAGACTAACAAATTTATTAGAGCATAAGCTTTCGTGAGCTACAGCTAGTCTCTAAGGTGCCACAAGTACTCCTTTTCTTTTTGCGAATAAATGGAAAGACTCCCATTAAAGATTCCCTTTAAAAGAGAATTGTTTTAATATAACTCTTTACATGTGAGAAAGTTCCTTGATTCAGCAGAATAGCCATTTTAAAAATAATTTGCAAGTAAAATACAGTATTAAAAAAATTACCAGGAATGAGTCGTGTTTTACCAAAACCCGAATCTCAAAGGGGTGGCCTTTAAAAAAAGGCATTTCATATTTCCTCTCCTCTCTTCCCTAAGTCTGTCTTTCAAAAGTATTGCAAACCACATATCCACCCTCTTCGAATCATGGGTTAAAATGAAAAGCAATATCAGTTTGAGGACTTGGGCAGGATCCACACTGAAAGTCTATCTGGAACCTGTGAAGGAAAAAAGTACAAAAGATGAACTAAACTGAGTATAGTTAAGAAATCTAGTGTGCTCTCATTTGTATCCAAAATAGTCTCTCTAGAGGACTAGCCTCTGCTCCCCTCAAAGATGTCTCTTCTGTCATTACAACATTTATGTGCAGAAAGTCTAAAGCAACATAGCAATTTAGGATCGCAGTCTATTCTATTGTGAAAACAAACAACAAAAACCTCACTGTGTTCATACTTAGCCATTAAGCCTGTTCTAACTGATTTTATCCTGCTGAAAACCAACTAAGGTTATGATCCTCCAAACGCTTACTTATGGGCAGAGACTTTTTTTTACCATGACTAGTCCCACTGAACTTATTAATTATAATGTTGAATTGTATAATATGAATTAATCATAATGTTTAGGACTATTCTCAGTAGTAAATATTTGTAGGATCAGGGCTCAAAAGAACAACTTGAATATTTACAATGCATGTTTCAACGCTACTGAGCCTATTGAGGTATTTCCAGTGTTTTAACTGACCTTCCTTCTGAGATAACTGCATGACTGGCATATTATAAGATTGGAACTATTTATTGCTGCGATAGCACATCTCTCAAAGGTGCTTTTCCTATAGTATCAATGATAGTAACATCAGGCCTGATCTTGCAAACCCTATCCCTTCGCGTAGTCCTGTTGATTTAAAGTAATAAAAATTACTCAAGAGAATAGCAGCTTGACGGATCAGGCTCGGAGAATAGGATGGAGGAGACAAAGCCATGTTTTGGTTGCACTATTTTTATAAAGGAACCTAAAAATAATAATGTGACTAGTTTATGTAATACCAAAAGATGTGAACTCTAACTTTCCTTTTTAAAGCCCCAATTCAGGTAAGTACTTAATCTCAAATACTCTTCTGAACAGAGATGGGATTTAAGGTTCACCTTATGTTTAAGGTTTAGCAAGTGTTTTACTGAATCGGGGATTATATTCTGTATGCATTAAAGATGGTCAGCAGAGGGAGTACTGTACTGCAGTGATGTTAGTTGTATGTCTAAATCCAGTAATGGATACACATTCACCTACAGTATTTGTGCATAAAGTCTTTATATCTCTGGACACCAATGGACAGAGAATATCAATTCTATGACACATATAGACTCTGATGGCCTGATCCAGGAACTCAAAACGCTTTTGAATTTGGATCTCTGAGCTGTCAGCAACGCACAGTTCACCATCATTTCATACATGATTTCTGCACGCTCTTAAAGCTGTATCTGAACGACTGTGCGTCAACAGATAAGAACTGGATCAGTATTTCTGGGAATGGGGGAAACTTTAGCACGGACAAATTCCTCTGAGTCACTAGAGCTAACCTCATAACCTCTTCTTGGTCATGATCCAGGGAGTAGAAACATTCCATTATTCTCAACAGTTCATTTTAGGCACAGAAGTGGAGCAGCTGTATACCTACAAGCACACACCTGTCACATGGAGGAAGAACAGTTCCATTGATGATAACCATCAAGCCATCACAAAGACTGCCATGAATAGGGCCAGTAAATGGGAGAGACTGGGGAATAGAAAGAAAGCAACACAGTGCACATTAAAGGGTTACAATATTTAAACCACTTTTCTAATCCTGAATCGGTGTTCATCTCCCATTCATCTGGCTTTAGATTCCTTTGCCTGACGAGTCACTACAATTCCAGCCTGATGAACTGAAGTCAGTATGCCACTGAGACTGTTCCTAAAGAGCATGACTTTCCATGTAAAGGCATGTCCCTCGCAGCCCAGCTACGTAAGATGAAACAGCTAAAACTCTGTCCATCCTAGTGATAATAGTCAGCATTCCTTTCTACCAGGCAATGTGGCCTGGTGGACAGAAAAATGGATTGGTTCAGGACACCTGGGATCAACTCTCAGCTATGCCCCCAGCGTGTGGGGTGACCTCAGGCAAGCCACTTCCCCTCCCTGTGCCTCAGTTTCTCCATCTGTAAATGTGACAAGAAAGCTGCTCACTGCTTGGGCTGTCAGCCTGGGGTGGTTTGGGGTTCCAGCTAGAGCCTGCTGCCCACCAGGTTCCCAGCTCCCTACTCCCAGCCAGGCTGCTGCCTAGGTTCCCCACTCCGATCTGGGCTGTGCCTGCCTGGTTCCTCACTCCTAGCTGTGAGCCCCACTGCACGGGGCAGCTCCCATGGTCCCGGAGAGGAACATGGATCTGAAAACCCGGGGGGCAGCTGTGCTCCCAGCGGGGAGCCCAGGGGTCAGGTGGGCTTCCGGTGGGGAGCTGTGTCCAGAGCTGAGAGCCCAGGCTGTCAGCCCCCCTACCTCCCTAAGTTGGTGGAAGCGCTCCTGGTGAGGACACACATCACCCACAGAAGGAGGATAGTGTAAGTGTGAACTACTGCAGTCATTACTGTGGTGGCTGTAAATTGACCTAACATAGGTTGACTTAAATTTGTAGTGTAGATATAAATATCACTGATCCAGGAGTAAGAAGAGGCAAAAACACCCTATAGCCTACTCAAAGAAGCTCGAATAGTAGCTTTGGAAGAAGACTCTCCAAGTAGTACTCGGAAGCTCAAAACAAAAAGAGAGTCCAAAAGTGAGAAATGCAGCCACTGGGACAAATGTGTCCCTGGTATTACCGTTGTTTAGAGCAGCGATACATGGGGCCCAATGTCTTTTACAAGGAAGACTGCCCAGGATCTGTTCCATGAACCGCTGTGACCTCATCCCCTTTCACTGCCTTATGAACCCTGGTGGCATATTACTTTGTCTACCAGACCCCGAGTAGCAGCCGTGTTAGTCTGTATTCGCAAAAAGAAAAGGAGGACTTGTGGCACCTTAGAGACTAACACATTTATTTGAGCATAAGCTTTCGTGAGCTACAGCTCACTTCATCTGATGTATTCCAATGCATTCCAAAGCTCACGAAAGCTTATGCTCAAATAAATGTGTTAGTCTCTAAGGTGTCACAAGTACTTCTTTTCTTTTTTTCTACCAGACCCGGGACACTTGGGGCCACATTTCCCAGTGTATTTAGGTGCCTAAAGATACAGATAGGGGCCTAATGGATTTTCAAAAATGTTTACGAGTTTGGTGCCTGGCTAAGACAAAATGGACGAGGTAATATCTCTTATTGGATGAATGTCTGTTGGTGAGAGAGACAAGCTTTCGAGCTACACAGAGCTCTGGGTCTGGGAAAGGTACTCGGAGTGTCACAGCTAAATACAGGGGTGAAGAGAAGATAGTTTAGCACAGTGGCTCTCAACCATTCCAGACTACTGTACCCCTTTCTAGAGTCTGATTTGTCTTGTGAACCCCCAAGTTTCACCTCACTTAAAAACTTACAAAATCAGACATAAAAATGCAAAAAGTGTCACAGCACACTATTCCTAAAAAATTGCTGACTTTCTCATTGTTACCATATCATTATAAAATAAATCAGCTGGAATATAAATATTGTACTTACATTACAGTGTCTAGCATACGGAGCAGTATAAACAAATCATTGTCTATGAACTTTTAGGTTTCAGAGTAGCAGCCGTGTTAGTCTGTATTCTGAAAAAGAAAAGAAGTGGCACCTTAGAGACTAACAAATTTATTTGAGCATAAGCTTTCGTGAGCTACAGCTCACTTCATCGGAGTGCGCTGTAGCTCACGAAAGCTTATGCTCAAATAAATTTGTTAGTCTCTAAGGTGCCACAAGTACTCCTTTTCTTTTTATGAAATTTTAGTTTGTTCTGACTTTGCTAGTACTTTTTATGTAGACTGTTGCAAAACTGGGCAAATATCTTGATGAGTTGATCTACCCCCTAGAAGACCTCTGAGTACCCCCAGGGGTACATGTACCCCTGGTTGAAAACCACTGGTTTAGCATAAGTCGCTAGCGCATATTCTAAGGGACCATTCAAGGTGCCCGGTTGCTTTTGAAAATGCCACTAGGTGCCCATCTGTGGCGCTTGGTCCCTACACACCTTGGGAAATCTGGTCCTGTGTCACTTTCAGCGCATGACTCAGCCTGGCCCAGAAGGGGGCTTGGGAGAAGTGATGACTCCCAACTTAGGCAGGGGACGAGCAACTTGGGGATAACCGAGAAACCCAAGAAACATTTCAGTGGCTACAAAATGGGGGTGGGAGGAGGGGACAAAAAATAACTCTTCCTGTTTTCTCCCCGATCTCTTTCCTGCCCCCCATGCCCCACCCAAGCCTAGGGGTCCCTCTCCCCGTGCCCCCCATGCCCCAGCCAAGCCCAGGGGTCCTCTCCCCGTGCCCCCCATGCCCCAGCCAAGCCCAGGGGTCCCTTCCCCCTGCCCCCCCATGCCCCAGCCAAGCCCAGAGGTCCCTCTCCCCGTGCCCCCCAAGAGAGAGACTCACCGGCTTGAAGTAAGGCGCCTGCTGCTGGCTGTGAGCCATGGGAGCGACTGGAGCAGACACGAACCCCGACGGGAGAGAAACCGATAGTGAGAGCGGCGGAGCCAGGGGGGCGCAGGCTGAGGGGGGAGGGGTCGCAGGCTGGGGGGGAGGGGTGCAGGCAGGAGCGGGAGGAGCAGGTTGGGGGAAGAGGGGTCGCAGGCTGGGGGGCGCAGGCAGGGAGGCGTGTTGTGCAGAGGGGAGTGGGCAGGGGAAGGGAGTTGTACCGGCTGAGGGAAGAGGGGGGCGCAGGCTTAGGGGGGAGGGGTGCAGGCAGGAGCTGGGGGAGCAGGCTGGGGGGCGCAGGCAGGGAGGCGTGTTGTGCAGAGGGGAGTGGGGAGAGGGCAGGGGAAGGGAGTTGTACTGGCTGGGGGAAGAGGGGGGCGCAGGCTGAGGGGGGAGGGGTCGCAGGCTGAGGGGGGAGGGGTGCAGGCAGGAGCGGGGGGAGCAGGCTGGGGGAAGAGGGGTCGCAGGCTAGGGGGCGCAGGCAGGGAGGCGTGTTGTGCAGAGGGGAGTGGGCAGGGGAAGGGAGTTGTACCGGCTGGGGGAAGAGGGGGGCGCAGGCTGAGGGGGAGGGGTGCAGGCAGGAGCTGGGGCCACAGGCTGGGGGAAGAGGGGGCGCAGGCTGGAGGGGCACAGGTGGGGGGCGCAGGCTAGGAGACATATTGTGCAGGTTGGGGGGAGAGGGCAGGGGAAGCACATGCAGGTGGGTGATCGCAGGCAGGGGAGAAAGGGCACAGGGATGGAGAAGTGGGAGCAAGTAGTTGCTGACAAGGAGGTATGGGGCAGGCTGCGAGCCTGGGGTGGTTGTAATTAGGACACGTACCATAAGTAGTGGTGGTGGGGCAGGGGGAGAGAGAGCCCTGGGCTTGGCTGGGGCATGGGGAGAGGGACCCCTGGGCTTGGGTGGGGCATGGGCGGGGCAGGAGAGAGATCAGGGAGGAAACAATGTTGGGCCATGTCAGAAGAGCGGAGAGAAACAATGGCAAACCGTTTGCTTTACAAAGGGCATGAGGAGGGAGAATTGCTCTCCAAAACACAGCACAGTGGATGGAGGACTCCGTGTCCATGCTGGCCATTGCTAACGCACCATAGGGTGAACAGTGTTGCCAGTTGAGCTGTCCACACAGACATGAAGGGTTAAAGGTCCAGCAGCTCTATTTGAATCTGGAGGTTGCTTCTGTTCTGGGAATTGAGTAAGAAGATCGGGGAACGAAAGACTGAGTTGCACCGGACTAGAGGATTGTGCGATAGGGTTGCTGGACTCTCCAACCATAGGCCTGGCGACCTGAGCTTCAGCTGAGCCCACATTGCAAAATGAGTGGTCGTGGACCCATGCCACAGTGGGCCTCGGATTCAGACCTGTATCCCTGGGCAAGTCTGCAGGCTTGAGAGGTTTCTGTGTAAGTCAGAAGACACTGTGTGTGTGGACAGTAGGTGAGTTTGGGCTTAAACCTGAGCCTCAGCCAAGGTTTACTCTGCAGTGCAGACGTACCCAACAGAGGTTTGGCCTGTATGGGTATGCCTACACTGCAGCTGGACACGCGCCTCCAGCCTGGGTAGACAGACTTGCGCTAGTGGGGCTCCAGCTAGAACACTTAAAATAGCAATGTGGACTCCTGTTGCCCGTGTGTGTAGGGCCAGAAGCAGTGTGAAAATCGTAGATGGGAGAGGCCTGTGTTACTTAACTGGGCCTTAGGCTTGGTCTGCACTTAAAACTTCTCGCTGTCAGTTAGGGTAGTGATTTTTTGTGAACATAGCTATCGTGGTATAAGCCCTAGCGTACCTGCACACCCCGAGTGACATAGAACAACCTAACCCCTGGTATAGACAGTCCTATGTTGATGAGAGGACTTCACCCATCAATGCTACCGCCTCCCCCGTCAGCAGATGTAGTGTCTTCAGAAAGCGCTATAGCTCTGTGGCAGCATTGTAAGTATAGACAAGCCCTTAGAAGCAGAAGCACTAATTTTTGTAAGTTTTTTTAAGCCTCAATGCGAACGTTGCTCCCTAGATCTAGTGTCGACGTATTTGCACATTCTTAGCATCGCTTGTGATGGTGGTGTATTTCTCTTGACAATTAGGCTGCTTACACAGAGCACAATGTTGACATTCAAAAAGAATTTCATAATCTCTCCTCTTTAATAAATGCTCCCAGGCTTAGCTTTACATGGTATCTTTACAAGATATAAAAACACATCCTAGTTAGTGTTCTAAAATGTAGGTACTGATGTATGTACAGACAGTAATGTGCTGAAATTGCAGTATTTGAAGAAAAAAATCACATTATCTTGTTTCTGTGCAGTGTATAAACCCCACACACACAATATTAAATGACAACTTTGGAACTGCAGGTTGAAGAAGCACTTTGAGGTATTTATATATGTGCGGTTCCCAGCCAATGGGAGATGCAGAGCTAGCCCTCGAGGTGGGGGCAGTGCACAGAGCCACTGGCCGCACCTCTGCCTAGGAGCAGCTGGAACAGGTCACCACTTACAGACAGCTGCTGGAGATGAGTGCCCTCCAGATCTGGCACCTTGCACCCCCTCCCACAGCCCAACCAGCTGCCCCAAACTCCCTCCCAGAGTCTGTGCCCCACATCCCCTCCTGCACCCCAACCCCCAGCCTTACCCAAACTCCCTCCCTCTTAGTTAACCAGCATTTTTCCACTTACCGGCAAACCCTTCCCCCCCCCCATTCCACTAACATGCTGGATAAAACAGCTTTTACTGTATTTATTTCTTTTATCATTTTTACAGTGCAAATATTTGTAATAAAAATAATATTCAACAGTATTCTGTATTTAATAGAAATCAATTTATTTGAAAATGTAGAAAATCAAAAATATTTAATAAATCTCAGTTGGTAGTCTATTGTTTAACAGTGCAATTAATCACGAATTTTTTTAAATCACAATTGTTGAGTTAATTGTGAGTTAACTACAATTAATCGACAACCCTAATCCAAACCACATAATTCTGTCATTTTCAATCAACCCCTCCCCCCCCAAAAAATTGTCAGAATACACCCAACCAGCTTTAGCGCCGTGACATCAGTCAGAAAGGTGGGCTGAAACCAAACACCTAGGAAGGTTTGACAATCAGAAGGGACTTGGGGGGGGGGGGGAGGGGTAGCTAGTGAAGGAAACAGAATGAGGTCGCTTACTCCATAACCTCAGCCATGCAGAACACAATGCCATCCACAGCCTCAGAAACAACTCTGACATCATAATCAAAAAGGCTGACAAAGGAGGTGCTGTCGTCATCATGAATAGGTCGGAGTATGAACAAGAGGCTACTAGGCAGCTCTCCAACACCACTCTCTACAAGCCATTACCCTCTGATCCCACTGAGAGTTACCAAAAGAAACTACAGCATTTGCTCAAGAAACTCCCTGAAAAAGCACAAGAACAAATCCGCACAGACACACCCCTGGATCTCCAACCTGGGGTATTCTATCTGCTACCCAAGATCCATAAACCTGGAAATCCTGGACGCCCCATCATCTCAGGCATTGGCACCCTGACAGCAGGATTGTCTGGCTATGTAGACTCCCTCCTCAGGCCCTACGTTACCAGCACTCCCAGCTATCTTCGAGACACCACTGACTTCCTGAGGAAACTACAGTCCATTGGTGATCTTCCTAAAAACACCATCCTAGCCACTATGGATGTAGAAGCCTCTACACCAACATTCCACACAAAGATGGACTACAAGCCGTCAGGAACAGTATCCCCGATACTGTCACGGCTAACCTGGTGGCTGAACTTTGTGACTTTGTCCTGACCCATAACTATTTCACATTTGGTGACAACGTATACCTTCAAATCAACGGCACTGCGATGGGTACCCGCATGGCCCCACAGTATGCCAACATTTTTATGGCTGACTTAGAACAACGCTTCCTCAGCTCTCGTCCCCCAATGCCCCTACTCTACTTGAGCTACATTGATGACATCTTCATCATCTGGACCCATGGAAAATAAGCCCTTGAGGAATTCCACCATGATTTCAACAATTTCCATCCCACCATCAACCTCAGCCTGGACCAGTCCACACAAGAGATCCACTTCCTGGACACTATGGCGCTAATAAGCGATGGTCACATAAACACCACCCTATATCGGAAACCTACTGACATGCCTCTAGCTTTCATCCAGATCATACCACTCGATCCATTGTCTACAGCCAAGCTCTACGATATAACCGCATTTGCTCCAACCCCTCAGACAGAGACAAACACCTACAAGATCTCTATCATGCATTCCTACAACTACAATACCCACCTGCTGAAGTGAAGAAACAGATTGACAGAGCCAGAAGAGTACTCAGAAGTCACCTACTACAGGACAGGCCCAACAAAGAAAATAACAGAACGCCACTAGCCATCACCTTCAGCCCCCAAAACCTCTCCAACGCATCATCAAGGATCTACAACCTATCCTGAAGGACGACTCATCACTCTCACAGATCTTGGGAGACAGGCCAGTCCTTGCTTACAGACAGCCCCCCAATCTGAAGCAAATACTCACCAGCAACCACACACCACACAACAGAACCACTAACCCAGGAACCTATCCTTGCAACAAAGCCCGTTGCCAACTCTGTCCACATATCTATTCAGGGGATACCATCATAGGGCCTAATCACATCAGCCACACTATCAGAGGCTCGTTCACCTGCGCATCTACCAATGTGATATATGCCATCATGTGCCAGCAATGCCCCTCTGCCATGTACATTGGCCAAACTGGACAGTCTCTACGTAAAAGAATGAATGGACACAAATCAGACGTCAAGAATTATAACATTCAAAAACCAGTTGGAGAACACTTCAATCTCTCCGGTCACTCGATTACAGACCTAAGAGTGGCTATCCTTCAACAAAAAAGCTTCAAAAACAGACTCCAACGAGAGACTGCTGAATTGGAATTAATTTGCAAACTGGATACAATTAACTTAGGCTTGAATAGAGACTGGGAATGGATGAGTCATTTCACAAAGTAAAACTATTTTCCCATGGTATTCCCCCCCCCCACTCCACTCCCCCCCGCACTGTTCCTCAGATATTCTTGTCAACTGCTAGAATTAGCCTACCTTGCTTGTCACCATGAAAGGTTTTCCTCCTTTCCCCTCGCCTGTGCTGCTGGTGATGGCTTATCTTAAGTGATCACTCTCCTTACAGTGTGTATGATAAACCCATTGTTTCATGTTCTCTGTGCGTGTATATAAATCTCCCCTCTGTTTTTTCCACCAAATGCATCCGATGAAGTGAGCTGTAGCTCAGGAAAGCTTATGCTCTAATAAATTTGTTAGTCTGTAAGGTGCCACAAGTACTCCTTTTCTTTTTGAGAATGAGGTCAGTACATCTCTTACTTCCTAAATCAAAACTCTGTTCATTTCTAGGGCATCTATCTCCAGGTGCAAACTGAGCAGAGGTCATACCAACTTTAAGGGTTTCCAGCAGTGGCAGACTCAGGGTCCAGTACCAATGACTGTCATGTGACTGCACTAGAAGGGGTAAGTCAGTCCAAGTCCAAGGGACGCAGTATTTCCAAACACCTGATAAGGAGTTTCCAGAATGATATAGTGTTTACTGAGTACTGAAACATTCCATTTTTAACAGCTCGGTAACTTGGGGTCAAGCTTTTAGTTACACTTACGTAAAATGTGGTGTTAAATCTATTTCAGTTGATTTACACCAGTGCAATTGAAGAGAACAGAGGTTAGCCTTGAGTATTTTGGAGGCATTCGGTGTTTGCATGGTTGTATAACAAATGTCACCAACAGAGAATTTTAATAAGAAGTGGGCTCAAGCTGCAGAGTTTAGAGCTAGATTTGGATCTCAAAACATACCATTGTTCAGATACAGCCTGTTTGATACAATAGCGAGGCTGGGAAAATTGTGGCCGAACATAACCTCAGGTAGTTTTAGCATCCCTCTTCTGCTGGAATAGATGAGATCACTGGGTGAGGCTATCAGCTGAGAATCGGCATGGCAGCACTGATTGCAATGCAGCTGTACTGGCCACCTAGTCCATGGTATGGAGACCACAATTTCAAATTCCTGATTTTTTAGCCTCACCCTTTTCCACTTCAAAGTTAGTTATTCGCCTCCCTCTTTTCATGACAGGATTATCCCAGATAGGCCATTTCTCCCGGAGGGTAGATGATGAGGAACACCAACATACAAAAGAGTTTGCCCCATATATCTTCAATTGCCAAAAAAGAGGTCACTCCTGAGGGCATCACTTAACTCTTCAGGGTTAGATGCTTGGCATAGCTCCAGTGACTTCAGTAGAGCTACTCAGACATCCTCACTGCAGATTTGGCCTCCAAGTCATTACTCCTTCGCAAACCTGTCTTCCAGGCTACCTCCTTGTCACATTCAAATCCCTATTTTATTTTTTAAAAAAATAAAACAAACTTGTGTTTTCTGATTCATGAAAAGTGAGATTCCGGGGGGGAAGCTATGACATAAAAGAAAACGAATAAACCTCTCAAGCTGGTATGTAGCTGCTGAGCAGACATGTGAAATTACTGTCACCCTTGTGCTTTCTCTTTTCTGCTAGCCACCCTTCCTGTAATTCTTTTTATGTTTACAATGCCAGAAGTGCTTCCTTTAATGGTTAGTATGTATACTATAACATAGGGGAGACGATGTGGTCTAGAGGATTGGGAGAGACGCTGGGTTTTATTTCTAACTTGACCACTGACTTGGTGTGTGACATTGGGCATGTCACTTCACCCTATTGTTTCTCTTCTCTATTGTGTCTATTTAGAGTCTGAGCATTCTAGGAGAACTGTCTCTGACTATGGGTTTGTACAGCATCTGGCATAAGGAATTCCTGGGTTCACTAGAAGAAAAGGAGTACTTGTGGCACCTTAGAGACTAACAAATTTATTAGAGCATAAGCTTTCGTGAGCTACAGCTCACTTCATCGGATGCAAGTGAGCTGTAGCTCACGAAAGCTTATGCTCTAATAAATTTGTTAGTCTCTAAGGTGCCACAAGTACTCCTTTTCTTTTTGCGAATACAGACTAACACGGCTGCTACTCTGAAACCTGGGTTCACTAGGCAGTCCTGTAATAAAATGTATTTGTAAAATACTCAGATCTTTCAGCACCAAAGGTGCTATATGAATATTCAGTCAGTTTGGAAATCTGCTTATATCGTAAAACAACCATAAGTCTAACAAAAACACCCCACAATTCCATGGACTTTTGTTTTATCCAGAGCAGAGATTTATTCACAGAAAAGAATCCTAAATATCCAGAATTTCATTAGCGTAGAGTGCAATTTTTTTTTTTTTTTTTTTTTTTGCCAGTTGCATAAACTAACCCTTTGTTAATACTAACAATTTTAATTAAATTAATAGCAATTCTGGAAGACAAACTCAGTTGATAGAAAATATAAAAAAAAATTTACTGTACAAAGTTTACATCACATTTGAAAAGAAAATGTCAATTTTCACCATATTACAGACTCCATTTACATACACTACAGAAGTCGTGGCTATTGTAGCAGTATTGTACAGCAAGCTTCACATTTACAAGGCTAAAACAATACAGGCTTACAGTGCTGGTCATTCCCTTACATAACATCACCACAAGAAGAAATAGTACAAACGATCATAAAACAATGCAGCATAAAGACCCAGTTCAGTTAGCAACACGTGTTAAGGAATAAATGGGCCTGATGCTTTTCACACCATTTGACATCGAGTTACTTCCCATTTTCACCAGCAATCAGACCCAAAGACACCATTCACAGCCCAGGCTCTTGTAAGCTCTTCTTTAAAATAACCAAACAATGTTAGATCCAAGATATTAGACCGTTAAAAGAATAAACTGCAGGATTCTAATACCTTAACTCACATCAGACCAGGTCTTCAACTAGCGTAAATCAGCGTCACTCCATTGATCTCAACACGCGCCTGCTGAAGATCAGGCCCACCGAGCAGTTCTCAACATAGCATAGGCAGAGAAAAGTGCCACTCGATGTGGGTAAGGGTATCAGAATCTGTCCCTAACCTGTGCTGGGATATAAAGAGCCCTATACTGGGGCTATTGTGCCATTCCCATTGAAATGTGTCTGGGAGTTCTACTTAAAAAGGGATGGGCAACATAGCCCTGTGTTTCTGTAAATAATATTTCTAAAATGTGCAAATAACTTTTGGGTAGTGGATCTCAAACTGCACTAGACAGAGAACTGGCTAGTCAGATGGTGCTGACTCTCCTAGCTGATAATTTTATTAAAGGACAGTTAAGAATGCATCACTTTCCCATTACTTTTGCATGTTGCCACAGGAAGGCTAGCTGCTAATGAATGGGAGGGAGAATGGTTAACACAACTATGAGAAGTCAGTGGTCTATGATATGGAAAATAAGAGGGGATGAGCATTGAAGACCATCACCTTACCAAGATGTGCCTCACCAAAGGTTTGGGACCCCCTGCTGTAGGGTCCTGTTTTACCCACACAGGTTGCAGAAACTAATTGCTTTGAGTACATCAAGGTTGTTTCCAGTGCCACATATTCAAACCAGAGTCATGTTCTTCAGTTACATGAAGGACTAATAATTCAGAACTCAAGGACTAAAAGTATACAACGGAACAATTTTGAATCACAAGATCTTTACTTAGCCAAAAAACACTTTCTGAAGCTAATGGAGGTTTTGTCTAATAAGTCTTAACATCTTGTTTTTACAGACACGCTGAAGACTAATTTCCCCCTTCATTTAGGCACATCGTGCCATCAATATTTAAGCAAAATCTTCTAATGAAACTGAATTCTGCTCATTACTGATGGCACAATTCAGTCTTCAGCTTTGGAGAGACGAGCAAATATTAGTATTTTTTTCATTAGCAAAACCATATGGTGTAAATAGCTTGCTACAAATACAGTTACACTCAAGGGGTTTTATTCGTTTAATTAAATAAAGTTACGGTGGGATCAGTAACTACCATACAAACCAGCTTTACATTCAACACACATTATAAACATTTGAACACAGTATTTGTAAGAGACTGAGCATGTGTTGATTTAGCATCTACTTGTTATGACATTGGCTGGAATATGGAAGTTAGGAATCCTTTCTTCCATCTTGTTCGCTCTGTGAAAAAAAATTGGGGGCCAGATTTTCATATGTGGCCTCTAGAAGCATGGCTGTCATTTTGCATGTCCTAAAGAAAGAAATCAGCTGCGACCCCCATCCCCGAATTTGAAAACATGAACTAAAATTTCAAAGCACTTCCACAGCCCCATTTTGTCTGCATGCCGTAATGTGCATGGGGGGGAGAAATGTCTGAAATAGAACTGCCACAAGTATTTGTTTTCATTGAAGTGTCTAATCCTAGCCCCACTGAAGTCACTAGCAAACCACCTGTACTTCAGTGGGACTAGGATTTTCCCCCAAGGGACTGTATTTCCCGTAAGTGCCAACACCAGACAGTTTTATAGCAGAAGTCATGTACCAGTACCAGCAGCTCTCTCCCAGTTTGCTGCGGCTGGAATGTGCATGTGATATCACACCTGATATACATATAATGGGATGGAGGGGAGCACCTGATTGGACATCTATCTGCTACACTATCCAGCAAAACAAGACCTTTATTTTAGCTAAAGCATTTGCCCACTTGCTTAGTGTTACCTGGGAGCACAGGTATTTTATGTATACACCTAAAACGCACAGTGCCAGTCTTTTCCTACACTTGGCATTCTTTCCACTGGTACATCTCTACCCTTAGAGTTCTGCTTCCACTGCCTCTTTCTGAAAGACTGGGCACCCTCTCATTATTTTTAGCAACAAAATATTTAAATCTAAATCTGATGCCCAAGGCAAATGATGAAGCATCTTACCACATTAACTCAGAAAAGCGGTCTGCTGTAATAACGCTAGACAGAAATTTTAAAGGGCAAGAGTACAATAGAAAAGGGAATTACCGATATTAAAAATTAAGATCCAGAGCCTTCAAACTGATGTACTGTTTGCAGACCCTTGCATTCCACTCATGGCTTCAGGGGGGCTCCCCACAGCCTGAAGGGTCCAGACTAACAACTGTTTGCAGGATCTGGCCTGAATATTTAATTCTGGCAGAGACAGCACAGAGAAGCCTCCTGGAAAACCTGCAGCCAGAAATGGGATCATAGGCCCAGATTGTGCCAGGTATTTCAGTACTTATCACCCATTGAAGCCAATAGGAATTAAGCACCTAAATACCTGGGAGGATCTTGGCCATAGTTCCCATTCTGGGAGGCTGGAAGATGCACGGGTCTGGTCTTCACAAAGCGAGGTGGTAGATGTGCGTTACTTATCTAGGGGGTAAAAACCTAGAGAAGACAACACAATTTGCAGTTTTTGTACAAGTTAGCGGGTGGAGTTAAAAAAACAAAGTCTGTAACTTGCAGGGGGGGAAAAAAAAAAAAAAAAACTGCCTGCTATTCACTAGGATTTTACCTGTAGTTAGTTCACTCAGGATCAGAACACACCTTTTCTCCTAGTTAGGATGCAGCCCCAGAGCGGCTGCTCCACAAGACCTCTGTTTCCCCACCTACAAAATGAGAACAGATCTTACTCATCTTTGTGCTTTGAGATCTGCACTACGTAAAAACATGAAGTCTTATTAGGCAGCATGGAGAGGCATTCCAGGGGGCCTGGCTCACAATGTTTCTATGCACATGACACCCCATTTGACAATGGCACCTGCACACAGCCCCTTGCACGGGGGGGCAGCCCAGGGTATTGTACATGCAGGGTTGCCTAACGCCAGCATACAGCTGCACATTAACATGGCCTTTGTATCTCATATGCAAGTGCATTTGGGTGGGATGATTCCACTAGTCACTAACCAGAACGTGGCCCCTTTGTTTCTATGCAAAAAGTGCAGAGTTTGTGGTTTTTACCTCAAAAATCAACCTTTAACACACACGACAAAACATGAAACATGGCTCAGGTCAGATGGCCCAAGATGGGACTGTCTTCCTCGCTGTAAAATACTTGTCAGCCTTAGGTTTTACACCAAACATAAATGCTTCAAGCCCGATTTCTTTTCAGAAGAAAAGCATGACAATCAAGTCCTGCATCCCAGCATAGTCACTGGTGATGAATAAGAAAAGGCAGCTGAAATTCTCCCTACAGCTTTTGCACAGAAAATTTCAAAAGTGAAATGAAACTTTTATAAAAAAAAAAAAAAAAAAAAGTTATTTTGCCACTTCCACTGGAAAGAACTTGCACGCTAAAAGTAATACCATGTGGTTAACCAGTTGAAGAAGCGATGGGGGGAGGCGTTTCCAGGAACTCAGTGCTGTGTCAGCAGAAATCGTTCTAGTCTGGAGACAGGTTTCAGAGGGATAGCTGTGTAAATTTGTATCAGCAAAAACGAGAAATCCTTGTGGCACCTTAGAGACTAACACATTTATTTGGGCATAACTTTTGTGGGCTAAAACCCACTTCATCAGATGCATGGAGTGAAAAATACAGTAGGCAGGTATATGTGTTCACCCCTTCTTGTCAACGGTTGGGAAGAGGCCACTTCTACCTTATTGAATTGGCCTCGTTAGCACTGTCCCCTGACTTGGTAAGGCAACTCCCATCTTTTCATGGGCTATAATATATATCTGCCTACTGTACTGGGGAGGGGGCAGAAGGGGGAACTCAAGTTCTGGTTTGATCTAGAGAATAGTATAAGGACACATCTAAAATCACCTCTCCTGTTTGTGTTCATGTCACTCTCTTTCGTTCTTATGCAGAGGATTTAGTAAGGAGGATGAACTAAACAGGCTGTTCAGAAGTCTCACTTGGGCAAAGCAGCATAACTGAACTCTGCAGGAAGAGCACAACAGGAAACGAAGCGTTCTGTTCACCCTGAGACACCCTGGGCCTGATTTTCAGAGGTAGCTCCCAGGGAAGTCAACAGGATCCGCAGGTGTTCAGCAACTTTGAAAAAAATCAGGGCATTTACGGTTACTGCTTATTTGCCTATCTAGGAGGGTCCTTTGAAGACAGTTTCTCTTTTCCACTAAAAGCCATGTTGTTTTGCATTGTTAAAATGTCAGTAGTGCCAATAAAGGGCCAAAGCCAATTAAAACCATAACCCAGTTTCTGTATTCTAGAAACACTGAAGTTGGGGGGGGAGGGGAGTTAGGGGGAATAATTATTTGATCTTTTGGGGGGTCTCACTGTAGGAAGTAGGTAATTTTTTTAACTGAATCCACTCTGATGTGATAGATAGATATAGATATATATATATATATATATATATACACACACACACATACATACATACACACACATACACATATATATATATACACACATATATATATACACACACACACACACATATACCACCACCAGCACAGTTTTAGTAAATAGTACAAATCCAGCTCTCATTTCCTTTACACTCATTTTACATCTGTGTAACTCCATGGACGCCGCTGTAAGCGAGAATAGAAGCAGGTCCTGAATGTGGCTATATGGTCTCAAATGCAACTGGCATGGACAGGATCCTAGCACCCATTATTCAATTACAGTGGAACCTGCTTACAGTGAAACTCCATTCACAATGGAGAAGAATTTAAGTCCCAAATAAGCGGTACTGCAATATGCAGGTGGCAACTCGGATTACTGTGAATCTGTAAAAATTAAAGCTGAGAACAAACAAATCCTTAAAAGGATTAAGGTGCCCAGTTCTCACTGAAAGCCAATGAGATTATGATGCTTCCACTCCCCTCAGGTTTTTTGTTTGTTTGTTTTAAATCTCACCCTCTGCTATTCTATGAATAAATGAACTATGCTAGAAAAGGGTTTCACTCTAATCAATAGTCAAGACAAAAGGCCAGGATTCTGATCTCAGTGTAAATCTGGACTCTGAGTTAACACCACTGTGGAGGTATTCCAGATTTGCACCAGAGATCAGAACCAGCCCAAGCTTGATAAAGTTTCCAGAGAAGATCAGTAATCAAGAGTTTATTAGTTTGCCCAAACCATAACACAATACATGCATTTCCTTTCAATATAATAAAAATCTAAAGTTCTTTTAGAAGTTTCCTTATGGAGACAAAATGGGGCCATAACTCCATTCCTTCTCACTTGAATTGGCTGCATTAGTGATTTAAATCTAGTGGTTCTCAGACACATGTGCAACCTCTATTAGCTTCAGTGGAAACTGCATGATTTGCAGTGCAGAAATTAGCCCTTAGTTACTCCACAGATGCAACAGAGAACTGGGGGAGCAGTTCTTTTCAGTGCCATTTGAATGCTTGCACTTAAGAAAAAAATCTTAAATCACCTTTATTATTATTATTATCATCATCATCATCATCATCATCATCATCATCATCATCATCATCATCATCAGTTAAAAAAATATAGTTCACATAGAGAAACATATGATGTAAACATTTGTTTAAATAATTGCTGGTGCTTAGGTAGAACTCGGACATCAGAAACAACATAAGACAGTTTGAACGGAGGGGTCGTGTGGCTCTCAGGTACGGCTGCACCAGTTTCATAGTTCGGAAGATCCCGTGAAGGTTTCTGATGTTTTGTGTAAGCAGGTAGACAACAATATCAACAAGATAATTACACACCATGCTATATCTTTTGATTACTTGATTCCAGGATTCCCAAGCCAAATCTTTCAAAACGGAGGACAACTTTGCTACTGTTAATGCTGAAAAGAGTGGGGAAGGGAGGGGAAAAAAAGTTATGCATTTCTTTTCTTTTTTTTGTTGATTAATTGTACAAAGAGCCCTATAAACAGCCCTTATAAAGAGTCCTATAAAGAAAATATAATGTGTTGGGCTCTGCAGTACAGCACAACGCAAGGTCATCCAACAAAGAAATTTAAGTAAAGTGATTGGCAAATAAAATAAACTTCGGTAACAGGGCTTGATGCTGAAGTCTTTTCAGGATAGGGTGCCCCTAGCGCAAATCTTTTCTGCTTCAAAGAGAAGTAAATTTCAGAAGGGGGGGGTGGAGGGGGGAAAACACACACACTCGGGAATTTTCAAAGGCCCAAAATGTGTGCTGGAAGCCCGACACCCACTGACTTTAAATGGGTGTTGGAACCCAGCTGTCCTTTCTGCATTTGAAAATCTCCCTCTCCCAAAATGGATCTCTCCCCTTCCCACATTGATCAAAGGTAAGAAACTAGATTCATTCTTAACTGGATAGGGAGAAAAGAAATAAAGAAGTCTGGGAAACCATTGTTAAGGTGGGAGGAGGAAAATTACTATTGAAAGGTCAATTTCTATCAAGGAAAAAAGGATCAATCTGACATGGTCAATTAAATAATCTTTTAAAAACCCATCCTTTTTTCCTCTTTCCAGACTGTAATTAGGGTTAATGGAAAGAGACCCTCCTACATTTACTAAAGGTTCGTTAGCACTATCTTCAAAGATTCAATATACAAAAAGACATCTCCTCAGATGACTTAACTCATTTGTGGTACCTGCCTTTATCTGTTGAAAGGTACTTCTTTTACTGTATAATATTGCACACAAGCACCTGGCTATCTGGAAATGTAACACCATGTATGTACAGAGACATTCATCTCTGGAAAACACACATTGGAGATCATTTGTCTTCACTGAAAATTAGTGCAAACTGATAGAGGCTCTTGCTTCATAGCCTGCCAAACTAAAACGTTTGTTAGAAATCAGGATCTGTAAGGGCTTGTCTACATGTGGCCTCCCAGGAAAGTTTATCTGAATTAACTAGAGGTGTGAATTTAAAGTGGATTTGTTAAACTGCCTAAACCCCTATGTGGACACTCATTCAAAATTAAAGTAGCTTTAATTTAGTTTAACCCTGAATGAGAAAGCATCTACACAGGGGTTTAATGCACTTTAATCATTTTCACGGAAATCAGTCACTGAATTCCTCTTTCCAATGGAAAAGTTAACTCTGATTAAATTTATCCTGAGTGTCCCCATGTAGACAAAACCCTAAAATTAAAAATATGCTGAGATCAAGCTTGATTCAGCAAAGCTCTTAACTGCTTAAATTGAAGTAGTGGAACTTAAAGCAAAGCCCTTTGCTAAATAGGGGCCCTAATTAGCAACGCCCAAGTGATGGATAGAATTCAAGGAGGACTTGTGGCACCTTAGAGGCTAACAAATTTATTGGAGCATAAGCTTACATGAGCTACAGCTCACGATGAAGTGAGCTGTAGCTCACGTAAGCTTATGCTCCAATAAATTTGTTAGCCTCTAAGGTGCCACAAGTCCTCCTTTTCTTTTTGCGGATACAGACTAACAACGGCTGCTACTCTGAAACCCGACAGAATTCAAATGGCTGGATTGCCCCTGGGCCTGTGTGGGTGTGTAAAGAGGAGGGAGAAGCCACAAGTAATTTAAAAAAAAAAATAAATAAAAAAAAGTTACAAGTGGTCCCAAAACCGAGGGCTGTTCTATACTACAAAGTTAGGTCGGTTTCACTCCATTGCTCAGGGCTATGAAACAAAATTCTTCCATCGACGTAGATACTGCCTCTCAGAGAAGGTGGCTTTACTACAGTGATGGAAAAACCCTTTCCATCATGGTAGTGTCTACACTACAGCATCGAAGCTGCAGCTGTACTGCAGAAGCGTTTCTAGCATAGATGCACCTTGAGAAAGGAAACCTACTTCCTTCCAGTTCTCTCCCCTGGAAAGCGAGTGGAAGTGAGGAGCCTAAATACCCTTTGAGGACCTAAGCCTCAGTCACTAAACTCCTCGACCAGGGCTTCCTGGACCTGAGAGGGGTCCGGCCCTTCGGAGCACGTGCGGTGCCAGGTGAGCGTGCTGCCGGGGGGGAGGGGAGAGCGGGGGGAAGAGAGAAAAGGGTGGCAGGTGAGAGGGGGACTGTGGAGTCCTCCTCTCTGGTCCTAGCCCCGCCTGCACCCCAAACGCCTCATCCCCAGCCCTGCCACACCCCAGAGCCTGCCCCCCCCCGCTAGAGCCCTCAACCCCTGCACCCCAACCCTCTGCCCCAGCCCCAAGCTCCCTCCTGCAGTGTGAATCCCTCATCCCCAGTCCCCTTACCCCCAGCCAGAGCCCTCATCCTCCCACCCCACATTGAGCAATATAGGGGAACGGTTAAATGCTTACTGTTTCCCTTCCACTTTTACATTATTTAAAAATATATATATCAGCTTACAAGGCAAGTGTGAGGGGACAGGGACAGGACTTGGACCTGTTCTGGGCACCACCAAAAGTTACACTAATCTGTCACCCCATTCAGCATTACTTCCTAATGATAATTTGTGCCTGTGAAAACATAACATTCAGGAGCTACACAACACAGCAATAACAATTTGAGGTGTAACCTAAGGACTCAACTGCTCGAGTCCCGTGCCACTCTTTGTTGGATGAGACTTACAGAATGCACACAACCAAAAACAACATTTAGCAACTACAAAACAACCCACAACTATAGAATCCAAGCACAGAGTGCCATTTCTGTTGCTTATGCCTTGCTAGTAGTAGGAGTTAGACAGTAATCACAAGACCATTTCAAGGAAGAAGTTACAGCCTACCCTGTCGAAATGATTCAGAAGTGAACACAAATGGCCATGTTGTTAGTTGACAGCAATTTTTCTTGAAGACAAGCATTGTTAATCAAGCTAACAGCCCACACCAAGAGAAAAGACAGGAGAGAGGAATTCGTAAAGTGTTGGTTATGTCCAAAGGTTAAAAAAATTGGTAGTTTTGTTTTTAAGTGAGAGATGATTGTCCAAGTTGTCGATTAAGATACAACACATGGAAGCATGCAAGGCAGACCCAGTTATTGCACCAGTAGCTACAACCTATAAAAGATAGGAAGAAAAAAAAAATAATAAGAGTTAGTTTGCAATCACTAGAAGCAAGCTTTAGAGAATTATACATTGTGAGATTTATCCTAAAACAAATCAAGGGGTTAGTGTAGTGATTCTCAAAGTGCATAATGAACCCAAACTATTTTCCAGAGAGGGTGTGAACCTCTATTTCGCCATTGTGCCTCAGAATCACACAGCTTGCATTTAAAAAATGAGAAAAGTCGGTCTCTAGCTGTTACGGTTATGAAGAAAATCTTCAAAACATGACCTGAATGTAACCAATCCAGTAATGTCTGCCTGAATTTGCAGAGAGGCTGAAACAATAGCTCTTAGTTGTGAACTGCCCCATTCATTTAGCGGGCACTAACTCAAATGCCAATGTTGATAATTAACACGGTTGACATTTACAATATTTCACTGTTAAAAGCATTCAAAAAAGGAGAGGAAGTATCAATTTATGAAAATCTACACAGACTACTCAGAGTCTGTCTACACAGGGAAATTGGCCATATAGCTATTGCAGAATATGCTATTCCACACACTATTCCAGAATAAAAGTGATTACTCCGCTGTAAAAGTGCACTAATCATTCCAGATAAAGTGACTTATTCCAGAAGCGTGCCCACATGGGGATCTATTCCAAAATAGCCACTGCAGAATAGCTTGCTCCACATAGTTGTTCCAGTCAATCTCCCTATGTAGACAAGTCCTCAGTGACAGCTTCTTTTGGGGATGCCTTTGAGAACACACGGGATGGGGCCTACAGAGGGTCACTATTGGATTCATCTTCTTGATGGGAAGCTGACCTTCCAAAGTTTTGGGAAATGCTGAGTTCGCGAAAAGATGCCAGAGCATTCATAAAAATTCAGAGTGGCCACTTATCTAGCAGAAGTGTCCTTTATTGTGCAGAGAAACAAGACGTCACTGAACAGAAACATTGGACATTTTAAGATATCCTCTGCACCTTTCATATAATACTGTGCTCTTCTGTACTGTAGTTATCTATCTACAGCAAGGAAAGCAGACTCCTTTTGGACATGCTGCTGTGTCAAATTTGCTAGACAAACCTCATAGCCAATGAGCAGTCATGTCACCCAAATGGGTAAATGATTTAGATTCACAGAAAGAAGGATCAGTGTAAGTGAATACAAAGGGAGGGGAAATGTCACAATGGAGACTGGATGGCTCAGCAGGCACTTGGTAATGGGTTAGGGAGCCCTCCACCTCTACATAGCAGGTTAGAAGTGAGCCAAGGTTGGTTGTGACTGAACTTTGACTTAATGGGCGATCCCAATCCCATCCCTAGTGGGAAGTGCCCAGTCACATTTGGAATTCAGTGAGGTCCTTCCAGGCCAATCAAAATGGGGCTGGAGATTGAGCCACCCTATCAAACAGAGCTGAGGCACATTGAGGAACACTCCTGCTGCTGGTAGCTGGGGCTAAACAGAGGGCTTCCCTCTCCAGGGCTGTCAGTCCAGCACCTTTCAAAAGAATTAAAAATATACCTCAATGTGTAGAGGAAAGCTATTCAGATAAAGGATCTGATGGGAGCAGACATGTGGTGCTTCTGAACGCCCCATTAGGTATCCACATCTTTATGCGCCTAAACACCTTTAAAAACCTGACCCCAAATCCCTACATGCAAAAAAAAAAAAAAAAAGCTGTTGATGATCTTAGCATCTTTCAGCTATGAAATAGAACCATCCATATTTAGATGTGCTTTATAAGGTAAGTGGGGATTTTCAGACAGACAGTAGACAGTGTACAGGTCACATTCCATGTTACGGTTAATTAATCTCAGGAGATTAGACACACAAAGATAGATTCATTGCCACTGTAACTCCATTAGTTACTGACCTCATCCTGTAACTGCTCCGGGTGTGGAATTGCCACTGAATTCACTGGGAGTTCTATGCACAAAACAGGATCCAGCCCACCTTTTACTATCTAACTCTGCTAACTCAATGAAAGAGGGATTTCTAAGATAAAATCTCATTAGATCAGAGGGGAGCAATAAGAACAGGCTATTTCTCTTATTATAGAAGCACAGGTAGGAAAAGCACCATAATTATATGCCATACATGTGCTTACATATTTTAGCGCAAGTTTCAACATCATTTTCAAATTATTTAAAAACAAAACCCAATCCTGAAAATTATATATGATTTTATAATTAATCCCGAAGAGTCTATGATCAAATTTCTTAAAGGTCAGAGCTCAAAATCAACAACAGCAAGGACTAAGGTTACATTGCCCCATTGTAGCTGCTGTAAGCATTCAGGGTGCAAGAAGGTACTTGGCTTTCCCAGGAGCACACCATTGCATAGTATCTGTATAACTGGGGATATATTTGACATGTGTTCTTTTTAAGAACATTTGTGTTATAGCTTTAGAAAAATGACTATAATGGAACAAGTGTAAAGGATTCACGGTGCTTTATGCTTAAAGCAGAGATTGATGCAGAGAGGAAAAATATCAGAAAGCTCTATTTATCAATGACTGAACAGTAAATGTTCATTCTTTGCTGAGAGTAGTGTCCTTTTGCGTAGTAATGATGCCAGGGTCTTGGAGGAAACAGTCACATTTCAGAATGAATTCGAAGTATTCAGAATTCCATGTCATGTTAGACCAGAAGATTTTGCACAGGGAAATTGGAGAAGTGTTCAAAAAAGTAAAAATCAGGAAATGCAGTGGTAATTGCAATACAGAAAAAATGTGAAGCATTTGAGGAGTTATGGCAAGATACCGCAGGAGGATCACGAAGGGTTAAGAGATGGGAAAGAGGATGATCAAACCATTGGAAAAAAGGAGAGAGAAAAAAATAAATATTAGAAGTTCTATTCATGAAAATATAGCAAAAGAGTAGAATTCTCCCCAGTACACTGGGCCTTAGTACCTCACATAAACCCTGCTTTGGGGAACTGGTTCTGGAAAGCATGAAAGCATGTGCCTAAATCCCATTGACTTCAATGGAAGTAAAGCGCTTTCCTGAGATCAGGATACTTTCTTGCACAAAGGCCCAATTCTGCAAATCCTTATTCTTTTGAGTAGCCTTTCCTCATATTAGTCATGTAATTAATGCTGATGGAGTTACACTGACATTAAACTGGTATGAGATGAAATCAGGCCCACTGGCTACCATGTTGACTCAGTTCTGCTCCCACTGAAATCAGGGAAAAAACTCCCACTGGTTTCAATGCACACAGAATCAGAAGCTATGTCCCCCTGAGTTAGTGGCTATTCATGAGACGGAGGTTAAAATGCTCAGGCCCTGTGGTACAGTTAGCTTTATACTATTCTTCTACACTAAGGTGAATTTCACATCAGATTTTGGTTTATCCCCATCATTTACTTCAGAGACTCATGACTGTATCACTATTTAGGTTACAGCTATAATCCCATAGGACAATCCTCAGAATATATTCCAGCACATCCCTTTGCCATGCCCCCTTTCCAGCCACTACCACCCACTTTTGAGGCACAAACATTACAAGGTTGTTTGCCACTTTCCACCAAAACTGGTGGACTTTCTGCCTCAGAAGATGATTTAAAACAAAGGGTAAATAACTGACAATGGATTTACTCTTCCTTTTAAAGCAGGAATAACGCCTAAGTCTGCAATTTCACGGGGTGGGGGTGGGAGAAGAGAGACTCAAAAAAAGACATTTTAAAAAATGGAATGAATCATTTTCTGCTGGGGAAGGAATTAAGTGTTCTTTAAGTTAGTGAATATCAAATAAATATAACTCTGTTATTACAGCATTATACAGAAGAGAAAAAAAATAGCACACATTCTATAGGTGCAATCCCACTCCCGTGAAAGTAAGTAGGAGATACTCACTCTGCAGATTTCCAGAAGTGTCCGGGATGCGACAGCCTTCGGTTCAGTTTTGGCAGTTTTTCAAGCATATCCACGAGAAGAGTAAAGCTGGGTCTCTCACTGAGGTCGAAAGACCAACATGCTGAGAGGATTTCCTGAGGATGACATTTTGGGGGGTCATTATCATCCTGTTTAGTTCATGAGGCCAGTGATGGGGCCAAATGACTAGGGCTTCTGTTTTTGGGCACCCAACTTATGACACTTTGAAGGGGCCTGATTTTCAGACAGCAGGTGCTCAGTGGCTTCTGAAAATTGGAGTCTCTCAAGTTGAGTTCCCAAAGTCACCAGTCACTTGAAAATCTTGACTTTGCTCTTTATTCCACGTCAGTTATTCAGGACAAGGGACAACTTATAAATTAAGGGCACATACTTCAAACAATCCTGGCAACAGCCTAAACAATACAGAGCTTATGGATTTCTACAAGAAATGAGTGAAATTCATCCACCCCACTTCCTGAATACACATGTCCAGCACCTGCACAAATGAGCTGTGAGAGTAATGGAGAAACTAATGGAGGCTAAAACCTACTCCAGCTTGTGGGCAGCGTACAGAGCAACCCTGCAGGTTCTCCACAAAAAACTCCACCCCCTGAACTTGAACAAGGACTGCAGCCACAGGATCAAAGAAATCCCAACCCTGTGACCGTGATGTCCCTTCTCCCCTGGCTCCTCTGGAAATCCCAGCTGGACTGTCCTATGAAGAGCTGGCACAGGGTTCTGATCCAGCGTGTGCAGAGCTTGACACCCATGCAGCCACTTCTCTAACAAACCACAGAGGTTCCAGGGTACAGGGGGACATCCAGGGCTCTTACTGCGAAAGGTAAGTGTACCCAGATACAAAAGCTGTGCTATCTGACACGATCCTCCTCCAAGTGGAACTGTCTGGGGATAAGTCTGTTGAGCATAAATCTGCAGAAAATGCTTAGGAAACTATGGGGTAAAATCCTGACCCCACCAAAATAAAGGGGAATTTTGCCATTGACTTTACTGAGGCCAAGGTGTCACCCGATGAGGTAAGCACCCAGTTCCTTTTCTGTCCTTACTCTGTTGGGGCAAGGGAATGCATTTTGCCATGAGAACGGCAGCTAGATGGTAAAGCTCTTTGAGGCAGGCACCATCTTTTTGTTCTGTGTTTGTACAGCGCGAAGCTCTGGTCCATGACTGGGTCAGAACACCATGCGGTACCTGAGTGCGTACATATCTGAATTGGGGCAAAATAGCTGGTTTTTAGGGTGTGTTTTTCCCTTTTCTGTCATAATTTTGATTGAGGCTTCAAGTAAGCTTCCCCCTCCTCTCCAGACCTGTTACAGAATCTCTGATCAATGGCTCTTTGAAAGGATTTCCACTTACACTGACTTCTTTCCCTACACTAACTGTAGCAAGGACATGCTTCACTCCTTCTCCGCTTCCGATCTGCCAGATGAGTGCTTCAGCTGGCTGGCTCTTGAAAGGCCATTCTCTTGCTTGGAGCTCATACCAAACCGTCCTGAAACACCGGTAAATAAATTAAGCCTCACAACATCCCTGTGAAGAAGACAGAGTACCAACATCCCTGTTTTACAGATGGGGACACTAAGGCACTGATCACTTATGGAACAGGACCAATATCGTATAGGAATAAAACAACTCCTGCTTCCCCATCCTGTGCCTTAAGCACAAGGCAATTCTTCCTCTCCGATAAAATGTCTGCTGGCTTATGTCTTTTGTAGCAAGGGATTGAACAGCAAAGAAAAACAACGCACCGTTATTCAACTCTCTGTACTTGAGGCCTGATCCAAAGCCCATTCCAATGAATGTGGTTCTTTCCCTTTACTTTGGATCAGGTCATAGTTTAGAGAGTTCATGCATCCTTACAATCTACCAATGATTCATATTCTTACCCAAAAGCATAGACGTCTGCAGCTTTGGAGAAGGGCAGCTTGTCTTCGTCTTTCCCAGGAGACATCTCACGAACGATTTCAGGGGCCAGATAGCACAGCCAGTCATGGGGCAACTTCAGTTCATTTTCACGCCTTAGTTCAAGGAGGAAGTGAGATTAGCTAACCCCTTTTGTGTGCTATAATTGGCCACAGCACAGCACTAGCTGCAGGAACTCTTGATGGGAATCTGAAAATTTCTTCTCCAAGTTTTATTTTTTTTTTATCATGGAAATATACTGGGCCTAATTCTTGGTGGCTCCATTCCTGCACTTGCTCCTTATGTTCGGAGGCTGTGCAGGGGCCTGGTCAGCCCCTGATGCAATTTAGGGCAACCTGGAAGCTGCTCTATCTTATACTAATTCCCATGGTCCCCCATAGACCTGGGAAACAGGGGAGGGATGTAGTGTAATGAATTCTGACCACACATCCCTTCTTTTGCCTTGAACACTAAGAGCTAGGAGGCATAGCTGGTACCCCTTATGTCAACTCTATACGTGCTGGAAGGGCGTCTGGGAAGGGGTATTTCCGAGGGGCCCCTTTCTCCTGCTTTAAGACCCCTTTATTTTGCCAGAGTGCCTTAGCATGACAGTTAGACACACACACACACCACTTTTCAAACCTGGGTGTCTAAAGTTAGGTGTCTATATCTGTTAAAGCAAATCATTTCTCTTGATTTACACCAGTGTAATGGAGATCAGAATCTGGCCCCTTGTCTACTTGGTCACCATTGCTTGTTTCAGAAATGGACTAGCGACGTTAACCCTCAACTTACCTTCCCTCCTGAACCACACCCGAAATACCGAATAGTCCAAAGTCTGTGATCACCACTTTGCCATTGTCATAGAAGACATTCTTGGACTTCAAATCTTTATGCACAATCCCCTTTGCATGAAGATACCCCATGCCCTGGAAAAGATTGACACACGTGGCTGTAACCCTACCTTACACAACCCCCATTTCCATGTGACCTGGTTGTATGTGACATTCTTTTAACAGATTTATCCTCACGCCACCTCTGTGAGGTAGGGCAGATCTATCATCACCTGTTTCCAGATGGGAGGCTCAGGGAGCCTGGGTCACTTACAGGAAGTCTGTGGGAGAGCAGGGAATTGCACCCGTCATCTGAGGCTAATGTGCTACCCAGCTCCCAGACCCCCTTCCCCTTCACAACTCAGCCCCGCTAGGGCTTCTGGTTCTGCGCTTTGACAATCTTGGTACCCTACAGGGGGTTGGGAAAGGATGCAGATCAGCAGGTTAGTGGGGGAAGAGGAGGGATGGGAATAGATTTCCAGTTCCTGCAGCCTCATCATTTACTTTGAGTACCTAATACCAGTCCACGTTCCTGCCCGTGGGCCAAAGCTCATGCCATAACATATTGCTGGGTTGCTGCAGAGCAGAGACTGAAACTTCCCTCTCCAGCTACGCAGCCTCTATGCCCACAATGAGGCACTGCCTGCAATGTGCTGTGGAAAAAGCATCTGGCTCATTCACTGCCAGGGACATCTGCCTATGTGCACTTGTTATCCAGCTTCCATCAGCAAATCGGATGCCAGTGAGCTGCCTTCCTGAGCCCAGGCCGACACTAGCAGAGACAAAACAAGCATACCTAGCACATTAGGAAATGGAGCAGTACTTTCGTTGTGGGCTTCAGCAGCAGAAAGGAGAACAGGAGGCGTGTCAAATGCCCAGCCCGCAGGCCCAATCCAGCCCACTTGATGCATCACTGGGTAGGTCTGTGCAGTGAGCCTTTGAGCCAGGGTTGACAGATTTGGGCTTGCGTTACAGCGCTAAAAATAACTGAAGATGCTACTCCCCTTGCTAGGTTTCAGACGGCGAGCTCCAGCCTGGGCGGCAAGGTAAAAAGCACAGTGTACACAGCTATTTTCAGTGTGGTAGCGTCAGCCTCGTCAACCCGAGTCTACAGAGTCGGGCTCGGAGGATTGCTGCCACCTGCTGCCTGCACGCACCCGATATGGCTCACCATTCAGATTCTGCAGAAGTTAGGTGCAAGGGTGAGAGAGGTCAAAATAGATTCATAGATACTAAGGTCAGAAGGGACCATTCTGATCATCTAGTCAGACCTCCTGCACAGCGCAGGCCACAGAATCTCACCCACCCACTCCTACGAAAAACCTCACCTATGTCTGAGCTATTGAAGTCCTTAAATCATGGTTTAAAGACTTCAAGGAGCAGAGAAGCCTCCCCCAAGTCACCCATGCCCCATGCTACAGAGGAAGGCGAAAAACCTCCAGGGCCTCTCCAATCTGCCCTGGAGGAAAATTACTTCCTGACCCCAAATATGGCAATCAACTAAACCCTGAGCATATGGGCAAGATTCACCAGCCAGATACTACAGAAAATTCTTTCCTGGGTAACTCAGATCCCATCCATCTAATATCCCATCTCAGGGGATTAGTCCCATTTACCCTGAATATTTAAAGATCAATTACTTACCAAAATCCCATTATACCATCTCCTCCATAAACTTATTGAGTAGAATCTTAAAACCAGATAGATCTTTTGCCCCCACTGCTTCCCTTGGAAGGCTATTCCAAAACTTCACTCCTCTGATGGTTAGAAACCTTGGTCTGATTTCAAGTCTAAACTTCCTGGTGGCCAGTTTATACCTATTTGTTCTTGTGTCCACATTGGTGCTGAGCTGAAATAATTCCTCTCCCTCTCCTGTATTTATCCCTCTGATATATTTATAGAGAGCAATCATATCTCCCCTCTTCCTTCTTTTAGTTAGGCTAAACAAGCCAAGCTCCTTAAGTCTCCTTTCATAAGACAAGTTTTCCATTCCTCCGATCATCCTAGTAGCCCTTCTCTGTACCTGCTCCAGCTTGAATTCATCCTTTTTAAACATGGGAGACCAGAACTGCACACAGTATTCTAGGTGAGGTCTCACCAGTGCCTTGTATAATGGTACTAAAACCTCCTTATCCCTACTGGAAATGCCTCTCCTGATGCATCCCAAAACCGCATTAGCTTTTTTCACAGCCGTATCACATTGGCAGCTCAGTCATCCTATGATCAACCAATACTCCAAGGTCCTTCTCCTCTTCCGTTACTTCTAATTGATGCGTCCCCAACTTGTAACTAAAATTCTTCTTATTAATCCCTAAACGCATAACCTTACACTTCTCACTATTAAATTTCATCCTATTGCTATTACTCCAGTTTACAAGGTCATCCAGATCCTCCTGTATAATATCCCGATCCTTCTCTGAATTGGCAATACCTCCCAGCTTTGTATCATCTGCAAACTTTATTAGCACACTACCACTTTTTGTGCCAAGGTCAGTAATAAAAAGATTAAATAAGATTGGTCCCAAAACCGATCCCTGAGGAACTCCACTGGTAACCTCCCTCCAGCCTGACAGTTCGCCTTTCAGTAGGACCCGTTGCAGTCTCCCCTTTAACCAATTCCTTATCCACCTTTTGATGTTCATATTGATCCCCATCTTCTCCAATTTAACTAATAATTCCCCATGTGGCACGGTATCAAATGCCTTACTGAAATCTAAGTAAATTAGATCCACTGCATTTCCTTTATCTAAAAAATCTGTTACCTTTTCAAAAAAGGAGATTAGGTTGGTTTGGCACGATCTACCTTTTGTAAAACCATGTTGTATTTTGTTCCATTTACCATTGACTTCAATGTCCTTAACTAATTTCTCCTTCAAAATTTTTTCCAGGACCTTGCATACTACAGATGTCAAACTAACTGGCCTGTAGTTACCCGGATCACTTTTTTTTCCTTTCTTAAAAATAGGAACTATATTAGCAATTCTCCAATCATTCGGTACTACTCCCGAGTTTACAAATTCATTAAAAATTCTTGCTAATGGGCTTGCAATTTCAGGTGCCAATTCCTTTAATATTCTTGGATGAAGATTATCTGGGCCCCCCGATTTAGTCCCATTAAGCTGTTTGAGTTTCGCTTCTGCCTCAGATATGGTAATATCTACCTCCATATCCTCATTCCCATTTGTCATGCTACCATTATCCCTAAGATCCTCTTTAGCCTTATTAAAGACTGAGGCAAAGTATTTGTTTAGATATTGGGCCATACCTAGATTATCTTTAACCTCCACTCCATCCTCAGTGTTTAGCGGCCCCACTTCTTCTTTCTTAGTTTTCTTCTTATTTATATGGCTATAGAACCTTTTACTATTCGTTTTAATTCCCTTTGCAAGGTCCAACTCCTCCTCTACCTTTAGATCCATAAGTTCTTCAGTCCAATCCACTTCCCTAACTAATTTCCTTAATTTTTGAAAGTCAGCCCTTTTGAAATCAAAAACTCTATTGCAGATTTATTTTTGTTAAATCCTTCCACTTAGTTTGAACTGAATTAGCTCATGACCACTTGAGCCAAGATTGTCCCCTACAACCATTTCTTCTATGAGATCCTTGCTACTCAGCAAAATTAAATCTAAAATGGCATCCCCTCTAGTCGGTTCAGCAACTACTTGATGAATGAATCCATCAGCTATCACATCTAGGAAAATCTGAGCCCTATTATTATTACTAGCACTGGTCCTCCAGTCTATATCTGGGAAGTTAGTCTCCCATGATCACGCAGTTTCCATTAGTATTTACTTTACTAAAAACATTAAAAAGGGCTCTATCCATATCCAAATTAGATCCCGGAGGTCTATAGCACACCCCAAGCACTATCGTAGGAGAGGCTTTACTAGTTGTTATCTTCCCCAATGTAATTTTTGCCCAGACGGACTCTGTCTTATCCATTGCATCGCTTCTTATTTCTTTACATTCTACCTCATCACTGATATACAATGCTACTCCACCACCTTTACCTTTGTTTCTGTCTTTCCTAATCAGCACATACCCTTCAATACCTGTAGTCCAGTCATGACTACTATTCCACCATGTTTCTGTTATCCCTATAATATCTGGTTTCACTTCCTGCACCAGTAGCTCTAGTTCCTCCATTTTGTTACCTAGGCTCCTCGCATTGGTGTACAAACATCTTAATTTTTGCTGTTTGGCTTCGCTCACATTTTGTACCCTATTAGGCACAGTCATTCTACAGCCAGTATAACCTATTAGACTAGTATCCACACCGCCCTCGCTCCTTATATACATTCTCCTACCCATGGCTGTATCCTTTCTTACTTAGTCTTCTTCCCTCTTAATGCTAAAATCTGGCGTGGAGATTACCTGGACATCTCCCAACCATCTCCCCCTAATTCCTAGTTTAAAGATCTCTTTATCAGTTGTGCCAGCCTTGATCCTAGAAGTCTATTTCCTTCCCTACTCAGATGAAGTCCATCCCAAAAAAAGTTGAGCGTAGACAAGGCCACTGAGACACACAGACAGACTGCCAGAAACAACTGCTCTGAGAGGCGTGAACTTCCAGGCCACTGAGATGTTGAGACCTAAACCTAACAACAGACGTCACTATCACGACCATTTTAGCAGATGGGATGGGAAAGTGGGTGAGAGTGAAACCCAGAGAGACTTGGAGTAGAAGATCCAGAAGGGAGAAAGGAGGAGAGGTGCAGGTAGAGAAGCGGGGGGGGGGGGGGGGGGGGGGGAGGGGGGAGAAGAGAAACAAAGGAGGATAGGGAAGAAAGCAAAAGAAGAGGGCAGAAATTGCGGTGGTTCAAGCTGAACACATTTTCCCCATTGAGTGATACTGAATGGGACAGTCAATATCATTAAATAAGAGCTTTAGGTGTTTATCTACAAAGCCATGATCTTTGGGCCAGCCTTCCTTTGAAACCAACGGGAGATCCAACGTGGATTGAGGGAAGCAAGGATATAGCCTTGAGTTTATCCCCCAGCCCACGGATCAGAATTACAGAAAGAATTCAACCCCCTCCCCCAAGCTGAGCTTGCCATCCCTACAGTCCAGCATATCTGGCTACATTTCGAAAGCTTTCATCAGAGCCATTGAGGAAGTTAATAAGCAACTTGCCCGAGGTCACACGGCAGCCTTGGGGCAGAGTCTGGAACAGAAAGCGGGCTGCCTGAGTCACAGCCCCATGCATTGTCCTATAAAAACGCCTCACAGAATCCATAAACACTGGGAGTTTCCTGGTCAACTGGAAGAGTCGTCTGCCCAAGAGGAAAAAGGTCATTCTTATGCTAGAAGGACCACTCTGCATTTGTAGTAAAACAGCCAGTAAACTTGAGCAGCCCCAAGGAATAGACTAGATGACAGAGAAAACCAAAGAGAGCCTTGCATTTGGCATGCCTTGCAATTATTAACTCATGAGAAGCAGGATGTGAGATTAGTCCAGCATAGAAAAGCGCAGAAACATAACACTGGCTTTGATGATCTGCATTCCAAACAGTAGAGGAGAGGTCTGTTGCAAAAACACAGCACTGTACTTAAAGGAATACCAGAGCAGGGTTATGATCACTTCTTATACATTAGCATAATGGTGTGTCTCTTACATGACTTAATGAGGCAGCGCCTGGACATTCAAAGAGAGTTTCTTCCTCTTATTATAGCAGAACTCTTATCACAGACTTCATCCACACTGGCAATTCACCCCAGTTACAGCCACTGGTGTAGCTACCTTCTGCAAGCACGTAGTGTAGTCAGGGTAAGGTGCAATTGGCTGCAATTTGTGCTGGTGCTACTTGCCCTGATTTCAAAAGTGGGATAAGCCCCAGGGGGCAGATCCTCATTTGGGGTAAATTGACATAGCTTCATTGATGGCCATGAGCTTCAATGGAGCTATGACCATTTACTCTAGCTGAGTATCTGCCCCCATTGTCAAATAGCAGCTTGCACTGATGAAGCTATGCTGGTGGCTGAAATCAAGGCAAACTCTAAATGTAGACGAGGCTTAAAACAGAGCAATCAGCCACAAGCTTTACTCAAAATGAATTGCAGGCATCAGCGAAGTTCTGGACAAACCTGATCCAGGGTTTTGACTTCCCGAATTCCACAGGATTTGGAATGTCACTGCAAATATGATGCCCAGCTCAAAAGCTACCAGAAAGTTTTAGTTCTGAAACCAACAACCTCTTCCATTCACCTAGTGTTCTCTCTCTTACCTTAAGGATTTCTTGAGCAATCTGCCTGGTTTTGTTAATATCCAGAGATACCTTGGGATCCCTTACAAATGAGTGAAGCGTCCTTCCTTTGCAAAAGCTACAAAGAAAAGGGGAGGAGGATGGGGGGAGGGGAAAAAGAGGAGACAATGTGGTGAAAAATGCAAGTTCCTAAACATTCACCTTCCTTCCCTTGGGGAAAAATATATATCTAGACTTGAAAGTGCTCGATCTGTCAGTTTCATATGATGTTGATGGCAGGGTTTCATAACACAGGACCCTCCCCCACAAAAGAGAGAGAGTGTCTAGAAAATGTAAATGGGCCTGATTCTCATTTACAATAGGCCGCTTTACACTACTTTGAGTGTAAATGCCCACTTTAAGGCACTGCCACTTTCAGGCCTCTTTGCAACTTCTGGAGCAGCGTAAATGAAAACCAGGCATAAACTAAGCATGTACTGTACACAAATCGCTAAAAATCATGAGAGCAAGAGAAAGGTAACTACTTCTTTTTCCTGTTTCTTGATTTGCCAAGAGTCTTCCCTAAGTTTGGTTAGAAGCGGAACAAAAAGGACAGCTCATATGATAGCATTTTGTAAACGGATCAGGTCCTTGTACTGACTCTTAGAACATTTCTGTTTTTAAGAGTGTGCTCCCTAGATGGGAGAAAAAATAAATTACACCACTTCTTTTCCAAATTACACAGAAGGCCAGACTGTGGTAGCCTGACCTGCTTTAAATAGTACTTTGCTAGACCTTTCGGTCAGCAGAGATGTCAAAGAGTGACTAAGCATCAAGCTTGGACAACCACCAGTCCTTCCCACACATGGAGTCGCTGCTTTGGCAGGGCAGGGTGCTGGAACCATATGCTACTACTGCTCTTGCTTTACCTGCCTGTGGAGAGGTGATGTTTGTCTCCATTGCTCCCAACCCAGAGCCTTACACATTACATCTGCTTTCTGATCTGCAGTAAGAGCCCTATGAAAGTCATAGCAGTGCTGTGGTGAAATTCTATGTCCTCACCTGGTAATAATGGCTAAATGAGGGGGGTGCATGCACGCCCCCATGAAGAGCACCACGTTCTCATGTCGGGTCTGCCTGTAATTCATCACCTCCTTCTTAAAGAGTTTGAGATGGTCCTGATTGTTCCCATCGATCTCCAACAGCCTGATTGCCACCTCTCCGTGCCATTTCCCCCTGTAAACCTTCCCCCATCGCCCTTGGCCAATGGGTTCCCCCAGCTCAATCTGTTCAAAGGGAATATCCCACTCCTGCAGGTAGACGCTGGTCTGGCTGGCCTTGCGAGAGATCACCCCTTTCCAATGTGGCCGCTTGCTGGGCAAGTCATCTAACTCGTCCTCGTCGTCCTCCGGTTCCGATTTATTCGTCTCTTGCTCTTCGACCTGTTTGCAAATCAGAAGAGGGGGTGGGTGGGGAGAGGAACAACAGTTACACTGGAGTCCCACCTGGTGGTTGGTAACTGAGCTCTTAGCCCACTCTATATTTGTATTCCTCCAGCCAACAAACCCCAAAGATGATTAATGATGGGAGAACCTCAAAGGGTTCAGCTTGTGGGTTTGATCTGGTTAAGTACCCAGAAATCTAAAGGCTGATCTTAACCTCCCAAGGCTGTAAAGTGCAGCTGGGAAGGCTGCGAGAACAACCTCTCTCATGGTATCTCAGCACTTCTGGCTGGAGCTAGGGGGCTCGATCCCATATGGTGCTGAGCACTTGGAACTAGACATGGACTTTTGTGGGAGTTGTAGGTACTCAGCACCTCTCAGGATTTGACCCGAATTCTGCAAATGAAAATATAAAGTTGATTTTCAAAAAGGGGAACCAAAAGCTTCTTCAAACTTCAAGACCACGTTCCATTTGAGTTGGAAGCGAGATTCTCATCTGGGGCCAGATCTAAGGCCCAGTGAAGTCAATTGAAGGACTCTCATTGAAGACAATGGTCACTGGATTAAAGCCTGTAACAAAAACTGGCTCGCCCAGCCCTACAGCAATCCACTTTTACTTCCTGATCCAGCAAAGCACTTAAGCACGTGTTTAAGCAGAGCAGCCATCCCAGTGAAGTCTATGGGACTACCCACTTGCTTAAAAGTTAAATATGCACTTTGCTGGATTGGAGCCATAAGCTAATCTGACTGTTTATTGGAAGTCTCGGATTTAACTGCATAGATATGACATGCAGATTTAAAAGAGTTGTTTTACAAAAATGTTTTTAAAAAATTAAAAACAAAAACAACCACCCCAAATGCACCTCCAACAATCACTGCAATCAAAGGCTTTTTCTAGATGAAAACTACAACCCTGGTACTGGCACCAAATAGTCCTTCCAATTTATTGAGAAGTGAGCGAACAACAAAAGAGCTCCTTAGTACAATTGGAAAGGGTATAGCTAACATGCAGGCAAGTTAGATGTAGCCAAGTAAAAATACTGAAGTGTTTGCAGCCTAAGTTGTTTGTGTTTGCAACCCAGTTGTAGCATGAAAGGTGGGTTATTAAAGGAGATATTTTGTAGCACAGACCTCTATTTCATTACACAATAAAGCAATGCTGATTTCAGTAGTCATATCCTGAAGACCACAGCCCTGCTATTTAGCTTTTAATACAGCCTTTGTGACTGCGTATGGAGAGTGGACAAAGAGAGAGGTGGTCCATTTCACTCACAAGCATACCTCTGCATCAGGTTCTTCAGCCCCCTCTATGTCCAGCTGTTCATCAGCACTATCAAGAGAAAATGGGTTTACAATGAAAATATGATGGCATATGGACTCCGGCTAGGAAGCTGGGCTGCTGTTTAGATTTTCAGCACCACCAACAGAATTGAGAAGGGAACCAAAGTGTATCTACTAACATACCACATCAGAGGAGGGCGCTCTATTCTCCAGTTAGCAGGCAGGGAACTTCAGAAGACTATTTCCGATGTACAACTGAACCATCACTAAGCCCTTGTCTATACTAGAAGAAGAAGGGCCTGTTGCTACAGCAACAGCCAGCAAGGGAACATCTGGACAAGTAGTAGCACCAGTGATAACTGAGGGCAGGTAGGATTTGAATAGGTTTTCATGACATGGTCAACAGTTTAGCAGCAGTACAGAGGCACCATTGCTGTACCAGGCAATCTAATGTTCTTAGTGCAGATGCACCTACGTTGACAGAGCAATATGGAATATTGGCTATCATGTTATTAACTCCCAAAGACGATGAACAGTGATCCGCCCAAAGGCTGTGATCTTTACAATCCAGATCCCAAAGCATGCTTAGAGCCAGACATACCATGCTCTGTATATCCTAAAATCCTGCAAGGTCCATTTGACTGGACTTATCTGATCTCCCCTGGGGCACCCAAAAGGTACATTGAAGCCAGCAGCAGTCACACAACCAGCTCATCCCACTTCCCACGAGTCACCAGTTTGTTAACCTTTCATTTTAATTAGCTGTGATGGGGTATATAAAATCCACACTGGAACTGAAGGGGAAGGAGCAACTCTGGGCAGAGGAGACCCCCCACCCAGCCACACCTGCAGAGAATGTTTCAGCTGGAGGTTGACCCCAGGCATCTCAGAAGGCACCTGAAAGGGCAGGGAGTGAGGGAGAGAGAGAGAGAGAGATCTACCGAGAGCCCCTGGAGAAGGGTGCTGCAGAAACCTTCTACTGGAGGAAAAAAACCTGAGCTGATGGTTCAATCATCATCATCATCTTTTGCTTAACTACTGTGAGGCAAAAAACTGTAAGACTTTGGCAAGAGCATGGGTGGGAAGTGGCGGCCCAGGGAGGCAGCCTTAATGTAAGTTAAAGGTAAGACTGGCCAAAGATATTATGTTGAAACTGTTTGATAGCAAGTTGGTTTTTCAATTAACAGTTTTTTTTGTTGCAGTCAACAAAACAAAACACCCCAAATGCCTGTAAAAAGAAATATTTCAGCCACAAACAAATAGTTTAGGTTTTGGCCAACATTTTTTCAGTAAACCGTAAATTTTCTGTGGAAAATTTTGATGAAAAATTGATTTTTTTAAAAAAAATTTTCTGTGGGCAACCTCTTCTTTGTTTTTAATCATTCGAAATGGTCAGAAAATGTGAGAACTTTGCATGTCACTTTCATCCATGAAGTGATGGAGTAAGCATCATAACCTCTCTTTACCAAGTTTATAAAATGGATCAGTGCTTTCCCCAAAGTTGCACAATGAATCCATGGCAGAATTCAGAATGGAACCCAGAAGCCCTGCCTACTGGCCCCTCTTCTCTAACCATTCAACAAAAGTGTTAACTTTTCAGTTAGCTATGAAGTAAACAAAAGGATAAAGAAACATAATGCTTACTTAGTGTCTTCAGCTGTTTCAGGTGGCTGTATTACTTGTGGGGGGCTGGGAATTTCTTAAAAAAAATAAAATAAAAAATAAAATAAAATACAATATATGTATTTCACGCTTAATCCCTACCATATACTACTGTGGATTTATTTCTCAACCAGGAAATACACAGGCAGGTACATTACATACTGACATTTCTACACACCAAGTAAACAATGAACAACCAGCATAGTGCTAAATTATGGGCATTAACGTTGACTGACTGAATCTGATTATTTACTTGTTCAATTACCACCTATAACATTTTGTGAAGTATTCAACTCATCTGCTAACTTAATCCTGAAAAAATTTACCTGGATGTGCTTAGCTTTAAGCAGTCAATTCTACTAGTCGTGCTACACTGAGTGCGGCTACACTGCAATCACTGGGTGTGAGTGCAGCTCGTAGGGATAGATCCGAGGCTAGCTTTAATCTAGCTAGCTCAGGTAATGGAGCAGTGAAGCTGTGGGCATGCGTAGTACAGGCCAACTCAGAACCCTGCACAATCACTCGGGCAGCTAACTCACACGAAAGTATGCTCCATCACCTGAGCTAGCTATATTAAAGCTAGTTCACGTATGTCTACACAAGCTGCAATCACAGGGTGCGACAGACAGACATGCTAAGGAACATGACCTGTTATGTCTAAAATCTTGCACCTTGGCAGGGGGTTAGATTAGATGATCCCTTCTTACCCTCTGGTTCTATGATTCTATGAACATTAGATTCCAAGATCTTCAGGGAAGGGCCCACTCTAGTGACCAACAGGTTGGGAGTTGGGGGTTCAGGAACTTTCACGCACAGTCACTGCTGCACTTCCTCCTTCAGTCTACTACACCCACTCACCCCACACCTAACCTACTGCACGCACGGGCAGACCCTGTAAAAATACATTCCCTAATGAAGGCCTATTTTGAAAAACAAAAACCCAAACAAGACTCCGAAAGGAACAGGGTGAATTTTTAAATGGGTTCTATTGATGGTAGCAGTAGAACTATTGCATTTTCTAGACGAACAAACCTTAAAATCAGCTCCACACCAATAGCTATGAAAGTGTCTGACCTGAACCAACTAAATCTTTCTTAAATCCCTTTGGTCCAGATCCTCAGATGCATCCATTTACACCAGCTGAGGATGTGGCCCTTGGAAAATAGGAATAAGATTTTTCAAAGGAATATCAATGCGGTATATAGATTTTTGTGATGGGATTCTCCTCTGTTGCAGCTAAACAAGTCATCCATGTCACTTTAAAATGTAAAAAAGAAACACATTAGGAAAGAATGGCTTAGTGTTATTGTTTATGTTGACACGAGAAAGCTTTTTTTTTTTTGAAAAAGCAGGAGCATTCAAAAAAAGCAGAAGGTTTAAAAATAGTTTAATTTGGACAGAAACGGCACAAGCTGGTTAGCAGAATTAAAGCAATGAACTCACCTGGGAAGATAAACTGTTGTCTATGCTGAATGTAGTAGGCAGCTTTATATATAAAAAAAGGACAGCAAAAATCACCAGGAAATAATAAAAAAAACAAGTTAAGTGTGTCAAGAGATAGCATCAGCAAATGCCCCATACACATTCAGTGATTTAGTCCCAACTCATTGTTTGAGCAACAGATTAGTAGATTAATTACCAGCCAGATCAGTGGATGGATTTCAGCACATGCATGTTTGAAAGACTGAACAGGATGACAGATGAAATCAAATCAGGTGAAAGCTGAGTTACAGATAGTGAATGTGGCCAGATGGGGAGATCAAGAACAATGGTTAGGCCCTCAGCTGGTGTACATTGCCACACGAATGAGAACACTAAACCTTCTATAGCGCTTGTCATCAGTACGCCTCAAAGCGCTTTACAGAAGGAGGTTGTGTCATTATCCGCATTTTACAGATGGGGAAACTGAGATGAAGTGACTTATGTTCTTATGGCTGTCTGTTAGGCCACATTGAAAACAAGGGAAGGGCAGCGGAGCTCTGCCAACTTATACCAGCTGAGGATCTGGCCCATTAACATTTATTTTTTGCTAATTTTATTCCAATGAATCAACAAGTAGGTTTCTGTTTTGTGTAATCAAATCCTGCTTCTTCTCCATTTGATGTCTTGGCTATTGCAACAGATTTTGCATTTAAAACAGCAACTTCCAGTGATGGATCAAAGACTTGACAGAAAAATGCAGCTATCTCTAGGGTAAAAACACAACAGCTATTTTAACAGCACCAACTAAGATTTCCAGGCCAAAGGAACGAAATTTGACCCCAGCAAAGAAATTTGCTGACTATGCAACCCTGGCTCTTGTCTGTATTTCTTACTCATGCAAGAAGTCCCCCTGACTTCATGCTACTCATTGCAGAGTGTGTTTTGTAACACAGTCATAGTGCAAACACTTCCCACCACAGATGTCTGACTCGGCCATTTCAAAAATCCTCACAGGCGGGCACTCAATGAACAACATGGATGACCAATAGTGTTTATATAAAGCACAATTTTGTCCTGGTTTTCATTTTCACTCTTCACTCCATTAATCAGGTTGCTCATGATTTCAAGTTATTCTCTCACTCACACACACACACACACACACACACACACACACACACACACACACACAAAATCAATGTGCAAAGAATAAACAAACTGAGGATAAAGTCATTAAATTTTCATATGCTCTTTCAAAAGAGGGGAATTTGGAAAGATGAGACCACGGAAGACATGTAAACTTCTCTCAGTGAACTTTGTTCCAGAGCAGGTAGTTTTACTTTCAACAACTTTTAAAACCATACACATTTCAGATAGCATGAAACAAGGCAGAGAGGCACAAGATATGCAAGTCAGGATAGCTTTTCCCCTTCTTTGATCTCACAGTCAAAGCTTTCTGCCCCTCTCCCCAAAGCTGCCTAGAGATTGTCCTGCTGCAACCAGGAGGCAGATAAAAATGGAGCTCAAGTGCAGATACCAATTCTTTCCCTCTGTTTCACACCAGACTATCTGGTTAGAGGTGGGCATTGTGGAGGGAGTGACACCTTTGCACATATGTCATTCCCCCAAGAGCCAATGGAGTCCTCTCCCACCAGCAGGCCATAGGGGAGTTTCTTCACGTGAGTTCTTGGGGAGAAGGGAGGACACCCAGGGAGCAGCTACTCTTAGAAGTCCATGGAAGCAAAGCATGCTTCTGATTAGAAACCAGATCAGGTGTGAACACTGCTGGAGGCAGCATTTCCACAGACTGTCCTGTGCGACTGCTGCTGAACAGATGTGAGGGGGAGTCGGCCAATGGTAGCACAGCTCCTGAGGAACAGCAGAATGGCTGTGCAAAGGCCCAGGGTCTTCACTGACCTTGGAAGTTATGCCAGGCTGTAGGGCCTGAACCTCCTGTGCAAGGGAGGAGAGGGGAGTAGATCCTGCTCCCCCAGTGGAGCTCGGCATCAAACACACATGTCTGCTAGGTGGGGAAACAGCCTGCTCATGGGGGAGTAGGACCCTTACTCTGGATCAAATGGCTGCAGATCCTCATGGGAAGTGTTGCCCGTACCTTATATCATCTCAAAACCAAATGCACAAGTCAAGAAAGCAAAGTACTGAGGGTCTTCCACATGGCAGTCTATTTCCTGTCTTCCCCCTAAATCACTGGGCCAAAAGCCATTTTACTCTGCAGTTGGTTCTCTGCCTGGTCACAATTTGCTGATGAGCGCCCACCTTCCAGCCCAATGCAAAGACCAACAACGACAGAAATCCCTCTCCATTTACAGAGCCCCTGCAGGACCCGGAAAACAGGGTAAACAGGCCTTTGTAAAACAGGCCAGGTTCGGGTTGCTACCTAGGAGCATGAGTTAGGGACTCCCAAATGGGAACCAACATACTGCAGAAGCAGGCCTATATCCTAGCCAAGACCGCCCCAGGCAGTAGAAGCAGCGCTATTCTGCACAGGCAGGGCTGTGCACACATGTCCTTGCTGGGTTACAATAGTACCTAGGCCATGCCCTGGGCCTCCAGAGCATTGCCCAGGAAGTTGGGAAGTCTGACCGTCCACAGTTCTCCTGAAACAAATCAGTTACCTGGAAAGTGAAACCGGCAGTCCCGCTGGCCCATGGGGGAGGGATTTGGGGGAGGCGTTGCGCTGGGAGGATTGGAAGATTGGAAAGGTGCTGGAGAAGATGGCGTGGAGGAGGTTGTAGAAGATGGGTTACTGCTGGAGTCTAGATGGTTTATTGCTGGGGGGTGATCCTGCAAAACCAACAAAAGCCACTGGATGATTTTTGCTGAGGAAAGGGAGATTCTTATTGATGGGTCACCAACTCTCCCCAAAGCAGATCAGCCAATCACTGTCGCTGTGTGCAAACAGCAAGGAAGCAGGCTCTTCCCATGAGATCCTTATGGGCAGGAGGCTGGAAAAGCCAGCAGATGGTCTCAGCATGAATGGGAATGTGGCACCCAAAGCCCCTAAGCAGCTTTGAAATCTCAGCGCAAGACCCTAGTGCTGCTCCCACTCAAGTCAGCAGTAGAACTTGCAATGGAATCAGTCGAAGCAGGATCGGACACTCAGTGGTGTTCTGAGGAATCACAGACAAAATTAAGAGTGTGGGGTTCTTTATACAGAGAGTGAAAAAGAAAAAAAAAAAAGGGGGGGAGCAGGGCCACCAAACTCTTCAGGTGAACGGGAGGAACGTGTTACCTGCAGTCTAATCTAGTTGAAAACTATCACCTAGACACAGCAAGACCCTGTTATTAGGTAACAGACAGGGAAGTTTGGGGGGATGGATTCTTAACAGCTACTGAGCACCTGCACATCCCATTGGAGTCTGTGGATGCTCAACACTACTGAAAGTTAGGGCCTCGGGATTTTTGGAGCATCTTTGTTGTGCTTCTGGTTGGGGGACAAAACAAAGCAAAGATACATCTACAAACAAGTCACCCCCTTCCCCCATGGAACCACTGTTCTTTTATGCCTTAAGAAAAGGAGTACTTGTGGCACCTTAGAGACTAACAAATTTATTAGAGCATAAGCTTTCGTGAGCTACAGCTCACTTCATCGGATGCATCCAATGAAGTGAGCTGTAGCTCACAAAAGCTTATGCTCTAATAAATTTGTTAGTCTCTAAGGTGCCACAAGTACTCCTTTTCTTTTTGCAAATACAGACTAACACGGCTGCTACTCTGAAACCTTTTATGCCTTGAAAACCATCCCACTTCAAAACATCCTCTACCCTCTTCACACATTTCCACTGCGTGCACATTTGCTAAGTCAGTTTCTCAACTGTGCTGTGCAGTTTTGTTTGTAAGGTGCCTCCCTCTCGGTACCAACTGTGAATGACAAATGCAGCGGTCACACTAAGGCATTGGGCAAATGGCAAGGTAACGTTCACTGCTCGTTTGTCATTTCCCTGCCCAGAGGTGGAAACACTCATCGTTTGAGCCTTCAAACGAGTAGTTCTCAATTTCCACACTACCCCCTCCCTCCCATTTCACGGGGGTCTTGCTGGGACCCTGCCCCCATTTAGCACCATGGAAAGGGCAGGGTTGTCACGACTGACACCTACTCCCAATCCTCCACAGGTCACAACCCACAAACTGGGAACCCCTCTGAAATTCCCTATAGGAAACAACCCTGCACTTGGAGGGAGATGGACAGCCTGATCGAATACAGCTTTTCCCTTAGAACTGGGGGGGGTGGGGGGGAGGGTTTTTATTCCTTGGAAAATTGACTTTTCAGAAAAAACCAACAACTTAAATATTTGAATACAAAATGGCATCTCAGTGCCTCATGGGAGTTATAATCTGGGTATCCGAGGTTCCCATTCTCTTCTTTGGGCTGGGCTCTCTGGCCAGACTACAACTCCCAGAATGGGTCACTTTTACCCCTCTTGGTGGTAAGTCATAAGAGCCCCTGGCCACAGTCCGTCAAAGGAGAGGCCGTCTGGCCAGACGGCCTGGCCCATGGACGAAAGGAGGAGCGTAAGACATTCAAATGACAATTCACGGGAGACGCTATTTGGAAGCAAAATATTTCAGGTTTTGGTTGAAAACTGAGAACTTTTTGGTTTCTGAGCATTCACCGTTTCAACAAAATATCAATTTTCTGCAGGAAACAGCCTTTTTCACAACCATTTTTCTTGATCAAAACCCCAGGTTTTCCATCAAACCTCCACTGTGACTGAAAATGCGTGACCCGTGTTCTTTTCCACTCAATTGCTTAGGTTTCAACCCCCCTGCAGCAGAGAGCAGGAGCAGCTCAGAAGCCACATTTCACAAGTGGAACATGTCACACGTTGAAACCAAGACTCTCTGCACAGAGGCAGAAACAAAACGTGCGAAAAAATTATGTGGCTGTCACTGCGCTAGATGATGGTGCTGCATCTTTCCCAGTCAGGCTCACAGTTCAACTGCAGAGACACATCAGAAGCTCTGTTCACCAAGTACCTTTTTCGTTAGTGCTTTTGGAAGGGTTCCAAACTGCGGCTCTGCAGGTCTATCCACAGGGTTATTAATATCAGAAGGGACAGACTCCGTCCTTCTTATTTTTGCAACTGAAAGGGGAGGGAGAAAGTTTATTCAGACTGATTCTCATTGCGATCACATCAGTGATGAAAGATAAAATGCTGAAACTCACAGCAAACTTACTGGGAAGGAAAGATATTCTGCAAGCAGGGGCCTCTTTAGTACATTTGTTATGACACTTTAATCTGTAAGGGAGGGAGAGAGAGAGAGAGACATACAAACACACACACACACACACACATTAGATAGCGACTAATTCATTACAAACAATCCAGTCTAGGCCTCCCCTGGCACACTGCATGCTGATTTCAAAGGAAGTTCTGCAAACTTGCAGGGCCCCAGTGCTGCCCTGTGATCTGATTGTGTGCCAGGGTCTGCACCCAGATGTAGCCCTAGCTATATGAGGTATTTATATGGCCCCAATTGCTGTAGGATCTGAACACATGACATTTTTTAAATGCACTTATCCTACAAAACCCGTGCGAGATAGGACAGTGCTATTAGCCTCACTTTACAGATGGGGAACTGAGGCAGAGAGAGACTATGACTTGACCAAGGAAGCCTGTGGCAGAGCATGGAGTGGTGCCTGGGTCTCCCAAGTCACCACTCTAGTCAGTGGGTCACGTTTCCTCTCCCTCCACCACTCTTCATGTTGAGGGACCCCAATGCAGGGCCTGAAGTTGTAACTTAAAACTAAGAAGCAAAGCAAATACGTCTCAGAGATCAATAATAAATCGAATGACCAAAAAACCTTCTTCAATAAGGGACCAGGATTCGGTGCTCACCTGCAGTGCTTACACTTCACACCGAACATCATGCTTTTCTGACACACGTGGCACATCTGAGATAACCAAGATTTTGTAGAGAATCTGAGCAGAAGGGGGGGAAAGTGTTATATTGGGGCCAGTTAAATAGAAAACCAAACATTAACTGAAACACCGCTGTTTAACTACAGCCAGTTTACAGTGCGGCCTCTTATAAAAAGGGAACACATACACTGATGGAAGTGGCTATTTTATTTTATTTTATTTTATTATTTTAATAAAAAGGTATTTAAGGAAGCCAGCACCTGCTCAGGGAAAGAAAGTGACCTTTGTGCAGAGAACAACCATAGGTTTTGTGCTGGACATCGGTACTGGGGTCAATTTCAGCCTACACCTTTTGATCATAGGTGAGCATACAGGGCTTGATTGTCAGGAAGAACTAGTATGCACACACACAGGTGTTCAATCCCCAGAAGGAGATTTTTTGCCATTTTTCAGTGCAGTTTTGCAAACTGGAATTGCTGGTTGACAACTCCTGAGGCTAGCCGATCTACGGCCTTATGGATAGACATTCAGCCAAAACCAACTGGGTCACAGGCAAATAATCACATGCAGGACTCCACCCAGAGGGGAAGTCACATCACTAATGTTTCTCCTCCAAAGGCTCCCTAAAAGCAGACGTTCGCATATAGGGAGGGCTGTTTCTTTATGCCGGGTGTTCAGACGGAGAAGCAACTACGGAGCCACTTAAGCCTCTGATCCAGTGCTGTTCTGAATCGGGATTGTGAACAGCTGCGCTGATGTCAGGGGAACTAATCAGGGGGTTAAAGTTAAGCATGTGAATAGGTATTTGCTGGATCAGAGCCTAAGTTATGATTATTTTTTTTTCCTTTCTAGGAGAACAGCGGAGCAAACAGATGCATAAAACCTGTATGACTGTTTGGGACAATAGTTACTGCTAAACATACTCCCTCTTGATTAATTATTGGGGGGTTTTTGGAGGGAGCGTGGCAGGGGAGGAGGAAAGCAGGGGAGGGGCTAATGTGCTCCTCCCATTGTAAGACCAAGACCTTCCCTTTGGTCTGCAAGCTCTTTGGAACAGGGACTGTCTTTGTTCTGTGTTTGTACAGCCCCTTGCACAACTGGGTCATGGTTCATGGCAGGAGCTCTCCGGCACCACTGCAATAGAAATAAGCAAGACATTGGCAGGATCCCAAATAAACAACTTTGTAAGAGGGAAGGGAAGGTTGCAGAGACCCATCAATAGTTCTAATGTCTAATGCCTTTTAAGGACATTAGAGTTAAAACAAATAGCAATCCAGGACATGCAAAGTCAAGGCTAAACTTCCCAAAGGAGGCACCCAAGGCACCTTAAAATTCTGTATCAGAGCAGTCAGCTATAAACTGCGAGGGTTCAGATTACAGCAACATCCACTTCATTTCCTTTGTGGCTCCTGCTGTATTTTGTGTTGGTGTTTACCTGTGTGTTACAGATATGCCAATGTCTCTTCGTACCATCTGAGGGGATCCCTGGGGGAAGTCTGATGGGGAACAAATTAGATTTAAAAAGTTAATGCCCACAGTTTGTGACCATTTTAGAAATCTAAAGTGAAATTTGCACACAAAAAATCTCATTTCTAAGGGAACAACAAACAGCAAATCCCACCAAAGGAGCCCAAATACACCTGTGTTTCCAAAAGAGATCAGTAACATACCTCTTGCACTCCTTCCCCTGCACCTGGGTCAGGCACCCAACACCCATTGAAATTTAATGGGAGTCGAGAACCTAACGCCCTTGGCCTTATGCCCGGGTCACTAATTATGGTAGCACACATGGGAATAGTTCACTTGTTGCTACAGAGCCACAGGAGATGCTCTCTTCATGGTATGGACCCAACGTAAGTAGTGGCTGGTTCCTAGCTCTCCGTTTAATAAGGGTGTGTGGATTTATAGATTTGTTTTTCCCCATTAATTTATTAACTATTATTTCAGGATCATGGTTAGAGATGGGGAAAAGTCCACCCAGCCTGCAAATGCAGCATCCCCTAAAGGAGGCCACATCAGACACTGCTAACAAACATTTGTATCAGTGGCGGACTCTTAAAACAACAACAGGCTGGTGGGAAATGTTAAGACAAGTCAGATATGAGGCTGAAATGACTTCCTGTCCCTTTCAGTACTATGGGCTAGATTTGGGCAATGCTTACTCATGCTGAGGAGCACTTACTCACATGAGAAGCCTTACTGAGACTCCAACAGCAGTAAAGCTTACACACTTCTAGCCCCATATTAGCAAGAAAACATTATTTTAAAACGGATTTTGAAGGGGGGGGGGGAAACCCTGCAGGTTCTCAATTTTCAATCAACTTCAGATGCCTGCTTAGGAGGGCAGCTTTGATCTGGAAGGGGACCACCAAATAATGGTTTAACTATGACTAATACCCAGCTCTTATATAGGATTTTCATCAATAGATCACCAAGAACTTTACAGAGGAGGTTGGAATCATTATCCCCGTTCTGCAGTTCAGGACACTGAGGGGAAGTGCCTTGCCCAAGGTCACTCAGTTGGCCAGTGGCAGAGCTGGGAAAAGCCACCAGGTCTCCCAAAGTCCCAGTCCAGCACTCTATCTAGCAGGCAATGCTGCCTCCAAATACAGCTATATGTTAAATATTAACATACTGGAAAACCTGACACTATATAGTCATACAACACGGACAGGCCCCAGCCTGTGTGCACAGTTCCCACTAGCATCAACAGTCTCTCATTTGGTCCCTAGATGGCACCAGATTTTTTTTTTTTAATTGAGACATCACTGAAATGTTCCACTGTACGTCTAACACAGCTGGCAGCCATAAGCCTGGGTCCAGAAACTTGGGTTGCAGGGCTCACACTAGTGCTAGCGCTCTAAAAATATACAGCCCAAACTCCAGCCACAACTCCACAGTGCTGCATACACAGTTGTTTTTAGAGCACTAGCCCGTGTCTATTGTTCCGGGCTGGGAGGCTTGTTGCAGGCTGTGTACACATAGTCCAAGGCACCTACAATCTCCAATATCACAGAAATGCTTGACTGATATCAACAATTTTATAAAAAGCAGCAGCAGCTTGCGTGACTGATATAGCAATTATTTCCTGCGATAGCCTTGAAAACTCACACTGAATTAAGTGCACATATCTTCGGAGTCCCCTGTATTAAATAAGTATGGGCCTGGTTGATCAAAGGACTGTACTGAACGAAGCAGCAGATAAGAATGGTCGTTTGGGACAATACACGTGAAGTGGATTTCCTGGGAAACATCCAAGGGGAGGTGAATGCAAATTCCTCCCCCCACTCCCCAGGTTCTGCAAAAACCCAGCCTTTTGAAGCTATGCCCTGAGGAAGGGACCACCATCTACTGATTACCTATCCGTGGAATCTGTAGACCAAAGAGCCAGGCTGCACAAAGGAAAGTGATCTGTGCATGGGAATGCCTGTTCTGAGCTAAAGCTGGTATGAACTTGTAACCACAGAAAAACCCCTTGGCGGGGATTGAAGCACTGATTTCTAACAGAGCCCTAGCTGGAGTTTGGGGGGGATTTCTGGTAAACTCATTAGCATGTGTGGTGGTTCTTTTATTGGTTTTCGTGTTCTCTAATGTTTTCATCTTAAGAATAAAGGTTCTTGTTTAGAGAGAGCTGTGCGGTAGCTTGCAACTGTGGGCAATTACACCGTTTATAGTCTCTGGAGAGAGAGCAAGCTGCAAAACGCTGTCCTGTTTAGGCAGTCTGGCTTGCTGGGAATAACACAGCATAGGCAGGGAACTGGGCAGCATGGAAAACAACCCAGTCAAGAGGGAAAGAGGAGGTGATGCTGGGAGCCTACAAGCAGGTGCCCTTGGTGGACAAATTACAGCTTGCATACACAGACGTAAAGAGATTGTCAACCAAAGCCCAGTATTTTTGAACTAAAGGCTCGGAACTTTGGTTAGGACATATAAATTCAAAGAAAATTCGTACAGAAGGTAAGAGAAAGTGATCTTTCTATGGGATTTTTTTTTTTAAATCCTACACAATTTAATAGAGAGTGAGGACCTTTAAACAGAATAGCTAGAAAGACCTAAAAAAAAAAAAACAAAAACTAACAAAACAAAAACACCCACCTCATTTTCTGTTCCATTCCATAGGTTCTAAAGTAAAGTAATCTCTACACAATCCTATCAAAATAGCTACAGAACTCTACAGGAGTTCTCCACGAGAGGGATGTTTACATTTCCAATCATTTTAGGTTCATTTCTTTTTGGGAAAGTAACCATTAGGATTGCGTTTTAAACCAGCCATGCTTTTTAAATGCTTACCAGGCCATATATTGCACAAGAAAATCTCCTTAGTTTTATTTTAATGTTTTACAGGAAGACTAAAGAGTTTTAAAGGACAAGCGGTTTTCTAGGTTAGCTTCATGATGAAGGCAGTGGTTCAGGAAACAGACCTGTGTGGTCCGACCACTGCTGTCATGCCACAGCATACTGCTGAACTGAACTGCGGGTTGGGACAGTAAGTACCCTGATAAAGTGCTACAGCTTGATCCTGCAAGCTGCCGAGCGCTCGTCCTGATGCCGAAAAGCACATCAGCACATGTTCAAATTTTAAGCATCTGACTAGTCCTATTGACTCCAATGGGATTATTCATGTGCTTAAAGCTAAGCATGGGCCCAAGTGCTTTGCTGGTTCAGAGCCAGAGTGTTCTGCACTTTGTACAGCTGAGCCTTAAGTGATGATTAAATTGGCTACTTACTCAAAAAGCCCCATGTTGCAAATACAGGCATTGCATGATCCCTAAAGCCAAGGCTACATGAAATTTAAGAAACGCTAAGTAGAAGGATCTGGGAAGGGTTCGTGCTGATGCTGAATGGACAGTTATGAAATTAGAGCTTTTAAATACCAACAGATGTTGACACCAGGAGTCTGGAATGACAGGAGAAATTTAAAAACAGAACACCTTCAATGCTGGTCCAAACCCTACAGTATCAGTTTCTTTTTGTTGCTCTATTCATCTGAAGAGCTCCTGTTAACAAATAAGGACTGTGCCTGCAGCTCTCATGCAAGCAAAATGCCTGCTGATGTTAACCGCTCTACCCAGAGGACTTCCAAAAGGTATCATAAAAAGAGGACCATACGAGACAAAGACAAGACGTTCTTTTCCCCACAGGTAAGGATGCGAAGACTGCCCCCCAAAAATCTGTTTCTTACCAAACCTGGAAGACAAAAAGAAAGAAAACCATTTTCAACACAAGTAATCACGTGACAGACTATCTAAACTTCTCCCTTAAATGCAAAGTCTTACAACCTTTAAGACTATTTTCAAAACATGGCCTCTGTTTTTGGCACAGGCATCTTTGCACTGGCATACACGATATTTTGTACATTCTCTTGTGTGCATGAATGATAAAATTCACTGGAGAGAGTGCAAGATCCCCCTACACATACATACTACGCATATGTGTATGTTAGTCACAGCCCGGGATTGTCAAAGGAGCTTAAGGGAGTTAGGCACACATGATTTGGATGCCTAAATCCCTTAGGCTCTGTTAAAAATCCCAGCTGTAAATTCTATCATTTATGCATTCCATGCCAAAAAACAGAGTGCACGGAGCTGTACAAAGGCATATGGAGGATGAAGGCAGCCTTTTTGGTCCATTACAGTCTCCGCAACTATGAAGTGCTACATTGGCCTCCAAACAGACTTTGGGCTCCCCTGAAGTCAATAGTTTTATCATTTACTTTAATGAGACCAGGATTTCACCGCTAAATTTAAAGCAAAGCTGTAGCTGGCTACAGATCTTTTCAATGCAAGGAAATACCTCTCACCCATTGTTTTTAAAAAAAAAAAATCAACCTGTATACTTGCTGCTGTTAGAGGCCCCAACAGTGTGGGGGGGGGGTCAATACACACTTCATTTGCACTTGCATTTAAAAGCTACGTAGAGTTTATCACATGGTCACACGTGGTTTTGTACTGAACTCTTTCATATGCATCAGTAACTATAACTAACTAACAAAACTAACTTTCCTTCCCTCCCTTTATACAAGAGGATGCAACTTCCTTACTGACCTCTATAGCAGCTCATAACCAACTCCTTTGTAAAAGCCTTCAGTAAAGCCAGGTCCCAGCTGGACAATAGGTCTCAGCTCTGAACTCCTTCAAAAGGGATGGAGGGTTTAGCTAAGTGGTACTGGTTTGGTGCCAGCTGCAAAGTTTGGTTCCTGATCCAAGCGTCCCCAAAAGTTAGGGGGCGTTCACACTTTGTGGGGTGGTTGTTTCATGCTCATTTGCATAAATAAGCAAATGCTGCATTAACAGAACACCCTTCATCCCAAAATATCTACAAAGCATATCACGAGTCCTAAACTGATTTAAAAAAAAGATCTGTATATAGTTGTGTGTGTGTGTGTGTGTGTGTGTGTGTGTGTGTGTGTGTGTGTGTGTGTGTGTGTGTGACACTGAGATGCAGCTGTTCAAAAGCCACAGCAACACTTAAAACACAATTTCGGACAAGGAGTGAAAGACACAATAGCCAACTAAACTGTGTATATAGTTGCTTTATATGGAATTTGGCAGAGATGTTCTTGCATAAAAAAAAAGAAAAAAGAGAGAGAGAGTCGATATCCTCAGAAACAGCAAAGTAATCCAAATCCCTATATTACGTGTGATCTGAAAGACATCATAGCTACAAAAGCCAATTAAAGTTGTCCTAGGGCATCCATCAATATGAATTCTGCATCACAACCAAACATCACCTTCTGCAAAATCTGGATCCACACCAGAACTGATGTTGATCCAACCCAGCTTAGTTTGAGCGTGGATGAGACAGCAGTACAAGATGGTGTGGCTTGGGCCTACTGCACTGTTAACCTCGTGCACGAGATGGAGAGCATTAGTGTAAGAGTTGCACAGCGTTTGTATCGAGCATACGTCAATTTCGGCAGCAAGACTTCTTTAGAACATATGGTCTGTTTCACTTTATAAACAGGTCTGAGTAATCTTCAAGACAAGACTTCCTGGTTACATTGGGATTGGAGATATGGGAATTGGAATGATGCATGCAGCCAAAGAAAGGAAGAGCCCCATGTGTAAAACACAGCCCCCACCCCCCACTAGAAGAGGATGGAAACTCCAGTGCTTACTTTAGAGGAGGAACTTCATCTATCCTGTTGCCCAGCTGTGATTCATGGGACTTGCTTCTTGTGAGCGTTGGAAAGTTTGGTAGCAGCTGAAAGACCTTCCGGCAAGGCGGAGGCGGAGTCCGTGGAGGTTTCAATTTGTGCCGTCTCTTTAGCTGAGGTGTCGTCGGCGGTGTGATGGTCATGCTTTGAGGAGTCCTAAATAAGACTCGACCGCTGTGGGTGGGGAAGGCTAATGGTTCCAGGAAGTGGTCTGTATAGCTAGAAGGTCCTTGGCTCGAGGCAAGAGAATCTGAAGAAGGTAGAGCAGACACGGACACGGAGCGCGCCTGCTGGCTGTTGCCCTTTGAAAGATGCAGTATGCCGTGAGTCCACGTGGGTCCTGGCGGACAGGAGAGTTCTGCAGGGTGTGCAGAGCTGCTCTCTCGGCGCGCATCAGAAAGATTCCACAACAGATCTTCTTTTAACTCCCCACCTGTTCACCAACAGTATTAGTGTTAGCAATGGACAGAAAACCAGCACAGTGTGGCTTAAGGACAATAGGAAGTTTTTCCCTTGGCATCTGGCATCTGAATTGTTTCAACTCCTCAGAGTCTTAAACCACCAGCTAAAATTTCCTTCAAAATGACTGAAACAGAAACTGCTCTTTTCCCGATTGTAGCCAGGAGCTCCAAAACCTAAATAAACCTCCTTCCTCCGATAGGGTGCATGACTGGCTTGGGGCTAGATGTACGAAGGTATTTAGGTACCTGAGAGGCAGAGAGGCGCCTGGTGGGATTTAAACAAGTGCCTAACTGCCTTAGGTTCCTAACGGCCATAGACTGTTAATGGGAGTTAAGTCAGTTAGGTGTCCAACTTGCTTTGAAAGTCTATGGCGGTTAGACACCCAATTCACTTAGGCAACTTCTGTAACGTTCACTAGGCACCTATCTGCGTCTTTACATGCCTTGATAAAGCTGGCCTTATGACAGAGAAAGACAAATGTGTATTAATGGGGTGAGTCCATCAAGAATACAGTTTCCCGCCCCCATCTACGGGAAAAAAAAAAGTTGCATCAAACCACAAAAATTGTATTCAAAACATCTCTGCGTCTCACTTGTCCCCATACATCACCAGTGCTTAGCCACTGCCAGTAGCTTACCCCACACCAGACACCTTGGAGTATCAAGACACAGCTGCCTCTGTTAGAGAGGTAGCACTCATCCTCAAATTCCAGCATTTAGACACAATCTAGTACTTCCGTTTCATCAGTGTTACATAACCTGCTGGTTTATGCTGGGTGGGGGAAGTGAACCTGTCCAGCTTCCCCTGCAGCATGATCTTGGAAGGAGTGGCGCTGCCTTCCCTAATGCCTCACATCCGAAGACCTCCATTAAATTCCAGCACACCCTTATGAGGTAGGCAAGTATTCACCACTCACAACCTCCTTTGATGGCTAAGACCACTGTTCCCTCTAAGCTATGTGCGTGTGCACGCACACACAGATCCTAAACCTCATGCACACAGCGGAACACTGCGCGCACAAAAATTTGCACAGAAGCACAATAGTTTGCACAGAAGAAATTTTTTGTGCACACGGCCAGTCAAAAATTAGAAGGAACGTTGGACAAGACCCGCATCCATCTAAACACTTACACACTGGCTTAACTTTACGCACATGAGACATCCCATCGAAGTCAATGGGACAACAACTCACACATCTTAAGCATGTGCTGAACTTTAATGACTTGATGGATCGGGGCCAAAGACATTAAGCATCTTGGTTTAAGTAACACTAGCCAGTCAGTGGCAGAACTGGGAACAGAAATGAAGAGTCCCGGCTCTTTGTCTTCTGCTTTAACAGCTACATCTCATACCAAATGAGAACATAATAATTAGAACTTTGGGTCAGATGCCATTGCTTACAGGAAATAGCAACACGTATCCTGAGCTAGAGGAGATGGCTGTTTTGCCACTGTATGGATGGAAAATACTTGACAACCTAAAGATGGAAAGATCAGAAGAAGGGGAAAAAAAAAAAAAAAAAAAAAAAAAAAAAAAAAAAAAAGGAAACGAAGTCAAGTTCTTTGCTAACTTTGCAGGTCCTTAGATTTGCCAGAGGTACGAACTGTCAGATTACCAACAGGAAATGACACCTTCCAATGACAGAGCAGTAACTGCTACAAAGAAAGATCTGACGCAGATAAGGATGGTTTGCTGCAAGTAACACTCCCAGGTTTCCATAAAACTACAGCATCCTGTGCCTTTTAGAGCAGCACTTTTCTAGGAAGGGCCTTTTGGGAGAAAAAAAAAAAAACCACAAACAAACAAACAAACAAACAAAAAACAGTTCACTAGCTCTGAGTGACTTGAAACCAGATCCAAATCAGTTTGCGGAAAGATGCTTATTTCACATTCCCCTCTCCACCCCTCTTACAATCTGAAAGTCATGGTAGGTTTTTTCTGGCTATTGCTCCATCAGCAATACAGATCTGTAATTGCAACTACGCTAATGAGTCTGTTGTTAATGAGTGAGATAGATATGCCTTCAGCTTAGGGTGACGAGACAGCAAGTGTGAAAAATCAGGATACTTTTTTTGAGAGGGTGTGGGGGGGGGTATAGTTGAGATATAAATAATATATAGGGCCCTACCAAATTCACATCCATGAAAAACGCGTCATGGACCATGACATCTGGTCTCCCACCGTGAAATCTGGACTTTTGTATGCTTTTACCCCTATACTAGACAGCTTTCACAGAGGAGACCAGCATTTCTCAAACTGGGGGTTCTGACCCAAAAAGGAGTTGCAGGGGATCACAAGGTTATTGGGGGGAGGGGTCAAGGAATTGCCACCCTTACTTCTGTACTGACTTCAGAGCTGGGCAGCTGGAGAGCGGCGGCTGCTGACTGGGCACCCAGCTCTGAAGGCAGCACAGCACGCCGCCAGCAGCAGCACAGAAGTAAGGGTAGCAGTATCGCAACCCTCCCCTACAATAACTTTGCAACCCCCCCACAACTCCTTTTGGATCAGGACCCTACAATTACAACACTGAAATTTCAGATTCAAATAGCTGAAATCATGACATTTATGATTTTTTTTAAATCCTATGACTGTGAAAGTGACCAACAAGGAACCGTGAATTTGGTAGGGCCGTATCTATAAGCAAAGCCCTTAATATCAGGACATCTGGTCACCCTACTCCAGCTCCAAATATCAAAGCAGTGCGTTGGCACTACAGTTTTAAACAGAAGTCAATTTTTAGCACAGTCAGCAAACTGGACTCTGAGCAGGTCTACTGACTTAGAAGTGGCCATTTATAGAGTCCTTTCCAGAACCAAATGCACCTCGAGAGCCATTTCCTGTCCTCCGATGGGTACGCGGCTCTTGATAATTTCAAATCACATGAACCCCATGTGCATCCAAGGGCACAACTTGGCCCTTAAACGTTGCTGGTAGAATAAGCCCAAGAGATTCTGCAGAAGATTTTTAGACTAAGCAAAAGTGAAGCAAGATGGATTTGGTGGGGGGACACTGTCTAATTAGCCACTAATCCCATCAAACAGCAAGGAAATCTATACCTGATTCGGTCACCTTCCTTAAGCAGGTGAGAGCCCCATTGAGTCTGGAACACTCCTCATCACTGGCCCCACATCTCTTCATGGTTTCTTTCACCTTGGACTCGTTCATATCCAGTAAGACATCTAGGGTTAGCTCCTCTGGGATTCTCTGCAGAGAAAAGGGGAAGAGAAAATATGACCATTCTTTATTTGTTCTGGAGCATTTCCGGTAGAACTGCCACCTTGGTGTCGAGGATCTGACTCATGATTCACTCATTTCAGCTGTGACTCTCTCTCAAGGATCCCTGGGTCAGTCATGACTGCACAGCATACCTCAGTCAACCATGCCTAACAGCTGCTCCTCAAGCTTGTCTGAAAGCCTCTCTCACTAAGCTGTGAGTAGGCAGATGTATGGTGCATCCTCAGCCTGTTACGCTCACTCTCCCGTTAGTAAGGAAGGCTTGTTGTGCCAGAATTAGAGCTACTCGGAAAGCAGGTTTCCCCCGCTGTGGAAAAATTTAACGAACAAACAAATCATTGTCAAAAATTTTCAGAGGAAGTTTCATTTTTCAATCAAAAACCCCCAAAGCGTGAAAAGTGAAAAAGGAGGGAAAAAAAAGTTTGCAGCTGGAAGTTTTCTGATGAAAAAAAAAATTGGCAAAAAATAGAGGAAAGCAGACATCATACACACACAGGACAAAACTCCAGTTTTTCTATTTAAAAATAAGCTCCAGTGGATAATTTTCAACTAGCCCTAGACACAATCTTTCCGAGGAACATATTTGTGCCGCACTTTACACACAGAACAACCCACTGAAGCAAAAAAATATCGGAAAAGGCTCAAAAGAGATAGACACAAAAGATATAGCAGGCTAGGAAGCTTGAAGTGATTTGGTATTTCCTGAACATAAGTCAAGTTCTGTTTTTACACCACCCCTCGGTTTCCAACACAGACTTACAAACAGGGCCGTCCTTAGGCATACGCAGCATACTTGGCTGTGTAGGGCACCCTAAAATTTGGGGCACTCCGGAGTCTTAGTGTCCACCCTCCTCTCCTGCCTCTTCCGATCCCTGTTCTAACCCTTCCTGCATGCTCCCACAGCTAGCTGCTTCAGCCTGGTGAGTCTTCCTCCAGAGGGGATCTAGTAATTTAATAGTGAAAAAGCCTTCCAGCCTGCCAGACCTATTAGCACAACATTGAAACTGTTAAAGAGCCATTCGAGTGGTAATGAAGCCATTTAACAGGCTTTTGCCAACCCCAGATATTTACTGTCAGTTTCTGAATTCACTGACAGAAAAGGAGTACTTGTGGCACCTTAGAGACTAACAAATTTATTAGAGCATAAGCTTTCGTGAGCTACAGCTCACCCTACGAAAGCTTATGCTCTAATAAATTTGTTAGTCTCTAAGGTGCCACAAGTACTCCTTTTCTTTTTGCGAATACAGACTAACACGGCTGCTACTCTGAAACCTGAATTCACTGACAAAAACAGTTGTGCATTACTGTAATATTTACTCAGAACAACTGTTTTTGTCAGTGAATTCAGGTTTCAGAGTAGCAGCCGTGTTAGTCTGTATTCGCAAAAAGAAAAGGAGTACTTGTGGCACCTTAGAGACTAACACATTTTTAGTCTCTGTGGTGCCACAAGTACTCCTTTTCTTTATGCCTGTGTCTGTAATTTTCACTCCATGCATCTGTAGAAGTGGGGGCTTTTAAATCTTAAAAATCTATGCAAGGATTTTTTTTAGAGATGTGACTTTATCATCTTCAGCAGCACACTAATGAAATATTTTTAAAGCAAATTTTAAACTAAGGTCCTGTTGTGCATTACTGTAATATTTACTCAGAACATGTTAATGTACAACAGGACCTTAGTTTAAAATTTGCTTTAAAAATATTTCATTAGTGTGCTGCTGAAGATGATAAAGTCACATCTCTAAAAAAAATCCTTGCATAGATTTTTAAGATTTAAAAGCCCCCACTTCTACAGATGCATGGAGTGAAAATTACAGACACAGGCATAAAGAAAAGGAGTACTTGTGGCACCACAGAGACTAAAAATGTGTTAGTCTCTAAGGTGCCACAAGTACTCCTTTTCTTTTTGCGAATACAGACTAACACGGCTGCTACTCTGAAACCAGACACGGGCATAGATATACTAATGCGTGAAGAGAAGGGAGTTTGGTTCTCCACTTGTAAGGTAACTCCCTTCTCTTCACATGTCAGTATATCTATGCCTGTGTCTGTAATTTTCACTCCATGCATCTGAAGAAGTGTTTTTTTACCCACGAAAGCTTATGCCCAAACAAAATCAGTTTTCTTCTCCTCGTTTTTTCAAATGTCATTTGCTTCATTTGGGTCCATGGATTTGGCTGGAAAGGGGTGAGCAGGGTGGGGGAGGGAAGAGAAGTGGGAGACAATGGGGAGAGGGCATGGCCTGGGCGGAGTGGGGCCACAGGCAGAAGAGATAGGCTGGGGAGCTAGCCTTCACCCACTGCCCATGACAGCAGGTAAGAGCAGGCTGGCTCCTGCACACCCTGCAGCCTCCTTAGGCAGGGGCCAAATTCACAGAGCTGAATGCGCTGGCACTGCACCTTCTGTGTGAGGGAGAAGGTATGGTGGTCTCTGCAGGGAACTGTGTGACTCTCCGCCGCTGTGAGGCAGGCCCGGTGGCTCGGTATCCTCCGTCCCCAGGCTACGAGCCTGCACTGCCGTTGGGCATAGGGGCACAAGTTTAATAATACTGAATAGGGTACCTTACATCCTAAGGACAGCCCTGCTTACAAACAGAAGGATAATAAGGAGTACAAGTTATGGGATAACGAGCTGAGATGTACAAGAATTCCCCTGAAACTTTTGCTCACAACAATCACGGTTACCAACGCTCGTGATTTTACCACAAGGCTTGCGACATTTCGTTCTTTTGCTTAAAGGCTTCACAGTTCCTGGAGCCATAGGATTACAGGACAATTACAACTTTGATTTAAAGAAAAAAAAAAAAAAAGTTTCGCACCCTCATTTGTGAGGAAATTAGCTTGAAAACATGAGTCCTAAAGGCTCAAAAACTAGGCCAAAAACATTTGGTGCAAGAACCAGGAATGTATCAAGTTTTTTAAAGCTTATTTTTTTAAATGCAGTCTCCTCATATGCCTGAAGGATGATTTTTCAATGCTTGGGGTTGGCAGGACTGCTAACTGAGACCCAAACAAACATCTGGAGGTTTGTGTTAAATTCTCTTTGCACCCCACCCCCCAAGACACAGAGCCATTCCGTACTTCCAGTTTAAATCATATTTAATTAGATTAAAGGGAAATTAATGAATCAAGAAAGGACAAAAGTAAGGTCTCTAAGAAAACACAGTGACATTCTTCTATAACATGCTGGGTCTGAGCAGAATGCAACACTGTAGCTGCCTCCAGCAGATGCCAAGCAATTTAAAGGCACAGTACGGAATAAAAAGAGCTCGTTTTCTTGAATGATTTTTGGTCAGATTGAAAGGAGGAGGCACCAAGACCGGAAGCAAAAAACAAACACACGAGAATGTATGCGCTTGGGGGATTTGTAACCAGATACTACAGATGCCACCAGTGCACATAAATGTATCGTCAAATTATTATTCTCTCACTCTTATCTGATTCTGGGTAAGCTCATCTCAAACTATCTGATTCACACACACCCTTTTGAGATTCCCCCTATCGTTGGTTTCTATGGAACAAAGGTAAATCTGGCACCTACAAAGAGAGATAGTTGGGAGGAATAAGTCAGACTCCTTCCATTTTCATATTTTTCAATCATTTCAAGTGTTGTAAAATGCTCTACTAAATGTCCTCCTAAGTAGGGGTAATATTGTCACAAATGCCAAAGTGACTTAGGTGCTTAAGGGTACGTCTACCCTTAAAAATGCTACAAGCTGCACCACTTCAGTGTAGACATTTCCTATACTGACAAGAGGGGTTCTCCCATTGGCGTAAGTAACTCACCTCCCTGAGAGGCACTCTTCCATCAACCTAGCACGCTCTACACTGGGACTTAGGTGAGCATAGCTAATTCTCTCAGGGGTGTGGATTTTTCATCTAAAATGAAACCATGACATGCCGTGGGGCAGTCTTCCGTCCGACAATGGGTTCAAAGCTTAGGGAATCACAAGAACTGCGGGAGAAGAGAAGAGGAAAACGTGGAGGAGAATTCCAAGATGTCAAAATTTCAAAAGAAATGCAAACACATCGGCTTTGCTAATATTTTATTCTCAGGAACTCTTATATCACAAGTGTTACAATATACAGATCTGCTGCTTTTTAGAAAAAAAAAAAAATCACATACCAACAGATCATCTGAAACAGGAACAACATGGGGCCAAAGTCTGCTTGCCTTTGGCACAATTCCCATGAAAGCCTATGGCGTTCTGCAGGCATATGGCCAGCAGAATCTAAGCCCACACCATAGTAGATTCATTACTTCCCCAGCCACATCCAAACTTCCAGTCCAATACACCCCCCTAGATTTTCAGAGACATCTCTGCCCAGAACATGTGCAAAGGTCAGCTCTACAATATAGAGTAGCCCGGTTAGTCTGTATTCGCAAAAAGAAAAAGGAGTACTTGTGGCACTTTAGAGACTAACTCATTTATTTGAGCTTTCGTGAGCTACAGCTCACATGCTCAAATAAATTTGTTAGTCTCTTAGGTACCACAAGTACTCCTTTTCTCTCTATAATATAGGTAGTTATCTTCAGAAGATGCAAGAAACCCTGTAATGGGCAATCATGCCATAATCTGACCCTTGGGGAAAGTTTCCTCCTAACCCTTACCAGTTCGTGGTTGACTTTCTATAGAGTCCAAGGCCAGAAAGGACCATTGTGATTATCAGCTCTCACCTCCTGTATAGCACAGGCCACAGAACTTCCCCAAAATAATTCCTAGAGCAGAACCTTTAGGAAAAAACCCATCCCATCTTGATTTCAAAGTGGCCAGTGATGGAGAATCCACCACAATCTTTGGTAAATTGTTCCAATGGTTAATTACTCTCACCATTAAAAATTTACACCTTATTTCCAGTCTGAATTTGTCTAGCCAATTTTATTTTGCCTGGAAACACGAGGGCTTATGTCCCTTAGAAATTTCTATCGCTTCTAATGTAAGTTTAGATATTCCCATTATGTGTGTAATTAAAGCAATAGGGACTGCATTCACGTCACCCAAAAAAAAAAAAAAAAAAAAATTTAGACAATCAAATCAATTACTTTTCAGGCAGGAAAGCAACCTAAATTACTTAGCTACTCCTCTTGGCAATCCTGTCATTCCAGATCAGGGCGTAAGTCATTGTGCGCACACTGGCCCGTGCTGTTCCAAGCATGATGCAAAGGTAATCAGTAATCTATTACTGATTTTAATTTCTAATAGCTGCAATACGTAACAGATTACATTTGCCCTGAGAAAGTGAAGCATCTCAGTCTCTGCTGACTCCATTAACCCTGGGTTTAAAATGGCAACTACAAATGGAGGTGTGCTGTGGTGTGATGGTTGGAGCACTGGGCTGGGAGTCAGGGGCCCTGGTTTCTCATTCAGGGCTCCGCCATAGAGCGTGTGCACCTTTGGACAAGTGCCTTAGTTAACCATCTGTCAAGCAGCAATAAGAAGGGACTTCTGATATTTATCACGCACTCTGGAATGAACAGATAAAAAGAGCAGTGATACTTCACGATCAGGTCCGTGGACTGAATATGGTTCTCAATTACACCTGTATAAATGTGGAACAATTCTACTGAAGCGATTCTGTATCTGCACCAGTGCAAAATGAGAGCAGAGAGTCCGACCCTGTGTGCATACAGAGAAGTGGGATAAGAGAAGGGATGTGGTTATGCCTTCTTTTCTAGATGAGAGATGGTAGATTTTACATTATCATCCCTGGATGCAAGTGCAGTGGCACGAAAGGTAGGCTCTACTCCAGGGCGATGAGGAAGTGAAATCTCTGACAGAGACAGGTACTCCGGGAGTTTGGTTTAATGATGGAACATATGGTTGAACAAATAGGAGCTGAAGACAGGAAGAAGCAAGCTGGCATAAACAAATGCTGAATACTAGCTCAGGCTGCAAGCCACACACAGAGGGAAGAGTCACAGTGCGTTCTGGAATTCTGTTCAGCACCAGACGCTCACATGTCCTTGCCTGTGAGAACTGTGCCTCCAGCCACCAGCACTCTGATAGGGGCTGCTAAAGCTGGCACAGCAGATTACACAGGTACAGCCATCTGTTATGTGTCGCACTGAAAAGCTGTACACACACCCCCCATGCACATTTTTGTTCTTCCCACATTGTCTGGTGGCGGACTAGACATCCAGTACACTCTTGCTCGGTGGCTGGCTCACAGCCTTAGCCAAGAGCAGACTTCTTTTAGCGAAGGGTTAGTAAAGCAATTGCTGCTGTTTGGGACCCTGATCCTGCAAGGTGCAGTACGCTGCCCAGGTGCTGAGCACCCTCAACTCCCACTCCAGGCTTGTGGGGCTGGGCCTTATAAACACTAAAGCCAGGGTCTCCAGAAGAGCTAGGACCCACAGTTGAGGCTGGGTTTGCAAGACAGCTTGGCTACCACTTACTAAATAAGAGCCAGAGGATCAGAAGCGATCAGCAGACTGGGTGCCGAGCTTGTCTGAAGATCTGGCCATCCACGCCAGAGGGGAGCTGCTTGGAACTAAATGCTTTTGACAACCTGGCCCTGTGAATATACACAATGCTGGGATTGGAGCAAGACGGCACAAACCACTTGGAACACCTTGCCCCACACACAGCTCTGAAGCTCAATTGGGCAAGTGAGTTACTGGTCAGGGAGCAACATTATGCTGGTCTCTGAGGAAGCACCAGACAAATCACCGTAGGAAGCTGGGCTCTTGCTGAGCCAATAGTTGGATTTGCTGCAGCCTTTCTGATGAATCCCTGTTTCATAAACAAAGCTCAGCTACTCTCAGATGTTTACACATGCTGCCTTTCCACAATCCCTCAGTTTCCCCCGCTTTGCGTTTGAGCGGCATCTAAAGACATTTTCCTCCTCTTGTGGGAGGAGGCTTTGAAGGTTCAGCAGAGAACTCAGTGTCCGGACTACATGGCTGCTAAATCTTGGACGCTGGTCTTTAATCTCTGTTGTGAAAACACCAGTACTTTGCACTGGTTTGAGTCTGCTACAGCACCAGGAGCCACTTGAGAGTGTGTTGTTTGGGAGCCGCCAGAGAGGCAAGATAAGGGGAGTTTATTTCCTACACTTCAGCAGGCAAGTTAAGAGGCAGCAAAATGAACTGGGAAAAAAAAAAAGTATAATCACAGATGTCAAAGATGGGAGACACCTGTTTAGTCAGCAAGTCCCTGCCAGTCCAGGCTAGCTCCTGATGCAGTCGGAGCGCTGCCAAACACCACCAAATGACAACATGCTCTCAGCAAAGGCTCCTCAGAGTTGGCAAACTTTTAAGGGAGGTCGGCAAGGATTTGAGGAGAAGGTACAAACGCTATCCACTTCTTCGCTAGCTCACAGGACACTCGTGTGGCTTTTGCTCTCAGAAATGAGCAGACCCCATAACTTGGTGCTTGCTCTTCTCCCTCTTTTGAGCAGGATCATGGCTGGGTCAGACAACGCTGCCAACCCTCTATCTGCACCCCATGGGAGCGGGCTGAAATAATACTGGGGTATTAATTATTAATGCTCCAGTCCCTGCTGGGGGTGGGGATGTGCAAACTGCTTAGCAAAGATAGGCCTCGTTGACACAGGTTTTGTACTGGTATAAAGGCAGAAATAAAAATAAAACTATTAAAATGGCATCAACACCCTCAGCCCACAAACAAACCTAGTTAAACTGGTAACTAAATTAATACCTAGCTCTTAACTAGTGCTTTTCTTCAGTAGATCTCAAAGCACTTTACAAGAGGAGCCCTCTTTTATATATAAGGAAACTGAGGCACAGAGCTGGGGGGGAAGAGATGACTTGCCCAAGGTCACCCAGCAGGCCAGTGGCAGAGCCAGATCTGCCGAGTCCCAGTCCTGTGCTCCACTCACTAGGCCAAGCCCTATCTTGGATGCAGTTATACCCACATAAAGACACCCTGTACGAGTATCACATTTCCCCTTCTCATACCCAATAAGCTATACCAGTCTAAAGCACCTTCATACCTACATAACTGCATTCACACTAGGGGATTGCATGGCTTCAACTGTATCAGCCCAGTAAAAGCAGTACAACTTTCTAGCAGAGAAAAGAGCTAAGCCCCAAACCCTACTATGAGCAGGTATCTGGAATGGCATCCTGACTGGGTTCCCGACAGACTACAAACAAACAGAGGAGAGAGAGTCAGAGCAGCCAGGGGACAGCTCATCTCCACAGGATAGCCAGCGTGAGCTCCTAATACCGCATCTGAGGAAGGCTGGCACTTGCCAATGTTTGATGAGTGGGATGGTACCGTGCAGCAGCATTTGTCGCCCCACAATGCCCATAGCTCATTCCCAGTGGCGACCGCACCGAAACCCCGTTTCATCTGCACGGAGAACTGGGAGTGCCTGTAGATTCAGGTGCTGAACTTGCTCCCCTTGAAAATGCTGGCCAAATGCCAGGGTGATATCTGCTGTGGTTCTTCGAGCCCCAGCTCCCAGCGCGACATGCTTCCCTTTCTGGCCCTCATGACTACAGAGAAAAAGCCTAAAAACATGACCTCGGTGCACCCCTAAAGGTCCAGAAACCGGGAGGCTGGTAACCGGGAGAGTGTCAAGCAAATCTCACGATCTTGAGGCTGGCTGTACTAACAGTCTCACTGGTGGCAGCAGCAGCAGGCACCGTCATCAGCCCCGTATTTTGTCCAGCAGATGGCAAGGTCCCGAAGACTTTAAAAGCCTCCTCTTCCACCATGAGGCCATGGCACGAGGAGCAAATAGTGAGAAAGTCTTCAAGGCGGATGCTATCTTCGGGGTGCATTTGGCAGCTGGCACAGCAGGCTGGGCTTCTACCTGCAGACGTGAGCTGTGACACCACGGACCTGGGACCCAAAGCAGCTGCCTCACCAAACCTCTATGACGTCTGATGCTGCCGTTCTCCTGCCCCAAGGAGTTTAATTTTAGAGGGGGATAGAATGGCAAGTTGCAGGGAAGTATAAGCCCAGAAAAGGAGATTATATTTAAACAATCCCAATGACCTTGAGTAGGGAAAGCTCAGACAGGCTTCCAGAACCTGCTGCCAGTCCCCAGGACACGCGACAAAAGAAACTAAGCCTCAGAAGTGTGTGTGGGGGGGGGGGGGGTGGTGGCGGGAATAAATAAGAGTCTTTCTTTAAACAGCCACTCATGTGCTGCACATATGTGGTGGCTTAATATAAAACTGGTCAACCTGATCCCTGCAAGATTGGCCTGACGATTTCTCTCTGTTGGCCCCCTGGACAATGCGATAATCACGCCAGTCACTAGTTCAAGTTGGCACTTTAAAAACAGGCTCAGTTGCTGTCGCGGCTGCTCCCGCTCAGCTGTTGAGTCTAGTAGAGCAGATTCTGCACGACACGCTTCGCAACCCGACGTCTGTCTCACGAGTACACAACACTGGGACTGCCACGGTTCCCATCCTGATCTTGCTAACCCTGATGGAACACCAATGGAGTTATTCCCGATTCAGAGCAATTAAGGGAGAGGTAAAACAGCAATGGATTTAACTCCGCCTGCCTTGTTTTGGTCTGTTTTTGGACGGTGCCACTTTAAAAACTACAAGAAACCCAGCTCAAACAAATATAGACATGACAGTCCAATCCTCAGGGGAGCTGGACTCTTTCAACTCAGAGGGTGTTCACTGGCCTGAGTGTAGAGCCCCACCAGGCAAGGCATTTCCCTGAAATTCACCAATCTGTCTTGGAGGCACAGCTACAGACTCAGCAGAGACCTTCAAATCTAGGAGCAGGCTCTGGGTGACCGGTTTAAGGAAAGCAGCAGCTGCCAGACACATTTGCTTTTCCATCGCCTTAAGACAGGGAAGCAGTCGATAGAGCCACTCGCCCAGCCCTCTGGCTGTTGCCAAAGAATGAGTGTCCTGCAGTTTGTCTCTCTATCCGGATAAGAGAGCCTTAAAGAAGGCCCTACACCAATTGCATTGAGGTGCTAATCTTCTGCTCTCTACTTCATTAATTAGAGTTTAAATGGCTTTCTTCTCATTTCTGTTGAAAAGGGTTGGCACAAGTGGCACGGGCTTGGTATTTATATGGGAAGAGTGGGGTATGGATGAACGAATGGGTGAATGATAGATGGGAAATGATAACTAACGAAGGGGGAGACACGATTGAAATAGCTGTTCTGAAGTAGCTAGGTTCCCTGGAGAGACAGGTTCAAACCCAAGCAGTGTTTACACAGTCCCTTCTTGCATGCAGCCTACTGCACATGGCTCTTTCTGAGGAGAACCTGGGTTCTGATACTGCCTCAATGTGTGCAGCATAGGAACCTAGACAGACCCTGCCCCCACTGGGGAAAACTCCCATAGGCTTCAGAGCAAACAACCCCAAATACTCTGTGTGGATAAAGGAATCCATTTTTCTTGCAAGGAAAATTTTCCCCACAGGACTTGGCCAAAATCTCATGTCCCCCCACTCCCCAAACACTGCCATGCAGCAGGCAATGTGCTGGCTGGCATATGGGACCACAACAACATGACATGCTATAAACCCAAGAGTGTAGTTCTGTTTCAAATCAAAGCATGAGCACTCCCATACCTTAGAGAGGAGGGATGACTCAGTGGAGAATGTGCTAGCCTATGACTTGGAAGAGCTAAATTCAATGCCCTGCTTTACCACAGACTTAAGGCTGTAAGAACGGCCACACTGGGCAAGACAAATGGTCCATCTGGCCCAGGATTCTGTCTTCCAATAGTGGCCAGTGCCAGATGGTTCAGAGGGAATGAACAGAACAGGGGAGTTATCAAGTGATCCATCCCCCCTTGTCCAGTCCCAGTTTCTGGTAGTTGAAGGTTTACGGACACCCATAGTGTGGGGTTGCATCCTTGCTTATAGCCATTGATGAACCCATCCTCTGAGAACCTGTCTGAACGGAACAGTCCCAGCCTTTTTAATCTCCCCTCAAATGGAAGCTGTTCCATACCCCTAATTGTTCTCATTGCCCTTCTGTGTACCTTCTCCATTCCTCATGTATCTTTTTGAGGTGTGGGAGACCAGAATTGCACGCAGTATTCAAGAGGTGGGCATATCACAGATTTAAATGGTGGCATTATGATACTTTCTGTTCCATTATCTATCCTTTTCCCAATTGTTCCTAACAGTTTGCTTTTTTGGACTGCTGCTGCACATTGAGCAGATGTTTTCAGAACACTATCCACAATGCCTTCAAGTTCTCTTTCTTGAGGGGCAACAGTTAATTTAGATCCCGTTATTTTGTACATAAATGTGCTTTACTTTGCATTTATCATCAACATTGAATTTCATCCGTCATTTTGTCACCTAATTTAGTGAGATCCCTTTGGAGTTAATTACCTGGAGTAATTTTGTATCGTCACTCTTTCTGTATGACCTTGAGCAAGCCTTTGTTTCTCTGTGCCTCACTTCCCGATCTGTACAATGGGGACAATAGCACTGCTCTACCTCACTGAGCTATTAGGAGGATAAATAAATTTATGGTTGTCGGGTGCAAAGATACTACGGTAATTAAGGTCTATGCAAGATAGGCTGCTGGTAACTGTGAAGGCTTACTCATCGTTCTTGATTCAGCAGAAGAGATCTAAAAAACAAAACAAAAACCCAAACCCAGGAAACAAACCCTTCTTAGAACAATGAGAAGGGCTTTTCTACAAAACCCACCTTCATTCCAGACATACAGAGTGGGAACTCTACCGGGTACATGCTTGAAAATGAGCACTAATGAAAGAAAGGTTTACAAAAGGCAGCTCTTTCTTGTTGTGTGACTAAGTGTTTCACAGCAAGCTATCCCCTCTGTCTAGCAGGTACGCTGGCTGTCAGGACCAGGGGCCACCTACATGTTGGAAAAAATGCCATGGATCCATACAGATGTTAGCAATGTTGGGACAGTTTTTGCAAAAGATTCCCTAATGCAGATAAACCTATAGTAAATATATTAATGCGTCACACACACACACACACACACACCTTTCTATGTACGCATGCAAGTTGTCTCCAACCCCAACCTGAAAACAGTTCCTTCTACCAGCTCTGCAAAAGTGACCTGACCTGTTCCTCACCCCTATATGGGCGCTGTCTTTACAAAACTGGACATCTGTCAAGGCCCCAAATGCCCCTTCTTAATCAATACATTCCTGGAAGATAGCTGGTTAGGTGAAGAAGCAGATGCTCGATAGGAGAAAGCCCATTACGTAAGGTGCTTAAAGTCCTGCTGAAAGAAAAGGAGTACTTGTGGCACCTTAGAGACTAACAAATTTTTGAGAGTGTGTGGCACAAGCTGTCAGCATAGTCTGTGTGGTATGTAGATTGTAATGGATTTTTTACCTTCAGTCCTTTCGGTATGATGTCCATCTGTTTGCATTTGGAGAGGAAGATGATGTCTGTCTGTATCTGTATGAGTTTTTTCATGAAGTTGACAGATTTCCACTCTATACAGCTAAATTCAGTGCCTTGCATAATGACAGGTTTCAGAGTAGCAGCCGTGTTAGTCTGCATTCGCAAAAAGAAAAGGAGTACTTGTGGCACCTTAGAGACTAACACATTTTGTTAAGGTTAGTCTCTAAGGTGCCACAAGTACTCCTTTTCTTTTTGCGAATGCAGACTAACACGGCTGCTACTCTGAAAAAAGTCCTGCTGGTGACTCTAAGCAAAAGCATGTGAGCGAGGGTGCTTTGAAGATTGTCTCTGTGAAATTAGCTTTTATTCTGCCTTGGCTGTTCCAGTGCCCAAAGAGAAAGGCAATAGAGGGACCTTAGAGTATTAGCTCTCTGGTCAGTTCACATAATAAAAACAATATTCTAATAGTCATTCTAGAAGCCTCTCAAGAGATGTTCATGGATCACTCTGTAAACTGGATCTGCCCGGGTTTTGGTCTAGTGCAAACTCCCCTCCACCTACTAAGTCTTTTACACAGACAGACATTCTTGGTGCACAGAGGTGGAAAGCCCTTGCCCAAATTGCAAACTGAACTAGTAGAAGAGATGACCCTGTAGATAATAGCCCTAGGGACTTTAGGATCTGGGATGCCTGCAGCACAGTTGTGGTTCTCAGATTAAGTAGCATTGCAGTAGGGTGAGGAATGATGGGGAGGGATCGGACATGGCCTCCTGTTGTACATGGGAGGAGTCACAGACAAGGAACCTGTGGGAAGCTTGCTGTTACCCCATTATATGTATATGGCATCCTGCTAAGAAATCTCCATATTCCTTGTGCTGTCACAGTCAAGATTGGGCCAGACTTTTTGATCATGGTGATGCCCTGCCATCCCACAGGATGCAGATGGGATCAATCAGCAGCCCTCTGTTTGGAAAAATGGGATTACTGAGTGGAGAGATGAAGCTATGTCCTCTGTCTCATACCACAACCTTTTGGAGAAGACAGCTAGCGATGTGCCAAGGGAGATCTCGCCTGCTGATTGACTACAGCCTCTTAAGAACATCAGCCAGGTACATTGCTTATGAAGGAGCCTCGTTTAGGGTTAAAATTTGCCCAGTGCCTTGACGCCATAAGTGGCACTTGGGCCATATGCCAGTGCTTGGTGCTGGACTGAATTTAACCCCTACTGCAAGCTTTTTCTGCTGTAAACAGAGGAGCTGCTTTGTCTTCCCCACTGCAAAGCTAATGCTAAATAGAAGGAGCTGGGTGGAGAAGTCCACGCTGCTAGGGTCTGTTCTTCCAAGGACTGCGTGGTGACCTTGTGGGGATGCTCCTGCCAAATGGCAGAGTTGTCCTGACCTGTGGGGAAACCATGTGCTACGGAGTCTTGCAGAGAGGGCAGTCGTTCACTCATGTTCCTCTCAGCAATCCCCTGAGGCTACAGAGCTGGTGGCTCTCAAGGGAGTCCCATCCAGTTCTCCCTGATGGGTTGGATGGCAACTGTAACATGGCTTTGAAGTTGGAGACCGAACAGGAATACACCATTCAAATGAAAGGTCTTTATGGGGAGACAGAGCTCCAGGTGCTGCTTTTCCACTCCCAAGCTAAAAATACACTGCACAAAAAACTACAATCCCCCCCAGACAGCTGGGCAGGACAGTCAGTAACAAACTGGTCACAATCGGTCTGAACCACACCACTCCCTGCAGCCTGACCTACACTCCAGGGAAAGGAATGCTGCAGAGAGAGATGGAGGCATACTCTCTGCTCAGTGCACTTGTTCTTCCCGCTGAGTGCAATGTGTAGCCATCCGCCATATGATAAAATTAATAGCTCAGACTGTTCAGATTCCTAAAATATCCCTCAGGCCAGCCCCCCCGGGGGGGGGTCACACAGAAGCTGCAAGAAACCAGAAGAACCTGAACCATGCACGGATTAGTACAACCATGAACCAACGGAGCGAGGCTCTTTCCCTGCCAGCCTGCTCGCTCTGATCCCTTCGGGTACAATCCCTCTTGAGGGTTTAAAAAGGAAAAACACAGCTCCCGTTGAACTCCATGCCCTCTACCTTGATCATAAAGATTTAATGGGCAACAAACTAAATGTTTCACAAGCAAACCCAACACTGATTGAAAAGAACTGTGGTATTGCTAGACATTCCCAAAGCAGAATTGTTACAAACCAGACCTGCCAGCAAAACTGCCCTTCATACCATTGATCCTCCTGGAAGCCCTGCGGTGGGAGACGTGTTGGTTTAATGCAGAAGTCCCCGAACTGTGGGGCACGGAGGAACGTTCAGTCTGCGTTTCTCTCCCCCCCCCTTCCTCCCTTCCCGCCCCACCCCCCCGAGCTGCAGCCCCGTTCCTGGCCCCAGCTGGGAGGGCAGACAGGGACAAGGGGGGCATGACTCTGAAAAGTTTGGGGACCGCTGGTTTAATGTGATCTCTAGAGCCAGGCTCACCACTCCCTATCTACAATAGGCTGCCAGTTATCAACACTAAAAACAGACTTCCAGGCTTGATTGACTAGAACCCCTGCTAGGGCAGAGCAGGGCCAGTTCAGACACGTCTCACAAGATGATAATGAGGCAGCCATCTTCTTCAATTACCTTTAAGTCTGAGACAAAAATTGCAGGGAGTGACCCAAATAGCATCCTGCGAGATTTTTCTTACATCAAAGAAAACAAGCCAACGGTAGGGCCCATTTTAGAAAAAAACTCAACTCATTTTCTTTTAAATGAAGAAAACAAAAAAAATAAATTAAATTAAAAAAAACCCACCTCCAAACCATGGAAGTTCAAGCTGCAAAAGACCTATTAGATCAGTGATTCTGAGCCTGTCTACCCCAGGACCCTCTCCCTTTTTGCAGAGATTTACCCCCCATTTAATGCTAGGCAAAAGGCAGGGCAATCACACACCCCTCCCGACACCTGATCCACCCTCCTGGGGTTCACGACTTCCAGCTGAGAACTCCTGCACTGGACCATCCATACCAACTCCCAGTCCAGACAGGATTATCCCCTGTGTTTTCCTAGAACTTTGTCCAGTCTCAATGTCAAAGTATGTATCTTCCACCCTTTGGAGAACACTGCTCTCCCCACACATGCACTTGGCTAAAGCTAGCCCCTCCCCAGGGCACTTAGCCATCAGATATCTCCTCAGCCTTTTGCCACAAAGTTATCCAAGACAGAATAGCCCCATCCCAAAGCAGAGCTACCTCAAACTAGTCAATTTACCCCATTTACATGGTAGCACGGGGGGAGAGGGGGGAGAAGAAAGAAATCATCACAGCAACTGGCTTTTACAAATTTGCTGACTTACCCTTCACAAAAATGTGCATTGTAGAAAGAAAATTGGAGCCTTCTATTCTCCACCTACCTCAGCGTCTGCTAGCCCGGCACCAAACAGTCCTCTCACGCTCTGCAGCATTACTGGCTCACTGTTATCCATGTTCACAGGAGTTTTAGCTGTTGCCCAACGCCATAAACAGTGCATTGTTATTATTGTAATCTCTTCCAGAGCTAAAGGATCTGACAGGCAGACATTAATCTGGTTTTAAATACAGGCGTTCACCGGGGGGGGGGGGGGTGTCAATTCTAACACTGTGCCGCTTGAAAGCTCTCGATGGCTGGAGCAGTGTCAGTGAGCAAAAAATAGCTGGACTGGAGGAGTCAGCAAATATTTTAAATTAGAACCAGGGCTCTATTTCTGACAGGAGAGCCCGGGAGTTTTTGTGCTTCACTGCACAGCAGCTTTATTTTTGGAGAAGGCCGATCAGAGTTTGGGGGCAAGGGGGGGGGGGAGGGGGTGGACTAGCTGAAAATGCCTTTGAAGAAGGCTGGTTTTCCAAGTGCTACATCACAGATTAGCACAGTCACCAGGATGCTCTGGCAGCATTAGAAATGACAAGAGCATCTGAGCATTCACATAATGTAAAATGAGCACAAGCCCTTTAGTGCTTGGGAGAGACAGTATGGTCCAATGGGTACAGCATCAGGCTGGCAGCCAGAAAGCCCCGAGTTCTGTCACTCTGCCAATCTACTGGGTACCCTGGAGCAAGTTACTTCACCTCTTTGGGCATCTGTTTTCCTTCCCACGCTTTGGGTCTTCTCTATTTAGTTTAGACGCTTTTCAGAGCGGAGAATGTCTCTCGCCATGTGCTTATACAGTGCCTGATGCAATGGGGCCCCAATCTCTGTTCAAGTCACTAAGCTATGGCACAGAGGGTACATTTCTCAAAAGCATCAGTGGGATTCTGGGTAAAAAGTGTTAAAGCATCTAATTGACCTGAATGCCTAAATCCCTTTAGAAAGGGGGGATTTAGGCACTTCATAGCCAAAGTCATGTAGGCACTTTTGAAAGTTTTACCGAGGTACTTTTCATCAATGATTCTCAAAGCATGTTACAAAAAGGAAATCCAGTCTCATTATCCCAATTTTTAAAGGGGAAACTGAGGCACAGAAAAAGGAAATCCAGTCTCATTATACCAATTTTACTGAAGAGGAAATGGAGGCACAGAAAAGAGAAGCAATTCATCCAAGGTCCATATCTCCTGACTCCTCGTGCAGCACCCTATCCATTAGGCCATGCTGACTGAGGACTCCCTCAGCCACTCTTCCGCAGCAAATCACAGGCACGGTGTTCTTTAGAACACTACAGGAAAACATCCTTAAAGATGTTACATAAACAATAACACTGAGCCCTGCATAGCACCCTTCTTCTGACCATCTGTTTTCAAAGCACTCTGCTCCGATGGGGCTACATTTCAGGTTCTATAAAAACAAGCTCTTACGAAGCCAGAGTCCAACAGAAATGGTCCCATGATTTGTGTACAATTTCTAGTAGCCAACTCATCACAAAACAGACAAACAACCCCCTGCACTGTTTACATCCCAGGCATTAAAGCCCCACCAGCCTATCAGCTAAAACTAAAACAGATTTCATTAACTGCTATTGTCCAAGCAGAGAGAAAAGGAGGATGAAAAACCACCACCACAAATGGCGAAAAGCCAACTAGGATGTGTACAATACTGTCTTTGGTTTAAGAGTCTTTCCTTCCCCCGCCCCCCGCAACCTGCGGCTCCCAATTCGTTCCCATGAGCCCACACAAAAGTCAAACTGGACAGACTCTGCTGTGTATTTCCTGTGCAGCGCATTTCAATGCTACCCAAAACGACTGCCACTGCATGAGAAAACAAATAACCCTTGGCAATGAAACGGGATCAGAACCAAGGAAAAGGAGAATCGGGATCAAAAAGCAATTTAAATAAATGCTGCACACGGCACCAGTATTTCTGACTGTGGGAGCAAGAGCCACCTGGTTTGTCTATTTCTAAGAGGATTGGAGACAGCAAGGGGGCTGTGAAGAACAGCATTAAGCAGTGAGAAAGTTTGCTCTTCTGGGCGTGGAGCAGACACATCTTTGCTCACCATCCTAGCAACCACGCAGACGACTTGAAATGCCCAGGATGGGGAGTGGAAGGTACTTCCTCCCTCCTTTGTGCAGACACTGTAAAGAGGTTTTCAGTGAGTTCCTTAGGCAAAAAGAATTTCTGTGCAAGTTGCAGTTACCACAGAAACCAACGAACAATCTGGCAGTTCAGTCCCAGGAACAGACTGCACCGTTGCAGCTGCTGTACCTCGGGCAGTAATCCCACCCCCGCAAAAAAATCTATGAGCTATCAATGAACCACCTACATTCTACATAAAAACAGCAGGGCCCAGTCCTGAAGTCATACTACTAGGGCCAGGTTCTGCACTTTTAATAGCAATGTGAATCTGGAGGAACTCCACAAAACACCAGCTCGACAAACCCCCAGTTTTCACTCAATCTTTATTCTTGTTGGAGTCAAGGAAATCTTTTGCTGGAGAAAGGATTATGTGAAAGCTGAACTAGGACCTCAGGATTTGCTCAGGGCTGCCAAAACCAGGAAGAGTGTTCACTGCTTATTCATATTCATTGGATTATTAGGATATTTGCAATCAAACTGTTCACTTGGTGCTGGGCAGTGCGTATGTTGCTGAGCGCTCCCAGGAACGGACCCCATGAATCCAATGGCACTTACTCCTGTGAGCAAGTGCTCACTGACCTGTGTAAGATTTGCAGAGTCCAGCCCCAAGTGATGTCAGTTTCCTGCAGTCTGAAATTTCCCCATAATCCAGTGGATCCGAATAAGCATGCAAGTTCTTGCCATTAACAGACAGAGCCAGCACTAGGATGGGAGGCTCACGGTCATAACTGGTTCGCTGCCCGCTTGGGGGGGGGGGGGGGGGCTGTCGATTTCTAACTGCCATGGGTTCTCAAGTGTGGAGAATTAAATTATTAAAGGATCCACACCTCTTCTGGGGTCACACCCCTCAGACAAGGTTTTCAGGTGCTGAGCACTGGTAGTTCCTATTGACTTCAACTACAGCTATGGGTGCTCAGCACCTCTGAAAGTCAGACCCAGGGAGTCTGGCTCTCTTCTGCCATGCAGGTGCAAGGCCTTGCACTTGCGGTTTGACCCAGAGACTTTACCCACTGAACCCACTAAGAAATCCTTCTGGTATGTCCCAATCAAGGCTAGATTAGTGGGACAGTCTCTGCTCTCTTACCTCAGTGGAGCTCTAGATCCACTGGGCCAAATTCTATGCTGGTATAAATTGGCATAGCCCCATGGCACAGCTCCAAAGGAAGGCAAAATTTACACCAACAGAGTATTTGGCCCACGGAGCTCAGTAAAGCAGCTCCCAATGTACAGCATTCAGAGTAACAGCCGTGTTAGTCTGTATTTGCAAAAAGAAAATGAGTACTTGTGGCACCTTAGAGATTAACAAATTTACAGCAGTGTTGCTGAGAGCAGATTCCGTACAAAAACAAGGGGAAATAGCTCAGTTAAATATCAACCAGACAAAAGTGAGGAAGTTCTAGGCTCCAACTGCAAACAGCTCCACCCACAAATGCTTATGCTCAACTAACTTTGTTAGTCTCTAAGGTGCCGCAAGTACTCCTCGTTCTTTTTGCCAATACAGGCTAACACGGCTACCCCTCTGAAACCAAACTCCACTCTTGACTCCTGTTCTTCTCTGCATTTACGGGGAGATCCCCACAAGCCCAAGTCTGCCCTGGCGGCTATATTAATTGCAACATTGTGATCTTTCAGTATACAAGATTATAACCTAAAAGTCATCTTCCCGACTTGTATCAGGTATAGAGGGGTCTCCAGCCCACTGCAGCCAGCAGTGGGAGATGCAGGTGGACATCTGGCTTGTTTGGAGGGTGGTGTTTCTGAACTATACCAGGTAAGGGCAGTCCCTGGTCCAGAAGAGTAGTAGGTGGGAGAAGGGTGTGTCTGGTCCATAAACGTAGCAAGATATTAAGGTATCCAATCCATAGTAAGCACCTCCATCTTGTAGCTGGGGGAGCAGATTTTCCCTGCTCCTTTGGATAGGGATGATGGGGAAAGAGGAACTTCAGGCAGGAGAGAAGAATCTTCTCTTCCCATCAGCAGTTGAGGGAGAGAGGACTTGGGAAGCACAGACCCAACAGGCCTTTACCGGAGCTGCTGCTGCTGCCACCCACGGAGCTGGAAACAAAACATGCTGCAAAACCTGTTTGATCTCCTCTCATTCATATCTGAAGCAGGAAGAGACCAGGTACGCTTGCCAACATGGGATACAGAAGTTCCGGTGCTTCTTAAAGAGACGGTTATTATCTGGACTAGCGTATATATATTTTTTCCAGATCAAGCACACTTCAAAGCAGAGTTCTGCAGCTCCAGCCCAGACAGAGTAGTATTGTTGTCTGAGACAAATAATTTTACAAAAGGTGCAATCAAATCATCATTTGCAAAAAGCCCCTTGCTTTAAATAATGTCAGGAGTCTGAATTACACCAGCAGGCAGTCAGAAAATCCAGTACTGAAGGGGCAGGCACCCTCTGTACTGGTGGATTTGTCCCTTACCTGTACAACTTCTCTCTTTACATTGACGAGATCTAACCAGTCATTGAATCTTGGGTAGCTGTTGAGCTCCACTGTCCGGTCATTCAGGGGTACGCTCAGCTTACACTGCCGCTGTCTGTTGATGTACCGGACCAGTTTCACCTGTTGGGATCCAGAAAGCGAATGGTTACAGTTGAAAGCTCTTTGGGGCAGGGACTGATTTTTTGTTCTAGAGCAATAAGTCCCGGTCTGACAGGGGCTCGTAGGTGTTACTGGATTGCAAATAAGTAAGCCACCAACAACAACTAACCAGGCATTTCTGGGAGTCAATAGTGCTATTCCTTTACACTGAACAGCACAGCAACAACTTGATTCCCCCTTCAATAGACAGAAGGGGGGCAAGAGGTTCCCATTCCTGCACGACCCTTCTTTAAACCATCATGAAAAGACAGTTGCCTACAGTGGTTAACTTCACCCAAAATATACCACATACATAATGGGGAGTGATCCGTTGCCTTCTGTCTGAAAACTGTGCACACAGTTGGTCTACACTTCCCGAGGACTGGGTGTTTCTGTTGTGGTTACCCTCATTCATTCCTTCCATGTGGTGGTTACACCCACTTACAGCATCTGGTCCACATTTAGACTGAGCTCTGCAGGGCAGTGAGTTCTTCCTAGAACTCTATACAGCACCCAGAATAACGGGGGCATGCTCTGGTTGGGATCTCTGGCCTTGACTTCAAGACAAATAATTACTTAAAGAATAAAAATTATGTTGGACTCAAAACATCAATGCTTCCAGTGCCTGACAATCTCAATTTTGCTACAAGAGTTGAAAGAACACAAAAGGAATATTAGTATTTGTGCCTTATGTATTTCCTAACATAAAATAAACTTCAAAAAAGAAAGATTTCTCATTGTTTCTATGTCACACATCCCCAGAGGGCAGACATAAGTTTCAAAGACTTCTAAACAAAAACACCTCAAAGCAATTTATTCTATCTGAATTTTATTAACCAAAACATGTCTACAGTTAAACACAAGAATTTTAGCATTCGAGAGATCAGATTTATAATTAAAAGAAAAAAAAACAAACATGCATTTTACAAAGGAGCTCAGTATCATTATTCCCATTTTCCAGATGGTAGAACTGAGGCACAGTGAAGTACAGTGACTTGCCCCATGTCACCCCACAGGCCAGTGGCAGAGCTGGGAATAGAACCCAGGTCTCCTGTCCAGTGTGCTATCTGCTAGGCAACACTGCCTCAGAGGAATAGGGGAAATGGAACATCAATAGGTGATAAAATAGAGGGGGCTCCATCCACAAGGTCTCTGGGCTCAAAGCCCTGGACTGGTTTAGTAGAACACACAACGTGTTATTACTGTGCACACACTGGGTGGCAGCACACTAGAAAACCTCTCACTACTTGAATATGACTTGCTTGTAGTGCATATATGGCTATATTGCCCATTACTGCCTCTCCAGTAGTGGCTGGAAAGCCTGTGTTTTAGGACCAGTTCTCTGAAAGACAACTGTGAATTTCTGCACATGTACATGGCCAAAGCATGCAACACCGGGCTAGGAAGAGCCCAGTAAGCCATGCTCAGGATGGGGCTGCGATCCCTGGCCATAAACAACTTGGCTCGATAGTTCAGCAATAGTCACAATGGCAAAGCAAAGGTGGCAGACACGCAGTACCGGGATCTTTATCTGGACGTGCATGGCTGTAGCTTCCAAACTGCACCATTCATCATACGAGCGAATAACCGTGGAGTGGGTCGCTAGAAGGTGGGCAAACTTGAGTCAATGTGAGACAAGTATCAGGAGATAGGAGAATTATTAGCAGGCAGAACAATGTCTTGGGCTGCAATCGTTAGATTGGACAGAGAGATAGCACAGTCCAGTGGCTAGAATGCTGCATTAAAATTGAGAAAAGGTGAGGGTTCTAATCCCAGGTCATCTTCTGAGTGCCTTTATGCAAGTTGCTTTGCTCCCAAGCCCCAGTTTGGGCTTGTCTCGTCTATTTAGACTATAAACTCTTTAGGATACGGGGGGTTTTTTGGTTTGTTTTTTAAATTATATGTGTACCGCTCCTAGCACAAGGATCATCTGAAACAATACAGCATAGGTTTCATCTAAGCTGGCAGCATTCTAGCAACAGAGCCATCTAAAGAATAAAGCTGTATTAAAATAGTAAGCAGCCATTGGGAATGCACAGCAGACCTGCATTCCTGGATTATGCTTTCCTGTAAACTAGCTGCCGGTTTATTTTACCAGTCTTCTGACTACGCAGTTATCTGGTGTAAATGCGGGGTTTCACTGCCCACACAAACTTCTGAAGTCTGAAAGTAGCAGCCCTGTGAAATTTTCAAGGGTTTTTTTGGTTTGATTTTAAAATTTCTGATTGCAGTTTGATGCAACTGAGAGAGATACTGCATGCGGTGACCCCAGAGATCGCAGAGTCAGATACGCTACTCCCCGGATAGCATGTTGTGCTGATGGGAGCTGCAGTATCCTAAAAAATAAAGCCAAATGCAACTACAATTTTGCAAGACGACGTCAGGCACGTGGTGGGGGCCTGGTTTTCAGAAGGGCCGACGAGGACCCAGAACTCCAACCGGAGCTAACGGAGCACTCAGAACCTTTGCAGGAAGGTCATGACCTCTGAACGTGACTTTGGAACGCCAGACCCACTGAAAGTGGCTTTTGAAATCCTGCTCTCTGCCTCAACCCCCATTCTGTAAGATTGGGATGATAATTCCGGTCTTGCCCTGATCCTACAAAAAGGACATGGAGTGGACACGTGTTCACATGATGCTGTGTGTAAGTCAGTGGGGCGCCATGTGGACACAGGGTCTGCTTGCGTAGGTCTCTTTCCAGGATCAGGTCATTTGATTCTAAGCTTCTTGTTGGCAACGGCCTGTCTTACTGTGCGTTTGTACAGTGGCTGCACAATGGAGCCCCCGACTGGTACTCTCTACCCTAACACATCTAAACAACAATGGTCCTGATACAAATGACCCAGCAGTTATGTATTTCTGGGACAGAGACACCCACTACTTAGTGAGGAAAGCACTAGCAAATGTTTAAATGGGCACGCTGATGGCAAGAAGCGCAAGCCAGACGTGACCAAGCATCAGCGGATCCCATTATGGGATGAAACCTTGGCCGTACTGAAGTCATTGACAGTTTTACCATTCACCTCAGTAAAGCCAGAATTCCCCCGCCCCTGGTTTTTAAAAGGGAGATGAATTCTGTTTAGTTCAGGCATGGTGGGCTTTCACTGCTTTGAACTGAAACAAGAAACAGGACTCAGCTAAAAGGTGTTGGAGTGGTTGTTGTTTTTTTAAACGGTATCACAGTTTCTAGTTCTCTTTGTAGGAACATCTGAACACTTCAAATATCCAGTGTAACATTCCAATAGTCAGGCCAACAAACCTTTGCTTGGGGTGGGCGGGCAGCACATTGGTGCATTCCCTTCCTACAACAGCCTGTCCTCTGCACCATTTACAGTAGTGCCACTTGTAGACTGGCCTTACAGGGTGGGGCGGATCTCAGTATTCAGAGTGCTTTACAGAAGGTGTCAGGACGGCACACAGTGGTGAAAGGGGAGGTTACAGGATCCATGACTGCACAGATCCACTGATGGCAGTTCCCTGTTCAGGTGTGCACAGATCAGATACATCAGATATTCCAGCCCATAGGCCAGCATGGTGACAGCAGAGAAGGTCTGTTGCAGCCCTGTGGTTTGGACCCTTCTTCAGATTTGGGCATTTTTCCTCTTAGTCCTTGCCCCTCGAACACCCACCCCCACCCAGAAAGCCAGATCATTCTGTCTTAAAGTGATTGCTTTCCATGCGAAGGGTGACAATCCCTGGAACTGCAATACACCAAAGCAATACAGGATTCATGAATGCTGTTCCACTGGACCTTGAAAGCCCTGCCTTACCGGTCAGTCTTCCAGCCACAAGCTGCCCACATGCAGTTGTCAGAGAGAGCCAGCAGTTTGTCAAACCACAGGAGACTTCTGAAGTCCAAAGACTTAGAAAATTAGAAGTTAGAAATTAGAAAATTAATGCCGAAGAATGGCCATGCTGAGTCAAGGGCAAGGAGCCAAGTCAGTCACCACATATAGCACTAAACAGAAAGTTCTCCAGGCCACTCATACACATGACTCTGTTCCTTACTTCAGCTTTGGCTCAATGCAGTAAAGAGACCTTCATTAAGTGGTGACCAAGTGCAATAGGCTGACTAATTTAAGAGATGACTGTATGAACTCTCCCACACACCCCTCAGACCAAGAGAGGGAGCTCTCCTATTTATTCCTGAGTCACAGTCAGAAAGGTCAGAAATGAGCTCTAAAAAAAAACTCATTTTACAAATATTTGCTTCTCAGTTTCAATTCTTAATCGGTTACTTGTTGGAATATTTTTTCCCTTATGCCGTCACGATATGCTGCACGATATTGTCCGACTTTCTGTTCACTGGATTGTATTTCTTCTGCTTTAAAAATCTTCAGAAGTACTTTTGAAGATTTATAAAGCGCACACACAAACACACATGAGACAGACCAGACCTGAGCTTCACATTTTTGTATGTTATTACATGGAGCAGCTGGGATATCATATTCTGGACTGAAAGCAATCCCTCCAGAATTTAGATTGCAGTGGAGTTTCCACTCCCAAGTGGAGTTTTAACCCTTAAAATCGATTTTTAAACATTGCATAGGATAGGTCTCTGGCTGAGACAGAACCCACAATAGAGCTCCCATTTCTACTACTAGATAACACAACAGTCCAGTCAGATTCAAGGAAGTGACCTTATTGCAAGATGCATCTCAACAGATGGCACAGGGAAACAGCTACAATAATACAAGCCATATTTCCACATGGGCCATTCCTAATTAACAAATATTGGCTGTGGATGCTGCTATGGATATACAGGTTTCATCCACTAGCATCATCCAACGCCAGACAACTGCATTTCTGAAAAGCGCTGCAGGGTGAATTCACAGCACAGGGTGTGGTTCATCTTGTCCTTTCCCCCAGGTCAGCTCAGCTCTTCCCCATTCTTTGGCATACCTCCAGGTAGCAGAACACCTGCAGAGGGAAGAAATTCTGTTTGCGCAGTAAGTTTGAAACTGGCCTGACCAGTAGTGAGAGCTGAGAGCAGAATCAACAGTCCAGCTCCTCAGACAGATAACAGGACACGTGTCAAATAATCAATTAAGCATGCCTGATGTATTTTCCCATAATTGTGAAAATATGTAGCCTTGTTCTTATTCTGGCTAGTGTGTAGATTTCATCAGGTGATCTTGGGATGTCACATTCATTCTGCTCTGGGCACATTTCATGCTTCCTTTTACAAAAACCCGTCCATACAAGTTTAGGGTGCAAGTCTGCTCCTATCGAAGTGTACGAAAGAATTCCCACAGACATCAATGGGAGCACAGCATTGGGTTTTAGGGCACTCAATTCCTACTGAAGTCAGTGGAACTCAGCCTCTCTAAAAGTCAGGCTGTAAATTTTAAAAACCCACCTTTTCAATATCAATGTAACTGGGGTACCTTTTGTGAGCACGGCATGGTCTAGGAGACAGGGTACTGGACTGGGAATCAAGAGACCTGGATTCTACTCTTGGCAAGTTACATCATCTGTTTTCCCTACCCTTTGTCTGGCTTGTCTATTTAGTCTCTGACCGCATCTGTACAGTGCCTCACCCGACAGGGCTTTCATCTCCGAGGGGATAAGAAATATTTGACACCTATACTAGTTCCCACAGCACAAGGTCCCACCTGGTACTAGTGCATTTCACTGCAGGAATGTATAGTGAGATGGTTAGGGCAAGCTACGAGCAAAATCACCAACCCAAACCATGGTATTGTGAGGAGAATTACATTACAGATTGACAGGTTTCAGAGTAGCAGCTGTGTTAGTCTGTATTCGCAAAAAGAAAAAAAGGAGGACTTGTGGCACCTTAGAGACTAAAATTTGAGCATAAGCTTATGCTCAAATAAATTTGTTAGTCTCTAAGGTGCCACGTCCTCCTTTTCTTATTACAGATTGAGAAGCACTCCAACATTATGGGGATGGGGGCCTTCGATCGATCACTGAGCATGGTTTGCCTGGAACATCTCCTTTGCATCTGAGACGTTTTCCCCTCCCACAAATTTGCATTTTTCCCCTCCTCAATGAATCTTATTTTGTTATTTCCCCGCTCAGTTCTCATTAATCTGCATGGTTTGGCTTTCATGGCTGAGCAGTTACAAAATCAATTTCTGAGAACATAATAAAAACTTTTGGGTTCAGTGACGCAAATAAAAATCCACAAATACAGTGCCGATCTCCAACCACAAAATTAGAAATAAAACCAGTAGTAACCTTTTCACTGCCTGTGTACCAACAAATTAATCCTTTACAACATAACAGCAAAACCTACTAAGTGGTAACATGTAGACTGCAACAACCAACCGGGGGTGGGAAAGAAACAAAATGGGGGAAGGAGATGAGGAAGGTGTGTGTGGGGACGGGGAATAATCTGCAGCACAGAATGACTGCTCCACTTAGGGCTGGTCTATACTGGCAATGTTAAAGTGATGCCATGGCTTGTGTAGTCACGGCAGAGAGCTCTCCCAGCGCTCTTACAGAAAAAAAAACCCCACCTCCACAAGGGGCGTAGCTCCCAGTGCTGTTGCACTGTCTACACGGGCACTTTACAGTGCTGAAACTTGTTGCGCTCGGGAGGTGTTTTTTCACACCCCTGAGCGAGAAAGTTGCAGCGCCGTAAAGTGCCTGTGTAGACAAGCCCTCAGACTCCCTCTCTCTTTTCCTCCATTCAGTTTTCCTGATGCCCATTGTGCCAGATTCTCATTTAAAAGGGAAAATAAAAAAGGCACTGTTTTGTACTACTCTGGCATTATACAGGGACCTAAAAGCACGTGCAAATATAAGTGACATCCACTTTACTGTATAAAGGAGTTTTAAAGAGGCCTTAGCATAAAGGAAAATTGGGCCCGGTGTGTTTAGGGGAAATTGCCAGGCTTGAATTTTTATATATATATATATATATATATATATATATATATATATATATATATATATATATATATATATATATATATATATATATATATACATATACATACACACACACACACACACACACACACATACACACACACACACAAAATAACTAGTTCAACCTCCAGAGACACAAGTTTGCCTCTAACGACATCAAAACAATTGGGAGCTTCAACAAACACACAAACCAAAAACATACAAGTTCTCTCATCGGACTCATAGAGACCACATCTGTGAAATTAATGTACTGACACCACAGTGCAATATTCAAAAGAGCCTTTCAAACCTGGAGCTTGCAAATACTGCTTGGAAGAATTCAGTCTTCAAATTTCAGAGTAGCAGCCGTGTTAGTCTGTATTCGCAAAAAGAAAAGGAGTACTTGTGGCACCTTAGAGACTAACAAATTTATTAGAGCATAAGCTTTCGTGAGCTACAGCTCACTTCATCGGATGCATTTGGTGGAAAAAACAGAGGAGAGATTTATATACACACTCAGAGAACATGAAACAATGGGTTTATCATACACACTGTAAGGAGAGTGATCACTTAAGATAAGCCATCACCACCCACAGCAGGGGGGGGAAAGGAGGAAAACCTTCCATGGTGACAAGCAGGTAGGCTAATTCCAGCAGTTAACAAGAATATCAGAGGAACAGTGGGGGGTGGGGTGGGGGGGAGAAATACCATGGGGAAATAGTTTTACTTTGTGTAATGACTCATCCATTCCCAGTCTCTATTCAAGCCTAAGTTAATTGTATCCAGTTTGCAAATTAATTCCAATTCAGCAGTCTCTCGTTGGAGTCTGTTTTTGAAGCTTTTTTGTTGAAGTATAGCCACTCTTAGGTCTGTGATCGAGTGACCAGAGAGATTGAAGTGTTCTCCAACTGGTTTTTGAATGTTATAATTCTTGACGTCTGATTTGTGTCCATTCATTCTTTTACGGAGAGACTGTCCAGTTTGGCCAATGTACATGGCAGAGGGGCATTGCTGGCACATGATGGCATATATCACATTGGTAGATGCGCAGGTGAACGAGCCTCTGATAGTGTGGCTGATGTGATTAGGCCCTATGATGGTATCCCCTGAATAGATATGTGGACAGAGTTGGCAACGGGCTTTGTTGCAAGGATAGGTTCCTGGGTTAGTGGTTCTGTTGTGTGGTGTGTGAGTCTTCAAATTGTGGCACTGAATTCTTCAAACCACAGGGCTGTGACTGATCAGAAGCTTCATTCTCGGAGAAATTAAAACAGAATCTAACAAAAGAATCACAGCGTTATGGCCCCTAACCAAAGGATCTCAGACATATGAGATGAGTACTCCTTTTCTTTTTGCGAATACAGACCAACACGGCTGCTACTCTGAAACCTGTCATATGAGACCAAGTGTCTCCTTCACAGAGTTTGACTCAAATATGCTTTATTCATATTAGGACCATGACATCTTATTCCAAAAGTCTTTAAAGACAAAAATTAAGTCAGTCTCTAACTCTGGCAAGTTATTGAGCCTTCACTGTTCTTTTAATACCAACCCAAATTGAGTGCAATCAATCCACATTGTTACCTACCCCTAGCTTTCTCTCATATAGTGCTTTTCCTCCATATATCTCAAAGCGCCCAGCTAAGAGGAGAAGTATTGTTACCAATTTACAGATGGGGAAACTGGAAGCCAATGACCTGCAAGATCACCCAGCATTTCTGTAGCAGAACTGGGAATAGAATCCAGCTCTCCTGGGCTGGAATCAAACTCACTGAACATTAAATCCCACCAAATGAGGGTAGATTCATCCTCATCATCGGATCCGCTCATACTCCACACCTGAACATAGCCATTATATGGACAACATACCCCCATAGCTCAATGTATGTACTTTGACCCATTAAACTTTTACCCCCAATCGGGGAGATGCAGATTATGTATTCCTTATGCCACCCGCTCCTAAACTGAATTTTGCATCCCTTGATAATCTGTACCTTATTCCCTGATAACCAGAAACTTCTATGCCTAAACTCTGTACCATTTTCTTTTTACTTCAACATTATCTTAATAAAATTATTAAATCTTTACTAGGCCACACTCACTATTGGTCTGGGCCTCCCTTGATTGCTGCATAGGTTGAAAGCCCGGATACCAACAAGAGTAAACCCCTATTTGCACCAGTGGCTTTATCCTGGTTTCAAACAGGGGAAAAGTCATGGCTTATAAAAGTTTACCCTCTCTATGCTAGCGGTTTGCAGAGGTGCCACTGCACCAGTGCCTGAAGTCAGACAGTTCTGTGATCTATAGATAATTACAGACCATGTTGAAGTTGATGGGTTTGCCCCCTGCCCTTTCCCTTTTTCCTCCTCCTAGTTTTCACCAAAATCTTTTTTTTTTTGGGGGGGGGGGGCTATTGATGCCTAGAACATTCCCTATGGAATTGATCGATGGGGTGTTCAAAGCCAGTCAGAGAAACACCATCAAGTTCAGTGGAGGGCCTCGTTTCACTCAGCCAAGTAGTCAAACAAACAAAAAGTTTCCCTTCTCTAAAAGATGCTGCTAAATTCCATAAGACTTCACTTGGGATAAAAATAAATATGGGCATGTGTAAATACTTCTTCATGCAGCCTGCAGTCTTTGCCTGTCTGTGCAATTCAATGAGCCAAACGGTCATCAAGTCAAGTATTGTAGCTAGGGGTTTTAAAAGGCTGGATTTTATGACCCAATATATTCACAGTTATGCATGGCTTAGATAAGGGCAGTCACAAAGCTTGCTTCAGGCAGAAGCTGACCGGGAAGGAATTCCATGATGCACCTCCCACCAGGTACACAGTACAAAAGGCAAGGTAGAGAACTCCTGAAGGTTGAGTCTTCTGGAGCAAGAGATAATAGGTACTCTTGGAAGCAGGATACCAGACTTGCTGAACCAATGGTACGAACCAGTATGCCAAGTTCTATATTCCTACCTTCTAAACCAGAGAGGAGAACCTGGCCTCCAATTACAGCAATGAATGACTCTGCTGAATGAGGTGAGAATGAAATAATATACTTCAGGGGTTCCTCAAACAAAGTCTTCCAGCCAATGCCACAATTAAGGAAGGCCAGGATCCCTTTACAGTTAGTGTGTTGTTGGGTTTCAATCCCACTCACGCAAAAAAGAGTAAAGAAGTGGCCTACAAAAGCCCTGGATGGAGGCGGCGTTCAGAATGAGGAGCACGGTCAAGACGTCCAATAGGCAAGCCGTGTTTCAAGGAACAATCTGAATCCCATGTGATAAGGTCAATGGTCCATCTAGCCTATCCTAGAGATTGTGTTTCTAGAGGTTGAAGCCAAGGGGCTGGGAGTCAAAAGGCAGAGCCGAGAATCAAACCCACATCAACAACTGACTGAGAGACACTGGGCGAGTCGATTTATCTTCTTAAAAAAAAAAAAAAAAAAAAAAAAAAAAAAAATGAATAATCCTAAACCCTCCCCTTGTTTGTCAGGGTAACTAAAATGTGTGTCAACTTTGCAGCACCTTCCACATGCTCACCCACAGATCAGCAGCTCTTGAACTCTGTTCTCCCCAGCTTTCAGCAGCTCCTTCAGTGCCACTTACTTGAAGTGGCTGACGCAGCAGTTCTCAGAGTGTGGGTTGGGAACCCAAAGTGGGTCATGACCCAGTTTTAATGAGGTCACCAGGGCTGGCTTACACTTGCTGGGGCCCAGGGCTAAAGCCCAAGCCCCACTACCTGGGATCAAAGCCAGAGGGCTTCAGGGCTCAGGTTACAGACCCCTCGTTGGGGCTGAAACCTGGTGCAGTGGGGCTAGGGCTTTGCCCCCACCCCCTGCGTGCGCGCACACACACACACACACACACACACACACGGCAGAGGGGCTCGGGCTTTGGCCTCCCTGCCTAGGGTCGCGTAGTAACTTTTGCTGTCAAAAAGGGGGCCGCAGTGAAAGGGAAGAGGGAGAAGTGCCACCATTTACTTTTTCAAGTTTCCAGCGGCTTTTACAGTTTCCCCCCTGTATTCAAAACACAAAAAAGTTACTAGGGACCAAGGATGGGCTGCCCCTGAGGGCACCCAGCAAAGCCAGGCAGGCTGCTCAGGTGTGACCCAGGGCAGAACCCGGCCCTGGAACCCAGAATACGTGTGCAGCAATCGCAAACCCAAAGAACCTGAAGTCATTTGTCTGAGTGTTACTGAGGCCTGAATTCTCAGGTACTCCAAGGTGTGGTCAACACAGGTTTTGCACGGAGAACCACCTTGGGTAAGGGTGTGATCTTTACTGATCCAGTGATACGGGTACAAGTCGCTTATTTCCTATTACAGGACTAGCTAAACCAGTATAAGCACCTTCATATTGGTATAATTGAGTCCATACTAGGTGGGAGGGAAGGGAATTGTACCATTTTGGGTTGGGTATATTCTCATTTCCCTATGAGAATTGTTCAAAACTCATTCACAGGCTGACATTCTCCCATGGCACAGAGCTCCACTTATTACCCCCCAGCTCCCACTGACACCACTACCAAAAGCTTTCAGCTGTCTCAGTAAATACTGCACCTAGAGGAGCTCTTTCTACTTGATTATTTTAACATTTAAGGAACAAAACCAACCTGAAGTTCAAAAGGCACGGCATGAGTCTAGTGCAGTGGCCGCATGCGGGCAGAGAGACTTACCAAACAAAGGGGGAAAAGAAAGAAAGAAAAAGAAGAAGAGGAGATTTAAAACAGGCAGGCATGTTTCAAGAAATTATTTGAATCCCACATGATGTGGTTGGTTTTGGACTCTCTAACATATATGGTTTTCTTCTGCCTTCAGAACTGAATCCACTATAGGATGGCATTTCAGCTTCTGCCTTCCTCAGAGACACAGGAGCAAGGATAAAATCAAAAGATTAATTACAAAAATTGGCTGGCAGTGGATTGATTGGTTATCAAGGGCTGAGAAACTGCTGCGTGTGTATCCTGTGGAATACAGTTGCACACACGAATGAACCCTGATGAGGGACAGCTTAGGGTCCAATGGACAGGGCTCTAGACTGGGACCCATAAGACATGGGTTCTTGTCCTGACTCTCCTACTGAAGTTGGAGAAGTCACTTCACCTCTTTGTGCCTTTGTTTGGATTGATCTTAAGGACAAGAACGGTCTGTGGAGTGCTTAGCTCAACGAGGCCCTGATCTTGGGACCTTACGGTGCAACTGCAATACAAAAAAAAAAAAAAAAAAAAAAAAAAGAATCAATACACGAGCCCTTGTCAGAATGACAAGGCTACAGTGCTCCCATTCATTCCTGACAAGTTTATTCCTTGGAATGAGTCTCAGTCACCTGGGCACAAGGCTGCCTTCAGAGTCTGGTTCTGAGCACCTGCCTTTCCCATCGGCTTCAGCTGCAATTGTAAGTGCTCAGTGCAACTCAGAATCAGGCCCTTGCTGTGTAAGCAATAGGAAAAAACATTTCTGTGCTTGTCTCAAGTGCTGTCAAGGGCACCAGGATTAAGACCAAGTGACTTCAAGCTATGCAAAACCCCAGCAATAAACCCCTGGAAAATGCTTGGCCTGGAGAATCTTGCCACTGTAACATGAATCTTGCATCAGAGAACTGCAAAGCATCTTATAAAGATTAGGTAATCAACCCCATAAGATCCGTGTGGGGCAGGGATTATTATACTTATTCTACAGAGGAGGATACTGAGATGGAGAGGTTAAGTGACTTGCCAAAGATTACTATTGGACTATGCAATGGGACAGGCAAGTCTGGACTTCCAGTCCCCCACTCTAATCACTAGATAGAAGTCACTGCTATCAATAACTACAATACAATGCTTCTAAGGGTACGTCTACACTGCAATCATGGGGTGTAACTGCAGGCTGTGTAGACATACCCTAGCTAGTTTTAGTACTGATGCAGTGATGCCACAGCAGAATGGGCTAGCAAATGAGTAGTTACCCAGGGTTCCAGGTGGGCACGTACAACACGCATGGATGCATACGCTGCCTGGCTTCACTGCTCCAGTACACGAACTAGCTTTAATCTAGCTAGCTTGGGTATGTCTACACGAGCTGTAATCACACCCTGAGATGGTAGTGTAGACAAACCCTAAAAAGCCAAGGAACTCAGGCCTCTACTGCATCATGGACCTGGGAAACGAAACACCTTACTGAAAAGCTGAACTGAAAGCAGTCTTTTAGTTATGCGGCTCTAACAGCAGGCATGTCATGTTTGGTTGTAGATCTTGTTGCTGCTGGTGGCATGAAATCCTGGCTCCACTGAAGTGAATGGAAAAAAGCTCCCGTTAACATCAGTAGGACCAGGACTTCACATTGGTGCTCAGAAGTCCAGCTCCTCCAATTACTTATGTTTCTTTCATGGGGCCCACCATCTCCACCGATATTAACTTTGTGGACCTGGAGGCAAGGCTGGATTCTCAGCTGGTATGAACTGGCGTTAGCGCCACAGAACTAAATCAATCAGTTTACACCAGCTCAGAATCTGGCCTGGGGGTTTTTGAATCCCAACCTTTTACACAGCAGCATCACAAAGAAATCCAAGAGGCGCCTGAGGGACTTTCAGTTTTGCTCATAAAAGAGGAAACAGTTTCTCAACGTGTTGCTAAGAGAATTGTGAGAACACACCAGTGCAAGTGTCCCGTACTGCATGGTGGGGGCGGGTGGGAGAGGAGGGGGGAGCCCCTCTGGAGAGAAAAAAAAATTCACACAGAATTAGCTTTAGCTAATTAGCTAATGCTTTAGCTAATTCACACTGCAGCTAGTTACAAGAAGAGGGGCAGACAGTTGGGTTTTCTTTTGAAACTTCAGACATGCCGCTAGCTGACACCCGAACAAGAAGAGTCACCCAAGCCTCGCTGTGACCGGTTATTTCTGCCCGGTCACATGATTCGTATAGCATCATATCTGGGTCACTTGGAGGCCATGCGCTGTTCCTCCCTACCCCTTTCAAGTTCCCAGCCTCGGAGACTCAGAGCTGCAATTGCTACACAGAGCTCTGCCCAGCAAGGCGAGGGGGAAGGGGGAAATCAAGCTGCTTTCTCGAATGGAGAACATGATGCTCTTCACCCGTCTCTCAACATATGGAAACACAGGCAACTATGCTCCCAGCAGCAGGCGGTGTCCTCGCCTTAAATATCCAAGGCTTCTGCCTGGGCACACACACCAAAAAAACAAACAAACAAACAAACAAACAAACAAAAAAAACAACACTCCCCTTCTTCCCTTGCCACCTGAGAGACATGCAGCCACAGGAGAACTGCTCGGAGAGCCCGGCGAGGGTAGGGACTGAACTTGCAGCACTTCATGTTTCTCAGGCACATCTCTGCCACTGCTGTATCAGATCTTCAGCTCGCCCTCAGACTCTCCTCCAATGTTCCATCTCCCTTCTCTAGCTCACCTCAATAGGGTTTCCCATATGGAGCAGGGGAGAATACGTCCCCTGCTGCCTGGATCACGGGGAAGCCTGGGCTGCAACTTCATCATAAAGGACCCATCTAGCCTTACAACTTATTCATCTCTCTCTCTTATCCACCCTGCAACCAATGCCCATGTCACGTCTCCATTTCAGGATTTATTAAGTGTAGGGCCCTGTCCTGCTAGATGCCACCAACCAGCAGCTGAGCACCAAGTCCATGAATTTTCTCTCACCCTCCCCCCACTCCCGGCCTGTTTCAGATCCTGCCCAGACCCACATGCAGCTGAATTGCATCAGTTCCACTAACTCTGGGGACCTCCTGGCCCATGGAAAAGGGGAAGGGGCAGGAACTGCTTTGTAGCGAGGGTTAGAAAGCATGGTAGAGACATACCCTGCTGAACGGAGGTGAACTTCGCCTTACATCAATGTTCCCTATGCACTCACAGTGCATAGTACACAGGGCTCTAATCACTTACTGGAGACTTTTAGAGCTACCACCATGTAATAATTTAGATAAGAAGGGCAGTTCAGCGATTAGGTCGCTAGTCTCAGGCTTGGGAGACCCTGCTCTGCCACAGATTTCCTGCATGATCTAGGACAAGCCACTTACACCCTGAGGTATTTAGGCACCTAACTCAATGGGAATTGAGTGTCCAAATGCCCTGGAGGATCTGGGACTTGGGTACATCTATGGTGCCCTGGGCAGCGAGTCCCCCAGCCGGGTTGACAGGGCTAGCAGGACTCATGCTAGCGCTCCAATCGCCGATGGTGCTCGGACTTTGTGGCACAGGCTGGAGCTTGGGCCCTGCGCAGCTATTACAGCGCTAGCGCCAACCTGAGCAGTTGACCCAGGCCGGGAGGCTCACCACCTCAAGAGGTGTAGAGCAAGGTCCCATCCATGTGTGGAATGAATTTTGTTATGTGCACCAATGTGGTTGGGGGGTGGGGCCAAGTGGTTTGGAGTGCAGGAGGGGGGCTCAGGGCTGGGGTTGCAGGCTCTGGGGTAGGGCCAGGGCAGAGGGTTGGGGTGTGGAAGAATGAGGGAAAAAAAAACACAAACATGCACCACAACACACTCCCCCTAACCCTCTGCGCTCTGGGGGAGAGCATGGCAATTGGCAAAACCGCCATGCAGCTGAGAGGGAACTTGAGTGTAGAGATACCCTCTGGTGTCTTAGTTCCCTATCTGTCAAATGGGCTTGTCTAGCCAAACACTGACTGCGGTAAGCTGGGGCGTAAGTCTACCTTGCCTCGGCCCACCACGCTCTAATTGTCTGTGTGGACCCTGCTGCTGCCATGCACTACAAGCTCCGCAGTGCGCTCGGATCTACCCCGCTTTGAAATGGGAGTCAGTCAGTGCACGCTAGGGAGCTTTTAGCATGCAGACCCTGCAGCTGTGCAGGCCATTAGCGAGCAGCATGTGAGCATGACAGATTTACACCCCAGCTTGCCGTGAACTGTTTGTATAGATAAGCCCCAAGACTGTGAGGTACTCAGAGGCTACAGCAATTTAAAATAGATCATCATCAGAGTAACTCCTTGGCACAAGCCCATGGAATCACACCAGGGGGTAAATGTGGCCCAGAGATCATGCTAATCGCATGCCTCTGTAGGACTGTAATTTCATTCCCTTCGCTATTCAATTGCCTCTCTTCTCCCAGAAAGAAAACAAAAAGCCCTCAGCATTACAATCACTGCAGCCAGAAAGCAGTGGAGCGATGGGGATGAGGATCATAAATGGTTCAAAATTTGGAGAGGAAATGCCCCAGGGGGGGAGGGAACCTCTCCCCCAGGCTCTCTTTTTAAATTCCAGACCTTGAGAGGGTTATCGTTGAAGACACTTTATCACGTCTATGATGGCTCACACACGCGCATTAAATAACTCTCGGGTGGATTTGATTGCACAGTGGGGGAGATTGAAGGAAAAAAAGTTCTGTGCAAGCTTCAACTTCCAGGGCAAATAAAGGACCGGAATTTACGGCTAACAAAGCTTGACATTTCCTCCAGCAAGGTCAGGAAGGGAATGAATAATTCTAGGCTCTCACCACTTTCTTACTTCTCCCGAGTTCAAACCTCATCCTGCAAGGCGCTGAGTGCCCACACCTCTGATCATAGTACATGGAAGCTGCAGGGACTCGGGCCCTGCATTTTCACAGGTGCTATGGGGCTGATCCTGAAAGGTGCTGAGCATCCCAGCCCAGATCCTCCAAAGTATTTAAGCACCTCACCCCTCTGGGAGTTAGGTACTTCAATACCTTGGAGGATCTGGGCCCCTGTCTTTAGTGGGACTTGAGAGTGCTAAGCACCCTTAAGGTGCCCTGAGTCCCACCAATATTTTTTTTTTTAAATTCTGAATTCATTTTTTCCCCCCCCCCCTCTTTGCTCTCTTTTATCCTGCAGCCTTCGTCCCTGTGGCCTTCAGCTTTCTTTTTGCCCTCATGTTACTACTGTCCCTTGCCTTCCCCCAGGCCCTGGCTGTGGAATGAGGCCGATTAGCAGTCAGTTCTCCAAAGCACTGGGCCTTACTGCCAGAGTTTCCAACAGAAGGGAACAAAAATCTGTGCTCAATTGCCTCAATGCCTGGGGCATCTGAAGAATGTCTCTGCCCCCCCCCAGCTACTAATGAAAGACTTAAAGGGGGGGGGGGGGAGTTTACATGGAAAAAGTAAGGTTTCCTCCACACACAGGCTGATTCCAGATCTCACACTCAAAAGACACTTCGACATACACCCCCTCCTGTCATGGGAAATCTTTGTGGTGAAACCTCAGTCCATAAAATACTCTCCAAATTACTCTGCTCTCTACAAAGAATGGAGTGGTTTTGGCAAGCTGATAGTGTCATATTTCTCCACCAACAGACACTACATGAAAAAAGCTGCCGTCGCTGCCTGTTCCCCCCACCCCCAAAGAGATCATTTAGCAAATCTTGCCCTCTTCCAATACAGACAACACTTTCACCTAGAGATCATAAGCAGGTAGGGTCATGGCCAAATGTCTCTAAACCACCTAGCATGCCTCTTTCCCCTCGCTGTGTGTTTTGTCCATCTGTTGTAGTATAGGGTATATTTACACTGCAATAAAACACCCGGGGCTGGCCTGTGTCAGCTGACTCAAGCTCACGGGGCTATAAAAAAAAAAAAATCACTGTAGATATCGAGGCTCGGGCTGGAGCCCTGAGCTCTTCGACCCCGCAAGGGTTTGAGCAACACGCAATGTGTCTGTATGTATCACATACAAAAAAAACACCACATCACAAGCTCTGGGATTTCCAAATTTTAGACTTACCAGGCCAGATATCAGTTAGCCCTGTGAAATTCCACAGCAACCAGGGAGATTACAGTGGTATAAACCCAGCGTAATCAAAATCTGAGTCTGGCCCTCCGAACTGGACTGTCTTTGTGCCCTGCCAAGAGGCTTTGGCAAATCCTGCCCACTCCAGGTAGCCAGTTGCAATATTTCTCCAGCTCTGCTTACTGCACTCTACTTATTCTTCTGCAGAGCGTGCCTTGCAGTCATCTTGCCCCAGTAATCAGCACGACTCGGAGAGGCATCTTGGGAGTTCACTCCACCAAGCATGTTCCCAGTCATTTTGCATCCAAGTTTAGGGCTGGGGAAGCACAGGATGATAGATGCGCGGTCACACGGCCTGCTTCTGCCTCTTGCTTTCTGGGACCACTCTAAGCAGCTTCGTTTCTGCACACAGATGCTCAGCCGGGAAATACTGGTTCATTAGGGAGCTCATTCTGCTCTCATGCAGAGCTTGTCTACACAGTTTTTTGGCATCACTTGAACTATACAATTCAATCAGTTCAACACCCCCTCTCTCAAACCGCCTCCTCCCAGCATGGATGCAGTTATACCAGTATAAAAGGTGCACAGAATGGTATAACCTATTTCCACAAATTGAGTTCAATCATTACCAAAGCAGTGTGAAGACCAGCCCTCGCACAACCCTGAATTCGGTGGAGTTGTTCATGTTTTTTTCCTAGTATAAGTGAGAGCAGAGTTAGGCTCTGGCTACATAAGAAGAATTTGCTGCTGTAGACTATTGGTTGAAAAGGCTTCAAGTCCAGGATGGAATTTTCATCCAAACCAGAGAAAACAATCCCGCCATGGCCAGTAGCCTGGTGGGTAGGAAACTTGGCTAGAATATGAAAGATGCAGGTTCGAGTCCCTGCTTCAAATCAGGGAGAACAGGGACCAGGGGTGCCAGAACAGGGCCATGGCCCTCCCACTTTTTACCGGCCATAAGGGTGAGTGACAGGGCGAGGGATGGAGAGGAGTGAATGGGGGTGGGGTCTTGAGGGGAAAAGGTGGGGCCATCGTTCAGGCACCTGTATGCTCCCCCTAGCACCACTTTCAGGGCATATCCGCTGCTCCTGACAGGGACTCAAATTCAGGTCTCCCATATGAGTCCCCTTACCACTGGGGGACTAGCTATTCTACGGTGAAATGTCAAGAAAAATATCCCCATGTGCCCCCCCCCCCCCAAAAAAAGGTCCCATTTTTATTCCCATGTGGAAAACTCAATTCTTGATTTCTGGCCAGCCCTAGTGCTAGCTCATTTATAGTGCTACAAAAACAGTTATCCAGATAATTCCAGTTCAGGAAGCAAAATAAGCTATAGCAGTTGAGACAGGGTCAGGTCAGATGGCTACAGGAGAGTAATAGAAGGCAGATATATTAGCCCCAGGTTAAGTAGGTCCTTTTTCCCTGGGTAAGGTAACAGGGAAGGTTCCAAAACAATCAGGAACCTTCTGGAGACCATTAAGACAGGCTGATTAGAACACCTGCAGCCAATCAAGAAGCTGCTAGAATCAATTAAGGCAGGCTAATCAGGGCACCTGGGTTTAAAAAGGAGCTCACTTCAGTTTGTGAGGAGCTGGGAGCAAGAGGTACTAGGAGCTGAGAGTGAGAACGTGGACTGTTGGAGGACTGAGGTGTACAAGCATCAGACACCAGGAGGAAGGTCCTATGGCGAGGATAAAGAAGGGGTTGGGAGGAGGCCATGGGGAAGTAGCCAGGGAGTTGTAGCTGTCACACAGCTGTTCCAGGAGGCACTCTAGACAGCTGCATTCCACAGGGCCTAGGCTGGAACCCGGAGTACAGGGCGGGCCTGGGTTCCCCCCAAATCCTGGTCAGACACAGGAGGAGTTGAACTGGACTGTGGGTTCAGAAAAAACAGTCATGCTCAGGGCTGCCGTGAAGCTCCAAGGCGAGCAAATCTGCCAATAAGCGCAAGACCCACCAAGGTAGAGGAGGAACTTTGTCACATAGTAAAATAAAGAGGAAAAAAAAATACAACCATCACATCCCTAACCAATATGATGATACTGGTATAAAACCTTCTCACTTACACCAGTAGTTAGACTGAGAAAGCCAGTCTTTATAGCGCCTTTATGCTGTCAGAGCATTGTTTAAAAGGCCTTAAAGTGGGTGCAAAGGCGCCTTCGTGTTAATGAGAATCAAGCCCTCAGTGTTTTTTCTGTGAAAAGCTTTCAAAGATCTTGTGTCTTTCACTCCAGACACCCCATGCTCTCCTTTGGAAACATTCTTCCCAGCATCCATCTCATCTCCTTTGTCCCCTCTTCTGCAACACACGGCTAATCATCACTTTCTGCTAAAAATAATCCCTATGATTATCAACGGGAGAATCAATTTGGCAGTCCCCAGAGTTCAGGATTTCTGCAGCAGCTCTTTCTCAGATGACTTCCTAGTGCGCTGCTCAGACAGCTACCGAAACAAGACAAAAAAATACAAACAAAACAAAAACTTAGGGGGAAAAAATAAAAGGGCCATTGTAACCACTGTGCATGTCATTTTGTAATGGATATGGCAGTACAGACAAAGAAAAAAAGACAAAGGGCTTCTATCTTGTGTTTCTCTGCCAGTGAGCTGATGGTTCTGAATGTCGGTATAAATTCGTTTCTTAAGCTTTTCAGATTTTAGCTCTAGCCAACGAACATTCCACATTTACTGGGCAAATACTTGTTTTGGGGATTCATCTGTTTAAAATATTTAGGCTTGATTTTTCAAAATAAGCCAGAGGCAGATAGGCACCAACATCCTATTGAAAGTCATCATGCTTGGGTGCCTAACTCTCCTAGGTTCACTGGAAAATTCCAGCTTTGGTCTTTTTGATCTATAAAAGACAAAGGGGGGGGGGAGAAAGAGCTTTGCCATTTGAGGCAGAAAGAGGTCATTGGGTTTTTGCCAAGAACGTCTTATGGATCACTTATGAGACCCATATTGCTCAAGTAACCCACTGGTGATCACGTTTCAAGTCCCTCTCTATGCCAGTCCACTGAGGATAGGAATTGTTACAATGACCAGGTACAGAGCTTGAGCTGCAACAGCTCAGCCAGACTCAACAAGCTGGCCAGGAAGGCAGCCATCACACAACAAGTGCAAATCCTTTGCGTGTCTATCTGTCCCTATCCCCTTCACACAGGCATAGAAGGCTCAAAAGTAATTGAGCCAGCATAGAGAGACTGCACAGGGAGAGACACTGGTGCAGAAAGGCTGCCAAGTGGTCTGTGTGCTAGGGAACAGCGTTCTGGGCTGGTTCTCACTACAGCAGGCCTTAGATATTTCTGACATTTTACTAAATAAGCATTCAGAGGGCTTTTCTATTGTGTCTTGACTGAAGACTGCACCTTCCTCCACTCCCATCAGGAAAGGTTAAAACTTCAGTAGAACGGTGCAGATGGACACCTGCTGAGGATCTGGCTTTGTGTTTTTCCAAAAAGATCCAGTCATCCTAAAAGAAGAAATATTCTGGGCTAAGAGCTGGGGGATGAGGGAGGGCAGGGGAAGATGGTTACTGTAATGGTGAAAGGGGAGGGAAGATAGCTGAGGGAAGCATGTTTTTAAAAATACTGTCCACCATAGGAAATTGCTCAACCAGAATGTGGCAACCTGCCACATTTTCACAAGCATCTCCTCAGAGAGATGAACAGCCTTGTTTTATAAAAGTTTAGTTTCCCAAACTGCAGTTTGGGATTCTGGGGGTGGGGGGGGGGGGGGGGAGTTAAAAACTTCTCTACAAAATGCTTTTGAGCTACACTGCAATCACTTCATTTTGATTAAAAAAAAAAAACCCACACACCACACAACAAAACCCCTAAAACACATTAAGTGCCATGCCAGGCTGTGAGGATAAGAGATTTGGAGCCAGCTAGTTGGCTTTAGAGTAAGTTTCCTGAGCTCCTTCTCTGCACAATGTCCTGAAGCGAAGCCAAAGTGGCACAGGAGAGATGTGACTGCTAGTTCAAGAGGTGGTGGTCAGCAGAGCTTTTGCAGAGAAGGACACTTCCCAAATACTTAGCAGGCTGTACAGCAAGATGAACTCCATGGATCATTAAATCTTATTCTCCTTTTCAGTAGGACCCTGGTAAATGATTAATAAGTGGGTTTACAAATGGGAACAATATTGTGCTTCCTGCTCATCCCAGCTGCCTTCCCTTCCCAGGAACACCAAACCCAGATTGGACACCCATTGGCCTTTCCCCTCCAGCCTCTGTGCCCCACTGAAGTTCTTTTCCTACTGTTCTTCAAAACCAACCCCACTCATCCAGCAGCAGGCAAGCTGCCAAAAAGCACAGTAGACTTACAGCGCAGCCCACGGGAGAGACAGGCACCAAGACCACCATGTCTAGAAACAGACTTTCAACCAAAACTCTGCATCACAAACCCCACATGCTTTAGCGAAGAGGTGTGGGTGGCGGGTGTATTTCAGTGAGCAGAGTGTCACAGCTCATCTGGTTTATTCAGCAAAGGTGCTCAGGTTGGATCCCCTGGATTTGATAAACAAGGGGATGGCAATAGACTATGCTCCAGAAACGGTTTTCAGCTCAGGAACAGCTCCCCTCCTATAACTCAAAAAAGTAATCCCAAGCTGTCTGTGCAGGCTGCCGTAGAGAGTGGGTTACAGCTGCGCGTTCTGCTGCCAGTCAGTGGATGGGGTTGAAGCTGGATTCCATTTTGTGTTTTGAAATTTGCATCCAGAGTGCCAAGCGTTCTGGATGGCTCCTCCCATCCACCCCCCCCCCCATGCTATGGAGCAGGAGGGGTAGGACATGGGGATTCTGTTCCCCATTTACTCATGCAGAAGTCACAAGAAATTTAAAAAAAAAAAAAAAAAAAAAAAAAAAATAGTATTTCTGCTTCTGGGAGGCCCAGTCCCAGCTCAGGGAACTCCTTTGTGCCAGGCACTGTACAGCCACAGAGCAAAGGACAGGCCCCTGCCACACACAGTTTGCAATCCAAGGCCCCTAACCCTGCCTGGGGAACCATATGGGCCAAATGAAGTCAGTGGGGCTCTGCCAGATAGTTCTTGGTGCAGGACTAGAGCCCAAGTAACACTTACTACATCTATGTGCCATGCTGAACAACAGCCCAATTCCAACATCCTTTTGTCTCAGACTAGTGAGTACTGCCCTACCACACAAGTGGCCCCGCTGATTTAGAGGGAATATCCTCTTTCCAGTCATCTCCCCTTAACAAAGGACCCAAACCCTGCAACTCCCACTGACCTCTATGTTGGGGTCAGAGTTGCTGCTCATCATATGGGAAGCACTTATCCCTTGCAAAACCCAACCCTAACCGGTTCATGAATAGCCTCTGTTTGTATTGGATGAGGAACTTGGAAACTCCAGTGACCTGTTTGTCCAGCTGCAAGGCAGCCCTTCCTCATTATACTCTTTGATCATGTGCCACATTGCCTCAATGAACTCTACCTTTGCATTCAACGGCCTCGTAGGACACCGATTTCCATACTGCTCCTGAGCCTTTGTTTTCCAGAGCCATGGGTAGGTACCATCCTGAATGAGGCAATGGAAATAGGTCACGGCAGTTGCCAGGGCCTCTCCAGGCAGCACTGAATGGCATAATTGGAACGGTGCACAATATGTGCGCTGCACCTCAAAACCCACTAGAGAAACTGCGGCAGCTGCACACCCAGAAACATGGCCACAGATCCAAAATGGGGGATGTTACTACAATCCATATTGAATCACAAGGTGCTCCTCACCGTGGCATCTGGAAATCCCTATTACAGCAGTTCTCAAACTGGGGTCTGCAAGAGTATTCCAGGGGGTCTGCGAGTCATGTCCTGGGCAGCCAGACCCACTGATCAACTCTTCCCCTCCCTCCCAGTGCCTCCTGCACGCCGCAGAACAGCTGTTCAGCAGCATGCAGGAGGGAGGGGGAGGAGAGGGGGTGGAGAGGCAGGAAAGAGGAGGTGCAGACGTGGAGTGGAGACAGCGTCTGGAGCTGAACACCCCCCTGGGGAAAATCTGCCAGCTTGGGGGTCAGTGAAAATTTTTTTAAATCAAAATGGGGGTCCTCAGGTTGCTAATGTTTGAGAACCGTTGCCCTATTATGTATTTGTACTGCAGTAGCACTGAGGAGCTCCAGTCAGTAACTGGGACCCCACTGTGCTGGGCACGGGACAAACATAGAACAAGATCGGCCCTGCTCCAAAGAACTTACAATTCAAAGGATATGGGGAAGAAGCTACCTAACCAGGCCTCTTAGAATCATAGAGCAATAGGGTTAGAAGGGACCACAAGGGTCTAGTCTAACCCCCTGCCAAAATGCAGGATTTGCTGTGTCTAAACCATCCAGCCTCCTTTTGAAAATTCCAATATCCAACAATTCTTCTAGGAACCTATCACTTGACTTGCTTAAATTGTATATCTTGAGTTGATCATTGCTATTAAAAAAAAAAAGGGGGGGGGGATTTTTTCCCCTTAACTGCAATCAAACTAATAATAATAAAAACCAAACACCTGCATCCAGACCTTTAATCTTGTTTAAACCAGCTGGTTACACTGACCTCCACATTTATGCCAGCAGAATCTGATTTTTTCATCTTTATAGCATTCCTTTGCAGGTTATGTACCCCAATCAGAAAACCAGCTGACTTGTGCACAGCAGCAGACGTGAGGTGCTCAGGGCTATTAAAAACCCGAGAATAGCCAGACCTACGTTAAGAGATGCTGGCGTCTGATCAATTCAACAAGATACTTAAGAACATGCCTAACTCTGAGCAAGCAAGTAGTCTCATTGAATCATGGGCATAATGCCTAACTCTAAGCACAAGTACCTTGCTGAAATCAGGGTGAGAAACTTCAGCCAGAAGAGGCAATTTATGCACCATGCTGAGCAGCTACCTTATTGCCACTTGCTGTGTGTTTGAAGAATAGAAAGAGCTAGATTCTGCACACCCATAAAAAGAATGCAGACTTTGAGAGACCTCTCACTTGCAGCAGTATATGGAAACTACTCTGTTTAAGTCAATGGAAAAAGGTGAGCACTGATTCAGGCCCATGCAGTAGATCAAATTTAGATTACTTTCCCAGTCTATAGTAGGGAACACTTTATCAGATTAAAATGGATTCTAAGTTTTTTGTTTTGGTTTGTTTTTTTAAAATTATGCCTTCAAATGCAGTATGCTCTCTGGGTAGCTTTAACCTCCCTGACACTGCCCTGCAATCACATCTGGAAATGAACTCGGGGCAATCTGCTCCGAGCCACTATGGGTTACAGTGTGCTACATAAAGGATGCAGCCAAGTCTCTAGGCAGGGAAGAGGTGAATTAACCACATTGCAACCAACACTCCCCGGTGAGAGTGACCCATGGATCAACACTGGACTCTGCTCACCTGCCCTTCTGCTAAGATTCTTCCAGCCTGGAGCAAAAACAAGTTCTGAGGCAGTGACAGCAGCAAGCTTGTAAGTACAGGGGCAGAGAGGGATGTTAACACCTTCAGGGGAAGGGCCTACCCTGGGGAAGATTACAAATTCTCACCCCAGGAGGCCCCTCGTGTAAGTCACAAAGCCACACACACACACACACACACACACACACACCCCCCTGCAAGACAAGCAGCATCTCCAAGAGCCAGGATCAGGCTATGAGTGGCAATCTTCTGTATCTTTGCCCAACAAAGAAGATAACAGAACACCACTAGCCATCACCTTCAGCCCCCAACTAAAACCTCTCCAACGCATCATCAAGGATCTACAACCTATCCTGAAGGATGACCCATCACTCTCACAGATCTTGGGAGACAGACCAGTCCTTGCTTACAGACAGCCCCCCAATCTGAAGCAAATACTCACCAGCAACCACACAACAGAACCACTAACCCAGGAACCGATCCTTGCAACAAAGCCCGTTGCCAACTCTGTCCACATATCTATTCAGGGGATACCATCATAGGACCTAATCACATCAGCCACACTATCAGAGGCTCGTTCACCTGCGCATCTACCAATGCGATATATGCCATCATGTGCCAGCAATGCCCCTCTGCCATGTACATTGGCCAAACTGGACAGTCTCTACGTAAAAGAATGAATGGACACAAATCAGACGTCAAGAATTATAACATTCAAAAACCAGTTGGAGAACACTTCAATCTCTCTGGTCACTCGATCACAGACCTAAGAGTGGCTATACTTCAACAAAAAAGCTTCAAAACCAGACTCCAACGAGAGACTGCTGAATTGGAATTAATTTGCAAACTGGATACAATTAACTTAGGCTTGAATAGAGACTGGGAATGGATGAGTCATTACACAAAGTAAAACTATTTCCCCATGGTATTTCTCCCTCCCACCCCACCCCCCACTGTTCCTCTGATATTCTTGTTAACTGCTGGAATTAGCCTACCTTGCTTGTCACCATGAAAGGTTTTCCTCTCCCCCCCCCCCCCCCTCTGCTGGTGATGGCTTATCTTAAGTGATCACTCTCCTTACAGTGTGTATGATAAACCCATTGTTTCACGTTCTCTGTGTGTGTATATCAATCTCCCCTGTTTTTTCCACCAAATGCATCCGATGAAGAGATCTGTAGCTCACGAAAGCTTATGCTCTAATCAATTTGTTAGTCTCTAAGGTGCCACAAGTACTCCTTTTCTTTTTGCGAATCTTCTGTATGGAACTGAGCTAGGGCATTGAACATATGGTAACTTGAAGTCCTTAAATCATGATTTGAGGACTTCATTAACTCAGCCAGAGGTTAGGGCTCTATTACAGGAGTGGGTTGGTGAGGTTCTGTGGCCTACATGTTGCAGGAGGACAGACTAGATTATTGGGATGGTCCCTTCTGACCTTAAGGTCCATCACCACTCTTTCTGCAAGCTGGAAACTATTGGTGGCTATTTAATCACCAAACATTTGCTCTGCAAGCCAGGCACCTGACTGAGCAAAACGCAGTGGCTTCTTCCCATTACACACTGCTGTCATTTCATTGCGTTGGAGACAGTCTTTTTACTGGCATAGGTGTCCCGCCCCGTCCCCACCCCCCCATCTGCCAGAACAGCCACCACAAGTGATGTGGAGAGTATATGTACACGTAACAAAGGAAATCTTTCCTATGACTTGGCCCCAGCGCCTCCATACTGCATCCCAACTTCCACCTTCTGTCCCCTGCCTCCAAAAAAGTTCATACCAAGCCATGTAACAATTGCCCGAAAATCTGTTTCAATTCTAATCCGCTCCAGAAGCGCCCGAAATCTGTTAGACACACATCAGACAGACATTCACCTGGCTGGTGGCAGGAACTCTCTCCTCTAAAGGGAACGATAGCAAACTACAATCCCTGCTATTAACCTAGAATTTGGAACCTTCAGCTCTCTACTTACCTTGCCTTCATAATGCCTAACTCTAAGCACAAGTACCTTGCTGAAATCAGGGTGAGAAACTTCAGCCAGAGGAGGTAATTTATGCACCATGCTGAGCAGCTACCTCATTGCCACTTGCTGTGTGTTTGAAGAATAGAAAAAGAGCTAGATTCTGCACACCCATAGAAAGAATGCAGACTTTGAGAGACAGTCCATTAACTGCCTTAACCTGCATCACGCTTACCGAGATCACTCCCCCTGGCCTACCACAGCCCTTCCTGTGGGTGGCAAAGGGTGGAGGGGGCATTGAACCAATGGAGGTGGCTCTCCATCTCCCCCACCCACCTGCAGCTGAGTAATAACTAACTGTGTGACTATACAATGCTTCACCCTTGATTATTCAGCCTTAGGTTGCTCACAGAAAGTGGTGACGCCGCCAAGCATGTGCACACAGTAAGGTTATTAAAAAAAAAAAAGTTAGCCCCTTCCTTTACAGGAGGGGCATGTTAAATGGAGCCATCTCTCATGGGGATTTAATGACCTTCTCTGTGGTTTTGCATTCATCTTCTGGGGGATTCTCCCTCTTCCACCCCCCTCCCCATTAAAGTCTACCTAGCTTTCCACAGCCCTGGAAACCAAAGTGCTACATCTAGCCACAGAACCTGTAGAGCATGGTTGCAGTGCAACATGCCTGTATGCTGCCCAGCCATGACCTACAGGGTGAGAATCCATCTCCATGGCACTTTTAGTGCCTGCTCCAAAGCCCACTGAGCTAACTACGCAAGAACGGCCTCACTGGGTCAGACCAAAAGTCCCTCTAGCCCAGTATCCCATTTTTTGACAGTGGCCAATGCCAGGTACCCCAGAGGGAATGAACACAAACAGGTAATCATCAAGTGATCCATCCCCTGTTGCCCATTCCCAGCTTCTGAAAAAACAGAGGTTAAGGACACCATCCCTGCCCATCCTGGCTAATAGCCATTGATGGACCTATCCTCCATGAACTTTTCTAGTTCTTCTTTGAACCCTGTTATAGTCTTGGCTTTCACAACATCCTCTGAAAAGGAGCTCCCACATGTTGACTGTGCATTGTGTGGGAAAAAACAACAAAAAACCCTTCCTTTTGTTTGTTTTAAACCTGCTGCCTATTAATTTCATTTGGTAGCCCCTAGTTCTTGTATTATGAGGAGTAGTAAATAAGTAGTAAAATGTATTATTTACTTTCTCCACACCAGTCATGATTTTATAGACCTGGGAGTCTTTCAATTGACTTCAAGAGGCTTTGGATCAAGCCCTTAATCCTTGGCACCTTTTCTAAGGCTGCCAACAAGATGGTTTAATAGCACCAACTAGAATGCTTGAGACTGAAACCAGACTAACTTCCTGACAGGTCACTTAACCATGTCAGTGTAACTGCCTCATAGCTGTTATGGGCCTGCTGCATCTGTCCCCTGTCTTGTCTCTGAGTGTATACCCTCAAGTGTCAGGCCTTGTGCCCTCCGGGGGTGGAATTGCAGGATACTCCTCCTCTTAGAGCTAGCCCTGGGCTACAGCACTCTGTGTAACGACTGTGCTTTCCCCAAGGGGATCTGCGATTCTTCCCTTTGGGAGTCTGTGAGCAGTGGTACACAGTAATCTTCTTAAACCAAAGCACGGTTTATTTTGCAGAAGGAACAAAGTATTTAGAATCCTTCTTCTCTAAAACACATTGCCCCTTAACAGCACTCGGGTGTTTGCTGAGAAGAAGCTTAGCTTGAGCTATTCTTTCCTTCCATGCTTGTTTTTCTAGATAGTCCCCTATTAAATAAAACAAATATATTCATAGAGTTTACGGCCAGAACTTTCATACAACAAACACCCGCAATAACCAGAAAAAAAAAAAAAGCCACAGTCATGAGAGACAGTATGGCCTAGGGTACAGAGCACTGGACTGGAACTCAGGAGACCTGGATTTTATTCCCAGCTCTGCCATTGACCAGCTGGGTGACCCTAGGCAAGTCACTTTACCGCCCTCAGTCCCCCCCCTCTGTAAAATGGATATAACGCACTGTTAGATCTACTTATGAAAGATACTATGCAAGAACTAGGTATTATTACATAGCATCTCCAAATTCATCACATAAACCTTCCAGACATTAAATGACTCAAGCATGTGATGAAAATGCTAAGAGACACTTTTACATAGAACATATGGGCTTGCAAGTGTTCCAGTTTGTTACTAACACAAGCAATTAAAAAAAAATCCTGTACACCGACACCCAGTTAATATAAAATGCATAATTATTGGATTTTAAAAAACGGAAGGATACATTTCCTCAGTCATGAATATTAGTCTAGTATTTTCTGTAGCAAGTTTTAAAGGGACTCTACTGAAAACATAATTTGATGGTCAAAAAAGTTTGTCACAACGTTTTAAACTTTTTTTTTAAAGTGTGAGTGAAAAGAACGAGGCCTCAAACATTTATTCAGTAACATAGTGAATGCAGTTTTCAAATCATTAACTGAAATGCTTAAAAATTCCAATAGCACAGGTAAGCAATCTCTTGCCACCTAAACAGGTAACCTCTAAGAAAGAAAAACCAGGAAGAGTCAAAAGCTCCCAAGTTTACAGCAGGGCTGAGTGCCTAGACTAGAAAAGCAGACCCACACAAAGAGAGGAACAAACAAGGAAGTAATATAGCAGGCCAAGAGCCAAGGCAATTAGGTTTTTGGAGGTCAGGGAAGAAATTAATCTCTGATGCAACTACTCTGTAATCAAGGCATTACATCAGGCTAGAATGAAGTTGGCCACTGATGTACCCTACCAGAAAGAGACACTTAAAGCCCTTGAAAGCGTCAGGGAGATGGGGGGGTTCTGTTCCTAATTCCATCACTGCAAAACTTTGGACATGACACTTTCCCTGTGTCTCCATGCCCCTCCACTCTGCCCATCTATAAAATGGGTAGAATACTGACCCGCCTGCATAAAAAGTACTGAGATTAATGGGTGAAAAGCAGTGGTATTAGTAAGAGGGGGAAGCTTATCCCATCTAAGTACAGAAAGATGTTTCAAGATCAACAGAGATCAGGTTCTGCAGAAGAAGAATATCTGTAGATCAAACGATATTTTTCCTCTTAAGTGCTGCGTGATTAATAACAGTCTACTACTAGGTTTTGTTGTGGTTTTTTGGGGGGGGGGGGGAAGGGAGGGAAGGTTGTTTTGCATTTGTCTGTTACACATAAAACTTTAATATACATTTAATTGTGCAACTTCTAGAGTCTAGACCAAGTTCTGTCTCAACTTTCACAGAGCCAGTGCACAGGGTGCAAACATTAGATACGTTCCTCTAACCTGGTTTTAGGGGAAGTGATTTCTTAGTAAAATACTGGCCTAACATCAGAGAAGTGACCTTCCACTGCACATCTCACACACAATTATCTCCACCCTCACAAAACCTACAATTGAGCTTCTTCACACTTCAGGCTGCTGAAGGAAAGTCCCTGTTCTAACCACTTTGGGATTCAATCCAAGATAAATTCAGCTGCATGTCCTCCACCTCAGCACTAACCATCCATTATTAAAACAAGGCACCACAAAACAATGGACAGAGCCATTCCTGTAATTCCTAAACTGCAAAAGGAATGTGACAGAAACAGGAAAGCCAAATCCATCTTCAAGAGTACTTAGTCACTTTCCAGTAATGTGACGGGAACAGCAATAAATGGATACAGTTCAAAGTTCCACATCCTGCAGGTTTGTCCAACACCAGAAAGAAAACCCACCCCAGTCTGTCTTCATAGCAGTCACATTCTACCTACTGAATGCACCAAGTCACTTAAGTGAAATACAGCAAACAAGGGGGAGGGTGGGTGTTCAGAACAGTTATTTTAGCAGAGCAGCTTGTATCAAACTGCATTCTCTGTCAGAGGATACATCAACCAGGGCTGTGACATTTTCATTCAGCGTCGGAGAATATTTAACTATTGCTTGGGGCATTTGATTTGCCCATTTTAGGGCATCACTCAACTGTGCACTTCTGTGAGAAAAGCCACCCTCCATGTTTATGCATAGTGGGCTTAGAGGAGAGAAGTGACCCATGGGAATTAAAGGAGGTTGTGCCCTAAAAAGACAAGAACACATGTAATTAGTCTTTAACTGCTCGGTTAAACCACCCAGGGAAAGAAATAAATACTCACACACACACACACACACACACACACACACACACACACGACAGATTCCAAAAGAGCTCCCTCCCACCCGAATCCACTCCTCCCAAGATGCCCACAACTACAAGCAATTTGCATAAATTGATTTAAGGATCTTGGGGCCTGGATAATTAGGCTGAGCAAACCAAATTCCCTCCCCCACCTCATCTGGTGTAAATTGGCATACCTCCCCTGGAACAACATTGCTTTACACCAGCTGAGGAACAACAGGCTTGTCCATATGGGAAACATACTGGTAAAAACTAAACTAAAGCGTCAATTTAAACAAAATTATACTGATGCTGGTAGAACACCCGTGCGGGCTCTTATTCCTCTACCACTGATTTTCTGCGTGACGTTGGTTAACTCACCTAACTGCAGGGCCTCTGCTGGAAGATGGGAATGAGACTTCTCCACATCAAGGGGCTGCTGCGGAGGCTAATGTAATTAGTGTTTATAAAAGCATTGTGAGATCCTATGCAAATCCAAGGTGCTATTAGAAGATCAGCTGCTAATCCCCACTGTGGCGGTGAATTCCAAGACATGCTTTCCTTTCAGTTTTCACAGGCCACACCATCTCCCTGTCTCCCCACACTGCATTTCGGTAACTAAGCCAACAGCCTCCTACCGACAAACACAAGCAGCCAGTCGATTACTCGCTTCCGCATCTGCTAGGGCATTCAGCATTGCTGTGTCTAGACTGCCAGCCCGCTTCCCTGTTCAGCCTCACCCAGCCATGTGACAACACAAACAACTGAACACTTACAGCTGGACCGGGTTTGGCCCTAAGTTGGGTGCAACTCTGTTGACCTCAATGGAAGCCTTAGCAGCCCAAACTTGCTAGACTATAGATTCCCAGAGTAACTCAGGGGTGAAACAGCCCTATTATATTATCAGGAAGTCGAATTAAGGATCAAACTACTATTCATTACCAGCAGGTTCAAGCACTGCTAAGACAGTTACTGAGTGACACCCAGTCAAGGGGCAGGGCTGCTTTCCTGACAGAAAGCAAACGCTATGAAGGATGAAACTGTGTTCAAAAGACAAACACAGAGCTTCCTCCTTCTGCTGCACCTGTTTCAGGTAATTATCTAGGCCTGAAGATCCTTAAAAAAAAAAAGGAATCAATATATGCAAATTTCTTGTAGTTATGGGCATCTTGGGAGGAGTGGATTGGGGTGGGAGGGAGCTCTTTTGAAATCTATCGTGTGTGTATTTATTTCTTTCCCTGGGTAGTTTAACCTAGCAGTAAGAGACTAAGGTGCCACAAGCACTCCTCATTCTTTTTGCCAATACAGACTAACACAGGTACCACTCTGAAACCTGTTTCAGGTAAAATTCCCCATCCAGCCGCATCCTGATCGGTGCCGAACACTCCCATGGAAGAAAGGGGAAGCTGCAACTTTTCGGCAGAGGCTCAGCACCTCGCAAACGTCAGCTTTTGGCATCTGGGTCTGATCCTGCATTTCTCCTAAGCTTGAGCAAACGCCCATTAGTTTGATTGTCAACAGGCTTGGACCCTCTGAGTGAGGATTGCAAGGTATGGCCCCTTACTGTGAGCAGGTTTGTTTTGTTTTGGGGGGGCAGGGAGATGGAGTTTGAGGAAATATGGTCTTGTGGCTAAGGCCCTGGGTGGTGACAAGAGATGGAGCTCAATTCCCAGGGTGACTGCAGTGTGACTCCCTGTGTGACTCTCCATCAGTACAAGGATGTGGCCAGCCTGACCTAGTGGTTGGAACAGGGACGATCAGACCTAGTGGCCTGAGCCAGAATCAGGAACCAAGTCAGGGGTCACAGCCAGAGTCAAAAACCAGGGATGAAGCTGTCAGTTGCTCAGATGACTTCCTGCCATTGTGCCTCCTTCTGGCACCAATGGCATGATCAGGCCAAGTCGGTGGGGCCGGTCATCGTCCTCACCCAGGATCCTCAGGGGTTGTGCCTCTGGGAGGGTCAGAGTTCTGCTCGCCCCTCACTTCCAGTAGTTCTGGGTGAACTGCCCAGTCGTGTCCAGAGTGTGAGGGGTGCCTAGGAACCTGAGGGGCCAGGTTTGAAACCCACAGGCCCCTGGCAAGGCCTCACCTCTGAGGGTCTCTCTCTCTCTGCATTGTAAACCTGGGTCTCTGAAACCTGGGCTCGTGGACTTGGGATTTCTAAGCTTATGCTTGGACATCCACACTGCATTGTAAACCCAGGGTTACAACTGCTGGACCCAGATGTCACAGCTGTGGCAATGTGTCCATACTGTACTGCATACCTTGCAACTTGGCTTGAGCTGCATTCACACTGCAAAATAGACCCAAGTAACAGCAGGATTTGGGATTGGACACTGCCCCCCCCCCCCGCAGCAGGGTTCTAGGACTGGGATCCCAAGTGCTTGCTGACCTGAGTCAGACTGGTGTGTGTGTGTGTGTGTGGTGGGGGAGCTTGGGCTCAAATCAAAGTCAGAGCCTGGGCTTAGTGTGCTGTGTAGACACATTGACTCAGTTTCCCAGACTTCTGCTAGTCTATTGTAACCTCCTCTGCCATGCTGTGTCTCGTCTACTTGGATTGTAAATTCTTCAGGGCAAGGGACTGTCACTAACACTATTACTGTGGTAGCATCTAGAGGCCTCAGCAAGGACAGGGCCCCACTGTGCTAGATGCTATATGTACATTTGAGGGGAAGAGAAGAGAACTTACCCCAAAGAGCTTATCGTCCAACTAAACATATGTACAGAGCCTAACACATTGAGACCTGGATGTTGATTCACATGACATCCCGGGCAGGGGCAGGAATCAAAAAAAAAAAAAAAAAAAAAAGTGTCTGAACTGCACTAAGAAAACCTTTTGTGAAATAAAAAGGAAGGATTCTGCTACATGCCAATGATCCAAAAAAAAAAAAAAAAAAAAAAACCCCACCCACAACAAACAAGAGCGTTGAATGTAAAAATAGTTGGCTAAATGGAGGCGTGTGACTGTCCAGTACCCTCAGATGTTGGTTTGCAGGCATGTGTCACTCAGTGTAATAATTTCTTTCAATAAATAAAATGAAAACAACATTTAGGCTGGGAAGCTACTATTGGGCAGATGAACACTGTAGTTTTCAACTCACTGCACCACCACATGGATTTTCCTGGCAACAGGTGGGCCTAAACACATCAAAGCGACAGAACAAAGCATCTTTTGGAGCCTAAACAAAATGCATTACAGAGTCCTGCCATTCACTGCACTCTAAGGTTGTTGCAGGGTGCAGGATGCTGGTTTGTTCTAACTAGCCCGAAGACACCATCCTTCGCACACCCAAAAAACTCCCGCTGCATTCAAGTGAAGCAAATAGCCAAACATCTGTTGCAGTCAATTGAACCAGTCATTCTGGCTGCACAGAATCAGGCCTACAGTCAGAAGGAAACCCTCTTGACAAAACAAAATTCACCTTTGCATGAAAGCCATAAGGTAGGAACTCTCTTCCCAACTGAGGGATAAAAGGCTAATTTCCATATTAGAAACTTGTGTTTTCTTGGCAAATGAAATAATTTTAGCTACAATGGAAAGCCCAAAAGTAGTTATTTCACTTCAACCGGGGGTGGGGAAATGGTTAATATACATTGTATGTCCCTATGCATAAGTTCTAGGGTTTGGAATTTTTATTAGTATGCACCTACTCAATTGGGACCTAATCCAAAGGCCATAGAAGTCAAAGAGAGTCTTTCCTTTGACTTCAAATTTGGCCTTGGATCAGGCTCTTTGATCACTAGAGCAGAAAAAGTGAAATTACAAGTTAGACGTTGGAGCCTGGGTCCAAGCTCCAACAGGCTCAAGCTAGTACAGTGGGTCTGCTCATGTTCTGGGCTATTCAGAGATTGTTGAAAATAATCAAAGAGACTTGACGGGCTGTGAGCCAGGTACACTGAGCCACACATGCGAGGACTCCTCACACCACTGAGGAAGAGGAATGGCCAATTTTGATCTCTGCCAATTCTGCATTAGTAAATCCACATGACTGAGCAGACAATGGTTTGTTTATGGAGCCCCTTCCCAACCGCACTACATTACACAAGGGTTGGATTCAGAAATCTCTCCAAAAAAAAGGATAGATTGGCCTTCTAGTCCTAAAGTTTAAGGATCCATCCAAAAATCGCTGTCAAACATGAAAAGAAAAACTGAACTCTGCCTCCAGTATCTAGCAAAGAGAAGGATTCTTCCTCCCACCTCTCCTGGGCAGTAACGGCCAAACTTTTGTCCCGCCAGATACCCAGGTGGTGTAAATCACTTACCTCCACTGAAGTTAACAAGCTATTATGATTTACACTAGTTGGGGATCTGGCCCACTGACTTCAATGACATCTGTGGGTGCTCAGCACCTCTAACTCAGGCCCTAAGTGGCTACACGAGTTGGAAGGCAGTAGGGAAAGCCAACCTAAAAAGCCCAAGATATCTTACCCTAAATTTTATATGATCTTATCATTCCACTGACATTAATGTCGTTACTCCTAATTTACACTGGTGTGAATGACAGTAGAATCAGGTCCAAAGATTATCCGAGTCTCTGGGCCATAACCTCAGCTAGCATAAATTGATGCATCTCCATTAACATTAACCAAGCAACGCAGATTTACACAAGCCAAGACTGGAGCTCAGTTTTATTCGTTGTTGAGTTTAAACTACAAAAAATATTTACCATTTAATTCATTGTAAGCACTCTCTATGGGGCCAGGTGTTCCATCAGGAGACCAGGCTGCAAATAATTTACCAGCAACCACATAACGCTTGATTAAAGCCTACTGAAAGAAGAACAACTAATTAGATTAGTCTTTGAAAAGACCAGTATCACGATATGACAAATTCATACAAAGCAGATGGCAAGCAAGAACTTAATACATGAAGTCACAGAACCAAAAAGTAATTTGTTTTTAAATGGTATCTTGATTTGTTGGTTTGAATCAGGGCTTGAAGTCCACTCACTCCAACTCGGGTGCATGAAGTTAGGCACCTAAACCCACATTTAGGCACCTGCAGAAGTTAATGTGAATTTAACTTCAGGCACTGGACTTTGAAAATGCTGGCTTGTTGCAGCTTCTAGCAATTTGCATCCAATATCAGATAGAGTTGCAAGAAATTGTATGACCTCACTAGGACCGACAGCCTCTTCCTCTAATGAGGGTTACAAAAAACCACCCTAACACATGGGCACAACCCGACAAGCCTGCAAGTGAGTGGCGTTTTCCATGGATCTTCAAACACCAGCGGAAGGCAAGGATAAAATCATGTAGAGTCCAAGTGCTTCCACTCTGTCCCCCTCCCCCGCCATGCCACTGGTTGTCCCATAATGTGCGTAGGGGAGAGGAGAGGTTGGATTCAAGGCATAAGGAGAAATTAAGTATGTTATACTGACTGGATCAGTATTATCTTCTGCAAAGAAATTCCCAGGGATCTCTAAGTGGGTGATGCCATGGAAAGCTACGATATCCCAAGGGTCCAGTAGGGCCAATCTGCAGCCACTACATGGTGGAAAGAAAATGTTTTGCCTTCCAAGAAGCTACAATGAGATTGATCTAGCAAGTGTAGGCATCTTCTTTACCCCAGTGGAGCGTAAATCCTCAACACAGTCATCTCTGACCCAGTCTTTTTGTAGGGCACCACAAAAACCTTAATCATTAGGAAGGTAGCAACTTCCTCCAGGCTTCACTAGCAAGTGGACAGTATTTGTCCTGTAGTTCACACCCTTCCACTCAATCCCTGAAATAGGATCTCACACACACAGCAAACAGCTCTAGCATCACTTTGGAGAACAATACTTGTACAATGTCAAGACAGCCTCAAGACAAGCTTCAGAGTAACAAACTACCCCACTGAACCTCAGCTCCTCCTCCTGTTTCCACTGGGGAGGCTCAAGAGGACAAACTGCTCTCTGTTGAAGAAATGCTTAGCATGATTAGAAAGTTACCACCAGATAAAATCCCATGTCCAGCTGGTTTTACAGCTAATTGTTTCTTCTCCAAGCTAGCTACTCACTAGCTGAGTGTGCAGCCTGCATCACATCTTTGGGACGCCCTCCTGGCACACAAATCAAGGACAAGGCTTGCACTCTTGCTTAAGAGAGACTTTGAGATGTGATAATTATACAGATCTCCTATTAACTCAGGCCACTAGCAACAGGCAGTCAGCAGTTACTGTATCACTCAGCTCTGCCCAGACAAACAATACAGTCCATTATTTACACTCCAGACAGCTTTATTCTTAGTATTCCAGTAGGGAAACTCTTTTTTTAAAAAAAATCGGAGAAGAGAGTTTAAACCAAGAAATATAGACATAAAAGCACTGAAAGGATTCACAAAGCTCACTGGTATGAGGGAGACAGAATTTGTTAGATTAGCTCTACAGAGGGTGGGATTGCCACTCAGAAGAACAGGCTACAGGGAACAATTTGTGGACTTAGGCTGTATCCTGCACTCCTTGAAGTTAATGGCAGCTGCCTTATTGAATTCAGTGGGAGGGGTCTCTCAAGAGCCCCTTGTTTAAGTTCAATCCCCAGTTTGAAGGGTAGGCAGGATAATTTCTCTGCCTTAGAGAAACCATCATGGTGTGAATTCTCAAACATTGGTATAAACGACCAGTCAAAGCTGAGTGAAGGGACCATCCTCTCCCACCCCCAAAATACCAAACATCCCGTCCAAACCCATACCTCAGCTTGGGGAGGTGCGGGGGTGACACCAAAACTCACACAGTTGTCAAAAAATGGTTAGAAGCGAATAGCTGTAGGAGAGCAGCAGTCAAACTGGACATACAGGTTAAACCAAGGGTCGGCAACCGGCGGCATGCGAGCTGATTTTTAGTGGCACTCTGCTGTCAGCCAGGGTCCCAGCTGCTGGCCCTGCTCAGCCCGCTGCCTGCCCGGATGGACAGAACCCCAGGCCGGCAGTGGGCTGAGCGGGGCCAGTAGCCGGGACCCCAGCTGGCCGGGGCCAGCGGACGGAACCCGAAACTGGCAGTGGGCTGAGCGGCTCAGTGAGCTGCCAGCCGGGGTCCCGGCCGCCGGCCCTGCTCACCCCGCTGCCAACCCAGGGTTCTGTCGGGGGCCCCTGTAAATGTAAAAACTTTAGTACTGGCATATGAAACCTTAAATTAATGAAGAGTTGGCACGCCACTTCTCAAAGGTTGCTGACCCCTGGGTTAAACGAACAGGTATTCAGGTACACATGTAATGGAGCAACAGATGAGTTTGGTCACTAGAAATACAGAGTGCTGGGGTCCTACAAAAATCAAAATCAAGAAAAATCAAAGAAGTTTTGGGTTGTTTTTTTTTTTTTAAATGCTCTTTGCTTTAGCATGAAAGAAGCTGCTCTATGGATCAAGCAAAGCAGAAGGAAGAGATTTACTGAGTTGACACTCTTGATACAAATCAGATCACACCCCTAAGATATACAGCTTTGACATGCCTGGAGAGGAATGAAACTCTCACCAGGAATTCTCTGTTCATTTCAGTCTTTAAAACCCAAGGTCCTCCTGATTGTCATCTCACTTCTGCCAGTTTTACAAGAATGTAACTCTATGGACTTCACTGAGGTTACACCACATTTATACTGGTGTAACTGGAACTGAGGATTCTGATACCAGATCATTGGCTTCTAACGCTACTTTCCAATGGCAAAGACCTAGTAAAGGAATTATTTATATTGCTACCATCTCAGCAAGTCACTTTCATTTTACTGAGTTTATGATGTGTAATGGCATGAAACTTTACATTGTCTCTCCAGCAACATAAACCTTAAAATAATAAAAATTCACTTTATTTAAAAAAATATCCTGCAAAGGAAATAAATAAGAGCCTGATCCTGCATTGACTTCCATGAGAGCAGGACTGGGCCCTCCATCCTCATCCCCTGCGCTTACTGCAGTGTTTGAAAGAACCAGAAGAACGATGGTATCTCCCATTCATCCAGAAAGCTCTGTCATTAAGGTAGATAAAATTCTGGGAGTAGGGCTCGATCCTGGCCTCTAACCTTTGAGCACACGCTATAGTGCGCTGACAAGCATCACATTTACAGCGCAAGACGTGTATGCTGCACTCCCCAATGGCAGGTGCCCTTCTACTCATGTGAGCAAAATAACAGTGTAGTGAGCTTAAAGAGTTTCAGGGCCAGATCTCAACTTGGTGTAAGCTGCCGCTACACAGATTTACACCACCTGGAGACCATATTTAAGCAGGCTCTAAAGAATTCTAGCTGCATGGAGAGCTGCTGTCCTTGTGGACATGGTTTCCCAACCCGACCCCCACAGCTGCTTTGTCAGCATCACCACTGTACTCACTACCCATGTGGGTGCGGGGAGCATCTGAGCCACAACTGGAACGTACAGATTTCACTGGCTACAATACAATAGATTGGGTTTACAGAGAGCTCTTGCAGGACTGCCCTTATCAGGGATACAGGACGACAGAAGAGCTGAGTCAGCCTTTTGAGACACAGGAGCCTAAGCTACTGTGGGGGGGTGGGGCAAGAAAAGGGGGATATTATCTGGGCATGTATTTCCTCCTCTGCTTTTCCCTCATTTTACTGCCAGAGGGAAGAGGAAGCCAAAAACGGTAAACTGCTGAGTCAGAGAAGCCCTGTAGTGGTTTGCATTGCTTGAGGTGGAGGCCAGCTCTTCAATGAAGCAGAAGACCACAAGCCGATGGGAAGGCTCTGCAATCAAATGGCACAATGGAATAAAAGGAGAAACCGCCAGAATGTGCTAGGCTAAAGATGAACCATGGAGCCCGACCAAGAACCTTGGGATTTCTGCAGTCAAAGAGGGGTGAAGCCTGCCACTGTTCTCCAAAGCCACGCCCAGAACTCCCCTGACCCAGAACAGCAGGACTGACACCGACTTACAAAACACACTCTAAAAAGAAAGGAGGACTTGTGGCACCTTAGAGACTAACAAATTTATTAGAGCTTAAGCTTTTGTGAGCTATTGCTCACTTCATCGGATGCATATTCTGCATTCACAATGACCAGAAGCTTCGTTGCAGCGAGGATCACTCAAGAGCCAGGTTTCAGAGTAGCAGCCGTGTTAGTCTGTATTCGCAAAAAGAAAAGGAGTACTTGTGGCACCTTAAAGACTAACAAATTTATTAGAGCATAAGCTTTCGTGAGCTACAGCTCACTTCATCCACTTCACTTCAATGCATCCGATGAAGTGAGCTGTAGCTCACGAAAGCTTATGCTCTAATAAATTTGTTAGTCTTTAAGGTGCCACAAGTACTCCTTTTCTTTGTAAGGAGAGTGATCACTTAAGATAAGCCATCACCAACAGCAGGGGGGGGAAGGAGGAAAACCTTTCATGGTGACAAGCAGGTAGGCTAATTCCAGCAGTTAACAAGAATATCAGAGGAACAGTGGGGGGTGGGGTGGGAGGGAGAAATACCATGGGGAAATAGTTTTACTTTGTGTAATGACTCATCCATTCCCAGTCTCTATTCAAGCCTAAGTTAATTGTATCCAGTTTGCAAATTAATTCCAATTCAGCAGTCTCTCGTTGGAGTCTGTTTTTGAAGCTTTTTTGTTGAAGTATAGCCACTCTTAGGTCTGTGATCGAGTGACCAGAGAGATTGAAGTGTTCTCCAACTGGTTTTTGAATGTTATAATTCTTGACGTCTGATTTGTGTCCATTCATTCTTTTACGTAGAGACTGTCCAGTTTGGCCAATGTACATGGCAGAGGGGCATTGCTGGCACATGATGGCATACATCAAGAGCCAGCTGAGACATGGAACATGTTGCTGCCTGCTGCTATCTGGAGAGAGTTTGCCTCTGCAAAAGGACACACAGCATTCCCAATTTATCAGCTGGTTTACACCTGATACTCTCCTGAAACCTAATGGAGCAATGTTGATTTGGCACATAAACACTGAAATTTGGAGACTGATCCTCTGATAGTGCAAGCCATGCCCAATACCTTAAACAAAACATAGCCTGAATTCTGCCACTCTTATTCGCATCAAGTAGCTCCTTACTCCTGAACAGTCCCATTGAAATTCCAAGGGCCAGGCAACCAAAGGTGGGATGTGCGTGCACAGGTATATAGAGGGGTCCTTGCTGCCCACTCCTTCCTGCATAGGTGTCTTGTGCAAGAGTAGAGAACCCTTAGCACTGATGGTATTCTACCTCTTATTATTCTTCACTTCCTGCTCTCAACTGCTGAAGAGCATTGTCACATTTCACCACAGAGCTGATGGTGGTGAAATGCAGTGTTGGCCAGAGAAAATCCTGCACACGGCTCTTAAAAAGGAGTGTATACTTCTGGTGGTTAAACTACAGGTCTGGGAGTTGCATGTTCCAGATTCCATTTCCAGCACCGCTGCACTTTTGCTTTCTGGCTTCAGTAGGGCACCCGCTTCTGTAGGTCAGCTTCCCCACCCTGGGGGGCCAGAACTTATTGCACAGGGGAGTGTTGTGAAGGTTCTTTACTAGAGTATGGGTGACAGAATCGACCCTGAGCGAGGAAATATGGCAACGGTAGTTTGACTCAAGGGACAGAAAGGAAGTTGTAAGGAATGTTCTGTAACATCTTTGCGAAGAGCAGTGTTGGATCTCCCTGTTCTAGGGGAACTGCGGAAAAAAAAAAAAAAAAAAAATCACTCTGCTGCCGAGTGCCAAGGAATTCATCCCTTTACTTTAAAAAAAAAAAAAAAATAAAGTGTTAAGTTGCCAAATTCTGCCACCCTTACTCAGAGAAGTCTCTTACAGCACATGTCATCCTATTTATTTCAGGGTCCTAAGCCTCTCCCCAAAAACTGGTGTTTCTTTTGGAAAATCTGAAGCAATAATGCCGAAGTAGTTTGAATTAGTGGAAATACATTACTAAGGGCAGAACACAGATCAGTGAAGCTGGAGCACATACTGGTAGCTGGATGTCGTTGTATATTTAAGATCCATGGGAATCAGAGAAACAATGAGAGTGTCACATGTTCGTTATGGTTCTCGTTACAGATTAGCAGCAGATTACTGCAGATGAGCTGGTTTGGGTTTTTTTAGCTACAAGCAAACAGAAAGTATGTTAACACAGAAACGTTTCCAGCCATTTAGCACCATTTAAAAACAAAGACAAAAATGTTGTTAAGAAGGACATATTTGTTTTCTTTTATAATGAACAGGCCCTCAACACAAACTCACATGGTCACAATGTCTGGATTTAAACAAACAAGTTTCTCATAAGCAGAGTCGGTCAGTGTCTTGTCTTCAGGACTATGGACCTTGGCCCTTTTGGCCAGCTGGGATATTGATTCAAACAGGAGAGAATTTTTATTATGGCACAGGACTGGAAATGGAGATATTCCAAGGTCTAATCCATGGCGCAGGCTTCCAGGCAAATCATTTTGAGGCCTCAGACCCAAGATGTGAGAAATGGGGATAGTCACACTCATGCAGTTCTCCCAGCCACTGCAGGATTAATTTGGGGGCACTAGGAAGATGAAAGGTGCTATTTAAAAATAAAATGATGCCAAGCACACATGCACACGATATCCATGGAGCTGGTGTCAAGGTGACACTATTCACATGTTGGACCACCTCTCGTCACCCCCTGCTCACTAAGGGCCCTGAGCCAATGCCCACGGAAGTCAACTGAAAAATTTCAGTTCCACCTCTCTGGGACTTACTTTTACATTCCACACCCTTCAAACAATCACTGCTTCTTTAAAACCATGCCCTCCACACCTCAGATACAGAATTTACCCCTCTCCCCACATGCACAAGATTTCTTTCCCATCCAATCTTGGGCTTCATTCAGTCTTGAGCCAACAGCTTTTCTATCCACATACGTGTCAGGATTCTGAAATCCATCTTGGGCCCCTGCAGGGCTAGGAATGGGTGCTTAGAAAAGAAAAGTCCCAGTTTCTCAAAAAGGTCAGGCCCTCTCTTCAAGTCATGCAAGTGCCCAAGATAACAGACCTGAAATAGCTGGATCTTAAGTTCCAGACTTTTTTAGGTGCAGGCTTTTTTTGTTTCGTTTTAAATGGCTCCATATGCACCAGGTATAGTCGGGCTGGTAGCAACTGAGCCATCTACTTTTGCAGGTGAAGGTATATAAAACTAGTCCTAAAAAGGGAAAAAAATTAACTCTCAAGGGAAAAAACAAACCACTTCAGTAATAGTTGTTCCTGTAATGCTGGTATTGAGCTTTATTGGCACTGGGCTGAGGTTGTCTACATAACTCACTTGGGCTAATGCAGCCATTCAACATTCATACCAATAAAACTGTTTCACACCTCTTCTGTATCTGTTGTATGCATACATTTGTGTCTTTTACCTGTGCATCCCCACTAGCAGAATAGGCTATTGTCCCAGTTTTTAATCTACCTGCTGAATGGCTCTCATCCACATGGTCTAGATCAAGTTGGGTTATTATTACACACCATCTTGGCTTGCTATATTTTGTAGTAGACTAGTCCTTTGATTTGCTGCAATACTGTGATTAGGTAGGTGTGGAAGCAAAGGCTAAAAACACCGGTTAAACTAAACTAACTTCCCTTGCCAGGAGAAAGTTGAGAGTGCATACAGGGCTCCTCAGAGTTTCATCAGTCACACAGTAAGGATTAGAAGAAATAACGGTTAAATAGAGTGGGTCTCATTTAAAGGGGCTTTCCCCCTTTTTGAACACACCCAGGAAGCCCGATGAATGCATCCGATGAAGTGAGCTGTAGCTCACGAAAGCTTATGCTCTAATAAATTTGTTAGTCTCTAAGGTGCCACAAGTACTCCTTTTCTTCCAGGAAGCCCTGAAAGTGCAATTGTTAAGGCCTGGTTTTGACATAGCTATGTTGGTCAGGAGAACCAACACTCTTCCGATCAACATGCTATGCTGAGAAAAAACCCCAGCGTAGATGCAGCTACGTCAATGAAAGACTATTTCTGTCGATGTACGTACTGTTGCTTGGGGAGGCAGCGTTCCTACATACAGAAAAACCCCTTTGGTCGGCATCGGCTGCATCTACACTACAAGGTTGATGAGTATGGCTACATCAGCGTAGCTACATCAGTTTAGTCTCCATAGTGTAGACAGTGACAACTGAAAACACGGAAAGAACTCAGGGCCCTAGCTTCAGCTAGTGCGAATCAACCCAGCACTGTCAACAAGGGCTGGTCCAAAGTTTTCTCTCGAAACTTTTTCCCATAGAAAATTCAAGTTTCAGCTAAATGAAATTTTGCTGAAGTAGTGTCTGCTTTCTGGGGCAATTTTTGATCTTTCCATCAAAAAAGCCACATGCCCAAAAAACAAGATATTTTAGTTTGCAGCCGATGTTTTTCAGCTCTTGAATTTGTTGAAAAATTAGATTTTCAGTGAAAATTAGACAAAAGAAAAAAAAAAACACCCTGATGTTTTTGTTGGAGTTTTATGCAGAAAAAAATTAAAAGCCATTTATTCTGTGAATGTCAGTGGAAATGTGTGATTTGCCCCAGCTGAGGACCTGGTTCTCAATGTTCCACAGAAGCAAGAAAAGAAAAGAAAAAAAACCCCTGAAATAAAGAATTTTCCATTAACGTTTCCTATGCTTTTAAAAATCTCCTGCTTGGAAAACCTCCACTGCAGCCTGCCTTAAGGGTACATATCTTCCATTAATTTTCATGATGATGCGTCTAAGCCGCTTTGAAAATGTCAATCTAAAGCAACCACCAAAAGGCACCGAGCTGCAACAGAGAGCGTTAATATGTCAAGTTCTTCTTTTGTAATGCATTTCAGCATCATTAATATCTTTTAAAAAAATAAACCTGCACACTGCAGCCTGCATTCTTCTATAAAACCCCCATGCACAACAGCAAGGAGAAACACAAAAAAAACCCCTTCCTTTCTAATTAAGGTTGCTTCAAACAGAAGTGAAAGTTCTTTTGATACGTCAACGTTCCCCTTCCTTTGAATCAGATAATGAGATATCGGTGTGAAAAAAAAAAAAAAATAGAGCGCCTCTTTATTTATAGCACACAGATTTGTGAGACGGCCCCTTACGCTTGCTCTTTTGGTGCCTGTCTGTTCACTCCCAGTTTACTCTGGCCCTCCATATCAGAGCCAGTCCCCTCCCTTATTTGTTCCTGAATTGCAATGGCTTCAGGACATTGGCTAAGGCAGTGGTTCTCAAACAACAGTACAAGTACCCCTGGGGGTATGCAGAAGTCTTCCAGGGGGTACATCAACTCATCTAGATATTGCCTAGTTTTACAACAGGCTACATAAAAAAGCACTAGCAAAAAGTCAGTATAAACTAAAATTTCATGCAATGACTTGTTTATACAGCTCTATATACTAAACATTGAAATATGCAAGTACAATATTTATATTCCAATGGATATATTTTATAATAAGGTAAAAGTGAGAAAGTCAGCCATTTTTCAGTAATAGTATGCTCAGGCACTTTTGCATTTTTATGTCTGATTTCGTAAACAAGTAGTTTTTAAGTGAGGTAAAATTTGGGGGTGGGAACGCAAGACAAATCAGACTCCTGAAAAGAGTCCAGTCATCTGGAAAAGGTTGAGAACTACTGAGGTAAGTCACTGACGTATAGCACCAAGTAAAGGACATTGCACAGGAGAGGTAGTAGCTAGATGAACAGAAGAATTTCCCCATCGACATTTCCCTGGCGCAGAAGTGGCACAGGTCAACTTAAGTACGGACCACAGGGTGCAACATTTTTCACAGCCCTGTCACGGCTAGATTTTTCTCGTTTTTAAGTGTAGACAAGGACTAAGTTATTCTACCTCTACATGGAGGTTTTCTGCCATTTCTGCTACATTGATGCAAGCTCTGCAATACACCAGTGTGCTGCATCTATACCAGAGGTTCGCAGCAGTGTAGCTACACCAGCATAAATAGCCTCAGTAGAGAGGGCCCAAGATCTCTTCATGCTCTCTAGACCCATTCCTAGACTGCTTAGAGCTGGTGTAAGGGCTCTATGCTGGCCCAGCTTAGGGTTGCCAACTTTCTGATTGCAAAAAAACCAAGACACCCTTCCCCTGCCCCACCCCCACACTGAGGCCCCAAGGCCCTGCCTCCCAGCTCACTCCATCCCTCCCTCCCTTGCTCTCCCCCACAGACTCATTTTCACCTGGCTGGGGGAGCGGTTGAGGGCTCTGGCTGGGGGCTCTGGGGTGGGGCCAGGGATGAGGGATCTGGGGTACAGGAGGGGGCCACAGGAAACATGGCCAATGGGAGCTGCGGAGTCTGTGCTTAGTGCAGGGGGTGGAGCCTTCCTGGCCACACCTCCGCCTAGGGGGCTCAGGGACATGCCGGCCGCTTCCGGGAGCCACACAGAGCCAGGGCAGACAGGGAGCCTGCCTTAGCCCCGCTGCACCACCAACCAGACTTTTAATGGCCCCGTCAGCAGGGTCCCTTTTTGACTGGGCATTCTGGTCAAACAATGGTCACCTGGCAACCCCATCCCAGCTCCCAGTGTAGCAAGCATGTTGGGGACAGGGACCAAAAAAGTTTGGGAATGGGGTGCAGCACTGTATTAGGCTGAGTCTTTGTTCTCCAGAGACCATAGGAAACAGAGCACAAATTAGAGCAGTCCTGATGATGCTCTAACTTACGCAGGCAGGATCCTGAACAGCCAAAGAAGCATACAGAAGGCTTAAAACCACCTTAGCCCACATCCTGCCCCAAGCACAGGGATGGGGTAACAGAATCAGGCCCTGAGATTTTATCACCTTATTTTCACTTGTTAATACGATTCCTAAGTCAAGGGAAAATATGGTCCTCTTACATTTGGCTTTCCAATAAAAAACAAAAACAAAAACAAAAACAAACAAAACAAACAAAAACCACCACTGGGTCCAATTCTGCCCTCAGTTACACTTGTGCTACTATAGGTAAGTGAAGAGCATTAAACTAGAACTCAGTTTACAGCTAGAAGAAAGTTATTTAAGGAATATTTGTAGGAATGAAGCCAGCCCATCGTAATTCAGTTCTCTCATTTATACCAATGTATACTGAGAGAGTCATCTTCACTGGAATTACTCTGGATTTATACCAGTGTTATGACAATTTGGTATTTGACCCCATGCCCTCTTAGATTGTCACCACCTCATTTCAAAGTCAGATTCTGTTCTTATTCACTTAGGCGCAAATCCAGGGCAACACCAGGGACCTCATTTATTCCACTGCAGAGTCAAAATCAACCCTTAACATGGGAAAGGCAGATTAGGATCCTTGCTGCTGAAACTGAAAGCTGGAAAATCCTGGTCAGAGAGCTGCTGTTTTGCACTAGGCCAAGCCATCTAATTTGCTTGTCTCCCCCACTGTGAAAATGCCAACAAGGAAGAGCCAGCAGTTTATTTTTAGAAAGAGCTCTGCAACTGGTGCAAAGCAGGCCATGTATCTGCAAGCAGCATAATCCCACCCTTAGAGTGTTCTGCCCCCAGTACCCTCACAGCACAGCCAGGGAGACGAGCCAAACTAAACTCTCTCTCTCTCTCTCTCTCTCTCTCTTCCCCCCCCCTCCCCACCCCCGCCTCTTCTTTTAGGGAAACCACTGCTAGAAACAGGAAACTTTTTTTTTCTTCTTCTTTTTCTTTTCCACTAAAGCATGGACTATGCATTTAAGAGCCACAGACACCTAACCACAAGCTGTGTGCGCCATCTGTAAGTCCTCTACATCACTTTCAGGCCAACCACAGTTTTTTTAGTAGCCAGGCTACAAAATTCACTTGTTCGGTTTAATGAAAAGCTGGTTTCTGTTGAAGCAAAAAGTCAAATCTCATACTGAAAGGCCTGTTTCTGTCAGTCTTCCTCCCCCACAAGTAACACCTTACTTTGGAAGTAGCCATAGTGAATAAACGTGATACTCGGGCGTCAGATTGCTAGCAGGCACAGCTCCACCGAGGTCAAGGGAAGGCAAGCAAAGCTGGCCCCAAATGCTTTTTATTCTGCTGAGCCTTTTCACACCACACAGAGCCTTGCTCCTGAGCTGGTGCCTTTCCCAGCGTGGTCCAACACAAAATCCACTTGCTGGGCCAGCTATGCAAATGGTTACACAAGCGCAGGGCGTTCTGACCAGGTATCTTTTAACACTCACTTTGGGCCAGATCCTCTGCTGGTGTAAACCTACATAATCCCATTGACCTCAGTCCCAACTGATGTCTGCTGGAGAGCGGACCCAATGACTACAAAAGGTGCAGGGGAACTGAGGATCATGCTCCCTGAGCAGAGTCCAAAACTCACCCCCTTCCAAGGGTTTGGCTTTACTGAGCTAGAAATTAACAGCAATATTCAGCTCAGACCTTCCCCCAGGCTTCTGATCCCTGTTCCTTCTGCTTTGGCAATTACCCCCCTAGATTCAGCAAGAGGCTCTCGGCTGCCTCCTCTCAGAGCCCGACACAGGTAGCATGTTAGAAGGAGGACTGGAGTGAAGGGGAAACGATTGGAGCACCTATATGCTGTGGCTTTTCTTGAGTCCTACAATGGCTTTATGGAGGTGCGGAGAGCTGGTGTAGGTTAAAGCAGCCCTATGGCTTAACTGGATTAGTTCACGGCCAGTCCCTGAATCCGGAGAGCGGGATACAATTGGTGGAGCATGGCCACATTTGCCCACCCTTGAGTCCCTCCACCCAAATTGTGCCGAGAACAGCTCTAGCACATCTCAGAATCAGCACCAGGGGTCCTGTGTCTGGAGAAAAGAAAGGGGGAGGGGGGGAACACACACCACCTGAACAATTTCTTAACTATTCAGAGCCAGACTGTGTTTTGGACTAGAGGCATACACAAGAGTGCAAGAACACTCCTAGGCAGGTTTCCTAGACCTTGTATTCTGGCCCAAAAGTACGTGGGCCACTTGCTTGCTTTCCCCTGTCCTGGAACAGGTGGAGCTTGGATTCCCTTATTTGCTGTTAGGACAGGCCAGCAGGACAGTATTATTCCCTGGCAGTGAGACTCAAGCAGGAAGGAACTGTGCCCCAGGGGATGTCTGAGTCATAACACCTCTGGGGGGCATGGCTTATTCACAGACTTGAAAGCATTCATTTTTTTTAATTAGTAAAAGTCAGTAAAAGTTGAGGTCACCAACCACACCCAAAGGGACAAAATCATGTATTTCCATCAATAATCAAAGTAAGACAAATGCTGCTTAAGCAATTATTAGAGTTTGAGTTAAGGGTATTTACTTTATATATTTTGACAGGTGACGTTGATGATTTGCATTGGCTGACACCCCTGCCAGTTTACCACAACTGCAAAAACTGGAGGGGGGACAAAACGCCACAAAAAATTTTTAAAAAGAAACATGGCTCTTATCTGTGGCAATGACAAAAAAATAAAAATCAAATTCTGCCAAGCCTACTTGTACAATCACTCTTTGCCCAGGGCGGTGCTGAACGACACTTACATATTTTGCCCCAGGGCAAGAAGTGACCAAATGTGATATAATGATTTTTATTTATTTTTTTTTTTTTAATTCCCTCTTCGGACTAAATAAGCACAAAACATTTCAACTTGAAGAGGAGGGCTTGGGGTTATTTTAAGAAGTTAATCTGAAAATATATAGTTTATGCTGAAAGTGTCTTTTCAACCTTAACATCACATGATTAATACACACATTGAACTATTACAAGATACTTTATGTTCTATTTAGGAACAAAAAAAGTCAATGAAGTGATAAGTCTGCATGCTTGCATGGCTGACTCATATCTGTAAATCCATATTGTTAGTATGCAGTGTGAATTTTTTTAAATGCACTTATAAGCTACCTTTGAACTTGACTGATTATCAGACCAAAACCAGCTCAGTTACACCTGTCAAAGCAATAGGTTTGGAGGAATGAAGCTGAGGACAGAATTGGACACTAGTGTAAATCAGAAGTTAGGGCGAGAGGGAGACCGGAACAAGCTCTGATCAGAATCAGCCCAGCCTCATCACAACTAGCCACTAAAGAATTTGGTTTTACAAAATAATGCATGTGCAAACAAAGGGCTCAACTTTCAGTTCAGCTGAAGCTCCTTTATGGAGGCTAAACCAACACCTAGGTGGCTTAACTTCACCCATAGTGGGACTTGCTGGGATAGAGGGAATGATTTGTGCTCCAGCTATTCTATGCTAAGGCAGCCACTAATGGACTGCTGTATAAAAGTTACCCTGGGGAGCCTCTGTATGTCTTCACTACAGAGTCAGCCCAGGATATAGCTCAGATGTTGGCTCTAGCTCCCCGCCCATCCACACAGAAAAAAAAAAAAAAAAAAAAAATCTCTAACCCAGGTTTGAGGGCGGTTTAAACCCAAGCATTGCTGAGAAAGGGTGTAGGCTTGAATTTGGATTTCACTTCAGCCGAGCTGGTCCCCATCCTACTCTGCAGGCTCATCAAGCCTGGGTGCTGTTAATCCGATCCCACAATTCCATCTGGGCTGTTCTTGCTCGTCTAGCCAATAAGAAGGTGTTAATGTCGGAAGACAGGATACTGGGCTAGATGGACCTTTGGTCTGACCCAGTATGGCTGCTCTGATGTTCCCCCTTCTTCAGCACTGTGCGTGAATCCCAACTTTGCCTACTCCATCGCCACACCATTTGTGCAGAACGCCTTCTCCTGTGCTGACAGTCGGCCAGAGCCGGACCCCAGCCTTTCAGTAAAACTGTTCTGGGATAGCTGGAAGGCTCCTCATTTTTGGTTGTTTTTTTGGTAAAAAAGTTTCCCAGGTTTACAAAAGCGACACTTTCTTTTTGGCCTATTTGCACACAATTTTGGATCACTCAGGTACATGAAAATACTGATTACATTAAGAAAAGCCAATGTGTTACATTAGGAAGATTTGTTTACGGCAACAAACAAATTAGTCTAAGTGTAAATGTGAGGCTGTCTGTAGAAAGGCAATGTAGAGGGGCAGACAGACACACCCAGATCAGGTGAGCCGATGTGTTGTAATAGAAGCAAAGGAAGAACAGGCCCTATACATTTATAGTCGCAGGTAATTTTCCTCAGCCCGACACTTTAAACAGATCCACTCTTCCAAAGGCTTTTGGGGGGTTCTAAATGGCCATATGAAACTAACTAAAAATCCAAAAACTGGCACCCCCCATTTCTGAGGAGGAGATTACAAAAATAAAGGTATCATTTGGGCTCAAAAGCGTATGGCACTCGTGTCCGAAAGGGAAATGAAGCAAGGGAAGCGAGAGACCCTCTTACATAAGGCCTGATGTAAAAGGAAGTCGCTTTGGCTAAGCAGGCATCATTAACACATGGCTGCAGTTTGGGATGAAAAAAAATTCACTGCTCCTGTTAGTTCAGGTTTACAAACAATACAGCCTCACCTTTAGTTTATTTATGCTAAAGGCCTGGCTTCCAGTTTGCAAGTTCAAACTCCTAGCACAATTCCTTCCCGCCCCGCCCACCCCCAAAAGCTTAGCTCTCAGAGCATTCCTTTCTGGTTAGAGGCCAATGGCAGACAGATAAGCCTTTTTTTGGTTAATTGTCAAATGCGTCAACATAAATTCACCCCCAGTCTGAATGAGACACTATGGCGGATTCTCTGAGCAGGTCATTTAGAGAGTTGGAAAGGTACTTCGGAGGGATCAGACAGAAATCAGCACTGGGGTCTGGGTGGCTCCTCCAGGGGGGTGCTTAGCTGAAAGCACAGCCCCAGGGAGGACTTGGGCAAGGTGCCTTTAAGCCACCTCTGTGCCCTCCCGATGCCAGGCTTCCCCAGGAACCAAAAGAGTCCCAGGTGTAAGTTAGGCAGCCCAGGGAGCTGCTCTAAGTTACAGCAACCTGTCTCCACTGTTCCCATGGAAAGCGGAGCAAACCAGGATGGCCTAGTGGTGTGCACCATGGGGCCATGGCTCCACCCCACTCCTGCCTCAGCTCCACCCCTAACATGGCCCACAGAGGGGGGTGAGGAGGGAGAGAATCAACCGAGGGCCTAGAGCACAATATAGTGACCTTGAGTGAGGGGCAGAAGCCTTCCCTATATATTCAACTTGAGAATGAGGTGGGAGGGGTTACACACCAGGGGCCCGATTCATCGCTCTCTGAAGCGCCTTTACACCAGTTAGGCAGAGAGGTGAAGACAGCAATTGCCACATTGGATCAGACCTGCAGTCCATATACATGGTCTCCCCCAAAAGCCACAACCAGAGGCTTCAGAGTAAGGTCAAGAACACTCCAGTGTGCAAATGTAGGACAATCTGCCACCAGCACCAGGTCTCATCCTAGTCACCAATATATTGGCTTAAGCCCTGAGGTTTAAGGGGACTTGACCTCAGATCGGCAGGAAATCGAAGGCAGAACCAAGTTCAGAACCCACCACAGGCTGGGGAGTCCAGAGGTCAGTCTTTCTTCCTTCTGCGTTCTAGGGACCAGAGAGTTCTACCACATTTGTAATCACAGAAGGCAAAACTTCAGAAGAATTGTTGCAGGAGACTAGGGTGGGGACAGACAAAAGAGGCTTTAACAACTGGGACATTCAAAAGTCAGGTTCCATCTACACAAAGAGACAGAACAGTGCTTTCATCTTATTGTACAAGTGTACTTTTAGCCCTATGGGTCCCAGGATATTTGAGACAAAAGGTGGGCGACGTAATATCTTTTACTGGACCAACTTCTGTTGGTGAAAGAGTAATTGATCCAATAAAAGATATTAGGTCACCCAACTTGTCTCTCATCTTATTGAATAATAAACAGGTTTCAGAGTAGCAGCCGCGTTAGTCTGTATTCACAAAAAAGAAAAGGAGTACTTGTGGCACCTTAGAGTTTTTTTGCGAATACAGACTAACACGGCTGCTACTCTGAAACCTGTTATTATGCAAGGCACTGAATTTAGCTGTATGGAGCTATCAACTTCATGAAAAAAAAAAAAAAAACTCTTACAGATACAGACAGACATCTTCCTCTCCAAATGCAAACAGATGGACATCATACCAAGAGGACTGAAGGTAAAAAATCCCTTACCATCTACATACCACAGACTATGCTGACAGCTTGTGCCACACACTCTCAAAGAAACTGCAGAACCACCTGATCAACATCCTCTACAGCAAACAGGGAATAAATCTGTTAGTCTCTAAGGTGCCACAAGTACTCCTTTTCTTTTCATCTTATTGAGAGACAACAATACTCTAACCCAAACCCATGACAGTTTATTAATTTATCTCCCATGTAGACTACAAAAATAAACATATCGGGGTGGGAATGGGAGTGAGGCATGCACCAGGGCACAGGTTAAAGGAAAGCCCATTCAAGCATTCTTTGGGTTCAATAAAAAGAAAAGGAGGACTTGTGGCACCTTAGAGACTAACAAATTTATTAGAGCATAAGCTTTCGTGAGCTACAGCTCACTTCATCCGATGAAGTGAGCTGTAGCTCACGAAAGCTTATGCTCTAATAAATGTGTTAGTCTCTAAGGTGCCACAAGTCCTCCTTTTCTTTTTGCGAATACAGATTAACACGGCTGCTACTCTGAAGCCTTTGGGTACAATGTACAGTAATAAAACACAAGGCTCAGTGGCACCAGACAAACTAAACGCTGCATAAGCTATGCTATGGGGAACCCCCTTACTCTTCATCCAAAGGGCCTTGCCACACTAAGCAGAAAGTTTTGCAGCTAGCTCATTTGCTAAAGGGTTTGCACTCTCTGCAAGCAGTTCCCATGGATCTAAAATTCGTCATCTTCTGCACTACACAAAACTCTGTTTCCAAGAGCTGCTCTCGGCTTCCCGACAAATCCCAAAATAAAAAAATAAAAATAAAAAAAGCAGCATGGTAAAAACATTGCTAATCTGGGTGTTCTTTATAGCCATCAGACCTGATTCTACCCATGAAATGCTGCTGTAGTCAGAGCAGAGTGCTCATCTCTAAAGGCAGAGGCCCTAATTCAGTGGTCCATTCCTACTCAGGAAAGGAGTTAAGAGTATATTTTACTTTAGCCGTGTGCTTAAAGTCTGTCCAGCGGGACTTAAGCACATGCCTCAGTGCTTTGCTGCATGGGTTTGTGATCTTACACATTATGTAGTTCAGCTGGTCAGTTAGAACAGAAATATGTGCAAGCAAGAGAGCAGTTGCCAAAAGTAACCACACAGCCAGGGACAAGCTTTGAAAACATACTAGAAACATTCTCAAATTTTAGAACATTTTTTCCCCACCCAGGTTGCTACTATTCACCCTGAAAATGCTTACAGAACATGGCTCCAGATCTTCCTTCTATCCGGGAGCATGAAAGCACACATACCTGAGGGGCTCCTAATGGCCAACAGACAGCTGGGAGAAAGTTTAAGCGGTACTACACACCTTATTCCGTCAGAGGTATGAACACTGAAGAGGGTCTGACCAGAGCACAGTCACAAAGATAAAACATTGAAACTACACTAGCACTTATCAGTATAACTTATGTCGCTCAGAGGGGTGTGTTGTTTACACGCGCGCACACACACCCTGAACGACATAAGTTCCGCCAACATAGTACTGTCCACACCAGCACTTCTGTCGGTGTGAGATACTCTCCTGCCGACATAGCTACAGCTGCTAATTGGAGGTGGTTTAATTATGCTGATAAAGAGCGCGCGCGCTCTCTCTCCCCCCCCCCCCAGCATAGAGCGGCTGCACGAGCAATCTTACAGCAGCACAGCTGCATCGGTGCCGCTGTAAACTCATAGTGTCGGCACAGCCAACACAGGACACGTGGGAAATGCACACACACAGGAAGGCAGCAAACAAACTTCACATTCCCCACCTCTGACCCCTGCCTCTTGCTCCCAAGCGGGACAGCTTTGCCTTCAATATTCCAGGCCAAATCCTGCTCTCAACTTACACAAGTGCAACCAAGTGATTAGGTCTTAGAAATTGAGCCCCTTCTTCTGCAAAAACCACCACTTTATAACCAAAATCGTGTCCTCCCTTCCCCATGTCACCCCTCTCCGCTCCCAGTCTGTTTGTTGTATCCACCTGTTGTATTTCCATCATATACTTTGGGCTTGGCTACAGGGGAAAGTTTTCCAGTGATACTGGTGTAGTAAGACCCAGTGTGATTACTCACACTGGCACTCTTCCAGAATAAGAGTGACCACGTGGGAGCTTACACTGGTAGTGCTATGTTCATTTAAATTCATAGCAGATCTTATTCCAAGGCAACTTTCCCCAAGCAGACAAGTTCCTTGGAGCCAGGGCTGTCTTTTCATTACATGCGTGAACAGCACCTAGGACATTGGGGTCTCAATTAGGGCTGGTTAGATAATTCTGTCAAAACTGTTTTGATGGAAGATTGGGAGTTTTTTTTTAAATGGAAAAAAGTCTGCTTTCTCTGGAAAAGTGAGTTTCCATCAATAGCTTTTCAGCCAAAAAATGTTCAGTTTATTGACAAAAAGTCAATAGTCTTAGTCAAATGTATTCCAAGCAGCTCTAGGCACTACTACTGAAATTCAAATTATTAATAACAGTCATCTCTGAAACCACTACGTGACTTGCCCAAGACCCCACATGCACAGCAAACCAAACTTTCCAGAGTCCAGGCCCTGATTTCTAGTCAAGTTTATGGACTATGCTGAATCCCCTTCACCTACTAGTCAACACACAACAACATGACTGGTTTTATTATCTCTAAAAGCAAAATAAACAAAAAGCCACTACCTCCGATACCCAGAGCTTGATTCTCTGTTGCCTGCATATTTACAAAGTACCAAGTGAGTATGAAAGGCCACCAGATCAGAACGGCAGCATTTTTACTTCTACTTTACACTGGGTCAGCAGGAGGGAGAAGGGGTGGATGATTGTACAAAGTGAAGAGCAACCTGGAGTATCAGTCCTCATGTCTCTTTGGCTAGGAGTGCTGCAGAGGTACTGTGCTTACACTGAATAAAGCATCAGTTTCTCACACCCACAAGCAATGAGAAAAGTACACATTTCACTATCACACATGACTACTGGAAACATCTGTTTGGTTATTTAGTGGGTAAAATATTTAAAGTGACATTCTGACATGTATGTTGGGTAGTTGTCGCACACACATAGGGAGAAAACAAAAGCAAAACTTTTTAGGACCAGAAAGTGGTTTCCACCTGTAAAGGTCAGGAGGCCAAGTCACCATCTCCCTACAAACTGAGATTTGTTTAGGACGCTTTCTAGATTATCTGTTTCTTGGTACTTTGCCTGTCATTTTCAAAGCACACGGATTAGCAGATCTTTGCATGTTCTGAGCACAAGAGTACACCCACCAAAATCTAGGCAAATGCTGATACATGAGGATGAGTGATGGTTTTCCTCTTCTTTTGAGAACCTTGTCTGGGGGGGAGGGAAAAGAGAGAGACTGAACAGATTGCCCTAAATGAGCGGTCCTCTATTGTTCTACTCATTCTATTAAGTACTTCACTTCTTCATGGATACTTGTTTTTAAAAGCACATCTATCTAACACATAACTGGCCTCATACAGATGTTCCTAGAGGTTCCAGATGTGTGAGAGCACTCACACCTTTGTTTCTACCACATCATCGGCAGGGCCCACTGGAGTGCATTAATATAATACTTTATTCTTAGCACAAACAAAAGCTTGACTTCACATGGGGGGGGGGGAGGTATGTTTTGCTTCTCCTGGATATGAGAACACCAAAACACAAAACATCGAACAAGGTTAAAAAAAAAAAATGCAGTTTCAACATTAAAAAGAGAGACAAAAACCACCAGCATTTGAAAGCTATGGCAAGATCCAGCATTAAGTTCCTGTTATGGGAATACATCATATATTTGGGAGCAAGAAGAATTTAATACAACCTGTCTAAACAACATAAGTATCTTCTAAACTGGACGTTGGTGTTATCTGTGAGTTATCCAGGAGAGAAATACGCAGGATCAGTGAAAAGGAGCCAGTAATAGAAAGATAGGCCTGGAAATGCAGAGCAGGAAATGGAGAGTCAAAAAAAGCAAGCGTCAGGGGAAGATAGCAAGAAGATTTGTTTCAGAGTAGCAGCCGTGTTAGTCTGTATTCGCAAAAAGAAAAGCAGTACTTGTGGCACCTTAGAGACTAACAAATTTATTAGAGCATAAGCTTTCGTGAGCTACAGCTCACTTCATCGGATGAAAATAGGCAGGTTTCCCCAAACTCTCCAAGCAAACCCTGCAAACTAAAGCAGCAAGCCTGGGATCCTAGTAACTAGACCTTCCCAAATGGAGTCCTTCTCCCACATGCAACTCTCCAGCTTATTATTAAACTTTATCATCCAATGACTTCCTTCAGCTCTCATTTAACCACACATTGAGTTATCCAGGGAGTGCCTTTTGATGGGAGACCACCTGTTATAATACAAGATAAGGACGTGCAGAAGGGGATGTTGAGAGATAAGGGCATCCTTGCACCCACCATAAGGAGCCCCCCAGTTTGCATGGCTAGGAGGGGGGGGGGGAGATTCACACATACACAGCTGTTATAGGACTGGGGAAATGCATAGGTGCTGGGAGAGGACACCGAGTCCCCTCTATTGTCACATGGATTGTGCAGGACTAAACAGATAGGCGCAGAGGTGATTCTAGCTGAGCTCCCGGTTGTGTGGGTGCCCTGATGTATAGCCATGCTCTGTACTTCCAAGGTACTAGCAGCTGGTAAAGCGGGGGGGGGGGGGTTTGAGGAGGGGAAGAGAGAACAGGAAAAGGAAACCCCTCTAGTTGTTTCAAGGGTAGTATGGGGTGGGATAGACGGGGAGAGAAATGCCTTACAGTTATTGTCAGGGGGGCCCTCTATTGTTACAGAGCTGGGGCAAGTCCTCCCCAGCTGTTTGCTCTAAGAGAACTAGACGGGGGGGGGGGGGGGGGAGAAATGGAGGGGAAGGATTGGCCTAAGGAGCCCCCCAGCTGTTGCTCTAAGAGACAGGGCCCCCAGGTGCTATTGGGGCAGTCCTTGCCAGGGGCTGCAGGGCTAGTCGGTGCCCCCAAGCTGTTGCTTTAAGGGACAGGGCCCCCCATGTGCTGTAAGGGGGAGTCCCTGTCAGGGAATGCAAGGCTAGTAGGGCATAAGCTTTCGTGAGCTACAGCTCACTTCATCGGATCGGATGCATTTGGTGGAAAATACAGTGGGGAGATTTACAATAAATCTCCCCACTGTATTTTCCACCAAATGCATCCGATCCGATGAAGTGAGCTGTAGCTCACGAAAGCTTATGCTCAAATAAATTTGTTAGTCTCTAAGGTGCCACAAGTACTCCTTTTCTTTTTGCAAATACAGACTAACAGGGCTGCTACTCTGAAAGGCTAGTAGGGCTGCCTCCCCCCCAGCTGTTGCTCTAAGGGGCAGGACCCCCCAGGTGCTGTCAGGGGCAGTCTCTGTCAGGGGATGCAGGGCTAGTAGCCCCCCCCCCAGCTGTTACTCTAAGGGACAGGGCTCCCAGGTGCTATTGGGGCAGTCCTTGACAGGGACTGCAGGGCTAGTCAGTGCCCCCCAGGTGTTGCTTTAAGGGACAGGGCCCCCAGGTGCTGTTGGGGGCAGTCCCTGTCAGAGGATGCAGGGCTAGTAGGGCCACCTCCCCCCAGCTGTTGCTCCAAGGGACAGGACCCCAGGTGCTGTTGGGGGGGGGGCAGTCCCTGTCAAGGGATGCAGGGCTAGTAGGGCCCCCCCCAGCTGCTCTAAGAGACAGGACCCCCAGGTGCCATCAGGGGCAGTCCCTGTCAAGGGATGCAGGGCTAGTAGGTGCCCCCCCCAGCTGTTGCTCCAAGGGACAGGACCCCCAGGTGCTGCCGGGGGGGAGTCCCTATCAAGGGATGCAGGGCTAGTAAGCACCCGCCCAGCTGTTGCTCCAAGGGACAGGACCCCCAGGTGCTGCCGGGGGGGGGGGGGGGGGAGTCCCTATCAAGGGATGCAGGGCTAGTAGGCACCCCCCCCAGCTGTTGCTCCAAGGGACAGGACCCCCAGGTGCTGCCGGGGGGGGCAGTCCCTATCAAGGGATGCAGGGCTAGTAGCCCCCCCCAGCTGTTGCTCCAAGGGACAGGACCCCCAGGTGCTGCCAGGGGGGGCAGTCCCTATCAAGGGATGCAGGGCTAGTAGGCACCCCCCCAGCTGTTGCTCCAAGGGACAGGACCCCCAGGTGCTGCCGGGGGGGGGGCAGTCCCCATCAAGGGCTGCAGGGCTAGGAAGGAGGGGTTGACCCTAAGGGCCCCCCCCCAGTTGCTCTAGGGCTGGGGGGGGAAGCGAGTCCCCTGCAGCTGCCGCCGGGGCGGGTGGGGGGCACCCCGCGGCGGCCGCCCTGGGGGTGGTGGTGGGGGGGGGGGGCTCGGTACCTCCAGGGTCCGGATCTCCTGCTGGGTGAGGTCGTTGGAGGCGGCGCACTTGGTGCGGAGCCCGCGCAGGCTGGACAGCGAGATGTCGATGAGGCTCTGCAGCTGCCCGCACTGCTGCAAGGCGGCCCGGGGGGCGGCCGGGGGTCCCGCGGCGCCCGCCCCCGCCGCCTCCCCGCCCCGCCGCGCCTTCCGCTCCACCCTCGGCCCGGCGGCGGCGCTAGCCATGCCTCGGCATCGGCATCGGCGGGGGCGGGCCGCCCGGGGAGGAAACCGGGGCGAGGAGGCTCCACGGGAGAAGCTGGGTCCGCCCCGCCGGAGCGTGCAGAGCCGGGCGGCGGCTGCAGCGCCACGGGGAGCTCGCCGGCTCCTGCTCGCCTTCCCTCCGCTCGTAGCCTTTTCATAGCCGCTGGGGGGCCAGGGTCAGGCCGACGGGGACGCCGGGACTTGTAGTTTTTCCTGCTGCCGCCCTGGCTGCTAAGGGCGGCACTTTAAATCCCCCCCCCCCACACCGGGAGCAAGGAATAGAGGATAAACACACCCCCTATGGAGGGAGCGAGGGCAGATCCACCCTATACCCCCCCCCCCATAAAGATCAAGGGAAGGGACCTCAGGAGATCATCAAGTCCAACCCCCTGCTCAAAGCAGTGTCAAGCCCCAAATCCCTAAATGGCCCCCCTCAAGGATTGAACTCACAAGCCTGGGGTTAGCAGGCCAATGCTCAAACCACTGAGCTATCCCCCTTATCTTTCCCAAATGTTCCATAAAGCAATCAGTTACATGTTTTATGCAACATAAATGTTTACCTAGTAAAGAGTAAGAGCAGGTCTAGTATTTGAAGTGGGCATTAATGTAAACATCTTTTAGCCAATATAAACACTCAAGTACAAGAGTCATGTGGGTTCATTCAAATCTTAACTGAATAGCATTCTACCAGTAGCTTTATTATGGTATGGTCCGTGGGAACGCTACGTTTGCAGCTCAGTTGGTGTTTCATCCTGAACTACAATAGAAATAACAATTACAAATAAAGCAGATTTCATATCCTGAATATCTGATATAGTGACCACAAGCTAATGTGCATGCGAAATATCAAAACAAAAACCAAATGCCTCCACAAATGGTACCAGTTTTGGTTGATATTTAGTTGGGTGCTCAGAAAGAATGTAACTGCATGCTGACAGAGGAAGTTGATTACGATTATTAATGAGAACTAAATGAATACCTGGTTTTTTAGAAGAAGCATAGCCACAAAGAAGAAAATAAAAACAGGCTCTAACCAAACATAAAGGAATATTCGGAAAACAATGTAAATATCAGTAGAGAGTCATGGACGGTTTCTTAGTGGATCTTGCAGGGAGCTTACATAGAAGACAAGGAGGTTTTGAATGCAGCTCAGTTGCAGGATCTGACCCTAGAATGAAAGAGTCATTAATAAATTAAAGCCCACAGAGCAGGAGAGGAACAAAAACATGGAGAGACGGGAAAAGGAGAGGAAGCATAGTCAAGTGGTGAAAGCACAGAAACAGGAGGATATTTAGGCCTCAAACCAGCAAAGCACTTAGGACCCAATCCCAAATCCATTGAAGTAAATGGAAAGACTCCTATCTTCAACGAACTCTAGGTAGGTGTCTTAAGTATGCCTGTGAACATAATCTGAGTAGTCCCATTGACATCAATGGCATTATTGACCTGTTGTAAATTACATATTTAACTGCTTTGCTGGATTGGATCCTAATGTTCTTTTGCCACTGACTTGCTGGCTGACCTTGGGCAAGTCATTTAACTGCTTTATTGCCTTCATCTTCCTATCTTTCTAATGGGGATAACATTTATTTACCTCACAGGAGGGTTTGGAATTTTATTTCATAAGTGTTTGCAACACACTGAGATCCCAGGATGCAGGCTGGTATAGACCTGGAAAATATTATTACAGTGATACAATTGCTAAAAAGTCCATTGCACAGCCAGCCAGCAAGGAACATAAAGGAATTGCTACCAAAGACACTGTAGATTTATTGCATGGGAAAGCAAGCCTCGGAAATAGAGGGGTCCTGCATTGCATGAGATTTTTAATCCTTGAGCAATGTTTGTGTACTCCAATGGGAGTGGCTGCCTAATTCACTGTCTACCATGAGCAGGCAAGACCCACAGTGCGCTAGACTGCCCTCTGGGCCCAAATGGAGAAATGTGCTGACTAAATGTTTTGTACTGTACATGCATTACGCCCCTACCCTCCGCATTCCTCAGTGTTCTCCTCTGAACACTTATATGCTCAGGCTGCTGTCAACATTAGCAGAAGAAACAGAGAATCCTCTCCAAGTGTTGTTTCATGGGAGCTGCTTCCACAAAAGAGAGCCAATGGCTTCCAGACAGAGCAGTTTTGACTCCAATCGCTGGGAAGAGAGGAGAGAGACTGATCTGCAAATACCAAACCACAGAGAATCATTGTCTCATCCAAGTCTGTAGCCCAGAACTGCAACCTTCGGTGTCCCATACAGCTTCAGGCTGCGACATGGAGTGAGCACCGAACAGACATGGTATTGAGATGGCTGTGAAGGAGTGGTTGGGGGACATATAGTCTCTCTGGCTCCACAGTTATTATGGTCATAACTAAGGGGTATATCCTCTATTCCAGCCTAGGGCTGCAAAAGCAGTCACACTGGAACAGCACTGCACCCTGCTCTCAGGCAAGGGTGGGGGATGGATTCCAAACTCACACGCAACCTCTGTTTAGTTACAACACTCATTTAGGGCCTGATCCAAAGCCCACTGATGTCCATTCACTTCAGTCGGTTTTGAATCAGGCCCACAGTCATTGCGTGTGTACTGGGGAGTATAAGTCAGCCTGAAGAGAAAGCTGATCCCAATTCCCCTTACCTTCACTCGCTTGTTGTTCTCACTGGGCTCTGTTCACTATTGCCCTATGCCTTGTACCGTCATTTACACCAATGCACGGTGGGTGTAAAATGCTACCATGCTGATCGGGTTGTAATTTACACCCACTCTGCACTCGCTTGGCATTGGTGAAAATCACAGCATAAGGTGCAGGGCAAGTGAAGGGAAAGATGGGCCAGTGCCAGGCTGGGACACGGGAAACCCTAGGTCAGTTCCCTGCTTCCCCACCAACTTCCTGTTTAACTTTGGGCAAGTCACTTAGGCTATGTCTACACTAGGGGCGCAGTTGCCTTCTCATGTAGACATACTCCTGCTACCTCTCCCTGAGCTAGCACATGACACATAGTGGTGTAGCCATGGAGCATGGAGACCAGCCAGGCAGCATGGAGAACCAGTGGCACAGGCCAGCTGCCCTGAGTTCAAACCTGCCTGTGGGTACATACTCAGGACGGCTAGCCAGTGTGGCTGCCCACGCTACTGTGTCTATGTTACTCTTTTTAGTGCACCGGCTCAATGAGAGCTTGTGCAAATACATCCACACCCCTCGCTCCACGAGTATATGTAGCCTTAGTTTCTCTGTTCCTCAGTTTGCCATCTGCAAAATGGGATAACAGCACCACCATACCTCACACGGGTGCTGTGAGGATAAATCCATTGAAGACTCTGAGTTGCCCACATACTATGGCAAATGGGGCCATGGATAGGCTGTAAATCTTGCCCAAAACATGCAAATTCCATTCATGCAAATAATATTTTTCATGCCATGGGTGGTGCATTTAGCAATGTCCTGGTTATGCATTCTGATTTCTGTGTCTCACCACCCCATTCAACCTCTAAGGGCTCCGCTCTCCACACAGGAAGGCAGCTGGTTTTGTTGAGTCCCTCACGGAGGAGACGCACTGTGCCTTCTCATAGAGACTTTGGCTTTGTTGACACTGGAAACTGAATGACAAAACTTTTGTCATTCAGAGGCGTGGAAAAAAAAACCACCCCCCGAACAACAAAAGTTTTGCCGATGAAAGGCGCCGATGTGAACAGCGCTTTGTCCGGAGGAGTGCTCTCCTGCTGACAACTCTAATGCCGCTTGTTGAGGGTGGAAGTATTTTGTCCATGGGAGAGCTCTGTCCTGCCGACGAACAAACCTGACTAGTTGATATGAAATAGGAGAGGAAGGGAAATGGACATTAATCATATAATGTGGTTAATAATTTGTATTGTGGTGGCATCCAGAGGCCAGGGCCCCATTGTGCCAGGCACTGTACAGACATAACGAAGAGACAGTCCTTGCTCCAAAAGACTGGAGATCTCCGTGGAAGACAACAGGCAACAGGTCGATAGACAGGGGAGCACCAGGCAGTGAGATTTGGTCAGCCTGATAAGATGTGGTCCCAGCACTCAGGCTGCTTAGCCCCTGTCAAGTTTTTTCGTAGGCATCACAGCAAAGGAGAGTTTTTAAAAGGAGTTGGAAGGAGGACCAATGATACGGCTTTAAGGATGTTTACAGGGAACTCCTCCCCTGCGTCAGGGGCAATCTGGGGGAAAAATGAAGTGGTGCTTGCTGGAAAAAATTTTGCAATTGAAGCTGGCATCATTTGCAGAACAAAGGTGCTGAGGGGACAATATCCTATTGGCATAAAAGAGATGCTAGTGTAGGGCTCAACTGTAGAAATGAAAACCTTTGAAAAACAAAAGGGGAGAAGGACAAAGGAGAGATAATCCATAATGAATAGCGCACGCACGCGCACACCCACCCACACACACACACACACACACACACATGCACACACGCAAAAAGATGGGGGAAAGACAACAAGAAACAAGGAGTGAAAAGACCAGAAGTAGAAGAAAGCAGACGTGTCCAGTCTTCCCTTTTGACATTCACTTGGATTCAGGTTTCATTACAAAGGCAGCTCAGGTTCACTAATGCAGTAGCAGGACTCATTCATCTGTCATTTAACAAGATTTATGCCCATTCTCTGATGAGTATCCCCACTGGTTACACTGAGTTATTAATATTAATTACTGCACAGTTTCCAGAGGTTCTAGCCGGCACTGCATAGGAGGCACAGAGAGACACAGATCTTTCCCCATCCATTCGGAACATTTTTAATCACAAAGACTAGTCCTAGAGGAGAAAAGAAAGAGGGCTGCTTCCCGTCTCTCCCCACGAACCAGATTCCATAGCCCTCAAGCAAACCCGCTCCTTGGCTCAGCATACAAAAAAATTTGCCTCGCTAAGACAAAATATTTAATTTGCTGTCAACTAGACAGCCCACATGGGAAGCACTTTACGCCTATTGTTCAAAAGTTTCAATAGTGAAAAAAAGTAGAAGAGGCCTGAACTGTCACACATTTCTGTCCCCACTTAAGTAATTTTTCAGATCCACTCAGTGTTCAAGAAGGAGATGATTCCTTTACAAAGAAACTCAGCCAGTTACAGGCCACTTGTGCTTGGAAAAAAAAAAAAGATGCTCATCTTAATAGCTGTGCAATAGATTCGAAAGGAACTTAATAACTCAACTTAATACCTTGTGAGGAATTGCCAGGCAGAATTTGTCAATCCAGCGTTGAAGTATGTTACCAGCTACTGAGCATCTGAACATTTTTCAGCAGGCCAGTGGCAATAGCATGGTAAGTGTGTTTTCTAATGAGCTGGAGTAAAGAGCTGCTGGAGGAAGCTGTTTGCAATGCACGTTTTGTCACTCTTACAAAACCCACAAACAATGATACTGTACATAGATGCCAAGGCCAGAAGGGAGCACTGTGATCATCTAGTCTGACCTGCTCTATAATGCAGGGCATAGGACTTTCCCCAAAATAATTCCTGGAGCAAATCTTTTAGAAAAAAGATTCTCCTCTTACCCCCCTACCCTTACCCTTACCACTAGTAACTTTTAAGTCGTAGTCCAGTGTCTGGACCACAAGTCCCAGGTTCAGTTCCTGACTTTACCACAGATTCTCCGAAGACAATAGAAAGGCTTCAGTTGGTTTCAATGATCTGAAACCCTGAATCCCTCCGGTTTCCCATCTGTAAAATAGGGATAACAACAGCATTGTAAACTCTCATGATTTTATTGTAAATCTCTTTCTTAAGCCCCAGCATTTGGAGTCAAGCGCTTAAGCAAGAATCTCAGTTTTCATTTAAAAAAAGTTTCTAGCCATCATGGTTGGAAAAGCTTGAAAATATGAACCCCAAAGGCTCAAAAAACAGAGGGCAGATAAAAATAACCCAACATTTATTATTTATCACCTGATTTTTTTCCTAAACATTTTTTTAAAGGCAGCAAAGTTACAATAAACCGTTAATGTATTACTTCATACACTACTTATTCAGGATCAGGTGAGTATTCAAAGTACCTGGCTAAAGATGCTGGCTTGCTGGCTGGACAGACCTAAAAATGGAGATCAAATTTTCAAATACCTTCCCTCTTTTGGGGACTTGTCTTGTGAATGTTCTTGCTATGAAAACTTTTCCACTGCAAGAATAGTCCGTATTTGACTATACCACAATTTCATAGGAGGAGGGTCACATTTTTCCAGTAATGTGCAATACAGAGTCTAGCTGCGAACAATAAAAAATTAATTTGCTCTTCTGTTAGGTCCTTTATGACACCATTAAGTAAGCAGGTGTGGGGATCTCTAGGAAGCTGGTGTTTTGTCCTAAGATTAATCTCTTAATAATTTCCCCCCCAAACCATCTAATTCTTGAACATAACCACCACATGTGCAAGTATGTTCCCCTTTCCCTGTAACCCCCTCCAACAGAGCATGTCCCTACTAGCAAAAATATGATGGATCTTAATTGAAGTCAAATGCCATCTATACAGTCATTTATAAACATTTTAGAATCATAGAATATCAGGTTTGGAAGGGACCTCAGGAGATCATCTAGTCCAACCCCCTGCTCAAAGCAGGACCAATCCCCAATTTTTGCCCCAAATGGCCCCCTCAGGGATTGAACTCACAACCCTGGGTTTAGCAAGCTAATGCTCAAACCACTGAGCTATCCCTCCCCCCCAATTTCTTTATGACTTGCACAAACTGAAGATGTATATCCCCTTTCCGTTATAGCAGCATTTCTCAAACCAGGGGTCCCAACCTAAAAGAGGTTCGTAAAGCTATTGTAGGGGGGGGGTCGCAGTATTGCCACCCTTACTTCTGCGCTGCCTTCAGAGCTAGACAGCTGGAGAGCAGTGGCTGCTGGCCAGACGCCCAGTTCTGAAGACAGCACCACCGCCAGCAGCAGCGCAGAAGTAAGGGTGGCATGGTATGGGGAGGATGTCATCACTCTTTGGGGGGTTGTCAAGGTCTGAAATATTTCCAAAGGGGAGCCCAGCAAAAAAAGTTGAGAACCCCTGCCATCTAGAGGCCCACTCATCCAGAACAATTTCTTTGTTCAAATTCCTTTCCCATCTTTTCATCTTACTTTCTTATCAAGATCTTTTTCAGTCGAAATTGTATCTATCTTACAAACTAAACCTTTTGTTCAAAGCTTGCTCCTGGACCAACTCCTCCAAGGTGGTTAAAGGTCTAGATAGAGTCGCCTCATATCCAGATTTCACAATCAAATTTTTGACTTATGAATACTGAAAATAGAGGTCTTTATATTATTAGCTCCTGATTTTTGGAGGCCCAACTTGGGCTTGACAATGCTACAACAATACTAACTTTTCCCCAGCTTTTGTCTGTCTTTTCCGTTTAGACTGTAAACTCTTTGGGACAGGAAGTGGCTCTTACTATGTATTTGCACAACCAGGCTTGAGACTCTATTGAGGCCTCTAAGCATTATGCAAATAATAAATAATAACCGGATAGGAACCTTACCTTTTCCTTGCGGCCTGCCAGGCTGTAACTTTTGTTTACACTCTTGACACGTAAGCCAAATAAAGTGACAACTTTTTCCTGGCCAAAGAGTTCCTACTACATGTAAGTCTAACAAGAAAGAAATGTGCCAGCTCTAATCACACAGCTTTAGGTCTTTATTCTACTGTCTCCCTGGTTAAACTACAATCTACGATTGACTCATATTGGCGTTAATCCCCAGTACAATTTGTATATCGGCATTAAATGTGTATTAGGAAAAGGACAAACATTTGCTTAACAAAACAACATGGGGATAATAAAAACAATGAGAGAGTTGTAGCACACAGAACAATGCGGCAGGTGAGCTGCAGCTGCACCCGCCCTCTCCCCACCCCCATACACCTTCCAGCAGAGCCTGCTGTGTTTGTTACACCTGCCGTGTATTTGCCATTCATTTAATCTCCATTTTGTAAGGGCAGAAACTTCAAAAGTGACACATACCTCTTCAATTTCCTGGCCTGACAATGGAAAGGGAAGCATCTGAGGTGCGGAGAGTTGGAAACAGGCTCACACGCCACAACAAGGCTCTGTCGAACTTGTCGAGTCAGGAGATTACTTCTGTGAGGCTCCTCCTGTTATACCAATAAAATAAAAACCAGCAGGATCTTATTAAAGGGGAAAAGGCAAAATGCCACATTTATTGTGAATACAGAAAGAATTATAGTAAGCAGTTAGTTATAGCTATAACATTCCATTCATTTTTTCATATTTTCATATTTCATACTTTCAATAACTTTATTAAGATAATGTTGAAGTAAAAAGAAAACGGTATAGAGTTTAGGCATAGAAGTTTCTGGTTATCAGGGAATAAGGTACAGATTATCCAGGGGTGCGAAATTCAGTTTAGGAGCGGGTGGCGTAAGGAATACATAATCTGCAATCTTCCCGATTGGGGGTAAAAGTTTAACGGGTCAAAGTACAGACATTGAGCTATGGGGTATGTTGTCCATATAATGGCTATGTTCAGGTGTGGAGTATAATGATGAGGATGGATCTACCCTCATTTGGTGGGATTTAATGTTCGGTGAGTTTATGGTTCCAGTTCATATGGTCCAATGAAAAAAGTCTCTCAGTCCCTTTCCCATGGTTGATGCACGATGTTGTACCGGCTCACACCTCCTGGTACTGTTGGTGGCCGGTGATGTGTTCGACGTAGATGTCCCTGGACCATCGGATTGTGTCCGAGACCATGAGGCGCCACATGAGCTGTGCGTACCGTCGACCGATCCCACAGGTCCGCAGCACACAATTGTTGCAGGGGTCCCAAGCGCCCAGGGCTCCGACAATCAGGGCATCATCTGCATCTCGTAGCCCTTCGCTCTAAGGGTGTCGGCTGTGGGGCGTATTTTTCCAGCTTACGAGCTCGGGATTCGCGGAAGGCCGGGGTCCTGTTCTCGAAGGAGACCATGATGTCGATGAGGATGATCTTTTTCTGGTCCTCATTGGAGACTACCATGTGTTTATTCACACATTCATTCATACACACACACACACAGGTTCTGCAAGGTTGTTATCATAGTTACCAGCCTTAGAGTTGCTCATGCCAAGCCACTGGCCAGGTGGCCTGGACATGAGGAGGGAGCAGTGCCTTGTCAGATGCTCATCTGATGCTCCTGGAAGTTGGTTTGCAGAATCAGACTTTCTAGAGTCCATTTTTATAGGAATTTCTTCCTATGTCAGTCTATGGGAATTGCTTCATCATGCTGTTGCTGAATCAATCAGCAGATGGCACATTCCTGACGGCTCCGTGCTGCCAGATGTTATCTTGTTCTTTGGTTCTCCCATTCTTGAGGCTGTTGGGTGGATTCCAGTCTGCCCTCCGGGGAGTCCTCTGGTTATTTCCACTTGACGCCTTCTTCAGCCAATGGACACTGGATTCTTAGGCTGGCACCTCCCTGATCATTCATTTATTATCCACACCAAGCATCCATCCACACATCCTCTATCTCTATTTTAATCACAATTGTTAACAAAGCGAGATGAATAAAAAAAAGAGCGGGGAGTCTCAGGGTGCTGTTTCTATTGTTACAGAGTATTGCTTTGAGTCTCTCTCTGTGTGAGTAGTTGTTGTTACAAAGAATTGCTTAGAGAACAGACTCTGTTTTAGAATTTACTAACACAATTAGCAGCTTGCAAGTTTCACACATAGAGGGAGAGAAACAGTACCAAAAACCAAGGGACCTCTTAATTAATAATACCCTGGAATTTAAACTATGGGGAATCAAACTCATTTGTGATTTTAATACAGAACTACTTTAATATGATCCAACACTTCACTGCCGAAGATTTTAATTGTTTTGCCACCGCCTCTGTCATTAGCATTTTATGGAACTGGATCATGTGACTACGTCTCGCTCCTCTTTATGTAACGAGTCAAAGGCGGGGCCTACATTTCTAGGAGATGTTAGAGCACATAGCGATTAGCTTCGTTCTCCAAGGCCTTTTCCTTCTGGCTGACGTTTTAGAGGAAAAGCGGTTTGACAGGTTAAACATCTCGCATTGTACCTATGCCCTCGGATGAAATTTACACAGATTCTGTTGCATAAATCCTGAGTAAGTCCACACAAGCAATTCTCTGATAGACTCTAGCTCAACCGGAAGTTACTGGGCTCAGTGCAGGAAGCACTGGGTGAAGCTTTATGGCCTGTGTTATATAGCAGGCGGGCTGGCCCTAGACCAAATGGCGCCAGTCAGATAAGACTGGCTGGTGATGCCCCGCTCATTATATACCTGCCAGGGCAGCATGGCTGACAACATTCTAGGAGGTTTGAAGAAAATGTCGTTCTCAGAAAATCTGGAAGGTTCCACGAGATTCTACAGTCTCGAGATTCTACAGCAGTCCAGAACATTCTAGGAGGTTAGTGAAAAAAACGAATCTACAGACGGAATACCTGGAACATATTACCTCAGACGTTCTGTTTTCCCTTTTGTCGCTAACAACAAAAACAGCGCCCCCAAGCCCGGCGCCCCTCCCAAGCCTGGCAGCCCAGGCCTGGGTTGCCTGCCCCTAAATCTGGCCCTGATGGCAGGTCAGCCTAAATCTTGGGAACACAGGAACAGCCAGACTAGATCCGAAGCGAGGTCCATCTAGTTCAGTGCCCTTTCTCCAAGCACGGCCAGATGTTTCAGAGGATGGCCCAAGAGCCCTGCAGTAGGCAGAGATGTAATAATCTGCCCCCTTCCCCACACAGAGATCAGGATGAGACCTAATAGTTGCTCAAGGTTTAATATCCCTTAAAATCAATGTTTTTTTTATTGTCATTAGTAACTTTGGATATTCCTGACATCCATGTAAATATCCATGAAATATCCTTAAAAGCCTATGAATCTACACCTGTGTACCCAAAGGCAGAATTTGACTCAGTTATGGGGCCAGATCCTCAGCAGGTGTAAATCGGTGTAACTCTACAGACTTGAATTGAGCTATGCCAATTTACACTAGCTGAGGTGCGGCCCCAGGGCCTCCTAGAGGTACCACCGGTCACTTTACCTTCAAGGGCACTGGATTCTGCAAATACTATGCACATGCTGAACTTTACTCCTGTAGGTAAAGCGATTGGCTTCAAATGGGAGTACTCACGTGAGTAAAGCACAGCGTGTGTATGGTGGGTCAGGCTCTTGGAAGATAAGCCGATTCCATGCAAAATCTCTGGATTGTCTATCTAAAATAAGCCTCACAACATTAATATGAAAATTTACTAGCTCTGGCAAAATACATCTAGCTATAAATTTACCATGATGATGAAAATTATGGGTGGGGGGAAGACATTCACCTGTTCTCATTGGCCTTTGATGAGTTGAGATTTAACCCACAGATGAAAAATAACCATGCATCTATTCCCCCTTAGGGCCTGATGTAAAGCCCATTAAAGTCCATATGAGTCTTTCCATTAACTGTCTGACTTTCTTTCCCCCGTCACTGCAGCACCATGAAAATTTAGGTCTGTGTCTCCTCACTTCCTTCCTCTTCATAAAATGTACCTAATAATCAGCCATCTGCTGTCCACAAGGCCTGGAGCATTAGGGCATTTCCTTTATCCCGGGGAGGCTTGTTGGAGAAAAGATAAATGTTCTCGTCCCATCTCTACTGTGCCCTGATTAGGGTCTGGCTGTTTTTACTTTGTTTATCAGGATTTCTGTAGAAGACGCAGGCTAGCAGTAAACTGTTTGGTAGAGAGACTGATCCACACATAATGGAACTATTCATTAGAAAGACTTGCAGTCTCTGATTGCATCAGATTAGATGACATTCATTCACTTATTTATAACAACTTTTAATAGTGATAGCAATAAAATAGGAGCGAGACACAGAGTGCAGGGAAGAGGTGGAGAGAGGTATAAAGAATGCTGTATATTATGTATGATAAATGTGGATTCCCTCTTTTATGCTGGACCCAGGTTGAAAATGTTGCCCTCAGTGCCAGTCCACCTTAGGAACTAGAACACTTGCCTACTCCTTTGTAGGCTGTTTAGTGCCCAAGGCCCTGATCCTGCAATGTGCAACATGCTGCACTGACACAAAGCCCCATTCAAGTCCCCCGGGTTCAATGCAGGTGCAGGAGTCTGCCTGCACATGGTATATAACAGGGTCAGGTCCCAATTCAGTAAACAGGCCATGCTTTGAGCATCTGCTGAAATGTACTGGAAACAGCATGCAGTTTATCAGAGAGCTTCCCTTGAACAATGGTAAAACAGAGAACCAAGTAAGACTGCAATGGAAATAAAAGCTGTATGGAAAAAAAATCAGCTTTCAGCTCTGCAGGAACAAAATCTTTCATAATAACAATTATTAATTATATTGTTATTGTTGTTTGTTTATTGTTATTATTATTCATTGCCAACTTTTGCAATTTCATCAAATATCAAAAAGAAAAAGAGTATTTGTGGCACCTTAGAGACTAACAAATTTATTTGAGCATAAGCTTTTGTGAGCTACAGCTCACTTCATCGGATGCATTCAGTCTCTAAGGTGCCACAAGTACTCCTTTTCTTTTTGCGAATACAGACTAACACGGCTGCTACTCTGAAACTTATCAAATATCAAGAGATTCATGATGTTTTACCAATGGCTCCAGCTCCTAGACACAAGTGACTGAGAATCTCAGCTTTCGTTTCATGGTTGCAGAGCAAAATTTGAAAATAAATAAATAAATAAATAAATAAATGCCTAGCACTTATCTAGCACTTTCATCCATAGCTCTCAACACATTTTACAATAAAGGTCAGAACCTTAGGGCACAGAACCCCAAAGGCAAATAACAGGAATCAAAATTTAATATTTTTTTCAATCTCTTGTTTTTTTGCAGAGGGCGGGGGGGGACATGAGGGAGAAAGGGCTAATGTTGGATCATATTAAAGAAGTTCTGTATTAAAATCACAAATGAGTTTGATTTCCCATAGTTTAAATTCCAGAATATTACTAATTAAGAGGTCTCTTGGTTTTTGGTCTCTTGGTTTTACTGTTTCTCTCCTGCTCTCTGTGAAACTTGCAAGATGCTAATTGTGTTAGTACATCCTAAGACAGAGTCTGTTCTCAAAGCAATACTTTGTAACAACAACTACTTACACAGAGACTCCCCGCCCTTTTGTTGTATTTATCTCGCTTTGTTAACAATTGTGATTAAAATAGAAATAGAGGATGTATGTGGATGGATGCTTGGTGTGGATAATCAATGAATGATCAGGGAGGTGCCAGCCTAAGAATCCAGTGTCCATCGGCTGAAGAAGGCATCAAGTGGAAACAACCAGAGGACTCCCCGGAGGGCAGACTGGAATCCATCTAACAGCCTCAAGGATGGGAGAACATAAGAACGTGTTGGAGCCGTCAGGAATGCCATCTGCTGATTGATTCAGCAACAGCATGATGAAGCAATTCCCATAGACTGGCATAGGAAGAAATTCCTATAAAAATGGACTCTAGAAAGTGAGAACTTTGGGGTCTGATTCTGCAAACCAACTTCCAGGAGCATCAGATGTGCATCTTACAAGGCCCTGCTCCCTCCTCGTGTCCAGGCCACTTGGCCAGTGGCTTGGCATGAGCAACTCTGAGGCTGGTAACTATGATAACAACCTTGCAGAACCTGTGTGTGTGTGTGTATGAATGAATGTGTGAATAAATATGAAACTGAATGGAATCTTATAACTATAACTAACTGCTTACTATGATTCTTTCTGTATTCACAATGAATGTGGCATTTTGCCTTTCCCCTTTAATAAGATCCTGCTGGTTTTTATTTTATTGGTATAACACTAACACAATTTTGGAGTGTTTGGGGTTGGCAATACTAAGTATCTGTTATTTCCATTGTGGTAGCACTCGGAAGCCCTGATCAGGATTGGGGCCTTTTTGTGCTTGGGGCTGTACATATTTATAAGAACATAAGCCCATCTAGCCCAGTAACCTGTTTCTAACAGTGGCTAGTGCCATATGCTTCTGGTAGTTGGAGGTTTAGGACCTCGTGGAGCATGGGGCTACATCCCTGACCATCTCTGCTAATAGCCATTAATGAGACTATCCTCCATGAACGTATCTAATTCTTTTTTGAATCCAGTTGTACTTTTGGCTTTCACAACATCCCATGGCAATGAGTTCCACAGAAGAAGTACTTCCTTTTGTTTTAAACCTGCTGTCTATTAGTTTCATTGGTTGGCCCCTAGTTCTTATGTTATGTGAAGGGGTAAACAACATGTCCCTATTCGTTTTCTCTGTAGCATTCATAATTGTATAGATCTCCCTCATACTGCCCCTTCGTTGTCTTTTCTACGGTGAACGGTCCCAGTCTTCTCCTCATCTGGAAGCTGTTCTGTACCCCTCATCATTTTCTTTGCCCGTCTCTGCAACTTTTCCAATTCTCATACTGTATATCTTTTTTGAGACGGTACGACCGGAACTGCATGCCGAATTCAAGGTGCGAGCATACCATGGGTTTCCATCGCAGCACTATGGTATTTTCTGGTTTATCATCTATCCCTTTCCTCACAGTTCCTAGCATTCTGGTAGTGGGCAGCAGCCGTCAAAAAACCTGAGCGGGTGTTTTTAGAGAACGACCCACAGTGACTCCAAGATCTCTTTCCTGAGTGGCAATAACTCATTTAGACCCCATCTTTTTGTATGTATGCCTGGGATTACATTTTCCAATATGCATTACTTTGCACTTATCAACATTAAATGTCATGTGCTATTTTGCCACCCAATTTGTGAAGATTTTGGCTCTCACTGTCAAGTAATTTTGTATCATTTGCAAGCTTTGCCACCTTACTGTTCACTCCCTTTTCCAGATTATTTATGAATATGTGGAACAGCACTGTTCCCAGTACAGGACCTTGGGTGGAACTCACTATTTGCCTCTCTCCATTGTGAAAACTGACCATTTATTACTACCCTTGGTTTCCTACCTTTTAAGCAGTTAGTAATCCAGAGTTTCTGATGCTTTCTAATTTTCCTCACTAGGATTTGACTTCCAATTTTTAAAGGATGCCTTTTTGCCCCATCCACCTCTTTTACTCTGCTGTTTAACCATGATGACATTTTTGGGTCCTCTTCCTGTTTTTTTTTTTTTAAGTATTGTTTGGGGTTATACATTTATTGTAAGGTATTTCACCCTTGTAACTCTTCCTTATAATTCCTGTTTAACTAGTGTCCTTGTTTTTGTGTAGATCCCCTTTATGAAGTTAAATTGGCTTAATCTGCAGCAAGGGATATTTGGGTTAGATATTAGGAAAAATGTTCTAATTATAAGGATAGTTAAGCATTGTGGAGGTTTTTAAGAATAGATTGGACAAACACCTGTCAGGGATGCCTACATATACTTGGTCCTTCCTCAGCACAGGGGGCTGGACTAGATAATTTTTGAGGTCCCTTCCAGCCCCGCATTTCTGATTCTAGGTTTAGACTCTGGATTATGATGGTTGCATCCTTCTGTGTTTAAACCACTTAGTGCATCCATGAATTAAATGGCTAGCACCATGAGTGCAAGACGCAAAGAGATGCATACTCTGAAGTTGGTGTGGAACATCTAGCACTTACTGTGAATAGAAACAGATTTGCTTCCTCTACATCTCTGTAAAGAGCAAGACTGCAATCTTGCAAAGACTTATGCATGTAATATGTGATTTCCCTCTGAGACTACTCACAGAACATCAAGTTACACACACGCATCATGGTTTGCAGGATAAGTGTCCAAGAGAACAATGAACTAATTGTTCTGAACCCTATTGAAGTCCAAAATGTTCAGCTTTTTTAAAAATAATTTTACAAAACCTAACAAGAGTAGAAAATATGATTATTATTTCGACCACATTAGCACAATTTTGAATGTTTCTATAGTGCTTTGAAAATGTAACATGATCTAAACGCTGTTTATTCTGGATATTACCATTATTATCAGGACTTTTTTAAAAAGGTACTTGTTTATCTTGGAAGTCGAAATAAAACCATGTACTGAAGATAACAGAGACTATTCCTCGACCAATCACATATTTAGGAAGCCAGGACTTGAACCCTGGTCACTAAGTTCTAAATACACTAGCTGTTATACCTTTCCGTGCTAGACTGCAGAGCCCATTATCAAATATGAGCTCCCCAAGATTACCGTCTAAATACTGACAACTCCCCCTCTAACATTCTTTTTGTTAAGCTAAATAGATTGAGCTCCTTGGGTCTTAGGCCATGTTTACACTAGTGAGTTTATGGTGACACAGCTGTATCGATTCACCTGTGCCACTGTAAGATTGCTCGTTAACCAGTCTATGCTAACGGGAGAGAGCTCCCCTGTTGACATAATTAAACCACCCCACCGAGCGGTGGTAGCTCTGTTGGTGGGAGAGTCTTTCCCACTGACATAGTGTGTCCACACCAGCCCTTCTGTTGGTGTAACTTATGTCGTTCAGAGGGGTGTTTTTTACACCCCTGATCAACATAAATTATACCAACAAAAAGTGATAGTGTAGATATAGCCTAAGGCATATTTTCCAGTCTTCTCTGAGCCCTCTCCAATTTATCAACATCCTTCCTGAATTGTGGTTAAATAACCTGCCCCAGGGCTACACAGAAATTTAGTAACAGAAGGCAGGAGTTTCTGACTCCTGGTCTGTGACATCAGTTCTCGCTTTCTTTAAATTCTTGGTACTGTGTCTTGGTAGAATCAGGATGGGAACATCAGGACTGGCAAGGATCCAGTCAGAGAGCAGAAATAGACCTGCAGTTATTTTAAAACAAAGTGAGCATCTTCGGGGAAATACGCACACGCAAAATGGGCACGGGAGAACTGGTCACAGGCAACAGTTTTTCAGCTCAAAGTCACAGGATAAATCATGCTCAGGGAGGAGGAACAGAGCTGGTTTGACTCCTGTCAACTGGGACTGGTTTCTTATTTGTGTTTTTTAAAAAAAACACTAAGAAAACCATTGTGTTTTGTTTGGGGGGAAAGTAGCTTTATTTTCAGCCTTCCTAACAATCAGAGACTGTGAGAAAGTTTGTTCTGTCCATGCCTGGTGACTCTTACTGGAATCCTGGCTCCTGTCAAACTCTCTGATAACAACACCCAAGTGTCATGAGGTAATACCAGCACATCCCTCTTCTAGCAAGCCAAGGCTCAATTAATTCATGGTGTCACTCTATTGACTTCATTGGAGTGACACCTGGGATGAATTAGGCCCTGAGTAACCAGTCCTACAACAGCCTCCCCATTTCCTTCCTTCCTTCCTTGTTTTTTCTGTTTAATCTTTTCACGGCTGGTACTTCCCCAACAGTCTACAAGTGACTATTTCAGGGTTGTCATCTCTCATAATTTCATCACAAGTCTTGTGATATTTGGTGCATTTCTTAAATCCCCAGTGGCGGGAGTCATGTGAGTTATGACATTCTCAGCTTTTGTTTTTGTTTTTGTTTTTAATTTGTTAGTTTTTAATTTGTCCTACTCCTCATGATTGTGAAGTAAAGCTTAAACATGTGACCTTAATGCTCCCCAAAGTTCAAAAACCAGTTGGTAAATAAGTAGTATTGGTTTTTTTAAATCATTGCATGGTTTTGGGGAATCCTAATTTCTGAGCATGGTGGATTGGCAATACGGCTATGTATCTATCTACTTCCAGGGTCTCCATTATGTAAGCATTGACCACACTATGCTAAGTCAGTCAACTGGTTTCCGTGCCTCTACAGTAGAGATCTGCACTTATGTAAATAGATTGGTGTAAGGACCAATTTAGCTCTTCTAGTAGGCCAGGCCTGAGAACAGTGGTGCATTTTACAAGGTGCTGCGGGGACGCACACTGCTGGCAGGTCCAGCCCTCAATCACTTACACACACCCCTCCACGCTGCCGGGCTCTAATTATTGCTCTGTCACTTTTCAGGGTACTGAACCACAGGCTCAGAGACACATTTTACTCAATGTCTGGAATGTACAATCTCCCTGAAGCCCCAAAAGGTTAGAAAGAACAAGTCACATTACATTTGAGTTTTCCAGGCTTCCTTGGTTTTGGGGCATTAACATTCTATTGGTGCAACATATTTGCAATTGACCCTCTTTACACAATAAGTCAAAATTCAACCCTAAGCTATTGTGGGGAAATTGTTGGATGGGGGAGAGGGTGTACAAATCTCAGAAACCATTGATTTCTTTTGGTACGGATCATTGGACAGGCACGTGAGACGGTGTGCCAAATAGGTTAATAAACCATGCTGCATAGCATGTCCATCATGCAGAATGTGACAGCTGCTCAATGCAATTTGCTGTTTATTTCTTGCTCTGATGGGTTCCCTTCCTCCCACCCTTCCACTCTCCCTTGTGGAGCTGATTATGGTGGGGTTGGAGGGGAGGGAAGGAGAGGGGGATGCTGGCACGAAGCTGCATTTTGTGTTTCTTTCCCATGGGAAAGTTGAATTAGATAAAAACTGAAGACAGTGCCTTTAAATCAACAAATTCCACTTGGGAAGTTTTCTTCCTGCTCTAGCCAGAATAGGTTACTACGCCCTGGAAGGTTTTGGGAGACATTCTGAAAACTCTTTTTTTTTGTTTTGCTTTTGGTGGCAAAATATCAAATGCTCTAAGACTGCGTTAACAAATAGGAGTCCACTTCTGCAGCTCAGAGTTTGCCGAGAGTGCATGTTCCTGTTACTTTTGCTACAGGTTAGTGTGATCAACGGTTCAGGAACAACTAGAGGCTCATCTTTCCTCCCCTTGAGGCGCAGTCACTGGGACAATCTGAGTTCAGTTCTGAATTTCCTGTGGGACCCTGGGCAAATCCCAGGATCTCTCACTTGTTTCAGGGGGATAATGCTTCCTTTATTTTGTCTGTTTAAATGATAAGCTCTTTGGGCAGGGACTGTCTCAGCAGTGCTTAATTAATGCCAGGGCTTGCCAGGCCTGAGCCCCAGCACCTCTCGGCTTGGCTGTTCAAAGCTCCACCACCTCTGGGCTTGGTGCATCAGCTATGAAAGTAAAAAAATTGCTTGAGCCCCAGCACCTCTTTTATTGCAATTTAAGGATTGTGTCTCACTATGTATATGTGCAGGGCCTAGTTCCATGGAGCCCTGATCTTGGCTGAGGTCTACTATCCTATAAAAAAATAACTGGACGTCAGGACTCTTGGGCTCTATCCCTAGCATTGCTGCTGACACAGGACCAGGCTTTCCCCCCGGCCCCCCATAATTTCCCACTGTTGTGACTCCATGGTGATTGTGTCCCTAAGGCCTGCCCTGAGCTGAATTAGACAATAGCTGTTAAAATGCTCTACACTAGCATTGCCACCATCGCCTTTACCAGTAGAGGGGGACCTGTGATAGCAAAGATGGGAAATCTTAGGGATAGTCTAGTCTAGATGAGACCCGAACACAACCTTGAACAAATCACTCCTCGGTGCCTTTATTTACCCAACAGTGTAATACTCTGTGATGGGGTCTGCTCCCCACACTGGCCCTGCCAGAGCTGAATTAGGCCAGGTGGGACCAATCAACTAATTAGGCTGAAGCCAGCTAATTAGAGAGAAGTTCACCTGTGAGGGACAGGCAGGGCTTCTACAAAAGACTGGAAACTGGATTCAGAGGAGGCTGCAGGGAAGGACTCGGTCATCCCTTCTTGGGAGAAGGGAAGGAGCGTTTGGAGACTGCAGAGATGAGTTGCCTAAAGGGAGGGAGGGAGGGAGGGAGGGAGGGAGTGAAGAGACTGACAAACCCAGAGGAGTGGGGTGGGCCAGGAGGCATGGACGTAGCTCAGAGAAAGGCAGAAAGGTGCAGGGAATGGACCTTGGCTGTGGCTGTTATGTAGGGTCCCTGAGCTGGAACCCAGAGTAGAGGATAGACCCAGGGTTCCCCTGCCAGCCACTTTGGGAGTGGCCCTGTGAGGCAGTGAAGCAGAAGACTGCCTGAGATTGCAGGAGAGCAGGAACTTTGGTACATCCCCTCCCACCACCAAAGGGAAAACCACAAGCGACCTGGCCAGAGGGCTGAATTACAAAGAGGACAGCTGTGGTGCCTGAGAGCGAGAGAGCAGGCTGCAGAGGAGAAAACTGTAAACTGCTGGACGGGGTTGGCCGCATGGAGCCAATGCCCAGAACCGCCAGGAGGTGGCGCCATTTAGTGGTGAGTAGAGCGACCTGTCACAAGTGGTGGTGAATGCAGGCAGTGTAGGACGATCACGTCTGACACAAGGGCTCGGTGATGCACTGTGCCTGACAGGAACCCCGAGGTGAGGGGCAGAGAGAAACTGTAAGGTCGTTGTACTTTATGGCAAAGGACCATAACAGAGAAAAGCACCCCTAAGGGAAGGTGAAAGTGGAAACCCCCACAGTACAGACTTTCTTTGCCGAGGGAAGTTGAACCTGACTAGGGTAAATGCCAGAATTGCTGTTCCCACAGAAGGGAGCTCAGAAGCAACGGGGCAGGCCTATGCTACATGGAGACCGATATTAGAGAACCAGCAGAGATGGTGGGAAGCCGAAGCATATTTCCAAGACTATGTGATGCCAGTAGCTGGCCAACAGCAGCAGCTGTACAGAATCCTGCAGGAAAGAAGCAGGAGTCGTCGTAAGGACTAGGAATGGGAAAGGCGCTCTGGGACCAGGAGGCCAAAGGTGTTGGGTCTGTAGGAGTGGCGGGCACCTGAAGAGGGAGTGCCCCTATTTAGAGGGAAGCAAAGAGCCTTCTTAGGAGACAAGGGCCCAGAGAGCCCCACTCAATAAGCCATTCAGTTGGAGGAGGACCGGCTTTCGATGTGGAGAAAAGGGCCATATAAAGAGGCATTGCCCCCACAGAGAAAGGTCTGGAGCAGCAGAGAAAAGAAGAGCCAGGGCCCTTAAGAAACCTGTAAGAATGGTGGAGAAGCCCAAGAGGCAGGTAAAGAAATTTGAGGTGAAACTGAGCGGAGAAGAGAGCCCCTGCATTTATTGCTTTCTCCCTGGGGGGGGACTAACACTGAGATAAACCACAAAACAGTGGGGATTCAGACTCTGGAAGCAAGGGTCCTGGAGGACTCTGTGGATCAGCTGATGGAGAAACTAGTAGCAGTAGAGCCGGCATTGGAAGAGCCTGTGCAAGACCTGGAATTCCAGTGGAAAAAACTGAGATACTCTAGGGAAAATTACTCTTCATGGCAGGTGAGTTAAAGCAGGAGAAGGACTGCGCATTCAGCTACATGAGAGACTGGGGAGGTGATACCTGCCCCCCCACACACACACACATAGGTAGAAGTCTTGAGGGGGAGGGTGTGTTATAAGGTTTGGTTCCCCACACTGGTCCTGCAAGAGCTGAATTAGGCCCGATGGGCCCAATCAGCTAATTAGAGAGAAGCTCGCCTGTGAGGGACAGGCAGGGCTTCTACAAAAGACTGGAAACTGGAAGCAGCAGGGGCTGCAGGAAGGTGTCTACAGTCCCGCCCCGGGAAAAGGGAGGTGTGTGGGGTTGAGGGCTTGGGGCTGCAAGAGATGAGTTGCCTAAAATTACTCCCTGGGAGGAGGGAGTGAAGAGACTAATAAACCCAGAGGAACAGGGAGAGCCAGGAGGCATGGACGTGGCTCAGAGAAAGGCAGAAAGGTGCAGGGAACAGCCGTTACATAGCGAGTCCCTGAGCTGGACCAGAGTAGAGCATGAGCCCATGTTCCCCTGCCAGCCACTGCAGGAGTGGCCCTGTGAGGCAGTAAAGCAGAAGATTGCCTGAGATTGCTGGAGAGCAGGAACTTGATGTACTCCCCTCACCCCCAAAGGGAAAGCCACAGTTGTGACCTGGCCAGAGGACTGAATTACAAGGAGAAGAGCTGTGGTTCCTGGGAGCGAGACAGCAAGCGGCAGAGATGACACTGACGGGGTATAACCGCTGGCAGGGGGCGTTGGCCTGACCGAGCTAATCTCCAGAACCACCAGGAGGCGGTGCCATTCAGCGGTGAGTAGAGCGACCTGTTGCACCCATTTCACTTTCGTGACCTCACTAAGGTGTTCTGGCTTAACTAATATCTATGACAAGCTTCAGGAACCTGAGAGGAAATGGGCGCTGTGTACGACGTTAAGTGTAAGATTCCCTAGCTGAGGCTAGTATTTTTATTAAACATTTATATAGAGCCACTGGTGTGTGTTAGAGATTAAAAGCCACAGTCTGAGGCTCTTTTGAAATTTTACCCTGTCTACACTCCACGTGCCTAGTGCAGACACTTGCTACAGTGATGGGAGGAGATTTTCAATCGCTGTATTAAATCCACCCCTCGGGAGGCAATAGCTAGGTTGATGGAATAATTCTTCCGTCGACCTAGCAGTGTCTATACCAGGGCTTCCGTCAGCTTAACGATGGGTACGTCTAGGCTACAGCAGCTACAAGCAGCAGAGCTTTGGCATTGTAGCTGTGCTGTTGTAGTAGCATAGATGCTTTCAACATCGACGGAAGGGGAATTTCTGTTGATGTAGGTAATACACCTCTCTGAGATGCGGTACCTAGGTCTCCGGAAGAATTCTTCCATTGACGTGACTGTCTATGGCAATGATTATGTCAACCTAACTGTTGCACAGGGTATGAAATTCTTCACAGCCCTGAGTGACCTACATTTTAGGTGTAGACCAGGCTTAGATGACTTCAGAGCTTAAGTCTCACTGAAAGACCATTCTAAAAGTCATTTCTCCTAGATGCCTCAGTCACTTTTGAAAATGGGACTTAAGCTCCAAAGTCACTTAAGCACGTTTGAAAATTTTACCCAGAGTCCTTTGCTCTGAAGAGCTTCCAGTCTATACAAGTCAAGCATGGAACATAGTCACTATTTATAGTAGCTCCTAGGAACCTCAGTTAAGATCAGGATCCTGTTGTTCTTGGCACCGTACAACCATATAGCATGAGACAGTCTCTGCTTCAAAGAATTTACAATCTAAATACACAAGCCAGGTAACAGGTGGGCCAAAGGCAGTATGATTACCCCCATACTATCAGAACTGAGTGTTGCCATCTGCAGAGAATTCACATTTCAAGACCCGTCCGTTTCAATGTCTGAAAACCACGACAAGTCAGCAGGAATGAACTCAGTCTGTTCTGTTAGACACTTGGGTGTATTCCTATAATTACATATTTCAGTGCTGTGAACTCCTTGTCTTCACACAATGTGTTTAAGGTATCGGCGGAACCAAAGGTCAACCATTGCTAGAGAAATAAACAGGCTGCCTTGCATAGTACAGCAATATGAGAGGAGCTGGAAATTGCTTGTGCTGTGGGACACACATATCCTTGGCAACTGTAGTTCTCATGGGCTGGTCAAAACACCTCAATCCTGAATCGTCAATAGTTCAGATGGTGTGTTGTTTATATTTCAATAATGCTTAGAGGCCCTAACCAAGGTCAGGACTCCATTATGCTAGGGCTGTACAAACGTATCACCAAATAGCTGGGAGTCTAAAGACAGCCTATCGGTAGGAGATGTGCCTAATATCACCCTACCAACAAGCAGTAGTTCTGGACTCAAAGGTCTCTTGAGCCCCCGAGCCATATCCACACCCCTGGATCAGTGTGCCACATTACTTTGCTAATATGGATCTGAAAGCACTTTACAAAGGTCAATAAGTAGCATTATCCCCACTTTCACAGATGGGGAAAACTGACACATAGAGTGTTTGAGTGACTTGGCTGTAGTCACACAGTGAATCAATGGTAAGGCCAGAAATAAAAGCAGGTATATTGACTGCTTTTCTACCCTGTTCACTGAACCAGGATATCCTGGCTCTTAGACCCAACAATCTTTGCAATATTCAGCTGCTTGAGAGAGTGAGAGAAGCCAGTGGTGAGTGGTCTCATGCTCATGTGAACGACCATGTCCCTGGATCATTGGCTAATGGCAGCAGTCAGGTGAGGGAAGAAGATTGTTTTGAGTCAAACAGAGTGAGGGGAGAATCCAGGTGACAGAAAATGTCTGTGTGACTATGGCCATTGCACATGAGAAAGTGGAAATTGACGGGGCAGGTGTACAATGGCCATTTTTATCATTACTGTGTCATATGTGTAGCTGCTTAATGGTTAGGATTTTGTCTTGTGTACTACACTTTCAAATGTCTGAAGACTTGGCACAAAGTTGTACCACCTTAACTACACTGATATATTTAAAGCAGTACAACACCCCTTCCAAGTATGGGCACAGTTTTATATCAGGATAGTTTATTCTGGTACAGAAAGGGAATAAGCTAAACTGGGGGAAGGTCCTGGTATAACTGTGTCCTCACTAGGGGTTGGGTCAATATGACTATATTGGTGGTGAAGAGGAAACCGAAAACCTACAAAGTTATCTCAGCACCAAGACTGCATAGACCAGGAGTCTGTCTTCTGCATGGCCAGCTGCTGTTTTGTGAGGCAGAGATGATGTCCCGCATTGCAGAGATGTGCAAGTAGTGCTCCCAGGGAGACCAACAAATGCTCTTCTTCATCTCAAATAAGGCATTCATGCTGAGCATGTACGGTAGAAATTTGTGAATAGTGGAGAAACATAGCATGCACCAAACTCATTCCCACGTGCATCTGTAACGCAATACATGTTACTTAACATAAATTAGGTTACCTTGTCAGCAGCTTCGGTGATAAATTGAGAACTGATGAATACCTATAGATCAAAGATGCACTATAATAGGCACTGGTCTTCTGCCATCATGCTGACCAATATTGATCATAGAATCGTAGGACTGGAAGGGACCTTGAGAGGTCATCTAGTCCAGTCCCCTGCACTCATAGCAGGACTAAGTATTATCTAGACCAGGCAGGGCTTCTACAGAAGACTGGAAATTGGAAGCAGCGAGGACGGCAGAAAGGTGTTTGTCTAACCTGCTCTTGAAAATCTCCAACGATGGAGGTTCCACAACCTCCCTAGGCAATTTATTCCAATTCTTAACCACTCTGACAGTTCGGAAGCTTTTCCTAATGTCCAGCCTAAACTGCCCTTGCTTCAGTTTAAGCCCATTGCTTCTTGTCCTATCCTCAGAGGTTAAGGGGAACAATTTTTCTCCCTCATCCTTGTAACAACCTTTTATGTACTTGAAAACTTATCATGTCCCCTCTGTCCCCTTCTCCAGACTAAATAAACCCAATTTTTTCAGTCTTCCCTCATAGGTTGTGTTTTCTAGACCAGGGGTTCTCAACCTTTTTCTTTCTGAGCCTACCCCGCAACACGCTATTAAAAACTCCATGGCCCACCTGTGCCACAAAAAATGTTTTTCCTGCATATCCAGTGGATTAAAAGCCAGTGCCAATGTTAGTGAATAGAAAGCAGGGCAATTGTCCAAGGCCCTACGGCACAGGGGGCTCTGCAAAACTAAGCTGGATTCATCCCCATGCAGCAGGGTTTAGGCTTCAGCTTCGGCCCCAGGCAGCGGGGCTCGGGCTTTGGCTTTCTTCCCTGGGCCCCAGTGACTAACACCAGCCCTGCTCTCTGGTTTATTGTGGTGGACCCTCTGAAACCCGCTCAGACCCCTGGTTGAGAACCACTGTTCTAGACCTTTAATCATTGTTGTTGTTCTTCTGTGGACTTTCTCCAATTGATCTACATCTTTCCTAAAACGTGGCACCCGGAACTGGACACAATACTCCAGTTGAGACCTAATCAGCACAGAGTAGAGCGGAAGAATTACTTTTCATGTCTTGCTTACAACATTCCTGCTAATACATCCCAGAATGGTTGCTATTTTTTGCAACAGTATTACATTGTTGACTCGTATTTAGCTTGTGATCCACTATGACCTGCCCCCCTTCGATCCCTTTCTGCAGTACTCCTTCCTAAGCAGTCATTTCCCATTTTGTATGTGTGCAACTGATTGTTTCTTCCTAAGTGAAGTACTTTGCATTTGTCCTTCTTGAATTTCACCCTGTTTACTTCAGACTGTTTCTCCAGTTTGTCCAGACCACTCTGAATTTTAATCCTATCCTCCAAAGCACTTGCAACCCCTCCCAGCTTGGTATTGTCTGCAAACTTTAAGTGTACTCTCTATGCCATTATCTATATCATTTATGAAGATACTGAACAGAACCAGACCCAGAACTGATCCCTGCAGAACCCCACCAGATATGCCCTTCTAACTTGACTGTGAACCACTGATAACTCTTTGGGAACAGTTTTCCAACCAGTTATGTACCCACCTTATAATAGCTCCATCTACGCTGTATTTCCCCAGTCTGTTTATGAGACAGTCACGCAAGACTGCATCAGAAGCCTTAATAAAATCAAGATATAGCACATCTATGACTACCCCCTTATCCACAAGGCTTGTTACCCTGTCAAAGAAAACTTTCAGGTTGGTTTGACACAATTTGTTCTTGACAAATCCATGCTGACTGTTACTTATCACCTTATTATCTTCTAGGTGTTTGCAAATGGACTGCTTTATTATTTACTCCGTTATCTTTCCAAGTACTGAAGTTGGACTGGTCTGTAATACCTTGGGTAGTCCTTATTTCCCTTTACATAGTCTCATTGTTTCTTGTACTCCCCCATCTGTCTGTATCTTTTTGTTGCCTTAACTGTAATATGGGGCCTTTATCAGTGCCAGTCCAGTTTACCCCAGTGTGAAAAAATCTTGACTGTAGACAAGGCCTACAACCACTTCACATTTTCAAAGCCCTTCAGAGAGAGGGCTGCATAATCTAGTGGATAGGACACTAGGCAGGTAGTCAGGAAAGCTGAGTTCTGTGCCCAGCAGGGTGGTGTTGGGCAAGCTCGCTGTATCTATCTAGAAGATAATTGTGTTGGGATAGTCTGTGACTTTGTGTTAATACAGTACCTAGCATAATGCATCTTCTGCTTATATTACAGGAGATCCTAATTATAATAATTTACAGTTAACTAATTAATCTTCCCAAAGACCCTTGGAAGTGGATAGATAATCAAATGTACCTATTTTACTGGGAAAGAGAGAGATTATCCAGGAGATTTGCCAAAACTACACGTCAAATCAGTGGCAGAGTTTAGCTTAGATGCCAGGTCTCCTAATCTCATGCTCTAACCTCTACACCACATTGTCTTTTAAGTCGGTTATCAGCTGGGCATCAGTTTTTGCTATGCATACATTTTTTTCTCCCATTTCTTTAAAGCAAGCTAGTGAATCCTAGCTCCTAAAATATCACTGAGTACTGAGGATTCATTCTAGTCCGCAGGGATGTTTTGTGCTATGTTCGCTGAATCTGATTTGCACCTCTGCTTGGGAACATATGACACAGTGGGCACCATAGCAAACAGTGTTTACTTCTCCAACTACTATACATGGTCTTCTCAGCATCACTGCTTACCTTGGAAGTTTAATTGGGCATTAAAGCTAATCAGTTACAGCTGGTTTTGTAAGCATCTAAGCCCTTAATTCTCACCCTTTCCTGAGCTTTTGTTTTCCAAAGGTGTATACTGCGGGCTTCAAAACCTGTTGTTTTTCAACATTTTTGTTCCACGTTGGTGCTACGGGGAGGGCCCCATGTGCCTGTGTATTTTTCGGCCTGCAGTTCGTTAAATCTAACTCAACAGAGCATGTTGATCTATGAAAGCTGTGGAAAAAAATCATTAAGAGGATGCAAAGCGGAGGTGACAGGTTGCTTAGCTGATATGCTGGCTGTCTCTAAGGTGCCACAAGTACTCCTTGTTCTTTTTACAAGTAAACTAATGGTTACTCAAAAAAAGTAAGTTGTGTTAACGGGCTGGTAGCTGTGGCTTGAGCCCAAGAAACTGCCACAGACAATCGGATCTTTATTACCCTTGGGAGAGGCAATCCGTCTATTTATGGACTATTTTATCATCCTTGTTTGTATTACTATAATGTGTCCCAGCTGCAGTCATGGACCTTGAGCCCATTGCTCTAGGTGCTGTACAAATACAGAATGGAAAAAAAAGATCCCTGCCCCCAGAGAGCTTGCAACTGGAGCGTGGGGGCCCAGCCTATCCCTGTCAGGCTCCACAAGGGGGAATGGGGCATCGCAAGCTCACCTAGGTGTAGCTAACTCACTGAGTAACTGGGAGGCAGTTAATTAGGCCGGGAAGAATCTGGGCATGATAACAGATTGAGGATGGCAGATGGGGAGCTCCTGAGGAGAAAGGCAGCTGCTGGAGAGAGGATCCCTCTAGCAAACTGGTGAGCAGCTGAGAAACTAACACGCCTAAGAGACAGAAGCAGGGTGAGAGGCTAGAGAAGCCTTCAGAAGAGCAGAGGTTGGGGGTAGCAGGAAGGGACTGAGGAGGATTGATTTGGGTTTTCCAAACAAGGGCCCTGAGCTGGAACCCAGTGGAGTGGGCGGGCCAGAATTCCCCTACCTATGCGAGCCAAGGACTTTGTAAAAGGCAGCTCTAAACCCAGCAGATCTAGGACTGTCTAGACCCCACTAGAACCACAGAATTTCCAGCTCTGCATTATAGTATCCTCCCATAGTATCCATGGGGGCTGCGGGAAGCAGCGCACGCCGCAGGGACATGCTGGCTGCCGGTTCCGGCAGCTCCCATTGGCCGGGAATGGCGAACCGTGGCCACCGGTAGCTGTGGGCGGCCGAGCAAATGTAACAAACTGTCTCGCGGCCTGCCAGTGGGTTACCCTGACAGGACATGTGTGGCCCACCACTGGTTTAGATCCTTTAAGGCAATGGCTCTCAACCTTTCCAGACTACAGTAGCCCTTTCAGGAGTCTGATTTGTCTTGTGTACCCCCAAGCTTCACCTCACTTAAAAACTACTTGCTTACAAAATCAGACAGAAAAATACAAAAGTGTCACAGAACACTATTACTGAAAAATTGCTGACTTTCTCATTTTTACCATATAATAAAATAAATCAATTGGAATATGTATATTGTACCTACATTTCAGTGTATAGTATATTGAGCAGTATAAAGAAGTCATTGTCTGTATGAAATTTTAGTTAGTACTGACTTCACTAGTGCTTTATATGTAGCCTGTTGAAAAACCAGGCAAATATCTAGATGAGTTGATGTACCTCCTTGACGACCTCTGCATATCTCCAGGGGTACGTGTACCCCTGGTTGAGAACCACTGTTTTAAGGATCCTGACTGCAAAAATGTACCAAATGTCAAACAGCTATGCTCACCCAATAGCTGAGCATGTCTCTTCACTTGCAGCGCAAAGACCAGTAGAAATATTTTCCTTGAAGCCAACTTTGGTTAAACATGGACCTCACACATGAGTGTTGGATTAAATTTCTGTTCACTGTGGCCTTGGTCCAATGCCTAGTGATGTTGATAGAAAGACTTCCTGAGTCGCTGCCTTTCTACAAGCCTTTAGCCTACTCTGCCCTCCAATGTATGCAAAGCATCAAGTAGTAGGTCAGAAAGAAGTACAGATGCTTCCACTGTACTAGAGGCAGGGACAGGAAACCAGGGTTGTAAGAACTCCGCTGTTTTATGTGTCTGTTGCCACCTAGTTACCTGCTGAAGTAAGTGCTTGTCATAGGCCTTCCATCCTCATTATGTTCATTCTGACAGTCCAAAGGATTAATTGTCAATAAAGCAATTGAGGTGAGGGCTGCACAAATTAAGATGCAGAGCTAGAAAGATTAATCAGGTGCTCTGCTCTGCTGCAACCACACCTTGGAAAATCGATGAGAGCAAAGGAAAAGCTATATTTTTCTGTTCCAAGCTCAGAAACTTTTGTTAAACAAGCAGAGACTAATTGCATTAGAAAGTTTTTCTGCTTTAACTACATTGGTATACTTAAGTCAGCAAAAAATCCCCATTGTGGATTCAGTTATCTAAGTATAAAGGTGCTTTTGCTGCTGTAGCTCATTCCAGTTCAAGAAGCAAAATAAGCTATACTGGCATCTTTTTACATGTATAACTGCATCCACACTAGGGCTTATATCTAGATCAGTTTAAAAAAAAAAATCAACCCTCTCCCTGACTAGTAGTTATACTGTTTAACATTTCTAATGCAGACTAGGCCTAAGGGTAAAATTTTCAAAAGCACCTACGTGACTTATGAGTCTAAGTCCAAGTATCAAAAGTCAGGCCAGGTCTACACTTAAAACTTTTGTCAGTCTAGTAATATTGCTTATGGGTGTGATTTTTTTTTTAATATATCAGCAAAAGACTTAGTGTAGGCAAGCGTGCTTTTGCTAGCACAGCTTATTTCATTTGGGAACTAATATAAGCTAAGCGGCGAGAAGCACTCTTGCTGGTATAAGCTGTGTCTACACTAGGCAGGTTAGCCAATACAGCTATAATTGCAAACCTTTCCTAGAGTTCGCTTCAGTCTTATTGAAAATGAGTGGGGGACACAGGCTCTTAAATCTCTTTGGAAAATTTTACCCCAGGTCAGTTGTTAGGCTGCTGTGAGCTTTTTGTGGGGGCTTTTGTTTATTGCTGTGTTAAATCTAAAGAAATAATAAATATGCACATTATGTCAGCCCTTCCACGCTCTGCCGCTGTTACTATTGCTATGCCATTGAAACAAACAGTAAGCTCCTCAAAGCGTGATCCACACTGATACCACTGGCAGGAACACAGTCTTCCTACAGGGAAGCAAAGGCCAGAGACCATGTGCAGTAGCTTAAGCTTTGTCTGCTCACTTGTAGGACTGTTAAGTGGTGCTACTAGATGTACATATACAGATGCCCTGAGGTGGCAAAATATCATGCAGCCGGCTACCCCACCACATTGTTTGAGTCTGCATCTTCTCCCAGCCTTCTTGTATGAGAAATAGCATTGGCTAGTATACATTTGTTCATCATTATTATTAGGTTTGTAAGGGCATCTCCGACTAATCCCCCTCCGCTCTTGCACAGCACAGTTGCACAGTCTCTGTTAAGTGGTACCACAACCCCCCAGCAAAAAATCACCATTGCCACATGGTTTCAGAACACGGTTCAGGGTACCCCCAAAACTACTCCCAGGCGAGAGACAACCCAGAGCCTGTGCTACACTGTTTCTCTCCCCCCCCCACCCCCCACCAGCGTCTTTCAAGGGAGGAAAGAACTTGGCTTTGGGACTGTTGAAAATTCTTGCTGATGCGCTAGTGCCCTCTACAGCTGGCTGAGCCGAGTGGGGTTTGGAGGGCTGAACTGGAGGGAAGGTTAATGCAGTGTGGGACTGAAGGATAGCCATTCCAGAGGCAGGGCAATGCCTCCGCTGGGAGAGGAAGTGAGTCACTGATACAGTTGGTTGCAGGGCAGCATTGTGGGAGTGTGAATGCTCCCCAAACAGGAACTGCAGACAATTGCAGGAAATGAAAAAACTTAAACCTGTCAGGAGACAGTTATTTCATTAGTGATTTAACACGCTCCTGTTCCGGGTGAGCGAGGGCAGCCGTCTCCTTAAAGGAAAATAGATTGGGCGGGGGCATATTTATCTATTTATTGTGCTGCATGTCTTATTTTCTGGATTCCTTCTACCCCGTCTGTGCATGAATATCATTCACTCTGATTAAAGGTGCAGCCTTTGAATCTTTTCCTGGGTTTCAGTTAACCCGTGCATAAAGTGGGGATAAAGGGCCCAAACTCAGTTATGCATGTGTAAATCAGGAGCAACCCCCATGACATCATGGAGTCATGCTGGTGTACGTGAGAGGCCTTTCGAAGGTGCTTGGAGCTAAGTGAAAGTGCTAAGTATTGTTTTTCCTATACAGAAAGGTTACAGCATGGGCAGCAGCACCTCAAGCTTCCCCCACATGCTGCGTTGGCAATACCCCTCCAACCTGGCATAAAGAGGCCAGCTTTAGCAATACGCTAATTCTCTACACTTCATGCAAGTAGAACCACCATCAGACAGCACGAAATGTTGAGCACTACCAACCCTGACATCGGGGTGACAGTAACTTAAAGGACTTACTGGCACGCAGGGCCGGGGTCCTGAGCAGGGGGCAGGGCCTCAGCCAGAAGAGGTGGGGCCTTTAAATCCCCAGGCCCTTAAAAATCAAAATTTAAAGGCCTGGGGCTCCGGCTGTGGTAGCGGCGGCTGGGAACCCTGGGCCCTTTAAATCACTGACGGAGCCCCATGGTAGCGGTAGCTGCGGCAGCCCCAGGCCTCTGGTGGCAATTTAAAGAGCCAGGGGCTCCAGCTGCTTCCCAGAACCCAGGGCCCTTTTAAATTGCCTGCCTGGGGAAGCTGCTCCCTGCCGGTATGGTCGGTTGTGTACCAGCTCTTGCTGGTACGCCGTACCGACCATACCAGATTACTTTCACCTCTGCCTGTGGCCTCGTCTACACTAGAAAAGGAGGTCGGCTGAACTATGTTGTCAGGGGTGTGAAAAATCCACATCCCTGAACTGTGAAGTTCAGCTGACCTAAGTCCCCATGTTGGCAGCACGAGTTCAGGAAGGTGGAGTACCTATGCCAATAGGAGAACCCCTCCCCTCACCGTAGGTAGCATTTACACTGAAGCAATGACGCAGCTGTGCCGCTGCAGTGTTTTAAGTGTAGACAAGCCCCCAGATGTGAGAGTCTCTGCCTCTGTCTACACTTAAAATGCTACAGCTGCAGTGGCGCTTCAGTGTAGATGTTCACTACAGTGACGGGAGGGGTTCTCGCGTTGCTGATGTTAATCCACCTCCCCGAGAGGTGGTAGCTCAGTCCATGGAAGAATCCTTCCATCGACCTTGTGCTGGTTATACTGGTTAGGTGGAATTAACTACCCCTGAGTGATGCAGTTGGGTCAATCTAACTTTTCAGTGTAGACCAGCTTTCGGATGGCCCTGTTACACCTGAGCCATCTAGTTCCCTTATTGTCTGTATTTTCGCCAAACAGTTAATTTTATTGTGGTAGCACCTAGAAGTCTCAATCATGGACCGGGACCCCATTATGCTAGGCGCTGAACAAACACAGAACAAAGGGACAGTCCCTGCCCCAAAGAGCTTACTAAGACAAGACTCCACAGGACACAAAAGATAGGGGGAGCACATGGAAACTACACTCATCAGCATGTTAAGCAGGTCTCTGAGCACATTAGCTGCACATCTGTTGTCAGCATCTGTTTAGTCCTCAGCATCATCGGTGAGAAGGCAGATGTGGACTGTCCTAGTATGGCCTGCAGCCCCTACCCCGGTTTCCCCCTCCAAGGGACGTCTTCAATAACTCACACACCCTGTTGCCCTTCTGAGGCCCTGGTTTATTAAATTAACAAACATTCAAAAGAAAAGCTCTCAAGTCCCTCCGTTCACCCTCTTATATGGCCATGCCCAGGCCTTTCCTGCCTGTTGTCTTACGTTCAAGGCCCAGGTTTCTCTGCTGGAGCCTCTTCTATGCTTTACTCTGGTCTCCCTGAGCATCCCCCCCTCTGCCCCCCCTGCAGCCTCCTGCTGCTCTTCACAGGGAAATCAACTGATCCGTGCTGAGACGTGCCTCCTCAGTAACCAGGGCCAGCAGCCCTAGGCCTCTATCCCTTAAGGGGCAAGCCAGCCTGCTCCATGGACATTAGAAACCAGGCTGTCCTACATAAAACCCTAACCCTTCATGCCAAAGCGAAAGGCTTCATAGCCCCTTACCTTTCCCAGAGCCCTCCCATCCCCAGCAATGGCAGAAGTATTAAGTTAAACAGGTGTGGGGCGGTTCCTCTCTTCATCCACACGATGCAATCCAGTCCCTTGGGGTTAGTCATTTTCTCCTCCTGCTGAACTATTTTTTCAGGTGGCCATTTCGTTGGTTTTTGCTATTACCGATGGACATCCCAGGCTGTAACACGTTCTGTTTTGAAGCGCTTACTTTCATATTTTTCCCTCTTTATTTCCTGTTGTGGAAGCAAACTGATTTTTTTGAAGCCGCTATTTTAAAATTGTTGTTCTTATACCCTTCTGCTGTCCTGCATAGCGTGTTCTGAGAGCAATAGTCCACTTTCCCCAAAGGCTCTGCTGCCAATAAAAACTGACCTTGACATCCATTGTGCATCCTTGCCTTCAGCTCTGGACACAGCTGTCTGCCAAGTCATTTCTGTGGCAGTACAGCCGTTGATGGGAACTGCTCCTTAAGGACAGACATTGTAGGGAGATCAGAGGAAGGGAATTTCTGCCCCGGGTCAGGGTTTTGAAGTCACAGATGGAGGCTTCCTCAATAGCCAGTTGTGAAATGAGTTAATCTCAGATCCATTCCGAGTGGGCAGATGCATCACTCTACAATCACAGCTGGCACCATCCTCAGAGAGGGGGGCCAGGCTTCCTCTCATACCAGTTCTAGTGCTGTCATTCCACTGGCTTCCTGAGTTACCCTGGACACTCATCTGTGGATTCTTGGGCCCCAGCTGAACAGGGAGACTCTCCCTGCCTGGTGGTGGCTGCCTGACAGAGGAAGCTTGTACTACTGCTCTGTCTCCAGGGGTACAAGTCCGACAGCCGCTCACCCACCCTAAATCCAAAGTGGTTACTCTAGGAATCTTTCCCTGTCCTGACGCTTCTGTTCAGTTTCTGTCCCACTTATTCAAATTATCAGTAGAGCCATAGGGACAGTGGAAATAGACAGGTCCTGCCGCCAAGGACAATGGTGAAGTAGGCTTAACTCAGCAAGAGAAAACAAAAAAGAGAGAGAGGCGTGATGGGAGGACAAAGGATTCCAGCAATCGGAGACCATGGGCTAAGCAGTTTGGTGATGTTACCGTAATGGGGGCCATACAATTACCAAAGACAGACAGACACATTACTGCAAAAATAAATAAGGGGGAGGCTATCAAAGGCACAAAGCGTACAACCCAGATCTTACTGGCTTTCAATGGGTGCCTAGCCACCTTCTGTGCCTTTGAAAATCTCCCCTTCCCTACATTCTGCCCTAGTACATCTGATATTCCTGTCCCTTTACCAATTTTAGCCTCCCCGCTCCACTGAAAGGGTTAATGACTGCCCCCGGAATTTCGTGGGACTGCAAAAGGCCAGCCAGCGCTCATGTTAGTCATTGCACTATTTTTTTCCACCTGAGGCCAGCAGGTTACTATCCACAGCTGGTTTATGCCCCCTTCCAACCTTGCTAAATGGGCTTTTGTTTAAATGTGGGTGGGACATCTGACACTGTGACTGCTGTTCACTCTTCCCCTTATTCCTTGCATGCTCTTCCTGATCCTGGGCTCCAGGCGTTCATGTTCCTTCTCAAAACCCGCATCCTCAAGGAGGCTCTAGAAGATAAATGTGGGCCTGCTGGCATAAGCCAGTGTAGCTCCATCCTCTGAGGATCTGGCCCTGGGTCCATTTATGAATATTGCAGTTAACAATTAAACAAATTGTAACGCTTACGCCACCGGTCTCCCACACAACTCCATCTCACACCCTCCGTCCCCAGGCTGTCCTCTCCTTTTGTTCTTGTCTTACCAGACCCTCATGGTAGCAATTTCATCTTCATCTGTTTTGCCAAGAGCTGTCCCCGTGTCGGCTGCCACATACAAAATAAATGATGATCCTAATAATCCCATAATATCTTTGCTGCTAGGTTTATAAACCTTGCAGCAGTACCACCTTGTGCTGGTCACCTATGACATCTCACAAGCAAAGGTAGGCTGGCCTAGCACAGTACTGGAACTGGTGTTCCTTGGTGGTCTCCAAGGGTTGAGGGGATGTGGTACTGGAGATTCAGTAGGTGGTGGTGTTCTCTCTCCCATGGTGTTATGGATGCCCAATGCTGTGAGAGGTCATTAGCCAGACTCTGGTCCCAATTGACTTCACTCTGGATATACATCGGATCAGAATCCTGCCTGTCATCCTTCAGATCAGAGTGAAAAAAGACTATTCACAGTTGTTGACGATCTCATGGCATTTTTTGGTAGGAGCAGAGATCTTTACCCCATTGTCCTCGCCAAATTCCAACCACCTTGTCACTAAGAAATTTTTCAAGTTGTGGTATAACACCTAAGTCCCAATGTCCTCCACAAGAGTTGTAAAAATTCTATTCCTGGAACTGCGGCTATGAAGTTATTCTGATGGCAGAAATAGATCTGGTGCCGACAACACTAAATAAGTTATGAATCTACCTATGTGGCCTCCATCATCACAGTATCTCCGCCCCTCAACAATGAATTGTTCTCAGCTCTTGCAGTTTTATTATCAGTCTTGTGATATTTGGTGTTTTACTTTAAAACCCAGCTCCTGGAGTCAGGTGATTGTGCGAGAATCCCAGCTTTCATTTAAAAAACAAAAGCATGTTCCCAGCTTTCATGATTGCAGGGGGAAAAAGCTTGAAAATGTGACCACCCACCCCCGCTCTCCTGCTGGTAATAGCTCACCTTAAGTGATCACTCTCGTTACAGTGTGTATGGTGTATGTGACGCGATAAATCGATCCCGGAGCGCTCTCCGGTCGACTCCTGTACTCCGCCGCCGCGAGAGGCGCAGGCAGAGTCGACAGGGGAGCGGCAGCAGTCGACTCACCGTAGTGAAGACACCGCGATGAGTAGCTCTAAGTACGTTGACTTCAGCTACATTATTCATGTAACTGAAGTTGCATAACTTAGATCGATCCCCCCCTCCTGCCCTGTGTAGACCAGGGCAAAATGTTCTCGGTCTCTGAAAGTGGAACAAAATTGTTACAAAGTTGGAAAGCTGTAAATTGGATCTTGTGATGATTTTTGATATCTGCTGGGTGTGCGTATGTGTGTGTGTGTGTGTGTGAGAGAGAGAGAGAGAGAGAGAGAGAGAGGGAGAGAAAGTGAATGCATGCATTCGTCACCAAAACTTGATTTTAAAAAATAATTTCTAAATGCCTGCTTGAAGGACAGAATTTCCCCTCTTAGGCCAGAACCCAGATTGTTCTTCCCAGAAGTGATTCAAACAAGCGGCTTTGATTGGGGCCCTTCGGTCACATTCCAGCAATAGGGATCTTCCAATAAAGCCGTGCTAAACAACAGCGTGATTGTTTGCAGGCCCAGGAAAATATCACTGGCAGATGTCAATTTCTCAGCAACTTTAAGGGAAGACAGTCTGGGGAAATTCCAATGGCCAGAGACTCTCCCGTCACTCTCAGGCCAACATAGTGCTCCCATGACTCACCAGCTGGACAAAGAGCATGTCAGAGACAGAGAGCTGGGTATAATGCATATTTTCTCCTGCCTCCCTCAAATTCCCATAAACAGCAAACCACATGGGGCTTATTCAACCCTAGTCTGGGTGAAGGGAGCTCAGAGGGGGCTTATGGAGATGGGAGGGGGTATATCTGGGAAAGAACTGGAGTCTTACAATAATGGTACACCCGCCGGTGTCTGGGCTGTGATCCCACCACAGGTAGCAAAATCCCCACACAGACTGATGTCAGTCGCTACAGCAAACAAATCGTATCTGCAGTTGGACTCAGACGATTGCTGCAAGAATCCCACCTCCAGCCAAGAGATTCAAGAGACCAGCGTAAACAAGCCCTGGAGGTTTTATCACCGCATCTGTCCTATGAGAATTGACAATATTTGCTCACCCTGGGGGTTATATTTTTGGCAGTCTTCCCAGCAACTCCCCCAGCTGTAGACCAAGTGGTGCTCTGGACTTTTTTTCCCTCTGTCATCATGTGATTTGCTATGTTGGGAGAACTATCTGGGTGTGTAGGATAGAGTGACTGCCTCGGTTTCCATAGAAGAGGATCATTCTATTTTAATATGATGGCATATTGCCACCACTAGGGAGCACTGCTGACACAGGCAGGCATCTGCCCTGCTAGGGGAAATATTTGTAATGTCTTCTGGTGGGGTTGGGCCCAGGATATTAGGGAGAGAAGGCGGGAGAGATAATATCTGTTATCGGACCAACTACACAGAATTTGTCTTCAGGTCTAGAGGAACGCTAGTCTTACAAACAGTTCAGAACAGATCTGCAACCAGCCAACTTCTTTTAATTTTTTGCCAGAATACGCAGGGGGAAAAAAATGCAAAAAAACATTCCCAGCCTCTTGGTGCAGTTAAATGAAGCATGGAAGAGACAAGCAATAAAAGCAGAAACCCACTGAAATTACACACGGCATTAGGAATAGTTTTCAGTATTGCCAACCTAAGTGTTCAAAAATCAGGAGTCAGGGCTGCCCCCCAAAAAATTCTGAGAGCTTAACAAGAATACATTTTGAGTCCTTTAATTTGCTTTCTGGAATTGTAGCCTTTAGGAATCACGTTTTCAAGCTTTTCTTTACAACCATGAAGACCAGAGACTTTTTTGGGGTAAGGAAAGCTACAAGTCTCCCCAGATCACTTGATTTCAGGATCTGGAGTTTAAGAAAAACACCAAATATGGCCAGATGTGATGAAAAAGTGGGGAAGATTAAATCTACCTCAACATGATATCTGCAGCAGATGGGTAAAATATCCTGGGTTGTGCTATCCGGGCAACTCTTTGCCTGGCACAGAGCCTATCACTTTTCAGGCAGTACCTGAGTGCCCCATGGCATGCTGGCCATCGGCCAAGGCAAATGAACTCTGTGAGACCAACTGGCCAACGTATCCCACGTGGGCACTCTGGTAAACCCTTCCCTACCGCTGCTACTGTGTGTATCAACCCTTGTGCCCACACCAGTTTTGCAGCAAACACCGAGCCTTCACCGCAGCTGTTTCTACAGCAGTACGCCATTGATTTTGAACAACACAGAGATACAGACACCCAGCCCTCCCAAGCATTCCCATGCATTGGCAATGTCAACAGGCCAAAGGTCTCTTCCTTTGTTGTGTATGTGACATTGCAGCCAACCAGCTGCAAATCGCTCTGTGTAAGCTCCAGAGCCAGTCTCTCTCACCAAGAGAAGATGGTCCAATAAGATATTACCTCATCCACCTTGTCTCTCCAGTGAGAGTTTTACTCATGGGGATGATATCCTTACCCATTTCCCATTAGTCCCCTTACTTGCTTCATTTGAACTCTGTGTAGCTGGATTTTTCATGCATACAATTTTCCTGGCAGGGCCCCACAAGAATATTCCCTAGACAGTAGATCAGATTAACTGTCTGCACTACCAGTGATGTTAAAGAGGACAGCACAAGGTGTAAGTCAGCAGGAAATTTGGTCCAGGATTAGCAATTAAAAAAACACTAATGCAATAATTTAGTAGATTCCTCTTTGCCCTCAGGAACGCGCTGTCTTTCCTCAGTCGTACGCCTGTCACTTGGGCTTCTTGTACCCACCACCTGGGCTTCATTTTTGTTCACCCTCAGGGTTGATACTTTGCATCCCATAGCGCCTTTCACCAAAGGATCTCAAAGCACTTCACAGACTTTAACTAATTTAAATCCATGTGAGAGGCAGTGGGGAGGATGAACAGCCATTTCATGCTGCCCACCCCTAACATACACTTGCCTCCTCCTGTTTAGCAGGGAGGTCCTGAGGCAACTGGGAGCTCTGGGTGACAGTGAAACTTTATATAAGAACCCTCTCATCCTTCCTAATTAGCTACACATTAAGGAAGGGCACCTTAGAACTCTGCTGTGACTTCCAGGCTCCCTCCAGGAAGTCCTGCTTTCTTTGGAGCCCTGCTGATGATGATTGTACAGTCTGGGGGTGATTTATCAGCTGGCCCTGCGCGGATCCTTCATCTGGAAGATAAAAAGTGCTACACTGGTAACAGAACAGCTGAGAGTGGCTGTGAGATGTTCTCAAGGTGCCTAGTTACCCCACTGCCCCCGCCTCCAGCGAAAGGATGATTTGCTTATGCTTAACTGGATGTCAGCTCCCTGACACCACCAGCCACCCAAACATTCTCCTCAGGGCTTGTTCAGCCCTTACTTTGCCATGTAGGTTGACAATAGGTGAACCCCAACTGCCAACCTCCTCTGAAAGCAGTCCCCTGTAGTATCCAGCCCATCACTGGACACTCAGAAGTGACCAGGTCAGCTGTCCCCAAAGGAACAGCGTACACACAGCTTGACTGGGATCAGGTCCTTTATAGCAGAGTTATATGCACTGAGATATGTACAGTGAAACAACTATCAATTTAGTATCCGAGATTAAGATTTAGGAGACATTGAGGAAGGACTGAAAGCGGAAACAGAAATGGTTGTATGTAAAACAAAAACTATAACAGACTTCTCATAGACTACACTTAACTTTAACGGGCTAACCATTGGTCTAACAGCACGCATCTCACCCAAAGCTTTCTTGTAGCGTTTCCAACCAGGACAGGTTGGGATCCCATTTTCATGACTGTAATTGTGCTGCCCAATTACTTCCTCAAATGCAGGATACCAGGGTGCTGTCCCCGTCCCCCTCTTATAGGCCAGTAAACCTCAGAAATACACCGCCACACAATGCTTTTTCCCTTCTGCTGCGGTTTTCTTCTTGTCAAGGCCTGGCCTCCACTAGGAAGTCGGTCAGTCTATGTTGCTCAAGGTGTGAAAAATCCACACCCCTGCGTGAGGCTGTTAAATTGACCTCACCCCCAGCATAGACGACAGGAGAATTCTCCCCTCGAACCATCTACCGCCTCTCAGGGAGATGGAGTACCTACACCAAACGGGAGAACCTCTCCATTGGCGTAGGCAGTGTCTTCGTTGAAGCGCTGCAGCAGTGCGGCATTTTAAGGGTAGACAAGCCCTTAATCTCAGTCCTCCCTCTGCATTTGGCTCAGGCTGGTAACTGTGAATCAGACAATACTCAATTTACATTTCAGTGGACTGATAAGCAGCCCTAGCAGGAAACCAGTTTTTTTCTCCTCTGCTGGGGAGTAACACCTTGATACAAATGATAAGGCCATACTTTCCGTAAACAGACATAACCTTTTACAGATGATCAGTGCATTCATTTCACAACAATATTGATGACCAGCATGATCCTGGCTTCAATTTGAGATCTTACACGGCATGCTTTATGGATAAATACCATGAAAGCAAGGTGTTAGATGTAATGAGTTGGTCAGGCCTGGTAGGGATTGCTGTTATAGAACCGTGTACCCTTTGGCAGTTAGCACGGAGGGGTTTGTAGGGGCTCAGCAGCTCACTGCATTGGGATGGCAGTGCCGGGATTTCATTTTTCTGTGTGTGTGGTTGTCAAGTTCTGGTGTTGCCACTGCACTTGTATTACCCTAAAAGCCACCACCACTCTTCATCATCTGAATGATAGCAACAAAAGGCACCTGTGGGATGGATACACACACACACACATACACACACACTCACAGGAAGAAGATCCAGTGTTGAAGAGGGAAATTAAACCCTGGCAGCTGGCTTTCTGGAAGGAGGGGAGAAAAGGGATGTGCTTTCAGAACAAGATGGGGGCAGCACACCACTGCAGCACAAGTGGATGAGGAGTGGCTTTAGCGTTAATGGAGAGAGTGAGATTCCCCTTGCACTGCTCAACAGTTATACATTATTATTGGTTGTGTACAGGAACATTGAGAGGCCTTAACTGAGATCAGGGCTTCATTTTGCTAAGCACTGTACAAACAGCCTCTTTCCCAAATAGCTAACAGTCTATATGGATGAAGGGTGACAGTGGAAAGAAGAGTAAAGCGACTTGCACAAGGTCACATCAAGTCAGTAGCGGAGCTAGGAACAGAACCTAGCTTCGCCTGGCTCCCAGCCCAGTGTCCAGTCCACTTGCTCAGATTGCCTTTCAACATCATGTTAGAAAAAGGCCGTCAGCTAATGTTTGTGAATGGAGGGCAGATTGCTTTGAATTTATGACTGGGTAATTCTGTGACTCAAAAGGTAATGAATCCACACAGTTTGCTTGTATATAAACACACACACCCCACGCAGATATTTTAGTCTTGTGACATGCCACATGAAGATCAAAGTTCTCACCAGACTAAACACTCTCCTGCTACTCTTATCTTTAGTGGACTTGGATTTGTTATTTTTCACTTCACACAACTGTGATGAAGCAACATTTCCTTTGAGTTCATTAACCTAATTGCCTTCTATGATGAGATAACTGGCTCTGTGAATGAGAGGAAAGCAGTGGATGTGTTCATTCCTTGACTTTAGCAAAGCTTTTGATATGGACTTCCACAGTATTTTTACCAGCAAGTTAAAGAAGTATGTGCTGGATGAATGAACTATAAGGTGGATAGAAAGCTGGCTAGATCATTGGACTCAAAGGGTAGTGATTAGTGGCTCCATGTCTAGTTGGAAGCCAATATCAAGCAGAGTGCCCCAAGGGTCGGTCCTGGGGCCGGTTTTGTTCAATGTCTTCATTAATGATCTGGAGCATGGAGTAGACTGCACCCTCAGCAAGTTTGCAGATGACACTAAACTGGAAGGAGTGGTAGATGCGCTGGAGGGTAGGAATAGGATACAGAGGGACCTACATAAATTAGAGGATTGAGACAAAAGAAATCTGATGAGGTTCAACAAGGACAAGTGCAGAGTCCTGCACTTAGGACGCAAAAATCCCATGCACCGCTACAGACTAGGGACTGAGTGGCTAGGCAGCAGTTCTGCGGAAAAGGACCTAGGGGTTACAGTGGACGAGAAGCTGGATAGGAGTCAACAGTGTGCCCTTGTTGCCAAGAAAGCTAACAGCATTTTGGGCTGTATAAGTAGGAGCATTGCCAGCAGATCGAGGGACGTGAATGATCATTCTCCTCTCTTCGGCATTGGTGAGGCCTCATCTGGAGTATTGTGTCCAATTTTGGGCCCCACACTACAAGAAGGATGTGGAAAAATTGGAAAGAGTCCAGCAGAGGGCAACAAAAATGATTAGGGAGCTGGAGCACATGACATATGAGAAGAGATTGACGTAACTGCGGTTATTTAGTCTACAGAAGAGAAGAATGAGGAGGGATTTGATAGCTGCTTTCAACTATCTGAAAAGGGTTCCAAAGAGGATGGATCTAGACTGTTCTCAGCAGTAGCAGATGACAGAACAAGGAGTAATGGTCTCAAGTTGCAGTCGGGGAGGTTTAGGTTGGATATTAGGAAAAACTTTTTCACTAGGAGGGTGGTCAAGCACTGGAATGGGTTACCTAGGGAGGTGGTGGAATCTCATTCCTTAGAGGTTTTTAGGTCAGGCTTGACAAAGTCCTGGCTGGGATGATTTAGTTTGGGATTGGTCCTGCTATGAGCAGAGGGTTGACTAGATGACCTCCTGAGATCCCTTCCAACCCTGATATTCTATGATTCTATTCTGCCATGCCCCCCCAAAGAGCTAGTGACATGCATCCTTTTAGTGGTACCATCAAAATATGCACTGCAGGCTTGTCTAGATGGGGAAGTTACATCAGTATAAGGCAAGGTGTGAATTTGTACCACTGTAGTTTTACCAGTATAACGTCTCCGACCCACATGTGGACATTGCTATTCTAGTATGAGAGTGCCTTGTTTGGGTTTAGCTTTGGAAGCAGTTAAGCTAAACTAAAAAAAAGGAATAAGAGTGTCCAGATGGGAGTTAGTGGTTTAACTATATAATGAGGAGAATCTTCCATGCAGACAAGCCCTAAGGCCATGGTCCAGCAAAGCACATAGCTTCAATAGGACGAGTCACAGGTTCAAAGTTAATCTGGACCAAGGCCTTACAATATGATCCAAAACTTATTAAAGTCAATGAAAGTCTTTCTATTAGGGTTGGATCAGGCCCTGATTGCTGCAACCTTTGTCCCCTTAGACAAGGGGTATGAAGAGGTGTGAACCCTGACAAACAGAGCTATGCTGAGAAAAGACCCTAAGGTAGACACTGCTATACCAGTAAAACTCTAGGGTTATCATAATGCAGATAACAATAACATTAATATAAAAAAGCAGCAGAAAGAGACTCATACATCCAAACAGAGCAGTAAGGGACAGCATGTTTTGTTTTGCTTTGCAGTTCACCTTCAAAGGGATTTGTTTTCCTGCCTCCTCTGAGTCTGTCCTTGAGTCCTTTTTCCAGTTTATTTGCTGAATTAACACTTGGTGGTTTATCTGTTAGGGTTCTGACACTTATGGACTAGATGAAAAAGGGGAAACTTTTGTTTGGCCACTTGACCATTTCTCCAACGAGCAGAGCCTCATCTGCGGTGAACTTTTGATCTGGATAATAAAACCACACTCTTAGTAAGTGAGTGCTTTTAAATAAAATAATATCTATCCAAGCAGATTTTCAACCCTTTGGTTTCCAGGAGATTGTTAGATGCAGAAATAACTCAAGGAAGATTCCACTTTTCACACCAAAAACGCTGTTCAGCTGAGCATTGTGGGTTCAGACAACAATCTGGAAAGGTTATGGATGGGTGGAAGATCAAGAGACAGAATCTGGGCTCTGTCAAGGATGTTTTTCTTTAAATAATCTTTTGAGTGTCTTTCCTTCACTGTTGTTTCTTATATGCCCTCCTTGAAAGCATGAGCCTGTATCCTTATCTAGAGAGTGCCTGACTCTTCTATAGGCCCTGATCTTTCATTGCTCTGCACCTTGTGTCGTTATTCACACCAGTGCACAGCAAACGGAAAGCACTAATCTTTATGATGAATCAAGCCCACCGTGTTTATAGGCATGAGTATGTGCATTCACTTCCGCAGGACTGAGGTTCTGTCTACACTACAGCGTATGTCAGCAAAAACTTACGTCACTCAGGGGTGTGAATATTCTCCCGCCGACGTAGCTTATGCTACTTTTGGTGGTGTTTTTTTATTCCGAAGGGAGAGATGCACTGCGTCGACCCTATGGTCTCTTTGTGGGTGTAGCTATACCATTACACTATACCATCCAAGTGCTCCTGGTGTGGATACATCTTAGACTGGCAAAACTGTGCTTTTATTGGCATTACTTATCCCCACCCTCATGTGAGATAAATGATTCCAACAAAACCGCAGGTTTTCCAATAAAGCTGTGACTCATAAGGGACTTTCCCAGCACAGAGAGGTTGTTCAGGGCTCACACATCTTGACACACCTGACCAGCACAGCTATGCTGGCAGAGGTCCCTAGCATAGATCTGACTTTAGCCCTGGTAACAGGTACTGCATGGAATTTTCAGAAGAGGGCTGCACCCACAAACGGAGGTGGATTTTCAACATGAGCACAGCAGTGCGTTGGCTGCATGGTGCATTGCTGAGCTCCTTTGAAATTCTGGCCTTAATCATCACATGGTGAGGGCTGAGTTCTTCTGAAAATCCATTCAGTTATTTTGGTGCACAAATGGGAGCTGAGCTTGTTAGGAAATCTGTCCTGAAAGTATTTTTGGGACCTGGCCCTTATTTCCCCTTCCATTTTAAGTGCACAGTGTTTTTTTCACTGAAGGAGTGCTAGGCTACTGGGAATTACACGTTTGCTTTGGAACCTGCAGACCACAGAAATGGAACTCTTAGAAAACAGCTCAAAGAGTGTCTGCTTAAAACTAACAGCCCATTCGTAACTCACCCTCTTATTCTTTCTTGGCAGTTACAGAATTTTCTAAGCACTGGCAATGCAATGCACTATGGAGGCCCTACAAATTCTCCTTGGCACCTCTTGACCCCATAAGTGCCTGGGTGATTTTTAGGAACCTAATGTGCTATCACTACGCAGTGGTTCTCAGCCTTTCCAGACTACAGTACTTCTTTCAGGAGTCTGATTTGTCTCGAGTACCCCCAAGTTTCATGTCACTTAAAATCTACTTGCTTACAAAATCAGGCATAAAAATACAAAAATGGCACAGCACACTTACTGAAAAATTGCTGACTCTAGTTTTTACCATATACTGTAATTATAAACCAGATCAATTGGAATATAAATATTGTACCTACATTTCAGTGTATAGAGTACATGTATAAACAAGTCATTGTCTGTTTGAAATTTTAGTTTCTGACTTTGCTAGTGCTTTTTCTGTAGCCTGTTGTAAAACTAGGCAAATATCTAGATGTGTTGATGTGCCCCCTGGAAGAACTTTACATACTGTAGCACAGTGGTTCTCAACTGGGGGTATGCAAATTCAGCAGGCTGGGTCAATGCCATAATGCAATTAAACACTGAACTTCCTTGATTGTCGGTTAAAACTGGAACCATACTGTAATTAACGGATATGTGGTTGTGAATTTCCTCTTTTGTTTTAGATAATGTTGGGTTTAAAAAAAAAGCAAAAAAAAGCTGAGGGAGAGAACTTTTCTGTGGAGCTAACTGTGACACTTAAATACACTGAGTGCCATGGTCTTTGTAAACATAGATCCCGATCTTTCAAACACTTGCACATTTACTTTACTCACACAAAATCAGTGGAAGTACTAGCATATTGACAATTAAGTATATGTCTAGGTGTTTGCAGGAGCAAGGCCATAGTAGTCACTCAAAAGATACATTGATTGCAGGCACTTTTTAGAATGTGGGATCTTTGATACAATATATCTGTAACAGCTTTTTTCAAGCCCTTACACTCCTGCGGCTCAGAGATTTTGTCACACAGAGATCGAATGTGTATTTCTCACAAGTCACTATTCAAAGGGAAAGCCCACGCAATTCCTTCTCAAAGGAAGTGTCGGCAATGATTTTTAGTGTTCTTAAAGCCCCAGTATGTGGAGTCATGTGATAATATTAGACTCTTGGCTTTCATTCAAAAAGTTTCTAACCCTCACAGTTGTAGAGAAAAAGCTTGAAAACATGAACTGTAAGGGTTGACAATAGGGAGTCATTGCATGTGCTGTCTTAGGGACAGATCCTCAACAGGTATAAATTGTCACAGTTCCAAATATGACAACTTACACCAGCTGAGGGTCTGTCCCCAGCATCTTTCCAGTTTAGATCTTGAAAATAATATTTGAAAATACCCTTATTGCTCTTTCTCTGCAAACAGCCTGTTGACGAAGGGTTTTTAATTGCACAGCCAGTATAGTGTTTGCAGAAACACACAGGCTGATATGAGTAATCAGCTGGCTTTCATCCTTCCCCCCCCCCCCCATGGTCTTTTTATTAGTTTAGTAACAATAAAAACCTCACATCCAAACCAGTGTTTTGGGGAATGTGTACATTCCCTCAATGGGCTCCCTTGCTGGAACCCTGCCTAGTAAATTTCAGGAACAAAATTTTCTCTCGCCAAAGGTCAGTTTTCATAAGGCCTTGATAATGGGAACCTTGATAGGCTGTTAATTGTAGCAGTGTTACGGGGCGGGGAGACAGACAGAGCCAGAGGGCTAGAGCAGATCTCTTCTTTGCCTGCTCTAGGCTGTGCTTTGCTTGTAGCCTTAGGGCCAAACTAATTATTCCCGTACATCCTCTTTCTGCTTACTCCACCAGCTGTAAAGCTGCTGCAACCAGCCTCCTCTCAGGGAATTCCGATGAAGTGAGCTGTAGCTCACAGAAGCTTATGCTCAAATAAATTTGTTAGTCTCGAAGGTGCCACAAGTCCTCCTTTTCTTTTTCGGGATACAGACTGCTACTCTGAAACCAAAATAGAGTGTTCCCCATGCTGGTGCAGAGCTGGTGTAGCCGGATGTATTCCACCCCATTGCAGGAGCCCCTAGCAAAGGGAGCATTTTAGGGAAATGGGAAGTGGTCAGAGATGCCTTGTGGTCCAGAATTCCTGACTGTCACAACAGTCCTTGGGGGCCATAGGCAGGTAGGTGCAATTTAGAGCAGCTTTCAGGCTGCTCTAACCTGCATCCGACAGCAAAACTCCTCCCTGTTGGCCCAGGATAGGGGAGGCTTAAATGCTGCAAAAACACAACTTTCCCTTCCAACGTTGGAGCCCCGAAGCAGGAATGAACTGGTAACGGAGGTTTTCACAAACACTAAACAATTGTTGGGCTTCACAACAGCCCTGTGGAATTGTCAGAGTCACCGTGGGGATGCTCTGGAACTACTCCATATGAAGCCAGTCAGGACTCTGGGGGAGCCTCCTCTCTCTGAGCAGACTGTCTCCAGGGCAAGAAGCTTACACAGCTTGGACCTTCCTGGGTCTGATCTCAGAGCATTCAGCATCCCCTTCCACACTGCACACTTCCCACAGCGAGTCTGCACAGGTGGGGCTCCTGGGGAAGCCAGTGGATCCTGCACCCCAATTCCACAGTCAGATGTGACTCTCAGCCAGCCAGTAAAACAGAAGGTTTATTAGATGACAGGAACACGGTCTAAAACAGAGCTTGTAGGTACAGAGAACAGGACCCCTCAGTCAGGTCTGTCTTGGGGGGCAGGGAGGCCAGAGCTCCATCTGGGCCTTCCTCCATTTCCTAGCCAGCTCCAAACTGAAACTCTCCCGTCCCTCCTCTCACCTTTGTCTCTTTCCCAGGCCAAGAGGTCACCTGAGCTTTGTTCTCCAACCCCTTCAGTTGGCACCTTTGCAGAGGAGGGACCCAGGCCACCAGTTGCCAGGAGACAGGGCGTCGTCCATTCTCTGTGCAGACACCATCACACTGGCCCTCTTGGGCTCTGCAACAATCACACCCCCTTATCCCACCACCTAGATACTTAAGAACTGCATAGGGGAAACTGAGGCACCCACATTCAGAGGAAACATTAAGAACATTCCCACTTCGTCACAGGTGTAAAGAACTATTATTTCTTGAGTTTTTCAGCTGGGGAATCCAAGAGGTTAATTCTGTGATAGATCCAGAAATAGAATCCAGATCTCCTAATTCCTAAATCCTAATTATAACCACAAGACCTTCCTTCTCTAGCTTTAGATGAGCTTCAGAAAATGCTTTAAAAAAAAAAAAAACAACCCACCACCATTCTGAGTTAGCTAACTCCTTTGGAATTGTTCCTGCAGTCATTTTTCATAAAAGCCCATAATACAGAAAGGTCTTGATTTCATAGTTCACCTGTGCATTGGTAATTGTGATTGTGTTTTTAAAGCATGTAGGAATTTAATCAGCACTCAAAATGAAGGCGGGGAGTTGGTTCAACTGGGAAGTCCTGGGAAGGGCCGGGGAAGATTGCAAACCTGATTTTCAAACACAGACTCCATTTTTCCTTTGTGCAACTTTGCACACACATAAGTTGCACCCACCAGTTTGTGTCTGCAAATCCTTCAGGTTTTTTATCCTGGCAACTCACTGCAGGTGCAGAATTGCAGTATTGCTAACACAAAGCATTTAAACATTGCACATGAGGACCTCCAAAAATCATGACTTTTAAAAAAGATAACTTGTGATCTTTTTATTTGCCTTCTTGCTCGTGTATCTTTGGAGTGCACCGAGATCATATTTTCAAGCTTTTCTCCACAATCATGAGGTCTACAAACTAGAAGCTGAGATTCTCACCTAATCACCTGTCTCCAGGAGATAGGGCTTTAAGAAATTCACCAAATATCAGGAGACTTAAAAATGAGAGTTGGCAATATTGAAATTGTGAGTGCAATTAACTGGAGAGGCAAAATTGCCTGAAAAACTGGGGGCCTAGTTTAAAAAAAAATCAGGCCCTGAGGTTTTTATTCATTAGTTCATACAGCTTTTGGACCAGCTGTTCTGTCCCTGGACTCGCAAAAAGAAGTTTCCACTCTTTTGATAACTGCTGCTAATGGTGCTATTATACACTCAGAAGAAGCTGGAAGAACTGCATTTTCCATCTCTCCCAGGAATAATTGCCAATGACATGTCAAAAATAAAATAAAATAAAATAAAATAAAACAAATAAAAAGCCCAAACAAAAAATGATGACCCAAGATGCATGGTAAATGCAAGCCATCTGGACCAGACCATGTCTGCAAGATATTTGCTTTCTGGGGGGTCTCCACTGGTGATAGGGATAGGATGGAAGCCTTTCAATGTTGAGCACCCAAAGTTTAGCATCTAAAACCAATTAAGTTCTGAGCTCCTGGAGCACCCATGGATTTCAACTCTGTGCTTTTACTGTTCCCTGTTTTGTGCTGCTTTAAAAAAAACAAACAAACGACAATTTATAATAGTTTTCAATATATCCCCATTACAAGGGAAGGGGAAAGCCGGTGTCCCTTTTATCCACTCACATCAGCCACATGGAGGCAGGTGGTGTAAAAGAAGCCACTAGGCTAACTCATTGTCACCAGGGGAGCAGCAGAGGCTATGGGCCAAGATGCTGAAATGTCATGTGCCATGCTGAACCACCCCTGGCTGGACGTGGTTTCTATCACGTACAGCGTTTAGAGTTTGGTTCAATGACTCAGCACCTCCACTATACAAATTGTTCCAGCACCCCTGCTGTCTAGAGAGAAGGGAGATTTGCCCCACCCAGTCTTCACAGCTCCTGGTTTTGGGCCTCAAAAGAACAATGGTCTGGGGTGGTCCTAAGCCTTCCCTCTCCCAGACACTGACTGCTCCCTGAGCTCATCTTCCTCTCCCCAAGTAGCTGTTTCAGTTGCTTCCTTTGACACATGAAACACTAACTACTTCCTCTGGCCTTAAATGACTAGTACCCCATTACAAGTGCCCATTGGACAAGGAGTTCTTTTGAAAACCTGGCCATTAATTTCACCCTGCTTTTTGTTACACCTGTGAGAAAATGTTAAACTCACTGGGCTTGCATATGTGTAACTCAGTAGGTTTTGCCATACATACACTGAGCAACTCCATGCTTTGTGACTGCATGGCTTTTCACTTAGATTAAGGGAAACCAAAAAAAGAAAGAACAAAAGTCAATTCCTCACAAGAGAGCACAGAGTGTAGGTGTCTGCATAACATGCTGCATCTGAACTGACCACAAAATGGTAGCTCTCTCTTGGAGAATCTTAGAAATATGAAAACACACAGAAAATAAAGTCCTAGCAGTCTTATAGCTACATATGCCACACAACCACAGGCAGAATCATCCTAAGTACTCTTTTTTTCCCCCATATAAGGAATGAGGAATTGATAGGCTGCAGGAATTGTAACAGAAAGGGACTGAAGTTACTGAGTGGTGTCAGTTACAGAAACTGGGCTTGAGAGAGGCCGCTAGCTTTCCAGACTTCCAACTGCGTGTGTGCTTGTGGAAGAGGGGGGAAGCTTCCTTGCAAGCCAGCTTTACTGCCATGTTAAAGATCAGTTTAACAATGCTCTAAAACCCCCTTCCTTTGAAGAGTACAGAATGCAGTGGGTTGTCTTGATCAAAGCTTGATCTGGGGTTATTCTGGCATCAGCTGCTTTTCACTTCACACGGTCAGACTTGTGTAGAAAAGGTCTGGACTGGTGGAGGACAACAGGGGAAGCCCTGACCAGTTCATGCTGGCAAAGGACATGGAAGGGAGGATTTGAGTGCAAACTCTAGCATACAGCTGGTTCCAGGGCACTGATATTTATACTTGCACTCTAAATACTAGGGATGGACCTGAGCCAGAATGTGCAGAGCCAGATCCGCCCTTCCCCAGAGCTGGTGGAAACCAGTTCCTGGGGTTCTGGTTCAGGTCCTGCTCTGCAATGGGTTTCTAGCACCTTTCATCAGTGTTTTACAAACACTAAATAATTCAGACTCACAATAGCCCTAGGAGACTAGGAATATACAAGGATGATTTAATACACTGCTAAAATTCAGCCACCTCAAATATGGAGCACTGAAGCACTACACAACAGAGAGGGAAGAATACCATATCCAAGGGAAACTACAGGGCACCATGTGAGGTCAAAGTTAGGTGGGGGTTAGCTCACTTGTGTTAGCTAGCCCCCACCCAACTTCTTTTCCTAGTGTAAGAGACTCTTAATGAGTACTCTCTCTTACACACACCTAGAACTCAGCCATCAGAAACAAAAGCTGATGCACCATCTTTCTCAGTATCACATTGTCACAGGTGAAGGCAATCTGGACCTTTGACCCCTCTCGCTGACTGTCCATGGCACTGTCCCTGCACCTTCCCCTCTCTGGGGTGGAAACCCGCTGGGTGTGATTCTCCAATGCTGTAGACTGGCACCCCAGAGTGCAGCCCCATGGTTAGCCACCGTTGATTGCTTGGCAGGCCTGACTGTATTGGCTGCCCTGCAAATCCTCTCTCCGGGCTCAGGGACCAGCAGAGGAATGCAGCGACCCAAACCTGCCTTTTCAAAACAAAGTCCTGTTTAATCTCCTTGGTAGCACCACAGCAGAAGAGCAAAGCGGGTTGAAGACAGCACCTAGACTACACCTATAACTGCCTTACCTAAAGCCTAGGTAGGTCCAATTTAGACAAACGCCCTCCATGTCTGAGACTGGAGTTCAGTTTGCTTCCCCACAGTCCCTGTGTCTCTCCCCCCTGTGCTCTGTGGGCTCAGATATTAGACATTCCCAAACTACTTGTTTCAGTTTCCTGCCGGGATTCCCCCTGCCCTGAACCAAGCCAGCATGGCCAGAGTTAAACTTCAAAGGAATTGGCACTTCTATTGTCCTTTTAAGTAAAGTGAATGATGCTTTCTGAATTTTATGGTCTCCTTTCCTGTGCAAGACAGCTCCTTCTGGAATTAACCCTTCATAATCACTCAGCCACCACCCCAGTAACAATCCAACAAGCAGATGGAATAGAAAATAGTCCTACAACATACAGGCATCTCGTCCGTCCTTCACACTCTTAATTCCACATCAACTTCTGGAACAAATACAGGTCCCTATTATCTCTTAAATTCAACAAGTTGCCCAAGCTGTAACCTCGCTGATAAATAAGAGTATCATTACAGTGCCTTCAACAAGGTCACTGATTACTTATCTAAAGTACACACTAGCTTTATCAATTCCATATACCAGTTTGTGAGTCAGGAGTACGACTGCCTTGGTGGGTCTATTGGAGTTCAGATTGTGTGCTGTGCGGTCCTGCTCCTACAGGGTAAATTCACCTCATGCAGACAGCAAACAGGAGGGCTATGCTCCATTGTAATCCCACTTGCCTTCTTTCAGAATAGGCTTTCATAGGTACACTCTCTGAAATGGATCACTTCTCCCTTCCTTATAGCTTTTCCGGGCTGAGATTCCCTCCTGCACCACCAGACTCTTCTGTAACCTATTTATTTGGCAAGGGAAGGTCCTAATTATGTAAATGAAAGGAGGGCATCAGATGGATGCAACTGTTCAGAAATGTGATTCAGACTATTGGAGGAAAATTGTTTTTCCCCCCCAGGCCCCTAGAATATATAGAAATAAGTCACCAATATCACTGCTTGGCCACGTGACCTGGCCTGCCCCTGCCAAAAATAGTTCAACAAAATGTCCAAACATCATCCCTTGACTATAAATAATGCTTTTTCAGAAGGTCCTGACCTCAGAGTATCTCCAGAGCATCAGGATCTTGCCTCTGGCTGGATTTCTTATTCTCTCTAAATAGCACCTTGCGTATCATAGAAGCAGAAGGGACTATCTCGCTTCTGTGTATATAAATAAACCCCACCTCACCCGATTGCCTGTAGGTTTTGAGTACACCCCACTTCATGGAATGTCACTGCGACTGCAGCAGATCAAGTGTGTGAATACAAACAAGAGTTCCTTGGACCTGCTAAAATGATATGTAGTGCCGGATCCTTAGCTGGCCTAAGTCCACCTAGTAAATGTAAATTCATGGCATTTATATGGTGAAAATCTTCCCTAGTCATTCATAATGGCTGAGTGAGAAAGAAAAATTCCAACTAAAGGGGATCCTTCGCCATATCTGCAGGGCAATGGATTTAACTTGGGAGCAAGCGAAGAGGGGAGGGAAACAGAATCTAGGAAACACTCATTCGTGTCTCCCTCCCTCCCTTCCCCACTGCAGGTACATTTGAAGCGTTTGGTCTCAGTCTCCTCTTATGCAGGCATTGGCTGGATGTCCTAGATCTGCTGCAACCCTATATTGCCTGCCAAACACATTCCACTAACCCAGCGAAGGGTGTGTTTAAAATCTGAGCCTGGCCATTCCTGCTAGGAGGTTTGCTACAGTTTGTTCTTTATTTTTCTCCCTGACGTGGTTGGCTGGTACAATTTAACCAGAGCCAGAGGAAGGGAATTGATACCAGGGTGGGAGAGCCATAAACACACATATCCACAGCCAATCAGCGTCTAGAAGCCACAAAACAGGGGAAACGCCTCTCCACACTCTTCAGTTCTGTGCTCCGCTACAGTAAGATCACCAGTAGGAGGATCAAAGGGTTGCAGCACTCCCTACTCTCTGAGCTATCATCCTACCCCTCCCTCCTACTTCCCCTTCCAGCCAGCACCCTGCTCTGCCATTCTGCATGGCCAGCTTGCAGCAATAGCTCCTCCCTACGGCTGTCTGGCACTGCTGCTGAATACATAGTCACAGTCCAGGGGTCCCCCAGCCTGCCCAGTCCCCTCACTGTGCTGTTCCCCTACTTGTATAAAACAGCTCACGGTCTCTGAATCACTGTGCTCTAGGTCTGGACCTTACAGACCCACGGGTTAGTAAAGCCCTGACCATAAGTAGATTAAGATTTTCAAAAGCGCCTCGGTCCCATTTTCAAAAGGGACTTAGGCCCGGATTTTTCAAGGTAGGTAGGCATTGCTGCGCTCAGCATTGTAATGTGTAACGGAGGTAGGCCTCACTTTCAAAAGGGATTTAGGCACTTAGGAGACTTAGGCTCCTCTATCAGTTAAGCATTGCAATCCTGAGCGCAGCAACTCATTAAACACCTTTATAAATCTGGGCTTTGATGACAAGGCAGCTAAGTCCAGTGAAAATCAATAGAATGTAGATGCCAAATGCTAAAGTTTTCAAAAGCACCCAAGTGATTTATGCTCCTAAATCCTTGGGGCTCAGGCACCTAAGATTCAAGCTGTTTTACAAATCTGAGCCACAGTCTAAGAAAGAATCGTTATCCTTCTCGTGTAGCCAGACCCTGCATGGTAGCTTCCTGCAGAGGAAGGATCGAGTTAATCAGAATAGCAGTTTCCAGTAATAACCCCCTGGAGATGGGCCCAAACCATAAGGGCCCAAAGTTCAGACCCAAACTGCCCCAGGATGTTGGGATCAAGAGGTTTGGTTCAGCCCTATCTCCATAATATTTTGCCCTTTTTATACAATGTTCAATGCATTGTATTCATCCTTAAACAGCTGTGGTAGAAATAGCGCTATTTCTACTTGCCAGACACACTCAGAGACCTGGGTATGTCTGGCACAGGCCAGATTATTTTGGTGGGCTCAACACAGAGCTCACTTATCCTTGTCAGCGTTAGCACAATCGAACCTCAGAACGGAAAAAACCTGGACGATGTTGTGGGTGTGTCAGCTATAAATTTCGCCTTGTGGTTGCATAATAACAGGGTAAGACTTGTAAAACCCAGCATCTGCAGGATTAGGAATGCTGGCCAGCACGAGACAGCCTGTGTGCTGACTCTAAAATTATCCCTGGTGTTCTGGAGAGAGGGTTAAAAAAAAAAACTGTAAACAACCACCCTCAGAAGAGCCAGAGAAAGCTATGTTAGATTCCACTGGTGTTTCACATCAGGAATACTGGGACATCATGTACAGAGAAGAGGAAAAAACAGGACCGGTGAAGGGTGGAGGAGTGACATATGTTTCTTCCTCAGGCTTGGTCTACCACACCCTGACTGACATTGCTATGCCAACCTAAACCAGAGTATGTTGACGGAACAATGTTTCTATCAAGGTTAGCTACATCCTTGTGGAGGTGGTGTTCCTACACCGATGAAAAAGCCCCTTCCATCAGTGCAGGCTGCTTCTACACTACAAAGCCCTGACATAGCTATGCTCGTATAGTCTCCACAGTGTAGACACCAGCTCAGCCTCCAATGAATTGCACTCTTTAGTTAGCACTGCCAGACAGGATCTTTAAATAGGACCCTGCACATGAGATCCTTAAGCTCAGGTCTAATGCAGGGATTTGTGTCATGAGCATGCAGAGATGGGCACTGCACTTTTCAGATAGGCTCGTGCAGTAGTGTGCTTTGGTTTGCACGTGTTTAAGGTATGCGGCCAAAGGCCTGACTCACACATGCACATTGGCCTACATAAGAGGAACCTTCAAACATATTGCGCAAGCCTAACTGTAGGCTTTGAATGTCACATCTGAAAAGCATGGACCTTTAAATGCCCATACTTCTCCCTGCAGCCAAGAAAGTAACTGGGATTCTCTAGAACTGCCCCTCAGTAGAAGAACAGTATCTAAAAATGGGATACTTCGGTTATGGAGAAATGATCAAAATGTTGGAAATGTTTATTTGTACTGCATTTGCAGCTATGAGCCCCGGTCATGGACAAACACAGAACAAAATCATGGTTCCTGCCCCATATTGCTTAAACAACAAGGTATGCAGATACCAAGTAGCCTTGTTATGAATTTGTTGAAAAGGAAGGATTAAAAAAATCCCAGCAGGTTAGTAACATTTCTCACACTGAATTTAATTTTGGAGATTTAGCATAAGGCTAATAAGGCCATTGGATGACCAAATCTAGTTGTCCTTACCCAGTGCTACCAACCATCCTTGTATTCCCCCATCTTTTCATGGCATCCAAATCGCTATTTATATTGTAGGTGTTATGTTCACTGAATACACATGGAGCAGTTAGATAAAAACATAAAATACTCTCAGTAAATGGTTGCAATGTATCTACTTTTATGCTTAAAATCCAGAAAGATAACAGTAATCAGAGAGAGAGACAAAACAGGCTGCTCCCCAAGGCACAACTCACTCCACTTTGTTCCAGGTTGGTTCTTCCAGGCTGAATCTGTCTGATGGCACATTTCCCTACAGAGTCCCCTAGCCTGCCAATAGGGCCAGGAACCTCTTTCTCCTCCTCCCTTAAAGTGATAGTCTGCAATTCCAACCGTCCTCAGTATACCACAGTAGACTGTGGTAGTCTGTTTTGTTCTATGCCTAGCACAATGGGGCTTGACTTGGTACCACTGAAATATAAAATAATAATAATAATAGTTAGAGATGGGCCTGCTTAGGAGAGTTGGATCCAGAGTTGGACTGAGCTTTCACACTGTTTGGGGAATTTTATAAACTAGATAACTAGATACTCTGGGCTCAAGGACCCTCTCTAGTAGAGCACACCGATGTGTCAGAATGATCCCTTTAGGCAAGATGGAACTGCTGGAACAGAACAGATCAATGGTCCATCTAGTCTGGTATCTTGCCTCTAGCAATGACTTAAGAGTCACGGATGCTTCAGAGGAAGCCTTTGAAGCATAGGAAGCCCTTGTAATATTTTGTCCAGCAAGTGCAATTATAGCTGCTGTTATTCTTATTAACATAGATACTAAGGTCCGAAAGTACCATTCTGATCTAGTCCGACCTCCTGCACAATGCAGGCCAAAGAATCTCACCCACCCACTCCTGCAAAAAACATCACTTATGTCTGAGCTATTGAAGTCCTCAAATGGGGGTTTAAAGACTTCAAGGAGCAGAGAATCCTCCAGCAAGTGACCCGTGCCCAATGCTACAGAGGAAGGCGAAAAACCAATCTGCCCTGGAGGAAAATTCCTTCCCGACCCCAAATATGGCGATCAACTAAACTGAGCATATGGGCAAGACTCACCAGCCAGATACTACAGAAAATTCTTTCCTGGATAACTCAGATCCCACCCATCTAATATCCCATTTAATCCTTTAAAAAAAAAAAACTCACCACTTATTACTCAATAATAGTCTGCAGCCATGAGCTCCGAAGGTTAACGATGATACCCTTTTTGCAAAGGTACTTCCTTATATCCAGTTTAAAAAAAGTGTCGTCTTATAATTTTACTACTGAGCATCCTGAAATGGGATGGGAAGAATAGGAGCACCTGATTAAAGCTTCAAGAAAAGCCAGTTTAGATCGGGGTGCCCAACCTACCGCCCATGGGCCATACACGGCCCACCAGAGCATTTTGTAAGGCCCACGGCCTGCTCCAACACAATATGCCAATGGCTGATTCATTAGCCTTTTGTCATCATGTTTAAATCACTTTAGTTTACACAACTGTGTAAACAGACAAAACTGTACATAGAAACAACCTATCTAAATACACACCAAATAAGCTGAACTTAAAATATAAGTCAATACAGGTGACTTTAAATCTTATTAAAATACATAGAATCTGTTTGGCCCACACAAGGTGCTGCTTAGGTTTATGTGGTCCTCCTGAGTAAAAAGGTTGGGCACCACTGGTTCAGATAGAAGCCTTGGAACCAATTGGCCAAACAGGGCTGCAAAAAAAAAAAAAAAAGTCGTATCTTCTGTAAACACTTCTGAATCCTTCTCATGCCATCAGATGTCACTTTGACTAGAGCATAAACAAGACTTCAACATCCCTGGCTATCATGCTGAGTGATTTCCAGAATGGCTACCTTGTTGGGTCTCTCTAACTTCATATTTTTAGGAGGCTAGGTTCTTGGCCCATCACTCCAACCCAGCCTGAAAAATATAGCAGAGTGCACTCACCACAGGTATACCCCCTCACGGCCAGGCATGACATACAGCTCAGTCCTCACTTAGCAGCCCATTCCAACCACTGTTCTGGCACTGGAGCAGGCTTTAGTCTCGTGATTCAGCCCTCCGGCCAGGTCACTTTAAATCTCTCCCCTTCTAAAAGATCATCATCCTACAAGGACAGCGTCCCACACAACACTAGTCATCAGTATGGTATCTTCCTCCCTTTCAGGGCTCCTCTCCTCTCCACCCCATCTCATCCTTCTGTCAGAGTTGTGGCCCCAGGGCTTCTCCCTGGAGTCTTTAGTTTTAACCAAATACATAAGCAAAACAAAAGACACCAAAAGCAGCTTCTGCCCCTTCCCCAGGTATGAACTTTAAATCCACCCTCACCAGCTTGCTGTTCTTCTGCAGAATGCTAACTCCCAGGGGTTACCTCCCTGAAGACTTGCTCTTCTCTGGTTCCTCCATGCCTGTCTACCCCTAAGGCCATTTGCCTGTGGGCTGGTTTTCTCTCAGGCCGCTTCAAGAGTCTCCTTCACCCCTGCTACACCCTCCCATCAGGGATAGCATGTAAACTTCCTCCTAAAGCTTCTGTACTAAGCAGAGAGGGACTACAGAATTCTTCCCCTCTGGGTGGCCTCTCTTTATAGAAACTCCCCAGCTCTTCCTCCAGCTGGGACTCATCTTTAATTAGGCCTGGCCCACCCTGTAGGAGCAATTAGGTGTGATAATTGGCTTCTCAGGCCCACACTAACCCTTCACCACCCATATGGGATGGACACCCCATCATAGGGCCCACTGGATTGCTTTTAGCTCAGTCCCTGGCCAGAGTGGATGTCCCTACCAAAAACTCCTACTGGTCTAACTCACAGGGTCATTGGAACACACAAGCCTTCCTGTCGCATTGAGTTGCAGCACCAGGAAAGGCATGTCATCACTTACATGTGTGCAAAGTGCTACCGGGTCAGAATGATGGTGTTTGACACCCACTGTGCATGGGTGTAAATGACCATACACTGTGCACAGCAGTGGAGAGTCAATCCCATTGACTGCACCCCTTTGAATCAAGAGAGACTGCACTGCAGATATGAGAACAGAATGAGGCTATTGACTTTAAGGAGACTGGAGGATGTTCAATACCTGGCAGGATCTTGTCCCATTTGTAGAACATAGATAAGTTCAGTTCTGTAGGAGAAGATGATTTCACCGTCCCACCACTTCACCCTGCTATTGCATTTGTTTTCTTATGACCCGGAATTCATAGCAATACCATGTGCCAGATCCTCAGCTGGTGTCAATCAGCATAGTTCCAGAAATGATGATGATTACACCCACTAAGGATCTGACCCATGGACTCCACCCCACCATAGCCCTCTCCATCCAGATATGTTCTTTAGGTAGGTTCTGCAATCAATTACATATTATTGTCACATGGAGGGGTCTTCTCTCTCGGGAACCCCTTGCTCAAATAACCCACTTTTGGACCAATGACCCTATCCTGGACTCTGATGAGGACAGCAAACTTTCCAATAGTCTGGGTGCGCATGTGGATTTTAGGACTCTTAGAAAAATCAGCTGTTTAACAGTTTCATCCTGAGGGCTTGTCTACAGCAGTGGCTGTCAACCTTTCCAGACTACTGTACTCCTTTCAGGAGTCTGATTTCTTTTGCATACCTTCAGGGTTCCCCTCACTTAAAAACTACTTGTTTACAAAATTAGACCTAAAAATCCAAAAGTGTCACAGCACGGTATTACTGAAAAATGGCTGACTTTCTCATTTTTACGATATAATTATAAAATAGATTGGAATATAAATATTGTACTTACATTTCAGTGTATAGTATGTAGAGCAGTATGAACAGGTCATTGTATGAAATTTTGGTTTGGACTGACTTGGCTAGTGCTTCTTATGTAGCCTGTTGTAAAACTCGGCAACTATCTAGATGTACTGGGAAGACCTCTGCATACTCACAGGGGGGTACCCCTGGTTGAGAACCACTGGTCTAAAGCACAGACGTTACAGCAGTATAGCTACAGCACTGCAGCTGTGCCACTGTAGCACCATAGTGTAGACACTTGCGACAGCCCTGGAGGGGTAGTTAATCCACCCCTTCAAGAGGCGGTAGCTATGTTGGCGGAAGAATTCTTCCATCAAGCAAGTAGTGTCTGTACTAGGGCTGGGATCAGCTGAACTACATATGTCAGGATGTGAATTTTTCTCCGCCCTGAATGACAGCTCGGATGACCTACGTTGTAGATGTAGACCAGGCTTTAACGACACTGGTGCCCACCCCAATTAAATAGCATTACTTTCTGTTTTTTCATGACCTAACCTGAGTTTCCCTAGGTTGCTGATGACCTGGAACCACACTGATTGTCTCCTTCCCCCAGGGTTTCCGAAATGCCTTTTTGCACGGCAGTTCTTCCCAACACTGGGCATTATTTCTAAATCACCCCTCTCTTTGCTTTGAGGTTTCTTGTGCAAGCCTAATAAGAGTCAATTAAAATTGGTTGCTTCAGAGAGTTATGTAATGTGCAGTTCTAAATTAAAGGCCTTAAGGAGCAGTATAAAAGGGAGGTATAAGAACTGCACTCAGAACCTTTATGTAACAAGGTGATGTAATCACTGAACTGTAATCAATGTTTGTTTTCTCTGCTAATTAGAGCTGTGGAACTCAGCAGAAGACATTGGGTAACATCCTGGACCCAGTTTCACCACTGACGTCAATGGGTCTCTGCTGTTGCCTGATTGCATCCTTCCGGTTCCAGATGAGGTATATGGTTGACCGGTCAGTTCATAACTCTGCTGTTCGTAACTCTGAGGTTCTACTGTATTGCAGGTTTGGCTCCACTTCCTGGTTCCTTTCCTCCGAGCTCCTGTCAATTGTAATGTCTTTCTTAAGTCTAATACTTGGAGCAATCCTCATCCAAGGATCCCAAAGTGCTTCACAAAACATTAATTAGAATCTCAAAGTGATTTACAATCATTAATTAAGCATCACAACAACAATACCATAAGGGCTATAGCTGCATTTGCTTGCCACTCATAATATTGTTTTGGTAAAGCAGGAAAGAGGATGACTCAGTACCTCTGGGCAGCCACAACAAAGGATTAAAGCAGTGAAAACTCTTACTCCAGAAACAAGCTTGTCTGTCTCACCAACAAACATTGGTCCGATAAAAGCTATTACCTCACCCACCTTGTCCTTGTCTCTCTAATATCCTAGGACTGACACAGCTACAACACCACGCTTTTACTCCTGACATCTTATTAGGAACCCGGCTCAAGAAGCACAACATAATAATGGAAAGAGCTGGTTGGGAAATGCTAAATATTTCCCACACAAAAATTCAACAGAAACTTTTTTTCATTGAAAAACTGATTTTTTTATTACAATTACTATTATTCATTTTTGCATTGCAAAAACACCTGCCAGAAAATCTGGAAAAAACTGAAAATTTTCATTGAGGAAAAAGACATTTTTTGTTACATATTTTTCAAATGAAAAATGTTGACCTGCTCTCAACAAACGTATTTGAATCGAATGACTTATGGATAATGCTACATAGTCTTATATGCCAACAAATGACACTCCTTATATTAACTATCTACATACACACATATATAGGGTGATCAGATGTCCCAATTTTATAGGGACAGTCCCAATTTTTGGGTCTTTTTCTTATATATGCTCCTATTACCCCCCACCCCGTCCCAATTTTTCACATTTGCTGTCTGGTCACGCTACACATATAGCACTTTTATATAGAACTCAAGGGCATGAATTAGATGGCTGTTCTGATGGCAAAAGCACTGGAAGTAAAGCAACCTCTTCCATTTTTAGATCTTTAACCCGCATTAAATTTGTTAAATATAGATCATTCAGGAAAGAACCTGGCATCCATTCAAAACCCGATGACAATTGCTCTGCACTAGACATTGTCCCTTCCTTCCCCTGCAGCAGGACAAAGTCATGAACTCCAGAAACGTATGTGTTTGGCAACAGATTTCCTACAATCCCACCAGCTGGAATCCAGGAAATATACAAAGCCCACAAGGATCCTTGACATAAATACTTTGATCTTTGTGTACTGTGCAGCAAGCTGAAGCATATAGTCAAGGCTCCATAGTCTACAACTGACACATCATAGAGTCTGGAACTAGAGAAGTTTCTTTTTTTCTTTCATGGGTTTATTCCAGGAATTCCTGGTTGGCTCCAAGCAGGGTCACCAGCTAAGATCAAATGTTTGTAATTTGAGAGGCGATGTTAATATCATCTCCAGGAAGTTTCAACAGTAATACATTGAGGCAGCAAAAGAGGAACAGCGATGTTGTTTGCAAACTTGGAAACTCTCTATTATTAACTATTTGTGTCACAGCAGCGCCTAGCCACCCCAATTGAAATTGGGGCCCCTTTGTACAAGGAGACCCCCAAACACCTATTGTACAAACACGTACTCAGGGGAAGAGCCCTTCCCCAAAGAGCTTACAGTATAAACAGATAAAACAGAATTATTATCCCCATTTTACACACTAGGGAGTGAGAGATTAGGAACCTGATTTTCAGACGTAGGAAGAACCCACATTGAAGTGAATGGGAGCTGAGGTCGCTCAGAACCTTTGGAAATCAGGCCCTAATGATTTGGCCAAATCCACAGACGAAGGCTTTGGAAGGGCCGGGATTAAATGCTGATTGCCTGATTGCGAGTCAATCACCTTAACCACATGACCATCTGTCCTCTCTAGCCCAGCTAAAGTACAGATAATGGGGGAAACGGTAAATTCTTGGAGAACTGTGGCCTGATTCTGAGAGGTGGGGAGGCTCAGCTCCTTTCCAGATCAAACCCTGGGATGATTTTTTCAGACTCTGCCAACCTAACTGCTCTGGGACGGACGGCTCTATAAACATCCCGGAATCAGTATAGCCATGACCGGAGTGCAGTTAATGCTGAAGTGAAACAGCAGCCCACAGCATGTAGGCAAGGAAGAAGATTATATTCAGTGAAATTGTAGTATGAATTTAAGCAGGCAGAATGGAATTACCCAGGTTGGAATTGAGCCAGAGTATTAGAGTTATATTAGCTCTTTATTAGCTCTTTATATTTACTCTTGTGAAAAGTGCCAGAGGACCATGAGTTGTTACAAAAGGAAAGTACCTTGTTTTAACGTATCATTTAAGTGTTGTTTCCTCCAGTTAGGCAGGATCACAAATTGTAGATGAACTCACGATCAACTTTAATAGTTTCAAATTATTCACCCCCCTATTACCCTCATCCCCCAGAAAAAGACGGATCTGTTGACCTCATACTCCCAGCTTACCTGGTGCATGTTTTCCATATCTTTTTTATTTTCCTTCCCCTACATTGTCACAGCCTGGTTTATCTTTGCCTATTTTCTTTTGTTGCAATAAATGGTTTGTGAGAGATATTGGCCATGTAGATGGTCCACAGAGGACAGGAGTCACCAGATCCACTTTGTGGAGAGCCACCTGGGTAGGTTGATCAGATGTCCTGATTTTATAAGGACAGTTCTGATATTCTGAGTTTTATCTTATATAGGCACCTATTCCCCCCATCCCGATTTTTCACACCTGCTATCCTATGATCCCAGTTCTTGGGTTCAGTGGCCAAGGCTATGCACACTTAGGAAAACAAAAGTGCTGTTTGTATCCAGTAAGTGCTTTTCTTTGGAGGCTGTGATTCAGATGGGTGAGAGCCTGAAAATCCCAGCGAAAAGTACATCAGTCCGCAACTAACTTCCAGACCCACTAATAGTGCTGCAATAACCTGGGTTGTTTTCACAAACACTCCCCGCAGCCCATGTTGTTAATGGCCTTGGCCTTTTCTCCAGATGTATGTTGTTTCCAGGCCTTTCCCTTGGATGTAGAACAATAATTCTCTTCAAAAAACTCAGCACAGCTGCTAAGTGTGAACTTTCCAAGTGGCTACCAAACATCCTTGTCTGTCTTTTTAAACCTGACTTTTACAGTTACGTCAGCAGGAACATTTATATTTTCTCTAGGGCAGTGTCTACAGAACACTAAGAGCAGGGGGGTGATTCCCTTGTTCATGGACACATACTGCTCGATTACACATTGCTCTCATCAAGTTAGTGCGAGTCTGAATAGCAGGGCAGCCGTGGTAGCCCTGGTAGCAGCAGCAGAGGATGGCTGAGCCACACCAAGCATGTACCCTTCAGGTTCAGGTGGGTTTGTACTTGGCACAGCTGCGCCATGTCTCAGTGCCACCGCAGCGTCACTACTATTTATACTCACACTAGCTTGCTGAGAGCCTGGATGTGTGCATACGAGCAGGGGAATCACAGCCCTCATTTGCAGGGTGGACATACTGAGAGGGTGACCAATGTGAAGCCCATGTGCCAAATATAGTCCATGGGATCTATAAACTGGCCAATAGAGACGACAGAACCCAGCATGCAATGCTCCATCTTGTTCTGAGTGACTTGGCTTTCACATTTACCAGGCCCTACCTGTCACGCTCCATAGAACATTGATCCAGCCCCTTTGGATCAAGACAGAAAACTCCTTGCCTGCATATATTTTCCACCTTTGTTTTAAAGTTGGGATTGAATGCAGTTTGCTCTTTTTCACACAAATTTGGAGCAGCATGCTTGCAAGTTGCCAATGTATCTTATACAGGCAATGCTTGAGAGTCCCTGTTCTAATTGTTCATATGTTTAGGCCAGTCAGAGGGAAGGCATATTGGCCCACATGGGCATTTAGCTACTTAACTCTCATTGAAATCAATGGAAGTTAGGCACCTAAATAACTTTGAAGATCTGGCCTATCTCAGTGTAATTCTGTCACTACAGAGTATTATTATGGCAGGAATTGCCAGATGCTGCTGTTACACATAGTCTTACAAGTTCTTTTTCTTGGTGTGCAAGCAAGTTTTCAGTCCTTGAAGAAATTCTGTATTGTTGTTAATTTTGTTATGCAGTAGTCCTCGGAGACAAGCTATGGCAGATAGCAGGAAGTTTTCTCTCTGCTTTATTCTCTATAGTTGGAGGAAATTCTTGGATCAGGGTAGGTTCCTGGGAACTGGACATTGGTGTTTGGGTTGAGATTTCAAGAGGGAATTGCCTCTGCACTATTTGTGACCATCTGAGCGTCACAACTAGTGTGTTTGTACTACTGCTCAGGAAAGGGGCAACAGTATAGATGGGAAAGATACCGAATGGTGGGGATATTCACAAACAACTTTCTCGTGCTGAGGCCTGCTAGACTATGGTAAGTAGTTATTTCCTCTTCATTCTCATACAGTGTTTGTACTTAATCCAAGACAGCAGAAGTAGGTACTGGGCACCAACAAAAGCTCAGTTAATATTCTCCTGCATCATTTTCCAGTGAACCTGAGTTGTTGCAATACTAATACTGATAATAAACAAATACATTGTACTCTTATGGCGTCTTCCATCCAAGGATAGCAGATCCCTTTACCAACACTAACAATGTCCCTAGGAAGTAGGTAAATGGTATAATCCTACTCCATTTTACAGGGTAGTTAAAGCCGACTGGAATAGGAGAGGGAGCAATCACACCACCAGCCAAAGAGGAGGGGAAGCTGCGAAGGAGAACTGCTTACTCTAGCCAAGGTGTGGAGGGTGGGATCTCCCCTTGACTTTTAACAGAGAATGGTGCCCAGAGAGGGGCAGTGACTTGCTCAAGTCATCCAGCAGGTCAGAAGTGGTGCCAGGAATAGAACCCCAAACTCCCGGCTCTTTGTTTTGTGCTTCACCCTCCCACTTTATCCATCTTCAGTTCCGACTACTGACTGGGCTGGGATGGCTTGGCAGAAGATGGCTACTTTGTACAGAAAAATAGTAAATCAACTGTAACGGCTTTGTAAAGTCGCAGCAAACAGGGACCATCCCACAAAGGGAGCTGTCCTGAGGCATGTCTCCACCCCAGCATCAGCTTGTTAGAATGACCCAAGCTTGCTGACTCAGGTGGGCTTTTACTCTCCCATTACCCAGCAGCCCACAGATTCATAAGGGTCAATCTTCACGAGATGTTTCCAACTCGTAGTTAGTTAATAGAAAGGAGATCACAGTAGTAATGCCTCAAGCATACCTCAACTAACACTAGGGTTTTTGTGTGCTAGGTTCTATATATAAACATAGTAAAAGACAGTTTTGTCTTCAAAGAGCTTACCGTCTAAACAGACAAGTGGGAGGTGAAGTGATTTGCACACACGGCAGGTCAGTGACAGAGCCAGGAAGAGAATGCTGGGCTCCAACCACCTAGTTCAGTGCCTGGTCACTAAACCACACTTGCTTCCCCTATGTTGTGGTAAAGTTTGGTGTGACAAAGACAGGGATTGGAAGGAAATTTATCAGAAGGGGAAGGGGCAGACTGCTGTTTGCACTATCGCACCCATCGGGGAGTCTTCTAAAATCAGTGGCAGCGAATCTGGCCTGTGCTCTAGAGTAACCACCAGACCCATGTGTGGACTCTAGATCCTACACTGTCTGTGCCAAGCTGGTCAGAGGAAGACAACATGAGAACCGCTTTAAGCTGCTCCTGTTTATATAAAAATGAAAAGGCTTGAAATGCTTACTGCTGCTGCAGTTCTATGCATATCCCTAATCTGAGCCTCACTGCAGACTTCCTCAATTCTCCAGAGTCCTTATATTCCTAAAATGAAAGATTTGGCCCTAAAGGAGGCATTTGTACTTGGTCAAAAGAGATTGGTTTGGCTGCTTTGGAGCAAACACCAGCAGGTTTCACACCAGGCAGAACACTTTTACCTTTCTTCAGAGGGAAAAGGAAGACCACAAAACTTAGGCTCTCTCCTTGCTCTGGGGAAAGATTATGTACATCAACCCTGTGGGTTTTCAAGGAGACAGATATAAAAGCCAAGTATCAGAACCCAGAGTAGTTTCGTTACAGGCATAATTTATCTGGGTGGGAAGTGGCGTCCTCCTGCTGAATTTGTTGTTTGCCTCTTTAAGACAAGGGGGTTGATGTGTGCCTTTTAAATACATGATATGGACTCTGACAAACTAACTATACTCAGCTACAGTCAAGCCTCTTCAGTCCTTGCTGCTCTCAGGCTAGCGTAAACTGGTTTGAACTGCTTTTCAGTTACACAGCATCACTCCAAGAGAACAAAAATTTCAAGATCATAAATTTTTACAGTTTTTCCAAACTTGGCTCAAATTACAGACATTAAGGCAGCTTCCAAGCCTGTAAATGTTACTTCATGAAATACTACACCTCTAAGGCATGATTCGGATCTCCCTTAAACACTGTTGCAAATTAGAACCAACTCCATGTGGCTATGTGTAAAATTGGTGAAAGATCAGAATCAGGCAAAGGGCTACTATTCTGACCTGGTAGCACTTTGCACTGATGTAAACAACTGCATAAAGAGAATCAGGCACAAGGCTGAAGCAAGCTAGAGATAAAGCCCAAATCCTAAAAACGTACAGCGGTTACTTCACATATGTGACGTTCCATCTTTATTCCCTCTAGCTACAAAAGCATGAAAACATCAGACATCTTGGGACAACATAATATGCAAGACACAACATTCTGACTGACAGTGCGTGGCATTGTTAAATCAAAGCAGATGTCATTAGTGCACATCCCGAATTAATTGGTGATAGTGCCAGAATAATTGTGCTATATTTTCTCTAAAATAATGTAAAATAAAATGGTCCATGCTCCCTAAATAAGACACAAGACATCATCACTTTGATCTTTTATACTTTCAGTTACATGTGAAGTAATCCCAATTTTACAATATTTGGGCATGCTTTGTAAGCAGAATGAATTTCTCTCCCCCCCCATCTCAGTCTAATTAAACTAATTGCTTAATGAAACTGAATGGTGTGGCTAGTTGATCTCTTGCTGGAAGATAAATGCCAAGGCACTTGAACACAAGTCAAGGCTAAGCAAGCCATTTTCAAAGCAGGAAATTCATTTTGTTACCAAGTTAATTGCCCTTCCTATTACATTTATGCTTCCTATATCGAGTTATTTTTAAAAATACACAGAAGACAGGGCTACTGCCACTATAAGATCTCTAAATGGATTTAAATTAACATGACTAGGGGTTGCATCCCGGAAGGTAATGTTGTTTTAATCTTGGAGTCTATATATACATTCTGCTTTGTCACTATAGTTATTTAGGTAAATATAGTGCTAGTAAACACCACGGTTATAACTCTGGAGATTTGAGCTCTCTAGTCATTCACAGAACTAATACAGCATGAGCAGTGGCTGAGTAATGTCTAGTTCACCCTACAAAGGTTTGCTGAATTAACTATTCAATATACTTAAGCCTAGGATGACCAAACAACAAGTGTGAAAAATCGGGACAGGGAGTGGGGGATAATAAGAGCTGAAATACAGGGCCGGCTCTAGGTTTTTTGCCACCCCAAGCTCCGAGAGCAAAAAGCAAAAAAAAAAAAAAAAAAAAAAAAAGGATGGCTGGAATGCCACCCCTGGAATTGTGCCGCCCCAGGCACATACTTGCTTTGCTGGTGCCTAGAGGCGGTCCTGCCTATATAAGAAAAAGACCCAAAAATCAGGACTGTCTCTATAAAATTGGGACATCTGGTCACCCTAGTTAAGCCAATCAAGCCCTCATGATGTAGGTACTATCAGTATAAAAGTACAGTATAGCTTATGCTGGTTCCTCAACTTTTATTAGATTGGGACTTTTACCAGTACAGCTATGCTAACATATTGCTATATTGGCAAAATCTTATAGTGTAGACCTACCCTAAACTTGCCACTATAGCAACAACCATGAGATCAGGGAGCAAGTCTAGGAACAGGAGGTTCAGTCTCCTTGGGGGTGCTGGTTTGCTATCTTCCCTGGTGAGAACAGCAAGCAGGGAATCTGTGCCAAATGCCATGTATCTACTAACTGTTAGAAACTGGACAGAGATGAACAACTGAATTCACATAGACCATAGGAGCAGCTATCAGGTGATAACACTGTAGATTACAAAAGACCTAAGTCCCATCTTTCCTGGAGAAAGGCTCTGTACCTCAAATGTCTTCAACACCCCAGTCACCTGTCATTTGACTTTGGCACAGAGGTGATGCTATAGGCCCCCTACTTTGTATGTTTGCTTTAGATTAATTGAAATTGCTGTAAACAAAACAAAAAAATGCAGGTGAGTAGAGCAACAGATGCTCACTGTACTACTGTTCAGAAAGCTGCTGCTGTTTCATTAGTTGAGAGTAGACTTATTCGGTACAATTCAGTCCAGCTGACAGGTATTTTTACTCTCGTATGATTGACCAATTTTTTTTGGCACCATGATGTTATGGAATTGTGTACTGCTCCGTCGAACGAGCATAACTGTTTCCATCTGAACTAGTTACATCATTTAGTTGGTTTTAAAATGTATAACCTGGGTAGATCTTGACTGGCAATTTGACCATACTAGCACTTATAAGACCAAAAAAAAACCCCAAACCACCAACCCCAAACATTTCAACTACATTAAGATTAAATTTGAAGGGTTTTTTTTTGTTTTTTTTTTTTAAAAACTGTGGTACCTAAAAAAGACTCCTAGTAGCAACCGTGTTAGTCTGTATCCGCAAAAAGAAAAGGAGGTCTTGTGGCACCTTAGAAACTAACAAATTTATTTGAGCATAAGCTTTCGTGAGCTACAGCTCACTTCATCGGATGTTCTCTCTGACTTTGGAATTCAGAACATATATGGGATTGGAAGATTATGAGTACATAAAACGATAGGCTCAGATACCTTCTGAGTTAAGGCCTTTTCTAGTTGGATTTCTTCAAATCCTCTATACACGCGTTTTTGAGTGGCATGCAAAAGTATGAGACTTGAACTAGGACACAAGCTGAATAGGTCATCAGAGTGTGTGACAGCACAGTTCTCAGTAGCTGGCTGGTGATGTGCTGATAGGTTTGTAGTAGAAGTTATTTGACTAAGGCAGGGCTTCTCAACTTTTTTTTCTAGGTCCTCCCTTTGAAAGTATTTCAGACTGATGACCCCCCCATCCCCAAAAAAGTGACAGCAATTACCATACTTATTCATAAGAGCATACTCATGGTATTGCCACCCTTACTTCTGTGCTGCAGCGGCAGCATTCTGCCTTCAGAGCTGGGTGCCGGAGGACAGCAGCTACTGTACCTTTCCTCCACATGGCAATATTTTTTGTGATCTCATGACTCCCCTACAACAACCTTGTGCCCCCCGCCACCTCTTTTGGCTCAGGACCCTCGTTTGAAAAACACTGGATTAAAGTGATCAGGCCTAGAGCTTACCTTTAAAAAAAAAAAAAGCATATTCAACCAATTCCTTTGAAAATCCAGCAAGCTAGTAAAATTTACCTTTTCCTATACATTTGGACCATTTTCCTGTTTTCTACTAGTTGCCTCTATCACCCCATCCATGTAGGTAGATAGCTTACAATAGGTCAGTTCCCTGAATCACATTATAGAAGATACAGAGACTAGAAACTGCAAACACTTATATTCAGTACAGATGTCTTGTAATCAAACTTTTCTTCCTTAAATTGCCATCATTAGCTGGAAGTTAACACCCCAGTATAGTAATTGTGCAATAATTCTGCTACTCTGTCCATAAGTAACTTTAATCCTATCACTTACAGACCACTGTTACTAGTAGAGTTTATTCCAGCCCCCAAGCCACCCCTATACCAGTAAAAGCACTAGTATTACTGCATCTACACTAGGATCTTTTGTCAGCACAGCTATGCCAACAAAAGTATGGTGTACATATGTCCTAAGAGTATCTTTCGTACTTTTGGAAGGTCTTTTGAGAAACTTAAATACTTTCAGATATACTGACATGTGATTTAACACTACCAACCCTCCTTCATTATATGCACTGTACTATGCCCTTGAGGGTTTAGAGTATTATCACAATATAGTTTAACAGATTTCCACTAAAACTACTTAATTATTTTCATAACCAACACCTCCTTGCATACAAAAAAGGCACCAGACATCATGGTTTCAGAAAAGTGAGGTTTTTGTACAAGTCTTTAATAAAAAAAACAAAAAATATATAATCAGGCATTTTATGCAATGCATACATTCTTTATATCTGCTAGGAACAGATAAATAACAGAAGGCAGAAGCAAACATTTTGCTTATCTTTGGCAGTTAACCAATATCACCCCCTCAAGAGATATTATAGGGTCACAGAATAATACAAGTCTGTAAACTTCACATATTACAGACAACATATCAGGCAACATTACAGTAGTTAGATTTCAGAAATGTAAAGGATATTTTTCTTAATCACAACTCAGGGTTTAAATTTAACCTTTGTTGTCGCAAAAATTAAGGCCTGCTTTAGATGACAAACATGTTTGCTAATTGAAACTTATAGTTCCAGACTTATATTCTATCTAATCCATCCCTCACTCAACTTACTTCTCTTAAACACACATCAGCACTAATGAAAACTAAGCTGTATCTTCCCACAAAATGAACAATTTTGTATCTGTGGATCAGCATCCTGAACCCCAACTAATGTATGTACGTACAAAGCAGTTAAGCTTCTTTAAATTAATATCTGTAACTCAGTGTCCCAGAATAATAGCTATCCTTCTGCTTTACAGCACTGACGGCTCTACAGAAATATATACACGATATACACTGAATCAGAAAAGCAATGTAAAAGGTCCACTGATAACACATAGCTGCTTACACATCTACATATGTACATGTTTTCACAGTTAGATTTTAGAAAATTGTCTTGAGAACTTCAGAAATATTTCTACTGTATTTTTCTATAAACATTAAAAACTCCATTGTCAAATTGCAGGACAATTTTTTTAGATGTACCAAATTTAAATAGATCTTGAAAACTTGTAGAGTTTGAAGCTTCAAGGTTGTAAAAATGTACCAGTAATTTTACCAGTTTCAGCAGACTGGTCACATGCTAGGGATTTTGGGGTTTTTGGATTCTTTTTTTTTTTTTTTTTTTTTAAGTCAGGTAGGAAAGAAACTCCACCACTTTTGAAGGGACAGGCAGGTTCTTGACTTGGCTAGTAGGCATCACTCTTCTAACCGCCATGCGACACAAGTGTTGAAGACTGGACACATGTTTTGGAGTTGTCCAGAAGTACACGCTTCCATCATGCGTTCTGCACACAAACACATAAAAGTCAATTATTCCACAGAATTACTTTCAGAATTGCACACCCTTATACTTCGATAGTTGGGAGAAGGCCAGAGAAATCCTCTCCTCTAAACTACTTGTTCTCTAACTCTAGATGTTAGATAGCATAGTTGAGATTGCATGCTCTGCTCCTAGGATTTTGGGCTGGGGCTGAAAAGCACTCAGCAGATCTCACTCAGGTCTCTCTCAAGCTATGGTGGCAGCAGACACTGAGCTGCTCAGACTATATATAGCAGTGCACCATGCTAGGGAATTCAAGGGGTCTGTGCAGGGCTGCCTGGTGTAGTACCTGCACAAGGAGAATTCTACCCTGGATGGCTAAAGGGCTTTTACAGCACTTGCACTGTGCTGTTGTAGTGTATATGAGTCAGGCCCATGTTTGTGGTTTGCTTGATCATTCCCTAAATAACTAAAGAGAAATAAAGTGAGACTATGCTTGTTAAACTCTTGGTGGTGCTGAACTCAAGGCTTGCTTGTCTAAGCTTTGATCCCTCTTTCAAACAATCAAAAGCAACAAAATGGCATTTAGAAATGAGGAAGCTAGAATTGTTAGTTAACATTTTCAAAGTCCTTTGAGGATGAATACTGCTGCATAAGCATTAAGTATGATTTATTAGCTGTATACTTGCCCAGCAGCTAGAACACTGCCATCAGTAGAAAAGGCACAGCAAAGCCCATTGTTCAAAGGTGCAACTTGTACAGGATAATCTTCATCAATACTCCAGAACCTCACCATTCTGGAAGGAAAAAAAAGGTCAGCTGTTAAAGGTAGAGTAACCAATTTCTTTAATGCACTACTATAATTTATGAAGTGTTAACCTCAGAAAGAAAAATATATTATGTATTTATAATGTACCATCTTCACCTGCAGTCATCTAGTCCAGTGGTTTTCAACCTTTCATTTGCAGACCTCTAGAAAATTTCAAATGGAGGCGCCGACTCCTTTGGAAATCTTGAACAGTCTGCAGATCCCCAGGGGTCCACGGACCACAGGTTGAAAACCACTGATAGAGTCAAATATAACTTTATATTTGTGCATCACACAGATACCAATTCTAAAGAAATATAAAGTAAGTGACTATCGTTTGAAGAGTTTGTAATAGACACTACAGACTTAGTAACAGCATGCAAAAAAAATTAAGTTACTGCAGCCAAATGATCTGAAAGTGTAGACTGAGTCTCAAAACTTTAGCAGTTATTTCTGCTAGGAGTTCTCAGTATTCATTTTAGCAAGCTACTGAGACAAGGTAAAGTGTTTCCTTGTCTTAGACAGGATGCCTTTCCTATCTTCAAAATCTTCTATTTTAAAAATTGACTGTCAGTCATTAACAAAACCATACACAAGTACAAAAGTAAAACAGGATGAACCAAGTAATCATATGGTTCATTTTTTCTTGAAAAAAGTCATTCAACCAGACACAGAAGCACGCTATTTCAATGATTTATTGAAATCAAGCCAAATAAGGGCCTTTATTTTTCCACCCTTTGTATATTATAATGCTATTTAAGTCATCTACCCTGTACACCATCTCTTGTTTTTTTATATGGCTATGGGAGAGAGTTTTACAACAGACCACCATTCAGACAGCAAGGCATGGTACAAGCAGTCAGTCAGTTCTCAGTTTAAAAAGTAAGTTGTGCGTAGTACAAGAAATTTTTAATTACTGGGAAGAAGCAAGGACTGACAACTCTTTCCTCATACTTACTTATCATCAGCAAGGCTTGCAATATGCAGTCCATCATAACTAAAAGACACAGATCTCACCCATCTGTCATTCGCTCCCCCAGCAAATATTGGAGTCGGAGCAGGAAACAGATGCCTGTAGACAGACAGACAGGCTCAGTTAACAGCATAACCACTGAAAACTATGTAGGCGTTTCTGTTAGCCATGATCCGTGATAGACCTCAAGAGAATTTTTTTTTTTTTACATTAGTGTCTGAAGTATGAATTAAGGGATACTGCTGCAGAGCTCTACAAAAGGCACCACAGTATTAGTTATATACTGAAGACACTTCCACTAGTAGATTTAAAGCACCAAAGTCTTGAATTACACATTTTCAATTACAGAGAAAGTACTCTCCAGAAACTGAGTTTCGAGCTAATTGTTCATCTCAAAAATAATCTTTTACATTTTAAAACGGGGGAATTTAATAACTTCGAGATAGAGCAGTTTTCTCCCAGGGAATAAAATCTTACTGTTTGGTGCCAATATGGTACTTCTCTACCTTCTACTGTCCAAAGCTGAGTTTTTCTCATTTACTAGTCGCAAACCAAATAAGAATCATGGAACTGGAGGGATCTCAAGAGGTCATCTAGTCCAGCCCCTGCATTCTCTTTTCAATTACTGTGCAATTAACGGGCATACCTTAGATTTTTATAAGATCTTGAACCATTTTAGCAATTCTGTTAGTAAATATTAACCGGTTATGATTTGTGTACGTTAAACTCATAATTCTTTGTATATTGAATACTCCCAGAATCCGTGTTGTATTAGCCAAAGTGTGTCTGGATTCTAAGGCCTCAGTGTCTGTTTTTAAACTGAACTGAGTGTATGACCAATGCTCAGCAACTTAATCAAGTAGTGGACTATCTAATTATTCCCTGCTCCTCTCAGTTGGTAAGAGTCCAGGGTCCAGAAAGGGACCCTTCTCAACTAATGAAGGATGTCTACAGAAGTACATTATAATAAACAAGACAGGGTATTGATAAGGGGTGCTTATGATCCAATTACATTCTGTGATGATAAAGGTATTTCTTATTGCAGATGTTTTCTGTGATGAATAACCCATTGAAAGATATTTTTAACTTATTAGGAACTGCTGGTTGCCACAGCTGTCAGTAATAACGACCTGATTTGAAATCTGTCTCTCACATCCTATAACTAACTTCCCCAAAACTCTTCACTTCTAGATGTGAATTGAAATATGCTGTCACCACTTCTCCGGTTACAGAGAGCTGGAACATATGTTCCCTTCCGGTAAAGTGCTATATTAAAGTATTGCCTGATTGTCTTATTTAAATAAATAAAACTGTAACCAAGTTAGTTATTTGATATCGTATCTTATTAAATCCAAACATGCAACAATTCCATAACTTTGTCACCCCTTGCATTTTCATTAGGTATAAACTGTGGTCAGATCCTTTTGTAAATTCCAGGAGGGAACTAAAAATTAACACATTTAAATACTCGCTTACCCAAATTCCATTAGAATAACTCCAATATGGGGATCCCAGACATAAACTCGAGTATCATAAGATGCAGTAGCCAGTAAAGCTCCATCAGGGGAAAACTCACAAGCTACAACATCATTGTGATGTCCTTCTAGTTTACGAATCATGGAGTACTTATCCATATCCCAAAGAAAAACCTGAAATTAGAAAAGCTAATGTTATAGCTTTTGCTCAGTTACCAGTGCAGCATTTACATTTCTTAACTGTCTGCTAGTTTTACTGAGGATTATATTAAATCAAGCATTATAAATTACTACCATTAAGAAATATGCTCGTGTCATACTCTGATTAAAATCAGTTTTTAAAAATATTAAAGCAGACATGCAAATTATAACTTAAGTTTGTTAAATGTATTTAAAAATAAGCCAAAATATAAGAAAGGCAATGCAATTTAACCATGTAGTTTTACTGAAATCCATGTTACGAAACTATTTTATTAAAATACACAGAAATAAATAGGGTTAAGCACTACAGTCCCCTCTTTTCAGTAACTACCAAAATTTAAGAAATATACAGACAGAAAAAGTAAGGTTAACATATTGTTACTCCAGTGGCATCCCCTTTGAGTTTAAGATCATGTTTACAATACGCTTGGATCACCAACGTCAGCCTAGGAAGAGAAACAGATACTGCAAGCAAAGAGAATTTTCACAGCCAAAAGAAATGTCTTTGGCAACATAACAAGGAAGTCTAACCACATTATTAAAAAAAGTTTATGCATCTTAAGTTTAATTATATCAACAAATAAACATTTGAGTACTATGATTTACCCAGCTTACTGTAAATCTTACTACAGAAATTGAATACAATACTAATTTGGGGGGATTTTACATGCAGTTCTACATCATATAAAACTGCACTGAAAACTGTGCAGAATATCTTAATATGAAGGATCTATTATGTTTTAATGTAATGTTACAGAAAATAGGCTAACAATTTATGGGTACAGAACTATATATTAAATCTGTCCCTGTAAGTGCTCTTTAGGTCTCCTCCCCCCAGTACAATTTTACTTGCAGATTAAATACTAACAATGTCTCAGACAGATAAAATGCAAACAACTTAAGTTTAACCAAAGAAAATAGTATTAGTGCCTCACACACTTTACTAAAATGAAACCATTTTTAAGTCAGTTAGTTAGAAGTATCATGTTGACCAGTTTCACTAGTAAGACCCCAACATTCCATAAAACTGGAAAATAAAATTTAAGTTTTAGGAGTCAATGGGTTTCACTGCTGTGAAAATTAAAAAATAAAAAGAAAGAAAGAAAAAAAGCAGAAAGTGGACATCAACCAGCACCTGCGTACGTACAGTACACCTTACAGTCGAATGCAAGGTTACTTCGTCCTATGGTAAAGTTCGCCCCCAGCCTGGTAGCCAGAGATGCCACTCTTTCTGCCCAGCTAACACCATTGTGCGCCTGTGTGAGTGGTGCCAGCTTAATCTCAATCACACCAATATTGCTGCCACCACCTGTGACAGGGAAAGCAAGAAGCTTATGGAAAACACACAGCCTAAAAATATCAATGAATACATCCACATCTGTTCTATTTTAAAGGAACAAACTGTTCTCTATCAAATCTGAACTGTTAATTTACCAGACTTTTTTTTTTTTACATATAAAATGCATTCTAACAATTATCCTAGCTACTAGTCTTCAATGTTCACATTAATTATGGTTTTGCTAATCAATTAACTTTAGTACTATTAATAGAAACTATATACTAGTCTTTTCCCTTTCCTCTATTTTATACTAATAGTTTTTCAGTGCCAAGAAGAGCAGTTTATTGTAAAACGTGCTTTACCTGCACTGCTTTCAGTTCTCTAGCAGGACATTAGAATACAGATGGAAACAGAACCAATGCTGTTCTTCATTCTAGATGTTTTAACATATGAGTGCTAGTTGTATTTGAGAATATGTAGAAACATTTTTGTTCAGCAGAAGAGACCATGACCAGCTCAGACTTTGAAAAGTCCTTTTAATTGAGCAGGAAATAGAAAGGATAAAATCAACAGCAAGATAATTTGATGAAAACGTTAGCCTAAATCTTCCATTCTTAACACTACACATTTTACTTTCCTTGGTTTTTATTTTATGAACAGATGCAGATGTGCAAGCTACTTCAAAGGATGCTTAAAGTTTCTTCAACTAAAAGCAGTGCAAGTTCTCAGTTCATAAATCAGTATATGAAGGCATCTTAGGTAGTTTACTTCAATTTCTTTCATGCAACTTCTTGCATCATCATAAAAACATTACAAGTTCATGACACCGAGCACAAGCTTTATTTGTTACTTAGATTTAAAGTGATTATATGCACAATTCAAGAATAAACTTAGGAACAAGAAACTCTGACACATACTGCTTTACTGGCTCCAACGGAACACAGAATGGAAGAGTCTGGAGAAAAAGCACAGCCATACACCCAATTCTGGTGCCCTCTTAATACCTTCATCATATTTCCTGCAAAGGAAAAAAAACGGCAAAACTAGGAATATTAGTTCCAGATTAGTAACCCGCAGGAATAGTCCAAATCCAGTTTTATTTAACATTTTATGCAAGAGATTTTTTGAAAGACACTGTACTGTTGTTCTAAACTACTTTTTTGTTTTAAAGAGACTCTGGCTGTATAAAAGTTACCTCAGAACTCTGTACCTTGACCAGCAGGGTCAGCACACATACCACTGTAAATGGCTGCTGAACCTCAAATACATGCTCCTTGCCGAGGGGTAAATATAGTCTGCACTATATGGGATGAAGATTAAATGATTACTAGAAGGGGGCTGAGGTCAATAAAGATTTAAAAATCCAAAATATACATTGATATTACTGCTGACAACTGCAGAAAGATTGCTCTATGCTCTCCCAACAGGTGACTTTTCCAAAAAAAAAAAAAAAAAAAAAAACCCACCAAATAAAACAAAACTGTACCATCATCTTTCAGGTCCCACACTCTCAGCGTTTTGTCTCTTGATGCAGATACTAATATCAGGCTGCCATCTGGGGCAAAAGTTAAATCTCTGACCACTTCAGTATGGTCCATCAGGTTAAGGAGGAGTTTTCCTGTTGCACAATTAAGAGAAAGCACATAGTAGTTCTTTTACTCAAATTAAATGCCCACAAACAAAGCTTAAAGATAAAATTCCTTCCTCCTTGTCTACTTTTGGAGACTGGCTAGAGCACAGACATATCTAAAACATGTGAAGAAATTAATCTTGTATACATACTTCATAGTGATAAACTGCATTTAATCTTTCAACTCTGACTAGGTGGAAAAGCTAAACTTCTGATCTATACACTAACAAAATTAGATGTCTAAGTGAATTACCTTTTAACTTGAGATGAATGCATGGTTTTCTTCTTAACTTCAAATAGGAAGTTTTTCAATAGCAACTTCCCTAATATTCATTAAGTAATTTCATTGCTAAGTGACCAGGAGTTAGTTGCAGCCCAATATAATGGTAATTACAAGTTAGATTGCAGGATCCCCTTCTCCCTTGCAGCTTCAAAGATCACAGACCATTAGCCTATCTTAACCAGATTAGTATTGCTTATAAAAAAAGTGGGGGAAAACAAATATTTCTAAAAAACCTTCCCCATAACCAAAGTGCTAAAGGAAACTCTTCCCTACCTGGAATGCTGTGTTTTGCTTTAAAAAAAAAAATTCAAGTGCCTCAAGTCAAGCACTTACTTACACACTTTTACGGACCGAGGCCTAAATTAGTATTTCTTTCCCTATGCCACACTGTTCTCTACCACATCCAAATGACACTTCTAAAGCGCATTTCAGGTGAGATTTCACAAAGCAACAAGACAGTGGTGGTTTGGTAGGTAACCTGCCATCTTAGCCTGGAGACGCTGAAGCGCAAACTAAACCATTTCTCTTTTCAACAGCATTTCTTTAGTACAATTGTAGTTGCAATGGTCCCTTCTATTTTTAGGCCTAAATTAGTTCACTTTAACTGCACTTTTCAAATTAGCATTCATAAACCAATATATTTAGAATCTAGTTATTCTAGTTTATGATAGAGCTACAATGCTGCATTTTTAAATGACAATGGCAAGACATACATTTGAACAAGTTCCTGTACCTGTGTATACATCCCATATTTTGATGCGCCCGTTGTTCAAGCCAGTTGCAAGCAGAAGCTGATCTTGCCCAAATTTGAACCGATGCCATTCTATATTCACACAGCGACTCTGTTTTTCAGGCACTGAAGACCCAAAAGCAAGACTCCAGACTATATCACCACAGTCTATTATATGCTCGCAAGGCTTATTTTTTGACCACTATCACTGTTCTGTCTTGACAGTCTTGCATTGACTGAATTTGCAACATTCTTTGTGCCATGCAACAAGCTGTAAAACAAGTCAGCATTTTAGAAAGAATAAGCTTTACTCTATAAACATAATTAACTCAGTATTTTATTTCACTAAATCTATGGACAGTCATAATGCACATATCGCCACTGTATCTAAAATTAATACCTTCACTTAAGATTTTAAATTGACTGTCCCTTGTTCCTCAGTTGTGAAGAAGGTTTTCAGATATGGCAAACTCCTCTCATTATAGCAATAAATTTTAGTTGCCTAATTCTGCCTCCGTATGGAGCAGATAGCTTCTTTAACCCTTCATGAAAGACAACATTTTAAATACTATACTTAAACTGAAGATTTTAGTGAGAATCTGAATTTATATTACAGTTAAGTATTTGAATCATTTTTTATATAAAAGATTGGGGCAGGAAGGGATCCTTTCTGTTCTGCTACTACTCACCAATACGCCATTCAAAACACATTTAATTAGAAAAATCATAGTAAGAGATAAGCCTGCACACCAGACTTAATAAACTGAGCACAAGTGCAGAGAAAATGTATTTGCTATACAGGGAAATGCAGCTGTCAATTACAAAGATGTAATTTACCAACTTCCAGATGGACTTAAAAGTGACCTGCAAATGAAACAAAAATGTGCTGTTTTTTTGGGCTGAAAAAAAATGTGCTGAAAAAATGCTGACAATATTCTACTTGTTTTTTAAGCTTAGAGATGTCAAGAATATAAGGTCATGTTTCCTGATGTTGTTGGAGAAGCAAAGAACTGGAGTGGGAGTTCTCAGTCCTCAACTGAAGAGGTAGGCTATCTGAATCTTTTAAAAGAGCTTCTCTCTGAATGTTTCAGGAAGCTGATCTAGTGTTAAAAAGTACAAGTTTAAAACTCACTTCCCTCTCTCATTGCACAAGTCTGTCTTTCACTTGTGGTATCACTAGTTCTCCCTTTGTCCATAGACTCCTCCCACTTATGTAAGAATCAAGACAATTTATAGATTAAAAACCCAAATAACCCAATCTCTCATTTATACATCTTAAAGAAGCAAAAACAGCACACCATCATGTTTATTTATTTGCAGGTCACCTCATATTTCTTTTACAAAATGAAGAAATAGGAGAAAGTGAATTTGATATCAACAGCACAATTTTTAATCTTACAAGTTATTAAAGCATTTAGTCCAGGGAACAAGCTTTACTATGCGATGTCCTTGTGACCATGCAAAGTAAGATCCATCAGGTGCAAAGGCAACAGTCCAGTTTTCACGTCCACACTTCTTATCAAAAGGAGATGTTGGGGCCAAGAGTTCTCCTATATGACGTGATCTTGCTAAAAAAAACAAAAAGGAAATCCCATTTAAAATGTGAACAAGAGATTCAGCATATTTTAAATTTATTACCAACAATGTAGAGATTTCTGCTGATATTTTGGCTTAAAATCAGACACAAGTTAAAACTAATTTTTCGCTAGAAAATGGCTGTGTCACAATAAATTCATTTAAAGTCTTCCTTAGTAGTGACTGCAAAACTTCAGGTCATTAAACAGCAGAAATGTACTTAATAACCAACAGGAAAAACCACATCTCAAGCTAATATGAACCCAGCTGAAATCTCATTTATGAGTCTGTTGAAACTATTATTTAAACTACTCTAACCTCCAGCATACAGATAGCACCAAAACTTGCCTCTCTGCAATTCAAGAAAATATTTTCAGTAGAACTGAATAGAAAATGTACTTGAAATTTTTAATTTAACATTAAGTGTGTGCAAGTCAGTTACATTAGTCTCATCAGCCCACATAAACAAACCACCACCACTGATGTATTGTCAGGCAAACAGAGAGAGATTTTTATACCAAATACTCACTAGAAATGAGTGGAAAATAACAGAAGAACCTAGCATCAGGCAATCAGATTAATAAATATTTTATTCTTATTTACTCGACTCGAACAAAGAATATCTTCTCGCTCCAATTTAAGTGGAGGGGCAGTTTTATTGTCTCATTACACCAGCCAGATTTAAGAGGACAAAATGATGCTTATCAAGTCCATTTTTACAAATGCAAATTTAAAAGGAAGGGGTAGAAAAATATCACCATGGTTGTTATGAAATTTTAAAAATGTTTATTAAACATGCAAGTATTTGTTATGGATTTTTTCCTACTTCAATATCAATTGCTGCTCCAGCTTGTGCCTCCCTAATATGAATGGAAGGAATTGTGCAACAGCCCTGCCCTTCATGAAGGGATAACCGCCCCAGGCTGGTTTCTCACATGCTGTCTGTATTCATACAGGAAGGAGAGGTTTTCTGTGAGTACATGAGAAACCCACACATGCAATGGCAGCTATTGACTGTTCCCAAAAAAGAAATCAACATTGGTAACAGTGCAAATATGTATTATTTATTTATTTTGTGGCTTTAAAAGGAACTATTTTAAAAAATCACCAGTAGAAAGTGTCCAAAATAGTTAAACAAAGTATCTCATATATTATCTTTTTTTTTTTCATTAGAAATCCCTTGCTATCCTTATCTGCAGGTTTTGTTGGAATTTTTTTTGGTATTACCAAAAATAAAGCTTCACATAAAAGTGCACTATTATATATACAAGGCAATTTTTTTTTTAACCAAGTGACTGAAATACATAGCTTAACAAAAGAACCTTGTTGATAGTCAAACAATCCATTTTTTACTTAATACGTTGACTGAAATCTATATTTCTATGATTTCACACAACTACCAGCCACCTCTTATTTCAAAACTGAAAAGGCAAGGACCAAAGACTTTGCTGCATCAAGTTAAATGGAGGAGTTGACATGCACAGTCTGAAAAACTCCTCTATAGCTACGTGTCCTTCCCCCGCCATGGAATATATACTGTATCTCTCTCCCCTCCACCCTAAGGCATCTCAAGATGCTCCATAATGTGGTCAAAACCTTTGCTGGATCATCCCAAAACAGCGACCACATTATAGATTCTAGGATACTGATAGTTTTTATTTTTGCAACCATATAGCTGGAAGCCTATAGTACCTTCACACTTATTAATAGTCAACACTGCCTGGGTTCCTCCTTGGTATCCACACCCCGCTCTCACCATCCACTCTCAAACTCCTGGCAAGGCCCCTCTCACCACCAACAACATTTCACCCCACTGGGATCCAGGATGCTTGTATTGCCCCCCAGTCTCTCCAGAGATTCCCCCCTCACTAAAACAACGAGGAGTCTTTGTGGCACCTTAGAGACTCCCACATTTATTTGGGCATAAGCTTCGTGGCTAAAACCCACTTCATCAGATGTGGGTTTTAGCCCACGAAAGCTTATGCCCAAATAAATGTGGGAGTCTCTAAGGTGCCAGAAGACTCCTCGTTGTTTTTGCTGCTACAGACTACATGGCCCCCACACTCCCCCCAGGGCCCCCCCCTTCAGGCCCCCACCTCCCCCCCAACCCCCAGGCCCCCCCTTCAGGCCCCCACACTCCCCCCAACCCCCCCCTTCAGGCCCCCACACTCCACCCCCCAACCCCCCCCCTTCAGGCCCCCAGGCCCCCCCCTTCAGGCCCCCACACTCCCCCCCAACCCCCAGGCCCCCCCTTCCCCACACTCCCCCCCCAACCCCCAGGCCCCCCCTTCCCCACACTCCCCCCCCAACCCCCAGGCCCCCACACTCCCCCCCTTCAGGCCCCCCCCCTTCCCCACACTCCCCCCAACCCCCAGGGCGCATCTCCCCCCCATCCCACCTGTGGCCACACGCTACTCAACCCAACCCCCCAGCCCACCTCCCCAGGACCCCCTCATACCCACTTTCTCCCACCCCACAGGGCCCCCATACCCACCTCCCCGTCTGTACCTCCCCCACCCCATTCCCGCCCCGACCCCGCAGACGCTGCCCTCCCCCCACCCCGGCTCTCACCGATGAGCTTCTCGTTGACACTCGGGGGAAAGCTGGCCATCTACGGAGCCGCCCTTCGGACCGGCTCTGACACAGATCGGGGCGCTACGGGACTGACCGACCACCAACGACCACCGCCGCGCTAGGCAGGACCGACACTGAGACAAAATGGCCGCCGCGCCCGGGGATGTGGTGTAGGGGCGGGGCCAGGGTCGGTAGGCCACGCCCCCCACCCAGGGGGCGGAGCTACGAGCGCCATGGCGCACCCCCCGCAATCCCCGCCTCGCCGCTGTGAGGCAGCTCCCCCGCGGGCAGTACGGGGCGGCCTCGGCCCTGGGAGAAACCATTTAACCATTCCACGGGGGGAGCGGCGTCCTGTATAGGAGTACAGGGCAGAACCCCAGCTTGGGCAGAACCAGGGGGATGGAGTTGGGGGCAGGATGAGGAGCAAGGTTTGTGCTAGAATCTGGGGTAAGACCAGGGCTTGGACCAGAGCCAAGGGGTAGGACCAGGGCCAGAACTAGGCACAGAACCAAAGTTTGGACAAGCTGACAAGAAAATAAGGCCTGGCTAGGGCAGGAACCATGACCAGACTGTAAACCTTCCAGGACAGGGATTGTGTTTTCATAGGGTTATGTACAGCACCTGATACAAGGGGGAACTGATCCTTACTGGGGCTGCTTGTAATGCAAATATAAAATAATAGTTCATGATAGGACGGGTGTTAGGAACATTTGAACGAGGAACAATCCAATAAAATCTGAGAAATGCGGTCTTGCAAGCCATCTTGTTTAAATGGCCCCAAACTAGTCTCTGAAGTTGGGCTTGTGTTTTGCACCTGTAAATTTTTTTCCCATGCAAGCAGCCTTCTTTGCCTGCAAGTCGGGGAAGTTAGACAAGCAGTCCCTGGAGGAATAAATTTCAAAGGCTAAATTTTCACAACAGCTTCTGGAAGTGAATATTGTTTTCCTCGTTTAAATGGACATTGGGAAGAGATCCCACTTAGGGACAAAAGCCCAAGGTAGGCTAAACAGCCAGAGGCCCGCTCTCAAGGTGCATTCTGCCAATGAGAACTTTTTCCCCCTGATGGTGAAATACTATTTTGTGTTTCATTGGTGGAGTGAGATGTGCTTTTTATCCTATTGGAGAATCAAAGGGGTAGAGTTTCTATGGAACCAGACAAAACTAGAATCATCTCTTGCTTTTCAATTAAACTCAGCCAAATTAGTCTTTCATTTATAAGTTCAGTTGTTTCCTTTCTTCACTCTTTTTTCTCCCTTGCTGTCCTTTCTTATACGTTCCCTTTCTATACCTCTTTCTTTCTATACCTCTTTCTGTCTGGCTAACTTTTTGTCAGTTTTGCTGTCCCTCCTTTCTCTGGTTTGCTTGAGGGAGAGCAATAGCTGGAATAATATGTCCCTTTTTAATAGCCTCAAGAGCAGTACTGATGGTTCACAAGATGCCTTCCGTCTTGCACTATTTACTGTCCTTGCCATTAAGAGACTCTAATCTAATGCTCTTTCCCCTAATGTAATTTATATTCCTAAACTGTTTTTTTAAATCTCAGCTCATATTTTAGTTCTAATCCTTTGTGACTGGACTGCAATCAGATGATTCCAGACACCCTCCTAATGTATTGTTACAGTATACTAATTCTTTTTTCCATTACTTCCAGGTCATGACCCTAAGATTCGGTTCCCCCACTCTCTTTCTGTCTAGCCGTGTCTACCCTATACATAGAATCACGTTGGGACCCAGATTCTACAAAAATCAACCGTTTTAGGGAACCTGATTATGACAGGTATGTTCCTTGACATGATTAAAACTTGGTTCACTCTTGCAGTGCAGATGGGACCGAACTATCTTGCAGTCTAGCAAGGACCCAGCCTTGCTTGTAGTATGACTCCTGGACACAGTGCGTTCCTGTTTACACCTCTCAGTCAACCAAAGTGATATTGAGGGGGAGGGGTGTGTGACAATGCTTTGACCAGGTCTAGCGTGTTTTGTTTTACACTATAGGTGGAATCTTGTCTGACATGAATACAGCTAACGACTTCAGTGCAACCCTCCGAGCAGCATTTTTCTTACCACAGGCATGTTGGCTCACCCACCGTGCTGCACGATGATGCTTGTATGAGGGCAATCTTGAAAAATGTGGGTAGCTATCCCTTGCTGCTTCAGCTCAGAGTCCAAAAGGCAGAAAAATGTGGGTGTTTTTCATTAAAGATGTACTCCTTCAAAAAGACCCAGGGAACTGGCGCATTGGCTAAACTGGTTACACAGATTTGGTTAAGCAATTCTGCATCTACACAGTAGACAAACCCTGTTAGAACCCACCTGCAGCCTGTCACGCACATTACAGCTGTTATCTAATCGGTAAAAATGTCTGTACGATGAGTTCATCTTGTTGTGGGCAAACATGAATCATGTGTGAAGTCAGCCATATTACAAAGTGCCTTCAAACTAAGCTTATCTGTTGAGTCAATGCTTCTAAACCCCATTGTGTTATGGGATCCATTTATGACACATTTCAGAGTAGCAGCCGTGTTAGTCTGTATTCGCAAAAAGAAAAGGAGTACTTGTGGCACCATAGAGACTAACAAATTTATTAGAGCATAAGCTTTCGTGAGCTACAGCTCACTTCGTCAGATGCATTGAGCTGTAGCTCACGAAAGCTTATGCTCTAATAAATTTGTTAGTCTCTAAGGTGCCACAAGTACTCCTTTTCTATTTATGACACAGTTCTTAGTCCTACAGGTTAGGTGAGATTGAACTGTATTGCAGCCTTGGTAATTCCCAATGCTGTAGCACGCTTCAGAAACACCTTTAAAGCAGTTAAGTCCTATTTGTGCTGCAAGACTGAACCATGTTTTAACTGTGTCAAGAGACTTATGCTTTGTAACTGATCCCCCCAAAACAGCAGGATTCACAATGGACATAAAAACCACTCTCTCCTAACTTATAGCCTGGGAACCCTAACTATGACATTATGTCAGCCAATATGCTATCGCTATTTCAGTGAAGACATAGTGAGCTTGTGTTCATAAACTGGATAGCATCTATATGGGATAAGACAAGACATGCTCTTTAGATGCCTAAATATCTTAAGGGCAGCAGTAACATTCCTACCTGGATGAGTAGGATGGGTGTTGTCTCCATTATTATTTTAACTTTTCCAGCCAGGTTATGAAATCTTTGATGTCTATGAAATTGCAAGGCAATATCTAAACAAGAAGTGGCTTTAATCTTTTGTGACTGTGTTGTGGAATCCATGGCTATAGGATTTTAACAGGGGCCTTTGATTTCATATTTCCCAACCATTGATATTATGTAATTATTCAGCCTTTCCTTGCCCTGCTTTATAGTCTCATGTACAGTCTGGGGAAATGGTAAAATTTTGAGCCAGAATTTATAGTTAAGCTCAGTGGGACTTGTTTATATCCTGTGTGGTGAGAAATGGACCACAGGGTTACATCTCACTCTTCCTAACATAAGAACGGCCAGACTGGGTCAGACCAACGATCCATCTAGCCCAGTATCCTGTCTTCTGTCCGTAGCCAATGCCAGGTGCCCCAGAGGGAATGAACACAACAGGTAATCACCAAGTGATCCATCCCCTGTCACCCATTCCCAGCTTCTGGCAAACAGAGGCTAGGGACACCATCCCTGTCCATCCTGGCTAACAGCCACTGATGGACCTATCCTCCACGAACTTACCCAGCTCTTTTCTGAACCCTGTTATAGTCTTGGCCTTTACAACATGCTCTGGCAAGGAATTCCACAGGCTGACTGTGGTTGGGTGAAAAAATACTTCCTTTTGTTTGTTTTAAACCTGCTGCCTATTAATTTCATTTGGTGGCCCCTAGTTCTTGTGTTATGAAAAGGAGTAAATGACACTTCCTTAGTTACTTTCTCCACACCAATCATGATTTTATAGACCTCTATCATATCCCCCCCCTTAGTAGTCTCTTTTCCAAGCTGAAAAGTCCCAGCCTTATTAGTCTCGCCTCACATGGCAGCCGTTCCATTCCCTGAATCGTTTTTGATAGGTTTCAGAGTAGCAGCCGTGTTAGTCTGTATTCGCAAAAAGAAAAGGAGTACTTGTGGCACCTTAGAGACTAACAAATTATTTGAGCATAAGCTTTCGTGAGCTACAGCTCACTTCATCCGATGAAGTGAGCTGTAGCTCACGAAAGCTTATGCTCAAATAAATTTGTTAGTCTCTAAGGTGCCACAAGTACTCCTTTTCTTTTTGCGAATCATTTTTGTTGCCCTTCCTTAATCATCCATCTATTCCCCTCTCTTTCCCTTCCTCCTCCTTTTTTCCCCTTTCTCTCTCTTTCTGTATCTCCAAACTCTCTCTCTCTCTCTTCTAAAGGCTACATGGCCCCTTTCCTTGGCCTCTGTTCACTTTAGCAACCATTTGGTCCCTCATCTCATGCTACATACCAGGGCTGTCAATCATTTTAGTTTCTTCACTAGGTTCTCCTTCTTCCTAAATCTCTGCTCCGCATCCTGATTTTGCCATGATTTATGCCAACACCGCCAGTGTCACATGTTACACTTCCATGTAGATGCTGCTTCCCAATGGGAAGAGATTCCTGATGTCCTCAGATAGCACTTTTAGAAGTGCCAGCATAGCTGAACTGAATTCATTTCTGAGCCTTCTTGGCCCTGCTGAACATGGAAAGAAACTACATTCACTGGACAAAGTACCTTTCAGAGTTTCTATTACATTGAGCCAATTGTGCCAAAACTTGCTCCAACACATTCTCTCATACTTAAAGATGCAACAAACAGACGCTACCCTGACAGCTCAAAGGGCACCATTAAATTCTGCTGGAAAGAAGTTTGTGCAGCAAGGTTTTCAAAAAGCTCAGATTAAATAATACTTTTCCATGTGTCTTGTATTTGAGGACCTCAGAATACTGTAAGTATTATTATCCCTATTTTACAGATGAGGAAAGTGGGGCAGAGCTTCAGGGCTTGTCTATCTGGGGAAACTGATCGACACAGCTACAACTGAATAATTATTCCACTATAGCTAAACCAGAATAGCTCCCTGTGTGGACATTCTATTCCAGAATAAAATTACCTTTAATCTGCAATAATATCCACATAGGGGAGTTATACTGGCATAGCTAAATTATACTGGAATAGCCATTGCGGAGTAGTTATTCTGCGATAGCTATGCTGGTAAATTTCCACCATTTACACAAGGCCTAAATGACTTTACTAAGGCCTGATCTACACTAAAAAGTTAGGTCAACCCAGCAACATCACTCAAGGATGTGAAAGATCCACACCCCCAAGCAACCAAGTTAAGACGACTTGACCCCGAGTCAAGACAGTGTTAGATCAACGGAAGCTTCCATTGGCCTAGCTTCCCCCTGTTGGGGAGGTGGATTAACTATGCTGCTTGAAGTGTAGACAAACCCTAATATTAGTGCACTGGCAAAGGCAGGAAAAGAAGAAGGGGCTTCGACTCCCTGCCCTGTGGTCCGACCACTAGACATGATACTTTACGAGCAGCACAAAGTCTGCGTCATTTAAGTCTCTTCATGCTGTTTGGAGATGGAAAAGCCCCGAACATCTATCCTCACTTAACCACTTAATTTTTCCTAAATGTCAGGGGTATTTGTACCGCTGGTGAATAACATGAAGTGTCACTGGAGTTACTCATAAGCTATGAATGTTTGAACTGGGTCATCACGTAGCTGAGATTACTCACTTTGGAAGACTTCTGAGGATTTGCATGCCCCTACAAAGCCAAGAAGGCTGCTGACTGTGTTTGCTTACCTTGTGGGGCTGTTAAATGAAGGCAAAGAGAGGAGACAAGTAACACAGTTTTGGCAGTGTTATCGAGCCTGTGGGTTTCCTGCTATTCTTGTGTAGGATTTTTAAGAGAAGTGATATTCTTCTCAAGTTTTTTTATTATATGTATATGTATGTATGTGTATCCCCACACCAGCTGATGTTCCCCCCCCCCATAGGATTCTCCTTCTCCTTGGATTCACAGATTTTAAGGTCAGCAGAGACTAATAGATAAACTAGTCTGACCTCCTTTATAACTTAGGCCAGAGAATTTCATCCATTTACTTGGGTACTAAGACCAATCATTTGTGTTTGACTAAAGCATATCTTCCAGAAAGGCATCCAGTCTTCATATGAAAACTTCAAGAGATAGAGAATCCACCACTTCCCTTCTTCAAATTCCTGCCATGGTTACTTTTCTTGGCTTACAATGAGCTACCCTGGACTATCTTCAGAGATGACTGTCACTGTTCCTTTGCCGATTAGGCAGGGTCAGGGATGAACTAGGCAGGGTGGAAGCGGCTTGCATGCCCCGTGCAGTCACATGTTGCATGAGCCTACGAGGCTGGCTGTGCAATGGCTCAGGGTGATTTATGCTTTTTCCATTATCTTTCCTTTCAGACACAGCAGCCAACTCTGCATAGTATTGTTCAGCTTGAAAGTTAATGAGCTCAGTGCCATATTGCCCTGTCAGCCTCTGTCAAGAAGTTACGGGTTGCAGTGAACTTTCACAAATGAAAAGGGAGTTTACATTTGAGGCAGGTGGGCAGCCAACGTTACTTTCTAAGGTCCAGCCTGCATGGCTCTTTCTGATGCCATTAAAGCACCAGCTTCTATTTATTTAATTTTCTTATTTACTGATCCACTGAATCTGGGCACATGTCTCATTTCTGTTTCTTCCTTTGGACTTTTAGAGTCCAAAGTTGGGTTGATTTAGATTTCTTGTAACTGTCCTTGCTGATGTTTTCATGGCTCACTCAATGAATTATTAGACCGAACTTGACAAGCAAAGGCTAGGGGATCTTAAGGGCCTTGATGGGATCCTGCTGCTTCCATAGAGGTTGGTTCAGCTTCAAAAAAGGAGGAGAAAAAACTGGACAGACTGCTAGGAGGAGAGTAAAGCAGTGCTCACCAGATCAGAAGATATGGCCTATGGGCTGGATTGCATCCTCACCGGTGCAGAGAGTTGCAACTAATTCTTCTCTCTATCATTAAAGCCTCTTGTATCATGATGTTGGTAGTGGGGATTTACCCCTAGATGAGGGCAGGTGGTGTTTCTTCTGCTGCCCTGCCCAGGAAGGGCAGGTGTGAGTCCCACCATAACTGCCCTAAGAGGCACACTGGTGGAGGGTGCATCAAGGATGAGATGTCGCAGCCACTCTGGGCATGCCACCTCCCTGGTCAGTATTGCCCACTGCCTAGCTGTCTGCAGGTCCCTCAGCGGGGTGGTGGTTGTTGGCCACCTTGCGTTACTATAGCCTTCTGTTGGCAGACATCCATCACTGAGAACCATGCATTCTTGTGCATGAACCAGCAGTGCATCTATCTCATGGCCTCTGCTGCTTATGACACAATTCCACCTTCTCCACACAAGCCAGACCAACCATGTTCAAACTCTGCTCATGAACAACTGAGTGTAGCAACTTCTGTTAATCCTGGTTGTTTGGCTGCCTAGATGGACCCTAGAGGAAAAGGACACAGCATGCTGCAGAATTTGGCTCAGTAATAATTGTCATATGTATAGCCCTGTGCTATAGGTAGGCAGGGTGCTATGTCCCTGCCCCCAAAGAGTTTATAATCTATAGACCAAACACAACAAGTGATAACCAAGAGGGAATGCAGAGCACATGTCATGCCAGTGAGATCCAGGTGGCTGATCTGTGTAGCTGTGCATGTGGCTTGGTGGTGTGGAATTATTAAAAAATAATATGTACTCTGGTGGCGACAGCTGGCAGATCCAACCTGGTTATCTCCTCTGTTTCTGTTGCTGCTGGAAGTGAAGGCCATGTGGAGAAGAAGGAGAGGGGGAAAAGGTATCCTGGATCAACTTTTGCTGGTCCATTGGGAGCAGGGAATGGGAGGAAAGGAATAGCAGGTCCAGAGGAAAAGTGGTGATACTCAATATTTACCCCCAACCGCAGCATAAGTGGATGGTTTCTACTGAAATGACCCACAATGGAATAGACCAGGGTGGCCAACCTGTGGTTCCAGAGCCACATGTGGCTCTTCAGAAGTTAATATGCAGCTCCTTGTATAGGCACCGACGCTGGGGCTGGAGCTACAGGCGCCAACTTTCCAATGTGCCGGGGGGTGCTCACTGCTCAACCCCTGGCTCTGCCACAGGCCCTGCCCCCACTCCACCCCTTTCCTTCTCTGAGCCGGCCGTGCCCTCTTTTCTCCCCCCTCCTCCCCAGAGCCTCCTGCACACCACGAAACAGGTGATCAGGAGGTGTGGGGAGGGAGCAGGAGGCGCTGCTGATCGGTGGGGCTGCTGGTGGGGTGGGAAGCAGTGGGAGCCGGAGGGGAGCTGATGGGGGGCTGCTGACATATTACAGTGGCTCTTTGGCAGCATACATTGGTAAATTCTGGCTCCTTCTCAAGCTCAGGTTGGCCACCCCTGAAAAGGATAGCATTAAAAATCATAGAATCATAGAATCATAGAATATCAGGGTTGGAAGGGACCCCAGAAGGTCATCTAGTCCAACCCCCTGCTCAAAGCAGGACCAAGTCCCAGTTAAATCATCCTAGCAATGGTCCATCATTAGGTTTCAGAGTAAATATCACCATTTCCACAGTAATGGGTCAATTCACAGTTCTCTTAGTGCCTGATTTTCAGCGCAGTCTCAAGACAACCTCCCTTTTTACCCCCTGCAGTTTTGTGAAAGTGTTTGATTGCATTTGAATGGCTGATTGCACGTATGCAGCAGCCTGCTAAACATCTGATGACATACACCGTTGGAGCAAAGCTACACCCACAGTTATTTTTGTCCATAAGCCACAGAGGAGAAAAAGGGAGAGCCAGATTTAATAAAAATTCAGATTCTGGAGAAAACTGATGGCAGAAGCAAGGAAAGGCTGAGATAATGTACTAGCCGGTGCCAGCTTTGTCCAGTTCTTCTCCCCCCCACCCCGCATTCAGGCCTAAAAAGGTTGGAAGGCAGAAAAGAACGTTACCAAATATGCAATTCATGCTTTGAAAGCCCTATGTCCCAAATCTACAATCTCTAGTACTTATTAACGCCAGAAATTGTGAAAGATCAACAGCCCTTTCCCTTGAACGCTGACTTAAACATTTCAAGTTTCCTCTTGTGACCCTGGGCCTCCATTGCGGGGGGTCTTTGTTCAGCCATCTCCCCAGGCCAAATAATGAACAGCAGTCTAGTGAATAGAAGGGGCAGGGCAGCACGCTTCACTGTAATGCCTTGCCACACTACTGGTCATTTAAAAATCATTACATGAATGGCATGCATGTAATTTGGCTGCAGATTCTGCCTCCTCCCCACCCCCTGTTCAAATGGCCAGACAGAGCTCTAGGTTGCAGAGCTGACGCAAACATTGCGGAGTAAACTGTGATCTGGAGTCAGTACATGCAGCTCCTCTTGAAGTCCATGAGCGTTGCACCCACTTGCAGGAGATCTGAATTCAGCTCCTCACATTTAATGATGTAAGGGCTGATTGTGCTAGGTATTAAGGCAAAGGTAAAGGCAAAGGCCTGTATTGGGGTATTGCAGGGTATTTAACACCCCATTCTATTTAGACTGTTATACTGCACCCATCAGTGTGGTCTATGAGCTCTAGCAGGGGCCAATCTCTACACCCAGGTAAGTAAGGATTGCCACAGTAGCCAGATCTTTACCTGGTTAAAGGGGGAGAAGGTTCCTTGTGACCTACACACACAAGGCCCAGCCACGCTCCAGCTCTTCATCAAGGGGAAGAATCTAATAGAGGGGGCAGGATTATGTACAGGGGTTGAGCGAGCATCATGAAGAGGGAAGGTTTGAGACTTCCCAAAAGGAACAAGGCTGAGATTTTGAAAGGTGTTAAGGAAGATAGGTGCCAGTACCCATTGAATTTCAGTGGCAATCGGATGCCTAACTCCCTTCAGCACGTAGTTAGAGAGTTCCTGCCCTGAAGAGTTTGCCATCTAAACAGACCAGAGAGATAAAGGATGGGAGGAAAAACAGAGAGATGAAGTGACTTGCCCAAGGTCACACAGTAGGTCAGTGGCAGAGCCAGAAATAGACTCTGTCTCCTGAGTCCCAGACTGAAGCCCAGTCCACTAGATCATACTGCCTCCCCAGCACTTCTTACTAGTAATTTCCTTTCCCTCCTACTGTACCTATAGATTATCCACCTCTAGCTGAAAACTTGAGCAGTTTTCCATGGCTGTTAGTAACTTTGTTTGCATCTGAGACTTAAGGGGTTAATCTGAAAAGGACGGATGAAATAGTCCTGTATTTCCATGTGCTGTGGAAAAATTCCATAGTTGGAATACTGAGAGAGAAACTGGGTTCATGTTTCTCTTATATTCTTTTGGTTTCTCAGAAGTTTTATCATTTGGGGGCCATTTCTTTGGGGTGTAATAAGACAAACTTGCAGATTGTGGTAAATTAATTGATTTAATTATGAGTTTTTAGTGACTGCACTAGAGTAAGGGAAGGTGCTGGTTTGGGCTTAATTTTTTAGGCTTATAGGCTTTCCTTCATTGCAAGCTAACCATGGGCATTCTACCTTGCGGGAGCCCACTTCCAGACACAGCAGCAGTGCTATATTTACCCACAGAAGTGAGAGAGCTATCATTCTAGATGGCAGATGGTCATGCTGGGAAATCTGGACTTGAACTGTTCAATCAGATGGTAGTGAAAAGATATTCACATAACAGAAAGGCCATGTCAGCATCCTGGAAAATTAGGTTGACCTAGGAACCTGAAAGCTCTTGTGGTATAGTGCAGAGATTTCTATTCCTCCTGACGGTCGAGTGGAGAAAGATCAGAACAACCTGCTCTAGGAGGCCAGACTGTTCCCTACCTTTGTGAGATGCCAATTCCGCTGCTAACTGCAGGACTTAGTGCTTTTCTACAAAAAAAGAAAAGGAGTACTTGTGGCACCTTAGAGACTAACAAATTTATTAGAGCATAAGCTTTCGTGAGCTACAGCTCACTTCATCCGATGAAGTGAGCTGTAGCTCACGAAAGCTTATGCTCTAATAAATTTGAGCTGTAGCTCACGAAAGCTTATGCTCTAATAAATTTGTTAGTCTCTAAGGTGCCACAAGTACTCCTTTTCTTTTTGCGAATACAGACTAACACGGCTGCTACTCTGAAACCTGCTTTTCTACACTAAATCAGTTTTATTTGCAGTATGCTTTGGTTCTGGGTTTGTCACTGTGGCATTGATAAGAATGAGCTGTTGTTGAGTATCCCATTGGAGTGTTCTGGATAGAGCTCAGCGAAATTTTTTGAACAGTTTGTTCCCCAAAATATGCAGTTTTGGTCGACCTGAAACTATTTGCAAATTTGACTCGAATTTGCAGAATAGTTGCATCCAGAAAATGGTTGTTTTTTTTCAGGGGTGGGGGGCGGGGGGTTAGATTCACTAAACAGGGAGGGGAGGAGCTGCTGCTGCTGACCTCATAACTTTTAGCTCAATGATTAGGGCACTCACTGAGGATGTAAAAAGAAAAGGAGTACTTGTGGCACCTTAGAGACTAACAAATTTATTAGAGCATAAGCTTTCGTGAGCTACAGCTCACTTCATCGGATGCATTTGGTGGAAAAAACAGAGGAGAGATTTATATACACACACACAGAGAACATGAAACAATGGGTTTATCATACACACTGTAAGGAGAGTGATCACTTAAGATAAGCCATCACCAACAGCAGGGGGGGGAAGGAGGAAAACCTTTCATGGTGACAAGCAGGTAGGCTAATTCCAGCAGTTAACAAGAATATCAGAAAGAAAAGGAGTACTTGTGGCACCTTAGAGACTAACAAATTTATTTATAACTGAGGATGTAGGAAAACTAAATTCAATTCCCTCTTCTGTCTGGAGCAGAGGTGTGTGTTGAACTTGGGTTCTCCATTTCTCAGGAGCAGACCCCTAACTGCTGGGCTGGGGCAGCTCTTTCCTACTGAAGCTGTTCCATGTTGCATAAGGGATTTAATTATTAATTGGAGCAGGTATTACATCCCAGGTGAGTGCCCTGGGCTATCAGCTAGTCAGATGGGCCTCTCTCAATCTCTCCTGTTGAAGCAATTCCACTTTGTATAAAACACTTGAATAATCATTGGGCCAGAGAGTGAGTGAGAATGACTCTACAGCCTGGTGCTTAGGGTCTCTTACTAATGTTCCGATGAAGTGAGCTGTAGCTCACGAAAGCTTACGCTCAAATAAATTTGTTAGTCTCTAAGGTGCCACAAGTACTCCTTTTCTTTTTGCGAATATAGACTAACACGGCTGCTACTCTGAGACCTTACTAATGTGTGAAACTTAGACAATGAATGACTATTTGCTTTATTTTGAGCCTTGGCATGGCTGTCACAGGCAGTGGGCATGGGAAAACCCACATGGGTGATCATGTCCCTTTATGTGTGTTCACTGAGGGGTCAGGAGACCTAGGTTCTCTTTCTGGCACAATCAGACTTCCTGATTGGCCTTGTCAAGTGACATCTTCCTGCATCTCTGTTTCTCCACCTGTAAAATAGGGGATGATAAAACCTATCTTTCAGGGTTGTTGTGAGGCTGAATTCATTAATGTTTGTAAAGCACTTTGAGATCCTGTTAGAGAAGGGCAAAGTATTCCCACTTCTGCTGTGTGACCATGGGCAAGTCTCTTCATCTTCCTGTCACTCTGTTTATGCTGTAAACTCTTTGGCAGAGGAGCTGTCTTTCCCTGTGTTTTTATTGTGCCTGGTAAAATCAGACCTCCTCTGAGTTGGGGCCTCTAGGTTCCATCACAATACAAATATAAAATAATAATGAGAACGGCTGGACAGCTCTAAGGAATGGCAGAATCACACCTTTATTTATGATTAGCAATACCTTCAGCAGCCCAAAATATGACTGCATGTGTTAGGGGAGACCACACAGCCCCGGAACAATTCCTGCAGCACACAAAATAGGCTGAGTTCCCACCCTGAACTATGGCAAAATAATCCCAAATGTTACAAACATCTGTCTTAATGCTGTTAGCCTGCATGTTGTTAAGCGGTCCAGAATTTCTCTACACGACACACCAATGCTGTGTGTTCTTCTTTGGTATGTAGTCATCCTGCACACACTCTTAAAGGCCTGCACATGGGAGGGGATAAAAGCCAAGATCCTGTTGATTTAAATGGGAATTCTGAGCCTCCAAGCTCCAAGCAGGATGTCCTTTAAGACCCTGCAGGATCAGGCACGCCGTCTGTGATGTTTCCATGTGATTGAAAGTGACATTCTTTTTCACTCTGGAATAAAAATGTTACCTAGCTGCTGTATGTTCCATTGAATAAAGAGAAGTTTTTGTTGGATTAAATCCTTTTGCTATGCTCTATAAGTATACTCCATTACAATGGTGCACTAAATCTCTCAGTACCACCATCGTGAAAACTTTTGATTCTAACTGATTTTATTGAAGTCAGAGAGGAAGCATGGTCTTGTGGTTAAAGCATTGGACCTCAAGTCAGGAGAGCTGGGTTTTTGTTTTAGCTCTCCCCCAGCCTTCCTAAGTGAATTTCAATAAATCACTTAATCCCATCTCTGAAACAGCATTAATAAAAACCAACCTTAAATTATTAATACTTGTAAAGTGCTTTGAGACACTCAGCAGCTAAGTGCTAGAGAGGGACAAAATATTAAAATTAAACATTGGATCATACTGTGGGCCAATTTCTCCTTTATTCTGCACCTTGTGGAGTCATTTACACCAGTGCAAAGTGGGTGTGAAATGCTCCCTGGACAGAATGGTGTAAATGATTACACAAGGCATGGAGCAAGTTAAAATCAGGCCCTGTGACTTTATTGCAAAATGTGACATGAGTGTAGGGGTGAAAAACAGGCTCCTTTGTCCATCACTTTGTATAATTTGATTAAATATAGAAATGCTCCCGTGCCCAAAGGCTCTCAGATTTGATGGGGTTTTCCTTTGAGGTTTCAGCCTCAGCCCACCTCTTGCTGAATGCAAGTAGAAGAAAGAAGGTTTCAGTAAAGGCCCACTGCTACTCTTCCATCTCCTCCCATTGCAGAGCAGTGAAGGCAGGCAGCTAAGAAGCATTTGGAGAGATTACACCTCTTGGCCCCAGTCCCTCTGCCAGCACAACTGCAGATTGGAGGCAAATGTATCTTAGCTCATGTTTGGCTGTTCAGTTTTAACAGATTTAATAATTTTATTAAGATGATGTTGAAGTAAAAAGAAAACGGTACAGAGTTTAAGCATAGAAGTTTCTGGGGCCCCCTCCCTATTTGTTTGTTTTGCAAACCAGCTTCCTTTCCCCCACAAAGATGCCAGACATCTCATTTGTCTGTCATCTTCAGGGAGCCAAGGTCTGACTAATCAGCCAGATCAAACAGCGCTCCAGCTGCCGTGTCTTCCAGTGGAGACAGAGCCGCCTTGTGAGCGCATTTATTTAAGGTTGATGCGGGGGAGGATGACCTAACCAGCTGATGTATTGGTCTTCAAAAGCCATCTCTGGCAGATCTAAAACAGCCTCTCTGTTTATTCTACTGTCCCACACTGTTGTTTTTCTGCTCCTGATAAGTATGGTATAGTTAGACATTCTGGCCAAGCCTTGTTAGGATGAGAATCCAGGCCTTAGGGCCAGATCGTGCAAGGCACCGAGGACCATGTTCATATCTCCTTTGTGCCCCTGTACAGTCTGTATAAAAACTAGGCCTTATTGGAAATCCTGGAAGGTAGGCGGGCACAAGCCTGCCCACATCTAAAGGCCCCTCCTCCAGCCATGCGGGAGGGACCTCTGAACCTGGGAACCAACTGAAAATGCTGGACAACTAATGATTAACAGGGTCAGGAGTGAAGGTCACAGGTTCAAAACTAGGGATCCAGAGGGGGACACTGAGCAGAGAACCCCGACAGCGCTGACTGCTCCTCAAAGCTGTCTAGGGAGCTATTGGACGCCGCCTAGAGGAACTCTGCCCGGATGCGTGAGACCAGGGAGGAGCAGAGACAGGCCCCACAGTGGCAGAACACCCCCTCATCCAGTATCCTTTTCCTGGTGCTGAAGATGGCCACTTTGGCCAGGGCCAGGAGGAGGTTGACAAGGAGGTCTCGCGACTTGGGGGTCCGCAGACAGGATATGCGAATATAAACAGGTGTGGGGAAAAGTGCAGCCAGAACCTCAACAGGAGATTCTGGAGGAGCCAGAATAGGGGCTGCAACCTGGCACCTTTGAGATAAGCGTGCGCCAGGTTCTCCCTCACACCGCAAAGGGGGCAGGCATCAGGGATGGGGGTGAACCGCACCAGGTACACGCCTGTGCTCACAGCTCCATGGAGGAGCCGCCAACCGATATTCCTGGCGGGCCGTGGGACCAGGGTGGAATAGATACTGGCCCACCGGGGATTCTCACCCTCCACAAGTGGTAAGTAGTCCCGCCATTTGGTATCAGGGTGGGACACGAGGGTGAGGAAGTGAAATGTGTGGAGCATGAGTGTGTACAGTTGTTTCCTTGGCGCAGGTTGGAAGCGAACCGGCTACAGCACATGCAGCCGGCTCGGACTGTGAAAGGGAGGGGGCTGAGAGGGCTCTCAGGACAGGGGCCCAATGAAAAGATCCAGAGTGCCTGGGGTGGGCAGCGAGCACCCTTTTCTGCTCAAGGAAAACCCGAGAGGTGGGCGATAAGGCTGCCCCCCACCTCCTGGAGTACATGCACGAGGGTCAGAATGGTGGAGAGCCCCAAGCACCGACTGAGCCCTTGGGGATCCACCCAGTCCCCCCGTCATAGTCCAGGTGGTCTCCAATTCTGGTGGTTTTCGCCAGGACCAACCTCCGGTGCACGGTGGGGGACTCCACCACCTGCATACGTAGGTTGAGGTTGTGTAGCAGGGGCTCTGCCAGAAGGTCTGCCCCGTTGGTGGCCACGAAGGGCCTGGTCGCTGAAAAGAGCTTCCAGGTCTGGAGGAGGTCCTGGTAGAAGAACAGCATCTCTGAGAGGTCTCGCGGAAGACCCCTTGGTGGAGAAAAAAGCTGCCGATCATCTCAGAGGCGCGGAGGAAGGTGTGCGCTAATGTGCTCCAAGCCGGACTACCTGCACCCTAAAGGAGTCTCTGCGGGGCCTGGAGGTTGAAGACATGGACCTAGCAGCGAAGGCAGACCAGGCCCTGTCCTCCCTCCTCCAGGTGAAGACTCAAGACCCCTGCAGAGACCCAGTGCAGTCCTGGCCAGAAGAACTGCAGAGCTACTCTCTGGAGCTGGGCCAGGATCCCCCAGGGACTGGCTCATGGCGTTGAGCCGGTGCCAGAGCATGGACAGGACTAGCTGGTTCACCATCAGCGCCTGCCCGCTCAGAGAGAGGCACCAGAGGAGTCCTGTCCATCTCCGCAGCTGCCGAGTAGCTCTCCTGGCAGGCCTCCACCTGCACAAGGTCACCCAGGTCCTGGACCATGAGGAGCACGTCATCGGCATACGCCAACAGGACCAGCCGCAACTCCGGCTCCTGGGGCACCAACCTGATCAGCCTCCGACGGAGGAGATAGAGGAAGGGCATGATCATCAGAGTATACAGCTGGCCCACCAGTGGACACCCCTGATGCACCGCCTGCCCGAAGCTGACTGACTCGGTCAGGTCCAATTGAGCCCGACCAAACACTCTGCGGATTTTCACATGGATGCTGCTCATCTCAGAAAACAAAAAACCAGCCCCAAATGGCATACAATCTGGATCCAAACAAGCAGGATGGGGGGATTAAGGAGAGGGACGAGGTAGAAAAAGATCAGGTTGCAACTCCTCTCCCTCATCTATACATCTTGGTGAGGATTTGTTGGGGGTAATCGCATCTTAATTTAACTATTTTGCAGGAGGCTACCAGCTCTCTCACTCCAGGGCCCATCCCCACCACAGTCATGGGGTTGTTCGTGTAATGGAGTTGGACTGCCAGCCACCCTGCAGCATGGAAAGGGAAGCAGTAAAACAAAGCACATGGAAAACAGAATGGAAAATGCAAGGTAAATGAAGGACTTTGTAGGAGAAATAAATGGAGGAAAGAAAAGTAAGAGACTGAGAAAATTGAAGCAAAGAGAGACGGGTAATAGCAAGAAGGGGCAAAGGTCAATGAGAGCCAGCAGTACCAACAGCATTTAGGAAAAACCAAGGTTTACACATTTTATTTAACAGGAAAGGGTTCAATAAGTTTCCTTCTTACTGTAAGTTTTCATCTTTCTTACTGTAACAGGGTGCAGGTGGGCCCCTTTATCTTCTGCCACTTCTGCATCCACAAACCAGCCAGAGACCTCTGTTTGGTGCAAACACTCATGCTCTTTATATACAGTACAAGTTCTTGTAGCTACAGCCAGCCAGGAAGAGTTGCCTCTAACTCCCTGGCTCCTCCCTTTCTTCTCCCCTGGCTTCCTTCCTGCCAGCCTTTATGCAGCCCTTGGCTAAGGAGGTCGGCAGCTGTTCCCCATTTGTCACTTAGGCCTGGGCTCACTCAGCCAGCTCTAATTCCCCTTTCTTGATTGGAGCTGGCGTAAGGGAGGTCTGGCTCAGGGTTCCTAGCCAGCAACCTGTCACACTTACCAAATGTTTGTGTTCCTCCAGCCAACCAAGAACTAGCTAGAGTTCAAGCCCTAAAATAAAAGTCAATATCTGCTTGGGTAATCCGGTTTCTATAGATACACATTGCTGTGGTCCTAATAAAGACAGGCAACATTTGGTCATTTCAGCACTGTTGTCTCCTTGGTGCTGGAAACCCAATTTGGAGCTGAGTTTGCTTTATCCAAATTTCTGTGATGGGGCCTCTGAGAAGTGTCTAGGTTTCTTGCTCTCATTTGACAGCAGATTGGATCTTCATGAGCCTTAGGGCTGGTCTACGCACAGTTTTTATATGGCTTTAACTACATCAGTTAGAAAACGGATATAATAGCACAACTAGTATAAAGGTGACGTATGCCAGTACAGCTCTGTAAATTTAGGGTAATAAACTGTACTGAGATAGCATCTTTATATCAGTATAACTGGGGTCACAATAGGGGGGTTGGACCGCTAGAACTGTATCAGTTCCTACACAGACATTGGTATAGCAAAAACCAAAACTGATACTGTTGTAATTCACTTAATATATTTTTTTCCTGAAACACAGTCCAGTTCAATGATCCACCTTCTGGATCACAATTTCAGTGAACCTAATTGCTTTTGGGGAAAGGCCTGCTTTCTACATTATATCACTGCAGACAATTTGTGAGGCATCTTTCAGCCTTACTTCCTGAAAGCCTGGCACAAAGATCTAGGTTTGTAATTTGAGTACTAAAGAGTGGTTGCATATAATTATGTCTTCAACTATTCCAGCTGTTTCTGTAACATGAAAAGGAACAAGGATAGTCTTGTGATTAATACTGATGATATACAAATAAGTATCTTAATAGGTGTCTGGTACATGTAGTACAATGGGCAAACAATGTGTACGCAATTTTGTCATTACAGGTTTGACTAGTATAATATTTTGCATGTTATATATATTTAATCAGAGGAGATCAAAGAGGTTACAGTTAATTAGATCCCTCTAATGTCGGTAAATTGTACAAAGGAGATACAGCAAGAGTAGGATTTTTTGGGTGCACGTAGCAAGAATAGGATTTTTTTGGGTGCATAATTCAGTACTAATGTAAATTGGTACCAGTTGCTACCAAGGTAGCAAGAGTAAGATTTTTTTGGGTGCATAATTTAGCCTCCTGCCAGCAATGACTTTGTTTACTCTAAAGAGGGAGAGTATGAGTTGCAAACTTAAAAGTACAGCTGGATTTATTGGCTGCAAAACAGATCTCTTGATGGATGTGCATCTTGCTCCACCTTCCATTTTGCGAATGGTCTACTTGCTAGAGTCCTTCACTGACACTGGAAAATGGTACTTGTTAAAATAATACAAAGAAAAAGCTCTTACTGCCATATTGAAGGGGAAGATTTTGCCAGCAGCCTTTCCGACTGAATAGGAAACATCAAATGTTAGCTGCAGCAAATGGAATTTCTGGACTACAAACTGAACCAAATTCAGCCCTGGCCTAAGAGGATGCAATGCCTAATGAATTCAGGTCACTAATTAATCCTTAGACAACTGTGTGAAGCAAGTATGATTATTACCAACATTGTGCAGATGGGGAAAACGAGTCAGAGAGAAGTAAAGTGGCTTCCTCAAGGCCTCCTGCTGAGGGAGTGACAGCCACGGTTTCAGTAAGTGTTCCTAACTCCATCATCCATTCACGAGACAAAGCAACAAGAAAAAGAAAGAGCTGTCATAGTAAAGATTTACAGGTATACAAAAAGATGCACAAACTTAAATTGATTCTAATAATCTGTTATAATGGATGTCAAGTTATAATGGATGTCACTAAAGCTTGACATATCTACACTGAAACCTGTTAGTGTGCAAAACATAATATACTGGCAGGTCTTAATAGTACCAGTTATTTACACAATATCCAGTAGCCAAACATCTTAAATCTATGACGTAATGAGCAACATAAGCAGTTCCGCTGGAAATGATCATTCACTGTACATCTTGAATGGAACTGCTGAAAAGGAAGTATAGTAACGTTTTCAGAAGGAAATTTCAGGCCACATCAGAATTCCCCACACTGTTAGAATCAGGCCTCACTAATGGATGATGAGATGAGGCAATATTTTCAGAGAGAGAAGTTCATAAAACTGTAGTGCCCTAACTGACTAGCTGGGTGTCCTGGTAAATTTGCCTTGAAGGTCATATAGATTTGCAGAGAAAAAAGAGCTCCCGTTTTCCACATGACATGAGAATTTTTTTGCTAGAAAAATATATGGGATTGATGAACTTTGCAGAATTTATGAATCTTGCAATGGAAATAACTTCCTATTACTGAGGAATAATGATTGACATTGAAATGGTTCAGTCTATGTAATTGTGCAAATTTTGAGTGGATGGAAGATGGTATTATCATGCACTGTTCATGAAATATTCGCATTCAAATTCAAACTGAATCCAATAGTCATTTTCATGAATATTCAGGGGAAGACTCAAAATTGAGGCCAATTAACATTCAGATGTGAACGGGAAACACATAGGCTCCAATCCACCAAAACATGTAACCATGTTCTTAAAGTTAACAATGTGTTTTATAGACACAAAGACTTTAAGTTCAGAAGGGACCATCATGATCATCTAGTCTGATCTCTTGCATGTTGCAGGCCACAGAACTTCACCCTCCCACTCCTGTAATAGACCCATAACCTCTGGCTGAGTTACTGAAGTCCTCAAATCATGGTTTAAAAACTTCAAGTTAAGAGACTCCACCATTGGCACTAGTTTAAACCTGCAAGTGACCCATACCCAATACTGCAGAAGAAGGTGAAAACCTCCCAAGGTTTGTTGAATCAGGGATATGTTCCTGCTTGTCATACACTGTGATAATAACAACACTTTGTACTCTGACCCAAGGATTCCAAAGTGATTTACATTAATGAATTAAGCATCCCAAGAGCTCTATCGGGTGAACATTATGACCTTGACACCAGGCTTTCAGGGGGTCATCAAGAAAAAGTAACGATTCAACATCAAAACGACGGTATTGTGTTGCAATTCCTTCTTTAAAAATAATATTCGTTAGTCACATTTTTTGGGGGGGTGGGGGGGTATAGGCCATTACTTGGCTATGACCAGCATTTTGACTCAAAGCCATTAATGAAACTGCAGACTCCTGATTCTTGTTCTCAAAGCCCATCAAGAATGCTTCTTATGACAAGGGAACAGAAGTGTTTATAATTCTTAACTCTATATATGGCACATGCCACTCCAGCAGAGGATACTCAGTGGAACGATGACTCAGCCACAGAACTTGTGGACAAAACTCAATTACCTCCAGTGTTCCCTCCAATTTTTCCCACCCATGTGCGGAATGAATTTTGTTATGTGCCCCAATATGGTGGTGATGTACATTACCTCCATATTTGTGCACATAACAAAATTCATGTGGTGGGGATGGGGCCGAGGGGTTTGGTGTATGGGAGGGGGCTCAGGGCTGGGGCAGGGGTGTGAGGGTTCCGGCTGGGGGTGAGGCTCTGGGGTGGGGCCAGGGATGAAGGGTTGGGGTTCAGGCTGCCCCAGGGCTATGGCGGGGAGAGAGGACTCCCCCCAGATCTCTCTCCCTGCAGCAGCACCTGGGCTGGGGAGGAGAGGCACCTCTCCTCACCGCGGCAGCTCTGGGGCTGGGGCTGCAGGATAAGTGCCCCTTCCCTGGCCGCAGCAGGTCTTTCATCCACCACAAGTTAACTTCAGCGTTAAGTGTAGACATGGGTGAACAATTCAAAAATATTCCAAAAGTTTATATTCATGCCCCTTTGGCTGTCCACTCTCTGGGATTTTCATGAAAAGCAAACTTCATTATGCACCCAATGATTTAAAAGATTATCTGAAGTGGTGAGTGCTGTCCCTGTACACAGGGGTGAACTTTACGCTGGCTGAAATCTTTATTTCCACAGAAGAGATTCATTGTGAGTACACTAAAAAAAAGGAGTACTTGTGGCACCTTAGAGACTAACAAATTTATTTGAGCATAAGCTTTCGTTAGCTACAGCTCACTTCATCAGATGCATTCGATGGAAAATACAGTGGGGAGATTTAAATATACACACAGAGAACATGAAACAATGGGTTTTAACATACACACTGTAAGGAGAGTGATCAGACTCCAACGAGAGACTGCTGAATTGGAATTAATTTGCAAACTGGATAAAATTAATTTAGGTTTGAATAGAGACTGGGATTGGATGAGTCATTGCATAAAGTAGAACTATTTCCCCATGTTATTTCTCCCCTCACCCCACCCCCCACTGTTCCTCAGACATTCTTGTTAACTGCTGGAAATGGCCCACCTTGATTATCACTACAAAAGGTTTTCCTTCTGCCCCCCCACCTTCCTCGTGGTAATAGCTCATCTTAAGTGATCACTCTGCTTACAGTTTTCAGAATAAAAAGAAAAGGAGTACTTGTGGCACCTTAGAGACTAACAAATTTATTAGTGCATAAGCTTTCGTGAGCTACAGCTCACTTCATTGGATGCATTTGGTGGAAAAAACAGAGGGAAATGCATCCGATGAAGTGAGCTGTAGCTCACGAAAGCTTATGCACTAATAAATTTGTTAGTCTCTACGGTGCCACAAGTACTCCTTTTCTTTTTGTGAATACAGACTAACACGGCTGCTACTCTGAAAGTTTTCAGAGTAGCAGCCGTGTTAGTCTGTATTCGCAAAAAGAAAAGGAGTACCTGTGGCACCTTAGAGACTTAGAGACTAACAAATTGTTAGTCTCTGAGGTGCCACAGGTACTCCTTTTCTTTCTCCTTACAGTGTGTATGATAAAACCCATTGTTTCATGTTCTCTGTGTGTGTATTTAAATCTCCCCACTGTATTTTCCACCGAATGCATCCAATGAAGTGAGCTGTAGCTTACGAAAGCTTATGCTCAAATAAATTTGTTAGTCTCTAAGGTGCCACAAGTACTCCTTTTCTTTTTTGCGAATACAGACTAACACGGCTGCTACTTTGAAACCTGTAAGTACACTGAAACAATTTAAAAATGTCCTTCTTACTCCATTATCAACAGAGCATCACAATATTAAAGTTGAAGGAAATCCCCCAGATGGAAACATCTGGATCCAAATATTTCAAAATCAATCTATTTTATACTGCCACCCATCACTGTACTATTTGAAAAAAGAAAAGGAGTACTTGTGGCACCTTAGAGACTAACAAATTTATTTGAGCATAAGCTTTCGTGAGCTACAGCTCACTTCATTAGATGAAGTGCTTATGAGCTTATGAGCTTATGCTCAAATAAATTTTGCAAAAAGAAAAGGAGTACTTGTGGCACCTTAGAGACTAACAAATTTATTAGAGCATAAGCTTTCGTGAGCTACAGCTCACTTCATCGGATGCATCCGATGAAGTGAGCTGTAGCTCACGAAAGCTTATGCTCTAATAAATTTGTTAGTCTCTAAGGTGCCACAAGTACTCCTTTTCTTTTTGCGAATACAGACTAACACGGCTGCTACTCTGAAACCTCAAATAAATTTGTTAGTCTCTAAGGTGCCACATGTACTCCTTTTCTTTTTGCGAATACAGACTAACATGGCTGCTACTCTGAAACCCGTACTATTTGAGCACTTTCTACATAAACCCAGTACCAGTAGCAGAGTCCATAGTGGATGTCATGCAGACTCTGGCACTTCTTTCTTCTCAGGGGCAAAATCTGTCTGGGGCATGTTGGTTGTTAGTTTTTGTTTTGTTGTTCTATTTTATTAATTTCCTCTTTTGGGGCTTGTGGGGGGAGCAGTTGGCAGGGGTTTGTTACCTGTGCCCTACACTGGATAATACATGAGAGAACTCCATGTTCCTAAAACCAACCTGGCTCTTTATTAAGAGAACTATTTTCAAAGAGGCTGCAACTGCAACTAGTATTCATATGCACACAGACTGGATTCCTGGTGCCTCCTTCAAACTCCTCCCACTTGCAACCTGTGTTCATCCCTCCAAGTTTCGTGCAGGTTGCCACAGGGTTTAGGGGTAGAAGAGGGTGTCAGTGTTTATAACGGAGTTAATCAAAACTCTTGATCCTAACACTTCTGAACTTTGTGGTGTTCAAAAATCACCTAAAATGTTGTGGTGTGAGCCCAGCTCTGCACCACATTGGCGTTTGCTGTCAGTTGGCTCCCACTGTATCCTTGATTCCGGTGAAGACCTGCCACCTAAGGAGTTAGCCTAGTATTTTAGATGTTTGTTATATTATTTTGAAAATATTTCATCATTTCTTGTGTCTATCACAGAAGCAGCTGGAAATGGAAACTAAGGCTTTGCCTACACTGGACTTTCACTGATAAAACTTTTGTTGTTCAGGGGTGTGAACCCCCCCCCCCCGAATAACAAAAGTTTTACTGACGAAAAGCACCAAGATGAACAGCGCTTTATCGGTGGGAGAGCTCTCCTGCCAACAAAGCTACTGCCGCTCCTTGGGGGTGGAAGTTTTTTGTTGGTTGTAGTGGCATAGCTGTGTCACTAAAAGGTGCATAGCGTAGACGTAGCCTAAGATTAGGTGACCCAAAGTACTGAACACTGTGCATATATGGAATATATTCTTGTTCATTCTTTGTCACCGGAGTGAAACTAAAAGCATCTTTTGTGAGCCATTTACCATAGTTATATAACGTGGAAAGCATTTCATTATTTATAATTACTGTTGCAATGTATGTTTTGCCATTGCTGGACTGCTTGTGAAATCCTTGCTCTGTTGACATCAGTGGGAATTTTATCATTGACTTAAGTAGGGCCAGGATTTCATCTGTTCTCTAAGCATTTTTATAGCCCCTATCACCATAATATCTGAACTCTACACAGACATTGATACATTTATCCTCACAACATGGCTGTGAGCTAGAAAAGTATCATTATCCTCAGTTTATAAATGGGGAACTGAGCTACAGAGAGGTTAAATGACTTGCCCAAGGTCACACAGGAAGCCTGTGGCATAGCTGGGAATTGAATCAAGAGCTTGTGAGTCACAGTCTAGTGTTTTAATCACAACACCATCCTTCCTCTCCTAGTTGCACCAGCCGTCTGTTTATAAATATTACTACAGAGTTTAAATTAAAAAAAAAAACCCTACGTCAATCTCACAGATTTACATACACACAAACCACATTCAGGACACTAGCTCCCTGTAGCAGGAGAGGGTTAACCAGCTTTACCACCAGCTTTACCACCTGCTGACTGGAAAGAGAAAGTAGGTGGACCAGCAAGGCTGTATTTGTTTTGCAGGGGAAATCATCATGTCATGAAGTTGCAGATGTTATGCCATAACATCATGCGGCTTCGCCGCGCGTTGATGCAACATCACTGTATTGTAAAGGCCTAACTCAAATTCAGGGCTCTCAGGATATAGTGCAGACCTGTAAAAAGTGGGGCTGTCTGTGTCTGGTGAATTTCAGGCTAGGGGATTCCCTTCTGGCCTTCAATACCATCATAGTACCATCCATCAATACAAGAGACCATACAAGCAAGGAACCTGGAAAGCAGGTGAATTGGGAGATGTGAAAACACAACACAACCTGTGCCTTACTCATATCAGTAAGTCTTCTGAGCTTTAAACTCCAGTTCAAACTTTTTAAGTGCTAATGTTATGATGCACAGTAATCCACCAAAGACACAGCTGGAGTCAATACCCTTTGGTCTGGTTTTCACTTAAAATTTTTGCCACCATAGCTAGGTCGGTAAGGAGATTGGTTTTGGGTGAACATAGCTATGCAATAACGTATGCCTAACATAGATGCAGTTATACCAATATGAAAAGGAGTACTTGTGGCACCCTAGAGACTAACAAATTTATTTGAGCATAAACTTTCGTGAGCTACAGCTCACTTCCACAAAAGCTTATGCTCAAATAAATTTGTTAGTCTCTAAGGTGCCACAAGTACTCCTTTTCTTTTTGCGAATACAGACTAACACGGCTGCTACTCTGAAACCTGTCATTATACCAATATAAAAATGCTTATGCCCAGTATAGCTTATTTCACTTCCCAGAACCGGAATACCAGTATAATGCATCTATACTAGGCAAGTTTTGCCACTTTAACTAAAATACTGGACAAATTCTTCCATGAGTTACAGGGTTAAACTGATGCAACCCCATTCATTGAATGTGGTCTCATGGGAGGAGGAATTTGGCTTATTGTCTTTCTCCTCTCCCTCCCCCCTGGGATGTGTTCTTTCCCCTTGTTCTCCAAAGCTGGAATTTCCTGTCCCACTACATAGCTTGGAAAGAGTGTGGAGGTTTTCCCTACCTTATGCATACCTGGAATGTTTTTCTTCCTGTTTCCCTATCTCTCCTCCCCTGTAGTGATTTCATGCCGGGGATGGGCCTTTCCTTTAACTGTTGCTATAAGTCATGTGATGTTAATGAGGCTGTGGACTTGCAATGTCACACATAGAAAAGGAGTACTTGTGGCATCTTAGAGACTAACAAATTTATTAGAGCATAAGCTTTCGTGAGCTACAGCTCACTTCATCGGATGCATTTACTTATGCTCTAATAAATTTGTTAGTCTCTAAGGTGCCACAAGTACTCCTTTTCTTTTTGCGAATACAGACTAACACGGCCGCTACTATGAAAAATGTCACACATAGATCGTCCTCACTTAAAAAGTACACTTGCAAAATAGATTAATAAGTGACCTGCTCCTTAAAGACTCATTTGCAGATTTAGGGCATCAATCCCAACTGAAATTGTGAAGGTTTTGTTTCGCCACTGATTTCTATTGTCCCTGCCTGCAGCCAGGCAGTTAGAAAGATGTTTGGATAGATAAGATTAGCTATCATTGCAGCTAATAGTTTGCTAGGAAAAAGCATCTGCAAATCAAGTATTAGCAGTGGTAACTGGGTTGTGGCTTTGGGTCTTTCACAGTGTCAAGCGTGTTGTTATTTTAAGGGCTAGATATAATAATTCAATGCACCTTGTTCTCCAAAACCGGAAACAGTCACCACAATCTTTAATAGATCCCTCCTCTCCATCACTTTAATTCCAGTTTCTCTAAGCAAAAAAGAGGAAGAGGTTGGGAAGGAAACACGGTGCCTGAGACTTGGCAGTCAAGACTTTTCTTGTTACAAACCGCTAAAGAAGACTGAAGGTCCTTACTGTGGAGCAGCAAATATTTATTATTATATCATCATTTATTATTTGTATTGTGGCCAGGCCTACCGGCTCCAATCAGGCATTGAGGCTCCACTGAGGTAGGCATTGTACAAACAGATCGCAAAAAAGGCAGCCCTTCCCCACAAAAAGATCATAACCTAAGGTTTCAAAGTAGCAGCCGTATTAGTCTGTATTTGCAAAAAGAAAAGGAGTACTTGTGGCACGTTAGAGACTAACAAATTTATTTGTTAGTCTCTAAGGTGCCACAAGTACTCCTTTTTTATAACCTAAGGTGTAAGTCCTGTTTTCTAAGCCTAATATCTGTCATTTTTTCATCTTGTCTTTCTGATGTTCCCACAGTCAAATTAATTTCAATGGAATTAAAAGGTGCCTCCCTATTTTTCACTTTGTAGTTTTCAAATGTTGGCAGGTGACATTGATACTCTACGGCCCTGAAGGCAATTTACGGTAAACCTCACCTCAATTTTCAGCCCCATTTACCAATACCTCTGAAACGCCATGTTTGAGCATTCCATGCTGCCAGCATTATTTAGAAGCCTAGCAATCAAGGCTGTGCTGCATGCACAGGGCAATGGGATAGGCCGTCAATCCAAACAAGCTGATGTGCATTTAAAATAAACGTGTGTTTTTTTTCCCTTGACAAGTACTAACTGGGGGCATAGACAGCATCAGAAATTAAATAGGGCAGCACTGAGTTGTGGGGTGATTCAATAGAAGGAGAACAGAGCAGCAGTCAATAAGGGTTTTTTCAGCAAGAGAGAATCCTTATATTCATAAGTTGCAACAAGCTAACACCAGGAGAAAAAAAGATTAGCAAGAAGACGAACTAAAATCCCCACCCTGGCATCAGCCCAGTGCTCAGAGCCCTGCTTTCCAGCAGGCAGCTTTCCTTCTCTCTCTCTCTCACAGCAGACGCCCTGGTTCTTATAGCCTGGGCATTTGGATAAAGGGACGAGAAAGGTAAGCTGGAAATTAACCCCTTGTGTAGTGGGTGACCAGGTAGTGCTCTTGCATTCTATTACAGTTATATGGCTGGTTTCAGAGTAGCAGCCGTGTTAGTCTGTATTCGCAAAAAAGAAAAGGAGTACTTGTGGCACCTTAGAGACTAACAAATTTATTTGAGCATAAACTTTCGTGAGCTACAGCTCACTTCATCGGATGCATTCGGTGGAAAATACAGTGGGGAGATTTGTATACACACACACAGGTTTCAGAGTAGCAGCCGTGTTAGTCTGTATTCGCAAAAAGAAAAGGAGTACACAAAGTAAAACTATTTCCCCATATTATTTCTCTCCCCCCCACCTCACCCCCCACTGTTCCTCAGATGTTCTTGTTAACTGCTGGAAATAGCCTACCTTGCTTGTCACCATGAAAGGTTTTCCTCCCTCCCCTCTTGCTGCTGGTGATGGCTCATCTTAAGTGATCACTCTCCTTACAGCCTGTATGATAAAACCCATTGTTTCATGTTCTCTGTGTGTATATATCAATCTCCCCTCTGTATTTTCCACCAAATGCATCTGATGAAGTGAGCTGTAGCTCACAAAAGCTTATGCTAAAATAAATTTGTTAGTCTCTAAGGTGCCACAAGTACTCCTTTTCTTTATACACACACACAGAGAACATGAAACAATGGATTTTATCATACACAGTGTAAGAAGAGTGATCACTTAAGATGAGCTATTACCAGCAGGAAGGAGGGGGGGAAGGAGGAAAACCTTTTGTGGTGATAATCAAGGTGGGCCATTTCCAGCAGTTAACAAGAACATCTGAAAAACAGTGGGGGGTGGGTGGGGGGAGAAATACCATGGAGAAATAGTTTTACTTTATGTTATGACTCATCCACTCCCAGTCTCTATTCAAGCCTAAGTTAATTGTATCCAGTTTGCAAATTAATTCCAATTCAGCAGTCTCTCGTTGGAGTCTGTTTTTTGAAGTTTTTTTGTTGAAGAATAGCCACTCTCAGGTCTGTAATCATGTGACCGGAGAGATTGAAGTGTTCTCTGACTGGTTTTTTAATGTTATAATTCTTGACATCTGATTTGTGTCCATTTATTCTTTTACGTAGAGACTGTCCAGTTTGACCAATGTACATGGCAGAGGGGCATTGCTGGCACATGATGGCATATATCACATTGGTAGATGCGCAGGTGAATGAGCCTCTGATAGTGTGGCTGATGTGATTAGGCCCTATGATGGTGTCCCCTGAATAGATATGTGGACAGAGTTGGCAACGGGCTTTGTTGCAAGGATAGGTTCCTGGGTTAGTGGTTCTGTTGTGTGGTGTGTGGTTGCTGGTGAGTATTTGCTTCAGACTGGGGGGCTGTCTGTAAGCAAGAACTGGCCTGTCTCCCAAGATCTGTAAGAGTGATGGGTCATCCTTCAGGATAGGTTGTAGATCCTTGATGATGCGTTGGAGAGGTTTTAGTTGAGGGCTGAAGGTGATGGCTAGTGGCGTTCTGTTATTTTCTTTGTTGGGCCTGTCCTGTAGTAGGTGACTTCTGGGTACTCTTCTGGCTCTCTCAATCTGTTTCTTCACTTCAGCAGGTGGGTACTGTATTTGTAAGAATGCATGATAGAGATCTTGTAGGTGTTTGTCTCTGTGTGAGGGGTTGGAGCAAATGCAGTTATATCGTAGAGCTTGGCTGTAGACAATGGATTGTGTGGTATGATCTGGATGAATATGTGCTGTGTGCAATGCAAGACATAGCCCTACTATGATGTTACATATAGCTCTGCTCTTACCTCCAGAATTAAATAACATGCTTCCAGGACCAATCCTGTTGGCATTGTTGAATTCATTGGCAGGGTTCCATGAATGCTGTAATGCCAGCAGCATTTAGTCCCAGGAGACAATCCAGTGATGTAGAGAAGGCCATGATCTAGTGGTCTGCATGCAGAATTGCAAGCTGGGAGTTGAAGGTTCTGATACAGGCTCTCAGACTGACGTGGTGTGATTTCAATCTCAGTTAGACTAATCACAGGTTTCAGAGTAGCAGCCGTGTTAGTCTGTATTCGCAAAAAGGAAAGGAGTACTTGTGGCATCTTAGAGACTAACAAATTTATTAGAGCATAAGCTTTCGTGAGCTACAGCTCACTTCATCGGATGCATTTCATAAGCTTTCGTGAGCTGTAGCTCACGAAAGCTTATGCTCTAATAAATTTGTTAGTCTCTAAGGTGCCACAAGTACTCCTTTTCTTTTTAGTTAGACTAATGTAAATCTGGAATCATTCCATTGAAGTCAGTGGCATTACTCCTAGTGTGAATGAAAGAAAGATCAGGCCCAGGCTTTTCCTGTGCCCTTGAAGACATCAAGGCTTGCCTTCACAGCACAGTTTACCCAAATGATTGGTTGTCAAATGCTGGCAGTTGAGTTAGCCTAACTCAGCTATGAGCAGCCATGCCGCATCGCCATACTTGAGTTACTGCATCTACCCTGGCACCGCACTTAATCGTGTGAGGCGCGAGGACTTCTGGTGGCGTATCCCATGCGCTGCATTATTCTGGGTGACTCTGTGAATTATAATGCAGTGTACTGTGGGAGAATTTGTCTGTCCTTGCTGGGCACTCGTACAGAAATGGTCTTAGCCCGCCAGTTAATTAAAGAAAACCTCTTCTAGC